>NC_073230.2:124640000-125343125 GCF_029281585.2 Gorilla gorilla gorilla
ACTGTGGAAACAGAAAAGCCAGAAAGATAAAAGGGGTTGACTTTTTATTATATTTTATTTGGTTTATATTTAAACCAAATTATTGTCCTTTTACTCTTACAGACACACCCTCTTCAGCTAACATAGGATATGAGCTTCAATTCCAGAAACTCTTTGGCATTCACCAATGCAATCAAGGCATCAGTTGTCAGAGCAGGCCATTTGTGCAGCCAACATCAAATTATCCAGTACTCGCTATGTTCCAGGCACTCTGCTTTGCTTTCATTGCCTTGTCCTCCAGGAGCTCACAGTCCACTGGGGAAGAGAAGCAGTTAGCAAAGCATTCTAATACAATGTGGAAAGTCGACAATAGAGAGAGGAATAAAGCGTCTTGGCTACATTAAGAAGGGAATACTAACCCTGCCTGAGGGAGCCTAGAAGGACTTCACTGAGGAAATAACATATGCATTAATCCTTGAAGAATGAGCAATAAGTAGCCTACCAGGCAGAGAATTTCATTAAAAAAAAAAAAGATTTTATGCATGGAGAGAGAAACACCAAAATTATGAAAATGCAAGAGAGAATAGCATGTCTGGAGACTAATAGTAAGTAGTCTTGTGTTGTTCAAGTATAATATATATGGTGTAGAATCATGGAAATCATGAAGAGAAGCCTGGAAAGTTTACCTGAGGATAGATGATAGAGGGCTTTGTATGCTGGGCTGAAGAGACATTTTTCTTTCAGTTTTTTTTTTTTTTTCAAAATCTCTGTAAGAATGAAGGTGTTAAAGATTTTGGGGTAAGGATGTGATGATTAGATTTCTACATTAAAAATTATGTATCTGGCCACCTTATGAAAAATAGATTGAATGAAAAAATAACTGAGAGCAGAGATTGTGCAGTTAAGTCAAGAGAAGATGACATTGTATATTAATCTGAATAAATATCAATAGTCCAGTTTCAATTCATGTAAACCAAGACTCATAGTGAGCTTTCCTTTCAAAGGAAGATAATGTAGAGTAAGGAAATATGAAGTCAGAAAACTGATTATTGGTAATATAAACAGCCATTTTGAAAAGAAAAAATCTGAAAACAATGATATCACAGTGACCAAGGGAAAAGACATCTTTAAGAAGGAGAAAGCAATAAATAACTTTAAAGACCAAGGAAGAGTAAGTCAAATTAGAAGTAAAAAATATTCATTGGATTTCTTAAGAGTGAGCTTTCTTGATAATTATTTTTCATAATCGTTTTTGAGGAGTGGTCAAAAGGATACCAGGTTAGAGAAGGCCAAATAATCAATATACCGTAAGTAAAGAGTGTAACCTTCTTTATAACATTTTTCTTCTCCACCAGTCCTACAAACTTCATCACATGGTGATGTGAATAGTGAAAGAGATTATAGGATTCTTCAGACTTCTGATAGTGCCCAGATTACTTCCATTTGTAAGTAATTTCCAGCAGAATCTACAGCATTTATTCTCAGAACAGGATGTGGTATTACTTATATTTAACTTTAAAGGGGAAAATATTCTATACCAAAATTAAACTTATGTGACTTATTCCAAGTTAGTTTTGTGTACTTGCTATCTACAACTTTTTCATTTCAACCTATCTGAAATATCTGTCTTCCAGTTTTTATTTTAACACAAATCTACTTCTCTCACCATATAAGATAAAGGAGGTTGTGAGGAAGCAAAGAAAACCAAAATAAAACCAGTATACTTGTGTTATAACAGAACTGCAATTGAGAATAGGGCTGTGTGCAAATATCCTTAATTTGTTGATAGTAATATAGAAAAAAATTCTGACCTTGAAATCGGTTAATTTGCTTCTAGTCCTACTTTTGCCAGTATACCTTGTCTGACCTTTTGGTCTATTACCAAACCTGTTGGGACCTCAGTCCCTTTATTCTTAAAATCAGTGATTTTACTGGTTTGTCTTTAAGCTGCCTGTCTATTCAGAATTCCATAGCAGGTTATCAGTTTGTTAAAAAAATCAATCACAGTTGATTTTTCATTATTTTTTAACTTTACTGAGGACCTCATAAATCTTGTCCAGTCCCTTTTAAAGAACATAATATAGAGCATTTAAAATCTACCATTTCTTAATTTTTCCTTCAAGTTCTCAAATATTTTTCATTTTATATTTTGAAGCCATATTTTTAGCAGTATAAAAATTGTAAATTGTTTTATCTTTCTAGTGAATTGAATTTTTTTATCATTCATTATTTATCACCTCTGTTTTTGGCTAGCAATGCCCTTTCTTCTAAAGTCTACTTTATGAAATGATAATATAGGATACTAACATTTATTATTTTTAGTATCTATTGACTAGCAGGTTTTTTTTGTTGTTGTTGTTGTTACTATAGATATAGTTGTAACCTTCATTTCATTCTGATGTCTTTGTCTCTTAGCCTTAGAATTTGGTATTTTTATATTTATGATAATAATTGACAAATTTGAAATAGTTTCTATCCTTTTAATTGGGCTTTCTATTTGCTCTTTTTTTCTATATGTCATTCGTTCCTTTCTCACTTTTTCTGAATTGATACAGAGTGTTTTTGTTGTTCTTTGCTTGCATGTTTGTCTACTCAGCTCCCACATTTTTTCATTCTATTAGTTTGGAAGTTACTCATTCTACCTCTGCTTTTTAAGTGGTTGTCATCAAAATGTTAGCATGCAGACATAATTTTTCATGTCCTGAGTTAAGGAATATCTATTCTCTCTTCCCAAACAATATGAGGATCTTAGAGTGTGTTATCTCCCAATTTATATTTTTATCCAATACTTTAATTCTGACATTTAATATCAATACATTTTGTCTTATGCCATTACTTTTTGTTTAAATTAAACTTATGCTTGCTATTTTCTCTGATTAACATTTTTCTGTCACTCTTAGTTTTTTAAAATTATTAACATCTTCATGAAACTCATATTCTAAAAGTTTAGAAAGAACTGTTCACAGTAAGATTGCTTAATTATATCCATCTATCTATCTATATTTTTTGCTTTACTCTTATTCCTGAAAGGTGATTTTACAATTCTATGTTTGAAGTTATATTTTCTCATAATATTAAAGATATTATCCCACAACTTTCTGGCTTCTACTCTTGCTACTGCAAAGTCAGGTAGTCTAAAGGTTGTTGCTTTGTAATCCATCTTTGTTCTCAGCCACCTTTTCTTCTTTCATTATAGTGAGCCATGGACAGGGTGCCTTTTGATTTATTCTTCTTTGGATTGGTTGAGCTTCAAATATGGTAATTTTATAGCTATTAATTACTTTATTGAACATGGATTTTTCCTATTCATTTTATTCTCTATAAAACTCAAATTACATATATTAAACTTCTAACTCTATTTTTATGTCTTTTAGGATGCCTTTTGTAGGTCTCATTTCTTTATTTGTGCTTATGTCTGAAACTTTATTCGGTTCTATCTTCCATTTCATGAATTCTGTCTTTACTTGTGACTAATCTATTTAATTGTTCTAATCAGTTTCTAATTTCATTTTTTTACATTTATATTTCTATGACTCTTGATAGTTGTGGTAATGTCTTGTTCTTTGATCATACGTTTCACTCTCTCTTTTATTTCTTAAACTGTTTACTCATTATATATTTTCTATATGATAATTCCAATATCTGCAGATTTTGCTGGTCTGATATTACTGTCAATGGTTCTACTGAAGATAATTCATGGTGGCTTGTTCCTTTATATATGTGCTTTATAATTTTTTCCTTACCCTGAGCTCCTATTCCTTGGAATTGTATGTGTGAGAAAATTTAATATGTCTGAGTTTTTTGCTTCATGCAGATACCTGAAGACACAATAAACTTAAAACCATATTTTATTAAATGAAGAGCTTAAATTTTATGGTGACACAAAGATAATGTGAATTTGAAATCCAAGCCTGTGTATCTTGGGATTATCAGTTCTCAGTATGTATATTTACCAGTCTCTTCTGGCATATGTCTGTCTATCAATCTATCTAGCACGCTATCATCTATTGTCTACCTATCCCTATTTCTATCTATCTATCATCTATCTATCTATCTATCTATCTATCTATCTATCTATCTATCTATCTATATTTCTGTCTAATCATCTATCTATCTCTATTTCTATCTATCTCTGTTTCTATCTATCTCTATCTATATAGTTTTATTTTTAATTTTGAGACCAGCCATTGATTGTCTCTTAAAGTTATAGACTTATACAGAGATTTAAAGTCTCACTTCCTACCTTGCAGAGATCCTAGTCTTTGCATTCAGTCCTTCTCCCATGGATCATTCTAACTAAAGATTTAGGCCACTGCGAATTTGTAAATATTCTATGGCAGCCACAAGTTTTAGTACTGATTTACCTCTTTGAATTTATAGTTTCCCATTATTTTTAGACTCTAAGTATTTTCTTTTCTCTCTTGAAAGTTCAGGTTGGTTTTATGGCTCATATCATTTTCTCTTTATCTCTAAAATCTGTATATTATATTTTTGTTTTTTATTAAGACTTTACAAATATGTTAGTTCCTTCCATCATCTAATTCAGGAACCAGCAAACTATAGCCTACAGGTCAAATACAGCACACTACCTCTTTTTGTAAATACAGTTTTATAGGAACACAACCATGGTCATTTATTTGTATATTTCTATGGCTGCTTTTACACTACCATATCAGAGTTCAGTAGTGGCTACAGAGGCCAAATGATCCACAGAGCAGAAGATATTTACTGTCTGCCTTTTGCAGAAGTGTCATGACCCCTTGATCTAAATTATTAGCAACTTGTTTATCTTAAAACAAATATCTTGGACTTAAAGTAGCAGTATTATTTAATTTTGGCACTTTTTTACTTAATGTATGCATGTGTTCAGTATAGGTTTTTCATATCACTGCAGCAGATTAGAACTTCTTTTATGGTATGAGCTATATGTCCAAAAGGTTTTAGTATCAGATCCATCATAGAAATATACTCAATAAATGCCTTTGATGATGATGATGGTGGTGGTGGTGAAAGGGATGATGATATCTTGAATTCTCATAATTTTCTAATCCATGACAGATATAAGAACAGATATCATTTGAGAGAGTTAAATGTACCTGTCAAGTCATTTTGGAATGTGGTAAATCACCTTAATTGGGTACGTTTTGCCTCCAGGAATCTTAACTGCTTATGTTCTCTGACATTCTTACTGATAAAACTCATTGCCATAGATTAAAGCTGTGAATGTTACTCACTTTCTAACATTACAGCTTTTATTACAGGGGAATATCTGTACTATTTGTATAATATCCCATGTTCTTCCACAAAGAAAGAAATACACATTTGCATAGAAACAATGCAATATTCTAGTGATAGCTCTTCACTATCTATTTTTAGAGTGCACATAGCACCATTGTTCTGGTCCACACTGAAAAACAGGTAACATTATACATTTTTTTAAAAAACTCAGCTCTTTTTGAAAATGTTTCTGATAGAAGATGGAGGTGCAGCCTGCAAAAGTTAAAAAAAAAAAGCAGCTGAATGAAAGATATTCTCATAAAGGAAAAAGTGAAGTATGTTAGAAAACTTTAGCCATGATATTGGGAACACGGTACTTGGCAAGAGAAGCCAGAAGTGAATGAATGAATGGTATTTGCTAGATAGAAGTAAGTGCCACGTTAAATGAATCTAGAATACTTCAAAAATGTCCCTGTTGGAGGGATAGTGTGCTAGATATAAGGGACAGTTGGCATTTGCTAAAACACGTGAATGACATGTCCCAGAGAATGAAGGAAATTGCCGGGCATAGTGGCAGCTGGCGTAGAGACTATGGACAGCAGGTTTTTTACAGAGCAATGTTGTTCATGGTTAGTGGTGATCTGTGGAAAATGTAAGTGAACAGTTTTGACAGAGCAGCATGTGAAAGGGAATAAACTAACTGGAATATCTGGCTGCCATGCAACTGACTAAGAGAAAGCTATATGGGTACAAAATCAAGATGTAATATATTTGAAAACCAGGCAGTAAGTCTGAGAAAGGAAAAGAAGAAATATATTCTGAGCCAGAAGTGAGAGGCATAGCATTTTCATTCAATACATTTAACTGGCATTTGTATGGCAATCATTTATATCAGAAAAAAAAGTACAATGTTTGCATACTTCCAAACATCATGTTGTACAAAGTAAATACAAACAATTGTATCTGTCAACGTAAAATAATAATAATAAAACAGTAACAACTGAAAATGTATTGTAGAATACTAATGAATAAGTTACAAGAAGTTATAGTGTGCAAAAGTTTACCATTTGCTTATTTCACTGTTTAACAACTTTTCTTCCCTTGGTATGGACATTCTTAAGTAAAGAGCATTTGCCGAATGAGCACCATGCACAGAACATGTTTAAAGGGCTTATGGAGAGAGAGAAATAAAGTGGAGGTGATTCTGATTATGAGAAATAAGATTCTGGTTTAAATAAAATGTATAAACAAATAGCACAGACCACTGAAAATGAATATAGGTGTTGGGGTCTAACATAAATATATCTCTCAATGTTGAGAAGTATGTCAGATAATTGCTTTGCAAATGTAAAATGCTACATGAAGATCAATATTGCCAAGAATATTTGTTTTAAATATATTAAATATATGTTTTAAAGTTATAACATATAAAGAATATATGTTATAAAGCAAAAGAAAGTGAAGTCTCTCTGGGGTTTCCTAATAATAACCCCAGGATTTGGGTTTGATAGGAAAGAAACATGGGCTTTTTTCTAAAGAATCGTTATTTTAGAAATCTCATTTCTGATCTAAACTTACCTATGTTTGTTGACCATCAAAGCTCAGTACAAGGCCTAATTGTTTTTACCTTAGGCACAAGGCCTATCTTTAGGCTGTTCCTAAAATATAACTGAATGTTTGAAATATAATATCTTTGTTAGCTCTGTTTGTGATTTAACATTCTTACAATATATCTTAGTATAGAGGCTATTATTTTCATAAATCCCATAAAACAATGAATAAATATTTGGAAGGAGGGTTTAATAGATGACATCAAAATGATTCAACACAGTATTTATGAAAAGTATGACAAGCTGCACATGAAAAGGGCTCTCGGAAGTGCTGACAATACTACTGAAGCAGATTACCTTAAAAGAAAACACATATGGTTCCATTTTGTGCCTTCTTGCTCAACTAAATATGTTTAGAAGCACAAGCTTGCAACCTGCTGAGTGGATCCTATTTTATCCATATGTGGATTACAGAACTAAAGAGGAGACAGCTAGAATTCTTATTCAGTTATTTTTCTACAACTCAAGACGTAAAGTACGAGCAAATATTGGAATTCCCTATTCTTTATACAGGTTCACAGCCCAAAATTCATTTATTTCTCTTTTGTGGACGACCTATTGACCATCCTTACTTCCCCAATCCTTGTGACCTAGGTCCTCTAAAACTCAGATCTTTTACAATGTGACATCTCTAAATTGGGAAGGAGAGCATCTTTTGTGGAGACAAAGGTAATAGCCAATTATCCCTTCACTCTCTTGCTACAATCTCCTCCATTAGCATACTCTATTCTTTTCCACTATAAAACAAATCACCAACCCGACTTCTCACTCCAGTTAGTGTCCTATCTCTTTTCTCTTTCACAGTCAGATTTTTTACCTGTATTATCTACTCTTACTTCTCTATTACTTCCCTACCCAAACTCTCCTTATAACACTCCAATCTGCCTTTCCTTCAAAACTGTTTTGAAAAGTAACAGGTTTAGTTATCAATAGCTTTGATGTCATTAATTTTTGTCATCTCAATTTCTCAATCTCTTAACTTTTCTCAATACTGTTGATTATATCCTTATTTTTGATACATTTCTCAGCTTCTGTGACATGAGAATTTATGTTATTTGTTTGTCCTACTCATCCCATTGTAGCTACTTCTTCACCTCACCCTACCTTGGATATTAAAGTCTTAGGTTTCTTAAAATCTTCTTAAATCTTCTGGTTTTAAAAGCTGGGGTGTATTATAGCTCTGTCCTAGACTATTATCTACTCACCATGCACTCTTTTCAAAGACATCCTGATCCACTACTCTGGCTTCAATCATCATCTATAGAAAATGTATGTCATCTCTAGCCTAGGCTTCTCCTCTGAGCTACAGATACAGTTTTCTGCCTATTTGATATCCACTCCCTCATGTTTCAAAAGATACTTCAGGCCACATAAGGCTGAAAGTGTCCCATGCAGCATGGTCCACCTCCCCTTCTCAATGTATGACCTCACTCTCCTTTCAATTGTATGAGCCAGGAACATAGGAGTAGACATGTACTCTTCCTGTCCAAAGAATCTGCAAGGTTTGTCAGCTTTATCTCCTTCATATCTCTGGAATCCACCTGTTTCTCTAAAGCTTTGTTAGTAATACCCAGTGCAGATGTTTCACCTCTTCCAGATCAAAAATATCTCTTGAATTCTGCCTTCTTTTCTCAACACTCATCATGTTTTGTCATTAACTTGAACTACTGAAGCGAGCACCTAGCATGACTCATTGCCCCTAATTTTTCTGCAATTCAGATAATTATCTACAATGCTATCAGAGTTATTTTTATTTTTTAATTTTAAAAATGTAAATTACCACCTGGTTATATTTGTCTAATCCTTATTATTAATTGAAAATTTTAAATCCTTATCTTAGCTGCTGCCTTCACAGTTTATTTTTAACCTCTGTCCAATATCATTTCACAAAATTCACCAACTTCAACTACAATTACAAACCTTAATGAGGATCCTTGTCACCTTTCTCTGGGTTTTTCCATTTCTTTTATGGTTTTTAAGCTTGATGATTTATCTGTCTTGCACACTTCTCTTCATTCTCCCAGACACAAGTCAAACTACAGGAATCTATCAGACTGCATCAGGTAGAGAACTCTTTGTTAGTCTTCTGTGCTTCTGTACCTCTTGAACTATATATTCTAGGACAGAGTCTGGGAAACAGCTTTGAGAAACTTCAACCTTTAAAGCCAGAAGAGAGGTAGGATGAGGTAAAGAAGTAACTACAGTGGTATGAGTAAAACAAACAAACAGCAGAAATTCTCATGTCACAGAAGCCAAGAAAATGTATCAAAAATAAGGGAGTAGTCAATAGGTTTGAGTAAAATTAAGAGATCAAGAAATTGAGAGGACAAAATATTAACAACACAAAAGCCATTGATGACTAAGTCTGTTATTTTTCAATACAGTTTTGAGGGGAAGGCAGATTGGGGTGTTCTAAAGGGAGTTTGGGTAGGGAAGTAATAGAGATAGAGTAGACGACACAGGGAAAATTTTCACTATGAAAGATAAAAGAGATAGGACTGTAACTGGAGTGAGAAGTGGGGTTGGGTGACTTGTTTTATAATGAAAAGAATAGAGTATGCTGATGGGGGAAACTGTAGCAAGAGAGTGAAGGGATAATTGCCTATCATTGCCTTTGTCTCCACAAAAGATGCTCTCCTTCCCAATTTAGAGATGTCCTATGGTTTTAAAAAAATTATACTGAGTTTTAGAGGACAAAAGGTCACAGATGTGAGGGGAGTAGGGATGGTCAACAAGCTTTAGTATGTACCATGCTATAATTTCAAATTCTCTTGTTTTTATGTATTTCTTCCCAATTACACTATGAGCTTCATGAGGGCAAGGGTTGTTTTAGTCACTTTTAGGTGCTTATCACCTAGGATCTTTAGGTATCTCATACATAATAGGTGCTCAACGAAATTTCTAAACTGAAAATCAGAATATTTATAAAATCATAAAACATAAGATATAAGAGCATATTGAATACATATGTTTGATCCCTTGCTAAATAAATATCAGGGTTAGATGATGGGACAATATAAATGACATGTTATGACCAATACCTTGAAGAAAGAGCAGTTTTAGTTAGTGACCTTTAGACACTGAATTAGCACAGTAGAAATAGTGATTTTAAGTCTAGTTTACAGTTTAAGTTTTCTGTATCTGAAATGCTTGGGAACGGAAATGATTCAGATTTCAGACTTTTTTGGATTCTGGAATATTTACATATACATAATGAGATATCTTGGGGATAAGTCCCAAGTCTAAATATGAAATTTATTCTATGTTTCATGTACACCTTATACATGTAGCCTTAAGTTAATTGTATATAGTATCTTAAATAATTTTGTGTATGAAACCATTTTTGACTGCATTTTGACTGCAATTCTTCACATGATGTTGGGTGTAGAATTTTCTGCTTTTCATATCATGTCCATGCTCAAAATACTTTGAATTTTGGAACATTCATTTTGGATTTCAGGATCTTTCATTAAAAATCTTGTAATCTTTAGTGTCTATATATATACACACAGAGACTATGTGTCTCCAGCACTTCCTTCAAAGCTCCAAGCACTTCCTTCAGGCATTCTGAACCACTTATATTTTGAATCATTTGAATTGGTATTTCTGTTCATGCTCCATGTTCTTTCTCACATCTTTGCCTCCTTTTTGCATTTGCTCTCCCCTCTGCCTGAAATAATATTCTCTCTTCCCTTCTATTCCTAAGGTGTCCATTTAGCTTTCCATTCCCCTAAAAACTTTCCATGACTTCAGAAACTGAGTTAGATGCTGTATTCATTTGTTTTCACACTGCTATAAAGATGCTACCCAAGATTAGGTAATTTATAAATAAAGGAGGTTTAAGTGAATCACAGTTCCACATGGCTGGAGAGGCCACAGGAAACTTACAATCGTGGTAGAAGAGGAAGCAGGCACCTCTTACACGGCAACAGGCGAGAGAGAGAGAGGGAGAGAGCATGAAGAGGGAAGATCCCCTTATAAAACCAGATCTCATGAGAACTCACTCACTATCCAAGAATGGCATGGAGGAAACCACCCCCATAATCACCTCCCCTTGACACATGGGGATTATAGATCGAGATGAGATTTGGGTGGGGACACAGAGCCAAACCATGTTAGATGACCCATTTATGTATGACCAGAGTATTTGATATTTCTTCACATGATAGCATGTATTAAACTACTGTGTGGTTGTCTATTTACTTTTCTGTATCCATCCTAATAGTAAATTGAAGGATAAGTACTCCATGTCTTAATTCTAGTTATCTCATCAATGCCTACACTGTTCCTTCACATAGTAGAAAATCAATAAATGTGTGTTGAATGATTACCTATGCTCATTCATTTGTCCACTCAGTTTTGTTAGAAACCTGTCATTTCTGCCTGCTTCCTCTATCAAGTACAAGGCCATATGCTGAGCTGGAAGAGCCCAGAATGTAATCTCCTTCTTTTCTCTACATCTGATTATTGGGGTCATTCTCATGCAAAACCAGACACCTTTGTTGTGGCCTTTGGCCTACTTTAATCAAGTCAAATTTGCTGATCCTACAAATTTCCTTTGACATCACAAGTGCCAGATTTTTGACCCACCAAGGTCATGGATATCACTGGTTTCCTAGTCCTTGATTTTATGGTGCTGCCTTGTCAGCTTGCTGCTAAAAACTGAGAGTCCACATTATTTGGTTGCCACCTTAACCTGGGGTCTTCTTGACTCTTGATTTACAGCAATCTTAGGAACTGCATATTTAGTTTCATGGTCTCAGACTGAGGTCTCAGTCCAGTTTCCCATTGGTTCCAGTCCCTTGCCTGATTGACTTATATGCTCCTGCAAAAATGGATCAAAAAACTGGTACTTACGTATAACTTAAAAAATAATGAGGCTATTGAAGTTTGAGAAATGGCTTAAAATAAACATCAGTGTAAAAAGTGTTAATAAGGTGTTGAATTATCTTCCATTACCTCTTAAAATGGAATAAGAATGAATTAATATTTTGTTTTTCTACATTAGAACTTATGGGTGATTTAAAAATAAGATATTTATTGTAAGATTGAATGTTATAAAGGTAAGTATTACTATTTTGGCAGTATATATTTGATTCATAAGTTAGTATTTGTAGAGGATTGGGGTACCTGAAACATACACAGAAGCATGTGTTCTATGGTGCAGAGGATGCTGAGTGTTTGCTCATGGGACAAGTGGGAATTAAATATCTCATGTTTAGCCTCTGATGTTTTGTATCAAGTTTGTGAGCCCAAGTTGAATTTCAGTAAAGACCTATAACCTGGCAGAGCCACAGCAGCAAGTATCTGGAGCCAACCATAATCATGGTAAACAAGAAGATATCACTCAAGATCAGGACAGGTAACTAAGGCAAATGCCTCACAACAAGTTTTGCAGGTTAAAAAAAAATGTAAATGCCCACTGAGAAAATTCCGTTGGCAGAGGAATGGAACAGGGTGGAGTTTCTGCATTAATGAGGGGTTCTGTTGGGGGGAAGTTTAAGATGACCGAACAGATAATTATATACAAGACTGGAGAGAGACACACACATTTGGTATTTCATGACAATGCCATTAAGAAATAAATTGACATGTTTGTGTAGAACCTTCTGCCTTAGGATTGCAATTGCCTGTAGTAATATTGCAAAATTTGTTTCCTTGTTCCAGTGAAAGCAAATATGAAAAAAATGGGGTTTTTGCATGTTTGTTTTCCTGAGAAAATGCTACTGCCATCTTTATATTTTTATATACGTTATCCTCTCATCTTAGGAGACATGGACCCCTTGAAGGAGTGGCCTGGGATGTCTTCCACTTATGTTTTATTTATATATCTGTTTTGTCATGGAGAACTTTAGGGCCATATAAAAAAAACAAGATGGTACATACTGAAGATGCATGGACAATTAGAAATTGCAAAGTTGTAATATTTGGGAACTTTCAATAATGATATTGCTTTGGAAAAATTACATCGTGATACTCTGGAAAACATATTAAACCACATAAAAATGGTATAGGTTTAATATGCTGCATTAATCATCACAGTAGAAGAGTTCACCTAAAATCTGTTATTGAAAAGTTGGTGATAAGTAGACATTAACTCCTTAGTGTTCATGTAAGTATGAATTGACCACTCACAAATTGTATTTTAGATATAATATTTTTCATAACGTATATTTTATTTGAAACAAAATATAAGGCACAGGATGTAGGTGTACAGTGTAGGATTTCATAAGAAGGGAACAATTTCAGAAAGCTTTAAACCCTACTTTTCCTTACAATTTCAGATATGCTTTTAGTGCCTTCATTAAAGACTTTTGTAAACATATAAATTTGTACTTGTTAGTATTTTTTTTACTGTCATTTACCTTTCTACTATAATCATATAGTAATGACAGTTTACATTTGATAGTTCTCAAAAGTCCTGAATTAAACTCAGAATGCCATTACAATATTCAATGCTTCCCCAACTCCCAATGTATGCAAGAGAAGAAATAAGCTTAATAAAACATTTTCCTTTAAATATCCACCTCTGTATATTCTACCTCTTTGCTAATTTCCCAAATCTCAACACACAATGCATGCATAGATGAATGAATGAATGAATAAAATTAGGGCCCCTTAAGTGGATCACCTCTTTGTCTTGTATTCCTTTGGGAAATACTCTGGACTTCAGAAGACCAATCATTCCTCATAACAGATACATGAACAATTTCTCTCTCTCTAGTCCACACATGTATATATAGCCTACTGCCGTCTGTTTGTTCCCCCCACAATTCTTCATTAAGAGGTGTTTGTTTTTTGAGATGGTGTGTCACCCTTGTCACCCAGGCTGGAGTGCAATGGCACGATCTTGACTCACTGCAACCTTCGCCTCCCAGGTTCAAGTGATTCTCCTGCCTCAGCCTCCCAAGTAGCTGGGATTACAGGCATGTGCCACCATGCCTGGCTAATTTTGTATTTTTAGTAGAGACGGGGTTTCACCATGTTGGTCAGGCTGGTCTGCAACTCCTGACCTCAGGTGGTCCACCTGCCTCGGACTTCTAAAGTGCTGGGATTACAGGAGTGAGCCACCATGCCCAGCCATTCAGAGGTTTTTATGTATGTTTTTATCATTGTATTTAAGGTCATTTTTATCAGTGGGCCAGATAAATTTTCCTTTTGAATTCTTCAAGATCTCTATTTTCAAATGCATTTAATAAATTAGTAGAACACTTATAACTACTTTTCATAGATATGTATATAGATGAGTATGTATATAAACACATATTTAAACATTTATACCCACATGAGTATAGATATAGCCATGCTTATTAGCATTGCTGTTTATTTAGAAAAAAATTACAAAAGGGCACAAAGATAGAGACTTCAAAAATAATAATTATATTTGATATCAGTTAAGCTTATGATGAACAAATACAAACTGAGACAAGATTTTTGCAGCTGTTATCAGCAAATTATTGACAATATAAAGCTTTTTTTCAGAGTTAATATATGTATTTCTAGTCACAGAGAATTGAGGCTCTTTCAGGGAAGGAACATATAGAAATTAAAGCATGATCTATAAACACTATAATCCAGAAACAATTGAATATGTAATAATTGAAGAGTAAATACAGTCTATGTCATGAGCGTATAACTTGATGCAATGACAAAACCTTCTGTTCAAATATTAAACTCTTTATAATCTATGATACAAAATAAGTGATTTATCACATTGCTATTTATCCTGGCAGAACAAAAGTTGTACAAGAATTGAGAGAGCTAATGGAAAAATAATAATAAAAAAGAAGGACAAAAATGATGCAAATAGTGTGTTGGATGAGATATAGGGTCATAGACATTTGTATAGTCAAGAGAGGAGAAGGTTGAGAGGGATTTGATCACAGTCGATAAATACCTTACAAGTATCTGTATAAATGAAAGACTGTGATTATTCAAAGTATCAGAAGAGAGAAGGAAAAGAAACACTGGTCTGAAACTAAAGAAGAAAATATTTCAGCCTTATATTCTATTAAGAAATACTTTGCCAACACTAAGAGGATTTGGCATTAGAAATAAAAATCAAGGGCAATATACAAAGTTTAGAAAAGGGCTATAAATGATGTTCCTATGAGCACAGAGAATAAATCAGAGATGATGAAAAAATGAATGGAAAACAAGGAGGCTCACTGAATTAGAATATACACTGGTTCAGGATGTGTGAAACAATGGTAACTGCTGTCCTTTCTGATATGTGTTCTTCTCCAGTAATTCTCTTCCTACACAATTACACCAAAACTCAGAAGGCAGTCAAAATAAATGGAAAATTTTAGACTGTACTATGCCTAACTATTCTACTGTAGTTTGACACCCAATAATTTCCCATTTTGGCTATGCCAATTGCATTTGATGAAGTGCAATGTAAGTGCAGATGGCTGGAGTTTATGACAATTGATCTACATACATTTATTTCTTGGCTCATACGGAGAGATCCACACACACAGCATACCCTTCATAATTGCTTTAATTATGCAGGTTCAGATTGTGTGCTAAAAATTATGCTTAATAATAATAATAAAACAGATCACTGAAAAAAAATCTATTTCTTTCCATAAGCAATACTTCTCCTGAGAAAAAAAACCTAAGAATGAATTATATATTTTATTTTCTGAGAAAATAACTGTGAGAAATAACTGCTAATTCTCTAATTAAATAATGAAACATTTATTGTTGCTTTCAGACTGTAGTATTGTGCAAACTTTAAATTTTGCTTGCTTCCTCTATTCTCTTCTCTTTTGAGTGGACTTTCTATGGCCTTATCAAAAGCTCTGGGTTTTTTTCGTTTAAAAGAGTTACTTTAAGGAATCAAAAGAGGCTTGCTGTTCCCTAGGCATAGGATGTAGTCAAAGGTGAATAAAGGGATTATTGCAACCACGGGAGTGCAATAATAAAAGGAATTTGCTATAGACTCAATTCATTAATTCAGTCTAAAACAAATACAAAAGAGGAAATAAAAGGTTTAAAATTTTCTCATCACCTTCTATGTATCAAGAGTTGTACTCAGATTTAAGAATATGGGGGCTGGGTGCGGTGGCTCATGCCTGTAATCCCAGCACTTTGGGAGGCCGAGGCGGGTGGATCACGAGATCAGGAGATCAAGACCATCCTGGCCAACATGGTAAAACCCCATCTCTACTAAAAATACAAAAATTAGTCGGGCATGGCAGCGCATGTGTGTAGTCCCAGCTCCTTTGGAGGCTGAGGCAGGAGAATTGTTTGAACCCAGGAAGCGGAGGCTGCAGTGAGCAGAGATCGCACCAATGCACTCCAGCCTGGGTGACAGAGTGAGACTCTGTCTATATAATTTTGATTCAATCCAGGTAGTTGGCCTAGTTTGTTTTCACTCCCTTAGTTTCCTGTACACATGAAAAAGTGGAGATTTCTCAAATATAATGACTAGTCAGCTAGGAGTATTGATAGGATAAGGAATTGCTAGGATGCTACCACTTATGCTGTTGACAAGATTGACCATGCCTTAGGCTGGGTAGAAAGAATAAGTGAAATCCTCTGTCTTTAGGGGACAGAGAATGTTTAGAAAGAACATGTGAAAAGGAAAAGGCAGATTCAAAAGGAATTCAAAATTGGAGAAGGTGGAAATCACAGAGATAATAGCCAGAAATAAAAATGCAGAAATGTAAAGTTGCAGACTTCCATAATCTGAAATCAGAAAGGAATAGCCATTGGGTTACTAATATGGAATAAAGATGCAGGTGATTGTCGGCAAGAAGTCAAAAGTTCTTAATTTGTGAAATAAAGTATTTTAATAAATGATACATTAGAGTTAGATGTTCTTTAAATGCTTTGGAAATTATGTAAAAATATAAGAAATATCTTAATACTTTAGGCATTCAAGTGAAGTGAGTCATTCTATTTCAATTTTAATTTTATATTGAGACCATTAAAGTTCACCAAATTAAATATAATTCATTCTTTTGTTAGATATTCTTTTGTGCCACATGATTAGATCAACTAGAACAGCAATTGATTATTGAATTTCACTGTCTTAGGCTCAATAGCAAAACGTAACAAATGTTTAAAAATGGATAAAAGGGAGAATCCAAAAAATGATGAAGTGTTTGTAATCTTACTGTATTAGCTCGTTGCTTTCTCTTTCTTGCTCCTCTTAAAAAAGGTACAGCTATTGCTTTGATGACTGATAAAATAGCACAATTTCAAATTCTATCCTTTTCTCTCCCTTCCTCCACCTTCCTCTTGTCTCCCCTCCTCTTCTCTCTTCTCTCCCTGACTCTCTTTCTCTCTCTCTCTCTCTTACATTTCTCTTAATCGTGTAATTTGAAATGTTACTTATTAAGCTTAAATCAATTATGTGTGCCTCCTACTTAAGACTGGCCTGTAATATTATTTCTTAAATCACATATTTTAGAAGACTTCAGCACCTAACTAATGGAATTTTTGAAAAACCTATCAAAGTGTTTCAGAACATAAGAAATATATCAATTGGACAGAAACAGTTCTTCATTATGCTTTACACACAATTTTGCTCAACTGCTTATTTTAATTAGAGCAGAACTCTAGTTTCTGCTCATTGGTTTAGCATGAGCAATAAAATGAAGTTTATTTAATTTTCTAAAATAAGTAAAGCAGAGTAAAGTTAATTAAAAGTTAATTACAGAATAATGAATCATCTACTCTTGCTGTGCTAATGTTGCCCAGAAGATTAGATGCCATTTTCTCTGAATACGCTTCCATTCCCACAAGCTGGGCATTCCCTTCGTTCAGTATTTTCATCTGTGTATTTTATTTGAAAAGTTTAGGTTGTCCTTGCCTGAAGATGTCTTTAGGAAATACACACAGACATAGGACACACACACACACACACACACACACACACACACACACACACACCCCTTCCTAGTTTCTCTCCTTTTATATGCATTCCTCGGGCATAATTTTCATTTAGACTTCTGATTACCTTTTAAATTTGACAGAATATACCTATAAAATTCGTTAGTAATTGTTTCATTTCCCAGTATGGCATGTGTAGTTAACCTTGAAAGACAGATTGGCGTTAACTGTAGTGAACCCAACCTTTCCCAGTATCACAAAGGTCATGGATCTGTTCTCCCTGGTCCTGTGTCTTTAAATAGAGGATATTGTACATATTGGAATTAGAATTCTTTTACTGCTCATTAATTCATCATTAAAATGATGTTAACTATTCATTCTCTATGAGTCTGCTGCACAGATTTTCTGGCATGAACTGCCTCAGCTTGGCTCCTAGCCACTTATGACTTGCTGAAAACAATGGTATTTATGTTTGTTGTACACTTAAATCTTTTTGTAAAACTTTGTTGTATTAGGCTCTACAAAACTTTCATTTGGAACGTAGTATGGCTTATACCAAGACTGTCTTATTTTTTTATAAATGGATAGATATGTGGAAATACTTGAATTTCAATTTAGCAGCAGGCTTCATATAACATAAGGAATAACGCGTAATACATATTATGTTTTTACCTTAATTATGCATCTTGAATTGTAGCATGATATATACTAACAAATTATGACAAATATTGTTACTTAAAAGAAGGGAAAAAATGAATTCCTGCAACTCAGGGTATTTAAATTTTTATCGAACATTCACTTAAGCTTTTTTTTGTCATTGATTTTGTGTCCAGTCTATTTAAGAAGCTACAGACTGTTAGTTTTATAAAATTATATGAGATTCAGGGGCACAAATACCATAAAGTTGAGTTCCTGAACTCTTCCCTAAAAGTTTATTCTACTCTTTTAGCAGTTTTGAAATATAATTTCTATATCCGTAATTTTCAACCTTCAATATACAGAGACATTTATTTCCCAGCCCCTTCTTAATCAGATGTTAAATAGCAAAGAAATAGACCTGAAATATCTGACAAAAAAAAGTTTCAAGATAATCCTTTAAAGGAGCACTATGAAAAGTTGGAAGAGAGGGTGCAACGTTGTTTTCACAATTTCTTACTCACTGTTGTGTTGTGCCTTTATCTTCACTAGTCTAACACATTCCCTGATTCTTTTTTCAAGATTTATTTCTACTGCCTTTATATTTTAGTTACATGTGCAGTGTTTTTTTTTCTTTAATTATTATATTCTAGTTTTCTGGGTCTCAAATTCCCGGCTTTAAAATGATGAGAATAGAGGCTCAAAAAAAAAAAATAAATAAACATGAAGAAAAACCTTTCAGCTTAGAAATACTGACTCCTATTTCAACTTTTTGTTTGTTTGTTTTGAGGCATAGTTTCACTCTTGTTGCCCAGGCTGGAGTTCAATGGCATGCTCTCCACTCACTGCAACCTCCACCTCCTGAATTCAAGCGATTCTCCTGCCTCAGCCTCCGAAGTAGCTGGGATGACGTATGCGCCACCATGCCCACCTAATTTTGTATTTTTAGTAGAGATGGAGTTTTACCATGTTGGCCAGGCTGGTCTCGAACTCCTGACCTCAGGTGATCCACCTGCCTCGGCCTCCCAAAATGCTGGAATTACAGGCATGAGCCACCTCACCTAGCTCAACTATCATTTTTAAATGTTGATTCAAAACTTCACATTCATATCCATCTTGCAAACCCAGATATTGGCTGTTCTTTTCATTTGCTTATGAAAAACTATGCCAGATTGAGAGAGTGCCATTTGTAAGGGGGCCTGCTCAGTGTTTTTTTCCTTTGGTGTTGTAGATTTTTTATGGCAATGTTTTTAGATCCATTTGTTTCAGATATCTGACTTTAGTAATAACTTTTTGGTAGAGAGAAATAAAATAATTCAACTCATGCCATAAAATGAATTATGAGTAGTTCACTGTAACTGAGCAGAAATAAATAGTGTGCATAGAATAATAGAAATTTCCTTTTGTAATATTTAGGTAAAATGAATGTTAAAATGTACTGAGTTTTTATAAACAGCTTCATATTGTCTTCATTGCTGCGATAGTACTAGGTTTTGAAGTATTCCTTCCTCCATAGAGAGAAATTTGTGGATTAAAAACTCTAATCTTAACAATTACAAAACATTCTTATTGTGTTATTGAGCAAATAACACAAGAGAAAAATGTTTATGAATTATAAAGATGATACATATTGTTTTTATGTTATTACATTATTATAACCAGTTTATACATACAGAGTTCAAATTTTATTATTTGCATGTGATTACTCCAGCTAATGAGTAAGCAAACACCCAGTTGATATGTCAAGATCATCCTGTTAATTTATATATTTAACACAAAATACGGCTGGCAAGTAGTAACACTGAAAAAAATTCAATTTCTCTGAACTTGGACCATAGGAATCACCCATTTGAACAATAATATAGCACATAAATATGTTTATATAAATTTTTTATGCAGTTAATCAGTTATTTTATGTATTATTGAGTATTTACTGATTTCAAGGTTTAAACATTCTCTTAAAAGTGTAAAAATGGAAGCGCGATGTGTGGGAACTGTAAGTGACCACAGAGGAGGTAATCATGCTTACATAAATAATGGACCAAAATATGTGTGTGTTAAATATGTTGAGATTATATTAGTATAATTAAAATATACTTGAACAACTAGTTTTTAGTAATTATTAGCCATATAGAGTGGGAAAAGCAAGTAAATAAGTGACTAAATTCTAATCCAATTATTACAGTAGAGTGGAAAGTGTTTCCTTCATTAATATATAACTTAAAGGAATAATGGGAGACCAATGGACATAATAGGTTTGTTAACATATTTCTCTGCTTCACAGCAACTTTCTGCTCGATATACTATAAGAAAACAAAAATTATGCAAAATTAGTCTCAAATGTCTTTAACTGTGCCAGCTAAATTAATCTCTGAAGGAAAATATAAATTCATAAACCATTGCTGATCTGCAAGTGTTGCTTAGGGACTCATGCAACACAGTTACATGCTGAACAGATTGGCAATACAGTCCTTCTTCAACATGGTCTTTGAGAAAGAGAAAACTTTTGCTGGATTTTACCCAATATTGGCATTCCTGCTTCTAAAATCCAAATAAGAATCTGTGCTGCCTTTTTCAGATTCAAGGTTTTGTTGGAGATAACAGGGGCATGGCATTAGTACCTCTCAAAGGGAAATGATATAATTATATCATTATAAGAACCACTGCTACAGGTTGCTGTACTACCCACTCTCCACTTCATTTAATCTAACTCACCTCCCTCCTGTCTCTGCTTTCCCCCACTATCCTTCAAGCATGCCAGCCACACTCCTGCCTCATGGCCTTCATGGCTTTTCCCTTTTGATGGAACACTCACTTCCTGGATATTTGTATGCCCCTTACTTCACCTCCTTCTGATGCTTGCTCAAATGTCAGCCTCTCTGTGAGGCCTTCCCCAGCTGCCCCGCTTTAAAATTGCAGTCCCTGTCTAACTCTTCCTATGGCCCTTCCCTGCTTAAGTTTCTCCCTAGTGTTTATCACTACCTCACATACTATATGATTTACTTAATTATCCCCAACCACTAGAATGTAAGCTCCTTGCAGACAGGGGTTTATATCTCATTTACTGTCACATTTTCCAGACCTTGACTAATGCCTGGTCCCTACTGGCACTCAGTAAATATTTCTTGAATGAATAAAAATGAATCATTAAAGTATCTCATTGAAGGAAAAAGAAGAAATTCTCTCTCCCCAAAGAACAGCATGAATGTACAACTCTTTATATTTATGCCTAAATAATACCGCTTGAAGCAAGCTAAATCAAACTCCTAGGCCATTTCTGAGTCTATCTTTGAATAAGTCAGATATGTTTTTTTCTCTATTTGCAGACTATATCATTTCCTCGGCTCCAGGTCCATTTTCATACACATCAAACACTAGACTCGTGCCAACTAGTAAGAGGACAAGGAAAAAGAACACAAGCAGGCAAGATACTCCTTCCCCTTCATAAAATTAAAACAGTAAGCTGTGTTTACCTGGCTGGCCACACCTCATATTCCTCCTTCTATTCCCACACACCTTGAACATCATGAGATATAAAAAGCAGAACAATTTTGAGCTTAATAGTAATTAAAATGATTAAGTAGCTCAAGTATATCCTACAATAATCCTTCAAGGTTTCTGTTGACAGATACATGCTTAAGGTAATTAAAGTGATAAACAGCCTTCTGTTGCCAAAAAACAAAACTTAGGCAAATAAATTCTTAAACATTTTATTTTTTATTCAAGTAAGAAATTATTGATTAGCTTTAGTTAATCCCACAAAGAAAATGATCAAATGTTTAAAATAATAGAGTTTACTAGTTCTACAAACAACTGTTCTCACTGGCAAACTAGCAAATGAGATGTGTTGGAGACCTTAGACCTGTTCCATGTAACAGATAGACAGGTGTCCACATCACAGGAAAAGTAACTGCTCCTGAAATGTTTTGAAAGGCCCAGCAGATATCAAAAGATAGACTGACTTTGAGATTAAATTAGCCATTGGAATAAAAAATAAAGTGAACCATATTACATGAAAGTATATTACCTTCTTTTTGCAAATAACAGATCAAAAATTACTAGATCAGAAGAAAGTAGACCTATATTTTTAAAAAAGAAGATAAGTGATATATATTTCAATTTCTGAAATGGAATCCATTCAAATTACAAATAAATTTAATTATTTTACCTTGTATTTTGTGTAGCAATCAAAATGCAGAACAACACCAAATATTAAAAGTTGTAGCACATAATCTAAATCTTATCAAAATCTAATTAAGTCTATGTCTTCATAATGCTTTCACTATGCCAAAACAGTGAATTTCAAAATTAATCCTGTGGAAGCAAATGAATCAAACTGGTTGCCATTTTCAAGACAGAAATATCTGTCTTTTGAAAGGCAGTATAGCGTCTTGGTTAAGAATATGGTCATTGGAACCCTTTTTCTTAGATTTAAATTCTACTCTGCTAAATAAGGGCTCTGTGACCTCGGGAGAGTTATTTAACCTCTCTGTTTCTCAGTACACTCTCTCAAATGAGGATAAAAATAGTACAAATTCATAGAGCTGTTTAAGGATTAAATGAAATAATGCAAGGAAAGCTTGTTAACATCTCTGGCAAATAGTAACCATTAAATAATTAAATTTTTATTTTATCCAGACAGACTAGCAAGGAGAGAGACAGGGCTCAGTATATCCTGGAAATGTTACAGATTGTATTTCTTAGCTAAAAGGAGAGAAGGGGAACCCTTGTTTGTATAAGAACTTCCCAGAAATAAGTACAGGGGCGTTCTTAGGCCAGGTGTTAAGGGTTAAGGACTCTAAATTATCCAGGATCATGGAGGCTGTTTTGCAATGTCTCCTCCAAGCTATATATGTTCTGTAAGGGTAATAGATTTTAGCTTTAAAAGTATTTTAAAAAAGATCCCTTGACCATAACTTTATAGATTTTCAATGTAATGGTTCACCTTATCCAAAATTCAGCCTGAGTTGATTTCATATTATCTTTTAAAAAGACATACATTAATTCTATATGTTATGAGCAAAATTTCCAGCACACCAATTGATCTGATAGGAAATTTTATTTAAAACATATACATAAAGGTTTAGAAATCAACATTGTCCACATGAAGATTTTCTCTTTAGTTGTATTATGTAAATTTAATTATAGAATGTACATGACAACTTGACACTAGTTAATCCAGTAGATCCATTTTAGTAGCACTCAAGTAACTGTTCAACAAACACCTTCAACTGTATACATATATATTTTCTTACAAATGTAGAAAAGTTAATAATGCCAAAGTGGCTAAATTACTTTTCATTTAAGATATTTTAAGTTTTCAACAAAAAGTTCATTTGGATATCTCATACTTGCCTACAGTTATAAACTTATTTATAAACCTTTAGAGGCACAGATCATAGTGTATATTTATAGATGTTTCTATATATTTAGTACATATATAATGAAGGTCAGGAATAAAACTGCAAATGAGGTTTATGGGAGTGTTGTAAAGGTTAATTATTGTCATTGTGTGGGAAAGTATAATTTTCTTAAGAGAAATGATGACATATACATAATAAATTCCCTGTCTGTGTCATGACAGCTCAAGAGCATGCCATCGTTACCACCTATGTCACACCACAGGTGTACCTGCTATATGGGTGACAGCAGCTGACTTCTCTGATCAACACATAATTATCTCTGAATAAAAATGCACGTTGAAGTTAGCTGGACATAATGGATTGAAGACCCAGGGCAAAATTATCTTTATCATGGCACATAGCACCACCTGGGGGTAGGAGAGGGCTAGAGAGAGGTATTGGCAATGATGCAACCTTGAGAAACCTGCTGCGGTATGGGCACTTCTGGGGTGTCCCTGTTTATCCTGCTTTTCTTTTTTGGGTAGCAGAGTTCACTCGGTTAATGGTAGGATGCTCCTGGTATAGAAAGGTCCCGCTGATCAGCGCTATTCTCTACTGATCTAACTGTATATATCTCTCTCGACATCTGGATAGTTTCCATTTGCCGAGTCCCCTTCCCCCATAAGATAATAAATATCATATCACAAGGATGGCACTGCTCCTTCATGGAACACTGACTGTTTATTAGAGGCAAAAAAGTTTAAGAGAAATGCTAACAATGTTCATTAATGGCCCGCATCCAGGTTTAATGAGGCATGTCAATATGCGGACTGGGCAACATCAGTGGCATAATAGTGGTGGTAAATGGGAGTAATTGTATCCAATTGTACGGCACAGCTTCCAGGAATGAGCCCGAACTGCCAACTGACAATGACAGAGCAATTATGGGAAGGCAAGCGAGCTGTGTCAAATTAGCACTTGGTGAGAACTCATTTTTCAGAGATGTACTTGCTCTACACCACCACAAGTGATAGCTACTTTATTGTGAGTGATAGGAAGACCAGCACTTAGACTGATGTTCTGATTTGTCAATAGCTGTATTTGAAAGCTTAGTGTCACAAATATATAGAGATATTCAGGGAGAGAGCCACACTGCTCATGATCCGAAGGATAAGAACGTTGCCGAGAAGGTCATCTGTCAGTGTGAGCTGTCAGAGAGAGATCACACTCTATGAAAAGGGAACATTCAGCCGACTTAAGTAATTACCTTTGACTGAGATTTGAAGATGTCTTCTTTTGTTGGCCTACATTGACTGCATAATTTATAATTTACTGCAATCAGCAAAGGGCCAGGAATTGTAACTAAGAAAATTCTTATTTTATTTCCCATAATTACTTTTTTCTCTCTTTTTAAAAGTCCTTTAGCACTTCAGAAGTGTAAAATAAGAAACCGGTGAAATTTTTTTTCTCTCTCTCTTTCTTAAATGACTCAGTCTCAAGTACATCAGAAACAATATATTTACCTTCAGCTGTTGTTTCACAGCACCATAGCACTTTACCATCGCCCTATAAAAGGTATAAAGCACCCCTTTATCCTTGATATATTTTTTTTCTTGCTTTACGGGATTACTAATAAGTGTAAAAAAGGATAACAAAATAATTCAGTTTTGTTTTTCTAGTGCAGAAGGATAAGAAAGAAAATATCAGAGTTGCAGTACTGAGTACTGAAATTTTAATTCACATCCTTAGATACTCATCAGTTTGACTGAGTTGTCAGAACCATGAAGAGATAAGTATTATAGCAAATATTTCAGAACTATGTAGATTAATAGAATTTTCCATTCATGTTGTCTTTTCTCCCTGGGGATATATCATGAAATCAGTGTTTGTAAAGTAATCCTTTGGCTTTCAATATAACCTTAAGAAAAAAATATATTTTCTGATTCATTAGGTTCTGGAGTGCAATAAGCACTATTTTTTTATATTTCTAGTAAAACTGATTATTTAATTTTGTTAGCTAAAATATAATAGGGAGTCATAGCAACGTAGCTTTTAATTTTTTATTTCCTGAATTAAAAGAAGAAACTTTGAAGAAATAATAAAGTTCTGTTATTTGGTATTATTATCAAATTCTTTCTGCTTTGCCTTTTTTTTTTTCCTAGTGGTGATGGATTGATTAATGAATTGTAACTAGAAATTATCATGATTAGCCTGCCTTCTGGCAAAAACTGTTGTTTAATTCTAGGTATATTGATTTACTGTAGAGATATTGACAAAGGAATTAATTTAAGTACTTTAAGTCAATATTACTTTAGTGGAAACTCTTACATTCAGGGTATAAAAAATACTTTTAGAATATTCTTCTATGAATATGGTGTAAAATTACTGTCACATAATAAACGTTCATTTCTTCCTACCTTAAATTCTGCACAGGTTCACACTGATTATGTTCCCCCCCTCAGACCCATTAAATACTCATATTTGAAATTAGTAATTGTGGGTTTAGGATATTTGCTAATGTATTTAATGTTTCCTCTAAACTTGAACAATGTTACTAAAAAATATTTTGTTTTCTATAGTTTACAATTAACTACCTATGATTATTTTAAATTATATACTTTGAAGCTTCTGAAACACACTTTTTAATTATTTTTTTAAAAATATTTCAGAATTCTTTGGGCCATTCAATCTCCCCGTTGTAGAAAGCTGTTTAATTCACAATGCCTTGAGTACAGGCCCGTCATCTATTCTATAGCGACTGTGCCACTTAATAATGGAATAGTGAATCAAAGTGGCACTTAGGTCTCAAATTGTTATGTATGACTGTCAAAGCGGTAAGAAAAAAACAGAATTAAAAAAGGGGGGGGAGAGAAAAACCCTTGATTTGTCTTTACTACTGAAACGTGAATTTGTCAGCCAGGTTCTGAAATCACAACAGCATTGCTTGCATCCCCAGCGAGATGTTGAAAACTTGACAGGTACATATTTTTTCAACTACAAGCACTTCTATAATGAAAACTAATACACGAATCTTATTTATTTATTTATTTATTTATTTGCTCTTGACAGATAGTTGTTGCCAATGGGATTTAATGTTCAGGTTCAAGTTGTCAAGAGAAATAACCAACAAGCAATCCAAAGAGTCACGATACAGATATTCAAAAGCAAAAAGCCTGGCTTTGGCTTCTGTGATATACTGAAGGGATTTGAGCATGTAATTAACCAAGTCAGAACCATTGGCACTTAATCTTCCTCCTAATGACAAGTTCAGCCCATCATAGCTTCTCTCTAGGGGATAAACTATAACTTGTTTAGTGGTCACCAAAGCTTTTGATTGTCATTGTGCTTTTTACTTCATCATTTAAAGATGTGTTTGCTTTGGTTTGGCATTTTCCCATTTCGTTGCTTATTCTTAGAACATAAACCTAGATTCTGTATTGAAACTCTATCATCTTTAATATTTTTAAAATCTCCCTAAATATCTAGGAACTACTTTCCAAGTTTGATTCAGAGCATAGCCTGTGTATATTATTTCTCTGGGTATATTTTGTGTACATTGTAGGTGTCCTGAAAACAAGTATTAATACCTACAATGATGTTCAGTTTGTGTTGATTGTGTACCTGCTGGTAGCTTTACAATTACCAAAAATCCTATGGGAATGCCTGGAAGTGTTGTTTTGGGAGGAGGAATAAGACCTGTGTTCATAGTACTATTTCCTAGAAATTCAAAATTGTAACTGGTTGTCACCAACTGCTCTATATAGATCAATCTTGCAGAACTGCATTCAATCACTTGCCTAAGGCAAACGATATTTTTGACAGGTGAATGGAACTTTGCAAGACTAAGTAATGTTACAAAAATTACATATGATAACTGAAAACTACAACTCCCAGCATGCCCTGCAATTGAACATTAAATACTCATGATTAATATAGGCCTTTTTGAATTAGATTCCTATCCACAGATAATGAATCAGCCTAACTAATAGTCGTAGAAGTGAATCTTTCTATAATTCAGCTTTTCAAATTGTTATACAAATTTCAATATTCTCTTACTCTTTCAGGAAGTAAAAATTAGAATGCTTCTGAAAACACTATCTTCACAAAACTAATGCCACTGAGTGAGTCATTTTAATGTTTGTGTTTTCAAAGGTACACCAATATACTCATCTTTGGCTTTTTTTTTTCTTTCCTTTATTGTCTACATTTAATTTATCAGCATATATTTCTATGCTACTTCCAAAACTTATCCTGGGATCTTTCTATATCTGTTAGCTAGATCACTGCAATAGCTTCCTAACCGGTCTCCCTGAATTCACTATTGCTTCTTCCACAATTTATTCTCCATATTTATCTTTTTTTAAAATAAATATCAGTATTCCATGGTGTATATGTGCCACATTTTCTTTATCCAGTCTATCACTGATGGGCATTTGGGTTGGTTCCAAGTCTTTGTTATTGTGAATAGTGTTGCGAT
This sequence comes from Gorilla gorilla gorilla, assembly GCF_029281585.2. Classification (NCBI taxonomy): domain Eukaryota; kingdom Metazoa; phylum Chordata; class Mammalia; order Primates; family Hominidae; genus Gorilla; species Gorilla gorilla. The sequence continues at coordinate 124,668,107 of NC_073230.2, forward strand.
AAACATATGTGTGCATGTGTCTTTATGGCAGAATGATTTGTAATCCTTTGGGTATATACTCAGTAATGGGACTGCTGGGTCAAATGGTATTTCTGGTTCTAGATCCTTGAGGAATTGCCACATTATCTTCCACAATGGTTGAACTAATTTGCACTCCCACCAACAGTGTAAAAGCATTCCTATTTCTCCACATCCTCCCCAGCATCTGTTGTTTCCTGACTTTTTAGTGATCGGCATTCTAACTGGTGTGAGATGGTATCTCGCTGTGGTTTTGATTTGCATTTCTCTAATGACCAGTAATGATGAGCTTTTTTTTCATATATTTGTTGGTCGCGTAAGTGTCTTCTTTTGAGAAGTGTCTGTCCTTTGCAGGGACATGGATGAAGATGGAAACCATCATTCTCAGCGAACACAGGAAGAGAAAACCAAACACCGCATGTTCTCATTCATAAGTGGGAGTTGAACAATGAGAACACATGGACATAGGGAGGGGAACATCACACACTGGGGCCTGTCGTGGGGTGGGGGTCTAGGGGAGGGATAGCATTAGCAGAAATACTTAATGTAGATGATGGGTTGATGGGTGCAGCAAACACCATGGCACATGTATACCTACATAAAAATCCGGCACATTCTGCACATGTATCCCAGAACTTAAAGTATAATACAAAATAAATAACATAAAATGAAATAAATATCAGGCATAATTATTTCGGTTGCTCCCATCACATGTGGGTTAAAATATAGTTGAAGCTCCTAAATCACCAGGGTCTGGCAGCCCATACAATCTAATTTTCTTTGACTCTGATGTACACTGTACCCATTGAACAAGCAAAGTTTGTTCCCATCTGGGGACACATATACCTGCTATTCCTTCTGCAGATGTTTTCATGGGTGAAATCCTTCTTGACATTCTGATTGAAGCTTAAATGTCACTTATCTATAGAAACCTTCCTTGACCATCCTAAGTAGCCACTTCACAAGCATCCATCATATCACACTCTAGTTGTATTTACTTTGGAATTATTGTCAATGTTTAGTATTATTTATTAATTATTTACTTTTTTGTCTATTTCCTCACAGTAAACTAGATGTTCCATGACTTTCTTGTTCCCAGTGATATCCTCATTGTCTGGAAGGGACCTGGACCATAGTATTCATTTGCTAATCTTTTTCATAAACACTCACTAAGGGAATTTATCTTTTACATCCCAAATTTTATTCTTCATGGAGTTTCATTTTAAAAATTTGTGTGAATCACTTGAAGCAAATTTATTTTTTAGCTGATTTATATTTTGAGAACCTTGGCCTGATTTCTGATTGTTCTTCAAAGGCAGTGACTCCATATCAAATGCATGATAATGTTTAGATAAATATTTAAATAAATTATGGGAGTAACAATGCTTTTTTTAAAGAATTGAGACATATCATTCCTGCTTTATTTGTATATTGGGCATAAGGGAACAATAAAAAGTGTTAACTTTACTATGGATATTATTGACTGCTGATATTTAAAATGCCATTATAATAAAATCATAGAAAATGTTTCTTGCAAAGGTTTCTCTTTTTACAAAGCATGAGTGATTCACTAATAGTTCTAATTCATAGATTCGCATCTGTTCATATTTTACAGAGAGATAATAAATATATTTTTTTCTTTTAACTTTTATTTGAGGTTCAGGAGTACATGTACAGGTTGGTTATATAGGTAAACTCATGTCACAGGGGTTTGATGTACCGATTATTTCGTCACCCAGGTACTAAGCATAGTACCCGGTAGTTATTTTTTTCTGATCCTCTTCCTCCTTTCACTCTCCACCCTCAAGTAAGCCCCAGTGTGTGTTTTTCCCCTTTATGTGTCTGTGTGTTCGAGTAATTTAGCTCCCACTTATAAGTGAGAATATGTGGTATTTAGTTTTATGTTCCTGCAATAGTTTGCTATGGTAATGGTCTCCAGCTTCATCCATGTTGCTGCAAACACATGATCTCATTCTTTTTTGGATGCTTAGTATTCCGTGGTATATATGTATCACATTTTCTTTATCCAGTCTACTGTTGATAGGCATTTAGGTTGATTCCATGTCTTTGCTATCATGAATAGGGCTGTGATAAACATACTCGTGCATGTGTCTTTGTGGCAGAATGATTTAATTTCCTTCAGATATATACCCAATAATGAAACTGCTGGGTGAAATGGTAATTCTGTTTTTAGTTCTTTGAAGAATCGCCACTGTACTTTCCACAATGGCTGAACTAATTTACACTCTACCAACAGTGTGGAAGTGTTCTCATTTCTCCGCAACCTCACCAGCATCTGTTATTTTTTGATTTTTTAATCATAGCCATTCTGATTGGTATGAGATGATATATCTCGTAGTGGTTTGTATTTGCATTTCCCTAGTGATTAGTAATGTTAAGCATTTTTTTGTATGTCTGTTGGCCGCATGTATATCTGCTTTTGAAAAGTGTCTGTTCCATATCCTTTGCACAATTTTCAGTGGGGTTATTTGATTTTTTGCTTGTAAATTTGTTTAAGTTCCATATAGATTCTGGATGTTAGAGCTTTGTCAGAAGCATAGTTTGCAAATATTTTCCACCATTCATAAAGGGACCTTTTCTGATTACTTTTATAAATTAAACACAAAAAGTATTTCTTTGCCATGTAACATTTTGTTTGATAAGTTCAATTTCTGCACAATCTATTTTAAGAAAACATTACATTTCATTTTTCCAAAACAATATTTTCCAATTGCCCACATATTTTTGAGATGTTGTTTTTAGTTAGATAACAAAATAAATAAGCCTTTCTAAAATTGAATTATGAAATAAGAGAAAATGTATATCATAAAAGCTATTGAAAGAATATCTTTGTCAGCTTTTAAAGTTAACATTACATTCCTTATTAAAATGAGTCACATTAAAATTTCAAATGTTACATAGAATTAGATATGGTTAGAAATAGTTAATCTATAATATGTTTTCTTAAGGATGGGAAGAATTTTAAATATGCCCCCAAATAGATATTTTTCAAGTTTTTAATTATTTAACTTCAGCCTGATAAATTGAAGAAACTTACTAGTGACAAATGCTGAAAATTTTATTTAAATTGTGTTAAAAAGAATCTATTCAAATACCCATTTCTACAGATTCAGATTTCTACAGACGTAGAAACTTTCACATTTGCAAAAATATATTCCACATAACAGATTTTTTTTTTTTTTTTTTTTTTTTTGAGACAGGGTCTAGCTCTGTCACCCAGACTGGAGTGCAGTGGCACAATCTCAGCTCACCGCAGCCTCAACCTCCAACCTCCTGGGCTCAAGAGATCCTCTCAATTCAGCTGCTGGAGTAGCTGGAACTACAGGTATAGTCATGACACTTGGCTAAGTTTTTGTTTGTCTGTTTGTTTGTTTGTTTTTTGGAAAGACAGGTTTTCACTATGTTGGCCAGACTGGTCTCAAATTCCTGGACTCAAGCGATCTGCCCACATCTGACTCCAAAAGTGCTAGGATTATAGGCACCTAGCCTTAAAGTTCAAATTTCACAAGATTAAAGCATAAAATAACAAATTGTGAAAGTTATAATGTTTTTTAGAAAAATGTCATCAATTTTAAAGATAGGTTAAAGCTTCAAATTTACACAAGACTATAGCTGTCCAACATAAAAATCTCCTTTCAGAGATAATAATTTGGGATACTCCTTGCTTCTGATTTAGTTAAACACGTATTCATTGTTTTCTTCTTGCATATTGGCAAGAAGAAAAAAAGGCAATTCCTTTATGGCCATACCTATTATTTTAGCAGTTTGCATCAACTAAGAGCAACTATATGGGTAAATCAGTTGCTATTTTTTAAAACACATGGTCCATCTGTTTACTGCTAAATCAAACTGGAAACTTGTAGAACTTATGATTAAAATTTTGAATTTCTATATTAAGAACTTGTCCTGTGGAGTTAAATAGTCATGTGTTCAAAGCTAGCCTCTCTCTTTTTACTTACCATCTCAGTGATTTGGGGACATGTCACTTAAACCTCTTGAGTCACAGTTAACTCTGGTTTCAAATGGGGATGATAAAAGAACACACCTCAAAGGAATGTGTGAAGAGTAACACACACAATATATGGGAAGAACTCGGCACTATCAAATAAATATTACTTTCGTGATTTCCACTACTACGCTCATAATTATGTGAACTAATCTTTTCAGGCTTTTTAATACTGGATTACGTTGCAACTTTAGAAATATTTATGAAAATATTGACAAAACTGGTGTTGCCCTTTATAATTTAGAAGAAATTACAAATACATAAAAATATTCATATAAACTTTATAGATTTTTTCCTAGATATTTTTGTTTTAAAATGAGGTGTTTAAGAAGGGAAAAGTGCCAGACTTTATCTTTGCAATATTACTTATGTCATTTAATCTTCACAATAATAACCCAGGTAATATTATTCTCGTTTTACAGTTGGGAAACAGTGAACTAGGTTGCAAACCTTTGCTTCATCCAGTACAAAGCGCCACCTCCCTATGACATGGATGGCTAGAGGTCATTATGGGATACAGAAAGCAATTCTTATCAGAAACCTGAAAAAAAAATAGTAATTTGATCTTATTAGAACCAAACTCATTAGGTATATGTTGTTAATATTGTTATAGTTTTACACTATACCCCTTTTAAAATTGTGGTAGTAAATTTGGAACCATAAAGTTAGAGATGCAGAATATATAATGAAATATATCTCAACATTAAAATTATAATCATATGTATATAATAATGTTAACTGTTTCCAATTCTTATTTTTAATTCATGGATAGATAAGCCAAACAGAAAGTCTACAGATTAGATTAAATTTACAAACAATAAATAAGTACAATTAGTAAGGAATTTATTAGTAGCTCTCAGAGCTATTATCCATAATTAATAGTAAGCCAGTTTTGGTTGGTGCATCCAAAGTCATAGAATAATTTATGAGGCTACTTGTAATACCACCCTGGTCCTCCTATCCAGTTTTGCACTTGAACACTTTCACATACTTGATGCTCACAGTGAAAAGATCAAATCAGACAAAAAGATCAAATCAGACTAAAATTTTTGATAATCCCTGTTCCCTTTAGCTTCTTTTTGTTACATGGCTGCATTTTTATCTGATCCACAGTTCTACCAAACTAATTTCTCATTTAGGGCTCAGCATCAATATTCCTTCCTTCAGAAAGATTTTACTTCCTTCTGACAATACGTAAGGTGAAAATGTCCACCTAATGTATCGGGAGCACAGCGCCACTCGTACATGTGCCTCTACTATGGCTTCTGCCATACGAAAAAATTGCTTTTTTTTTTTTTTTTTGAGATGGAGTGTTGCTCTGTCGCCCAGGCTGGAGTGCAGTGGCACGATCTCAGCTCACTGCAAGCTCTGCCTCCCGGGTTCACGCCATTCTCCTGCCTCAACCTCCCGAGTAGCTGGGACTACAGGCTCCCGCCACCAGGCTTAATTTTTTGTATGTTTTAGTAGAGTCGGGGTTTCAGTGTATTAGCCAGGATGATCTTGATCTCCTGACCTCGTGATCCGCCCGCCTCGGCCTCCCAGAGTGCTGGGATTACAGGCGTGAGACACCGCTCCCGGCCTTTTTTTTTTTTAGATGGAGTCTTGCTGTGTCCAGGCTGAAGTGCAGTGGCGCGATCTTGGCTCACTGAAATCTCCGCCTCCCGGGTTCAAGCAATTATCTGCCTCAGCCTCCCGAGTAGCTGGGATTACAGGTGCCCGCCACCAGGCACGGCTAATTTTTGTATTTTTAGTAAAGATGGGGTTTCACCATGTTGGCCAGGCTTGTCTCAAACTCCTGACCTTGTGAGACAACCCCCTCGGCCTCCTAAAGTGCTGGAATTACAGGCATGAGCCACTGCGCCTGGCCACATTTTTGTATTTGAATGTCTCTCTCCTCAAAAGAATATGGTAGCCTTGAGGATTGCCACTGAATTTTTTTCATGGCCTTGTCTTCTGAGACTGGTAAAGTATTGGGCATTGTAGACCCTTAATAAAATTGGTTGCAGGAATTAATGAACTATTCCCTTGAGGCAAGAGCCATTATGTTACACTTAGTTGAGTTATAACATCCAAATTCAAGATCCGGTTATCTTACCTTAAGAAGGAGCCTTTTATTTTTAATTCAATCATGTAAATAATGGGGAAACACCACTTGAATTACACAACTCATGGAGTTGTTGGGAAATTAAATAAGACATTGATAGAAAATAGAGCACCTACCACATTGTAAGCCTTCAATAAATGTTTGCTTCATGTTGTTTCCTTTTTCATTTTTAACTGAAATCCACTTAAAATCATATTTTCAGTTGGGCGCTGTGGCTCACGCCTGTAATCCCAGCACTTTGTGAAGCCCAGGCAGGAGGATCACTTGAGGTCGGGAGTCCAAGACCAGCCTGGCCAACACAATGAAACCGTGTCTCTACTAAAAATACAAAAATTAGTTGGGTGTGGTCACGGGCACCTGTAATCCCAGCTACTCGGGAGGCTGAGGCAGGAGAATCACTTGAACCCGGGAGGCAGGGGTTGCAGTGAGCCCAGATTGTGCCACTGCACTCCAGCCTGGGCCATAGAGTAAGACCCAGTCTAAAATAACTAAGTAACTAACTAACTAACTAAGTCAATACATAAATAAAATGAGATTATACTTTCAATTAAATTATTAAAGAAAAATGGAAGCTTTCATGGGATGATTACTGAGTGAAAGGAGAGGAGAGAAAGATATAGTAGTTAGTATAAAAATGACATATCTGTTATTATTTTCTTATCTCATACATTTTAAACTATATAAGTCTTTGTTGTCCACATGTTTACAATAATAGTGGGATTCAAATAATTCTGACTTCACTGAAAGGTCTTAATATTTATGAATAAATGCAAGGTAAGGACATTTCACTTGGCCATCTGAAATCTGAATAGCTCAAGGTTATAGGATTCTGTGAGTTAATGGGATGAGATTTGTGGTTTAGCAGGCAGCTTTCTAACATACTGTCATAAATGAACTGAATGAAATACTACTAGCTTTCTTCTTCTAAGAAGGAGTCTTTCAGCCTGTAGTTATAATTTCAAAAACGTTACAGACTTGTAAATACCCTACACATTAATGTGTACAGATGTGTAATGAAAACCATGTAAGCTAATCACTCCCTTGAAGAAAATTCATGTTTAAATATTTTCCAATTGTTTAAAGAAAATGACCATACATTTCTTTTAGGCAAATGAAAAAGATAAGAAAATTATTTTCATAAAACAAGTGATACATGCACCATTTAGAGAAACACATTAATGTCAAAGTTTTATTTTCAAAATCAATCACTACAAAAATTATATTTGATTACCCCATCCCTTCTCTGGAAAGCCTGTTTTTAAAAATCTCTATACACTTGACAAATATTTCAGGACTTATAGTGCTATAAAATCTTAATTTATATGTGTTAACAAACGATTGTATAAAATACAAACCAAGACAGAAAAAGAGTATATAATGGCATTACTTTTCTTATTTCTCCATGCAGGATTTGCAATCACATAATTATCCAAACTTCTTAGGCATTTTTTTCTTAAAATTGGAATGGACATACAGAATATGGAAAATAGTTATTCAGGAGTTAGTGAGTTATTTGCTCCTGTCAGATAAGTTATACTGTCACCCTATGGCTAAAGTTTTCCCCACATCTTCCAACTTTACCATTTCCATCTAGAAGGAGTATTGAATTAGCGAAGCAGTTCTTACAGATTTTTAATTCTGCCAAGCCTGATGCTGTGCATGCAGGATTCAGCAAAATCGCCTCTCTGGTATCAAACAAGTAAACAAAATTAAGACGCAACACTGTATGACTTGACTTGATTTTATTTATCCTTGACCTGAAAGACAAAACTTGTCTGGTAACTGTGTGAAACAAGCCAAACCCAGTGTGTTCATCATTTGAAGCCTAAAATCAGTGCTAAAAAAGTCAGCCATATTTTTAAAAATGATAGCAGTTCATTCATGACACTTTGAGATTTAACTCTGAAACGACAATGTCTGAAGTGACAGTTTTACATCAGAGAAAGATTAAAACCAAAAGCAGGTGAACATTTATTATTTTTAAGTTAGTTAAATTTTCCAATGTGTTTAAGACTTGGCCTCTATCATGAATTTTTCCAAAAGCAAAAAGAGAAAATATGACAAAAAAAGAAAATAAAGCTAGCCTTCATAAAGTAGAGCATGGACTTTTCAAACAGCAATTCTCTCACTTCCCTATGAACATCAATGGCATTGCAAACCAGACATATAACAAAAAAAGAGAAATACAGTATACCCTGAAAGTAGAAAACAAGGTCAGAGGTGAAGCTTTAGCTAAAAGACTTTCTTTAGGTGACAGAGGCGGCAAATCAAGCTTATGCTTTCTTTCTGTTCAAATCCCCATTAAAAAGCCTAATACCTCAGCTTTCTATTTTCAATTTTCCTTCCATGGTGTGCTATGTTAACACTTTCCTGAATTGTTATTTGCAAACAAATTATTCATAAACCAGCATTGCAAAAGGCTATTAATGAAGAAAAGGGGGGAAAGAAAGACGAAGAGAGTGCAAAACGCCAAAAGAGAGAAAGAGAGGAAAAGAAGAGAGGAAGGGAGAAAGTGAAGAAAAGGAAGCAAGGGGGATAGAAAGGGTGAGAGATAGAGACAAGAGACAGAGACAGAGGAGGAAGACAAGGAAAAAGAACAGAAAGAAAGGGAAGAAAAATTGGAGGGAGGAAGAAGCATGTTTTTATGCCAATCCAGAAAACATGTTTTCAGTAAGCAAGCCTCACTATTAATGGGGAAATCTGAAAAGTTTTACTACGTAAGACCACTCTAAATAATTTTATTGAGTGAGACCAAATTTTTATCTTTTTACCTTTCATCTACTTTATGATTTACAAGTTTATTATTATTTTGTCCTTTTCATTAGATAATTCTTATAAAAGTGTATCTACCTCATTTTTTATTTTGTCTAGTTATCCTTCTGAAGTATTTGATTCCTGGTATTTTTACTTCCCATAATATATGCGGATTTTTTTTTCCTCTTTGCCTTAACCCTTTCTCTTCCTAAGTTAAAACATCATCTCTTATAGGGATACATATAGTAATGTTATTGTTTTAAGTCTGGTCTTCAAAAAATAGAGCAAAAGCAAAGTACAGTCATTTGAATAATAATCTATTTCATTGCCCTGAATTGACCTTATTCAAAGCACACCTTTAAAGGTAGATTGTTACTTCACAGACATAAATAATAATTTTAAAACACAATTACTCAAGAATAACACAGAGAGAAGATAAAGCTTCTGACTTTGAACTGATAGTCTATTAAATCATAAATTATATCAATCATTTGTGATATTATTATTCACCTCTGAAACTGCATCTGATTTTCACTTATTTTATTATATCCTAAAACTTCCTTAGTCAATAACAAAAGTGTCTATTGTGTAGTAGAAATCTTTGTGGGGAGCATTTTCTATGTGGGTGTATCTAAGTAATAGGGATTATGAAAAATCCCTTAAATTCATTGTAGGGGGAGGGGAGTAAATGATTCTATTTGTAAAGAAGAGGGGCACAGAACACTGTACAACAATTCTCCCTGAAACATCTGAAAATTGATCTCAGTTTGAGCTGAAGTCCTTACCAGCCTCACCTCAAGAAAGTGCCCAAATGACTTTTTAAAAGGGTATAGCTCAAACCGGGGGAGAATGAGGGAAAGGGCAGGTTTGAAACTTACAGTGTTCCTATAATCAATACCCTGCTCCTGAACAAAGTGTAAAGAGGCGCACAAATGTACTAAACCGCATCTCAAAAATGACATCGTAATTGCTGGCACTGCCCAGCCTACCCTGGCCTCAGCATTGCCAGGTTTTAAATTTATTTCAAACTGTTCTTCCCAAGTCTGCCTAATTTTTTTTTTTTTTTTTTTTTTTTTTTTTTTTTTGTCCAAATAGCAGCAACTCGCAGTTAGTGAACAAAGCTTTAGGATTTTTTTTTTTTTTTTTTTTTTTTTTTTTTTTTTTACTTACAGCTAAATTTAACTTTACCCATCCAATAAAAAAGAAATAAGGGAGCCTTTATTATCTCCCTGGATTTCTGGGTATGATACCACATCATAGAGAAGTGGTTATTAGAGACAATGGCCTACCAAGGTGAAGTTTGTAATAAAGCCTATTATGTGGTTTCACCATTGACACTAATGGAATGTAACAGTGATTTAGAATGATTTAATGGTTCCCAGGTTGTGCTCTAATAGTGCTCTTTATATTATGATGTATATCACAAAACCTAATGTGGCTGTTGTGATATATTGACAGTATTCATGCTGTTTCATATTTTTAGGGGAATTTAAAAAACTGTCAAAGAGGAAAATTAATAGGCTGCAACTGCTTTATTTTCAAGGTTCTGTTTTTTAAATGTATGTGCATAAATTTCCATTTGGTGCCACTCTTAGGCTAATAAATTCATTTGCATTTTTATTCTGAGATAATAAGGATGTATGCACATATGTATGTTTGTGTATATGGATTTATGCGTTGTAAGGCAGTACATATATATTTCTGTCTGAAATCCAGCTTGGAGAAGACTGCACTGTCATTCTCTAATATGTTTACAAAATGGTTGTATTAGATTAAAGTGCACATGAAGGAATAATATAAAAGAAATCATTGTTTTATTATCTAAGATAAAATTATTTAGTTTGAATTGTGAAGATGGCTAGGATTTTAGTATTAGCTCACTTAAAAAAAAAATACCCTTGAGCAGCTCGCATGTGAGCTCTTCAATTTCTGAATAAAAAAAGAATAAAACCAGCAGAAAGACAAGAATTGAAGCAACAACTATGCTCTTGTAGCTTATAAGCATCACAGCAATGCCTGATCTTAAAGTAATGAGGCATATTTTTAATCCAAATAGAAGATGAACAATACTGAAACTTTAAGCCTATTGTTTGCGTAATTTGCAGAGCTAGAGTTGTAGATAAACGGGAAAGAGGGTGGTTTTTCAATAGCCTCCATATTCCACCTCTTAGATGTTTTGACCACTACTTCCTGCTGTCTGTTTAGTTTGTCTTTTTTCTTCAGAATGCCCTACTTCTCCCATTTCCAGGTAGCATTCATTTCTTAAGAAATCTAAAAGGCTGTCCATAAATCCTACTTAATAGGTGAAGTCATCTTCTTCCTGTCCAGCCTACACGAATTTCCATGCCTGTGATCTCTTTTTATAGTCGGTTAATACTCAGTCCAGTCGTTTGCTGTTTCCTAAGCATATTTTAAGTAAAAACACACTAAGCACTCAGTGCATATTTTCCAGTTGTTTAATTGATTGATGTGATTGCATACAACTTTCCCCAACTCTACTGCTGTCCAGCTGGACCATGCCTTCCTGTGGACAAGAGGATATCATATTATATTGGGTGAGTATTAGGTCTTCAGACATGGAATTGCTACAACAAAAAAAAAAATAACGACTCGGTCATGACAAAAGCTTTTTTTTTCCTTAGGGGAAATATACTCCCAAATTCTATAGTTAATTTATTAAAAACTAGTGCAACACAGAAAAAGTATTATCTTTAATTCTTACTTGAAGTATTTAATTTTCATTATGTTACTGTTGGAATCGTATTATAAATGTGATTATGAATATACTTGAATACATATCTAATTTTGACTATGAATCCCTCCCTCCGAGTCTATAAAGATCACTGGCTATGCATACATTATATGCACATGGGTATATGTGTGCTCGTGAATGAAGGTTAACTCCTGGCTGAAAAAAAAAAGTAAATAGAAAAACAAGGTGAAAAGAAAACTTGAATGAACAAAATAATCCTATTGTTGAATGGAGATACTCAGTATTACAAAGATGTCCATTTTTCCCAAGATTAATATATAATATAAATCTAATATACATGGATTTTGGTGAGAAGTCAACGAAATGATACTAAGGTTTATCCAAAGTTCATTCAGAAAAGTTAATATAAACAAACAAAACCTAGGAATATCCTGAAAGAAAAAAAAAACACTGGCACATAAAAATATATATATATAACAGCCTATAATTAGCATTGGAATAGTCATACAATTTTAACCTAGTGGAAAGTTCAGAAATAAAGTATATATGGGAATTTACTGAATAACAGAAATGATAATTCAAATCAGCATATAATAGATGCATTAATGGAGTAATGGTGGAATAGTAAATATCGCATCTTTTTTTACTCCAAAATAAATTCACAGTAGATCAAAGATTTAATTGTAAATATCGAAACCATAAAAGATCTAGAACAGAATATCAGCTATTAAAAAATATAATTTGTGGTGATTTGGGTAGAGTAGTCCATCATAAATATACAAAAATCCTAAAACCTTAAACAAATAAAATTGATAAATTTGACTACATGAAAATGAAAAACTTTTTTTCTGGCTGGAAGAAGTGTAAACCAAATCAAAGGGCAAACTAGAGGAAATATTTGCCACAGAAAAATGTCAATAATATGGAAAAATATTTTAGAAATCAACAAAACAAGTGTCAACACAACAGAAAAAAGATCAAAGAACATAAATGTATGTTACAAAAAGTGATAATAATAAAAGTCAACATTAGTATATCCTCAAAAATCAATTATAATGAAAGAAATGAATCTTAGTAATAATGTGATTTCTTTTTCACTTAATGTTTCATAGTTCCCAGTGCTTTCAGGAGTGTGAGAAAGCATGTATTCAATACTGTTGATGGTATCAGTATGATTTTTATTAGTGTAATTGGTAAAATCTACCAAAATTACCGAATAAAAATGAAAATGTGCTTGTCTCCATAAGTAATCAGGGCAATGAAAATTAAAACAAAGAGACACCATCATATACACCAATGAATGGCTAAAATTAATAAGATGTTTAACAATACCAACTGCTGATAAGACATAAAACAGCAGGAATTCTCACATGCTGTGTGTGGGAGAATAAATTGGTACAACCAGTTTTAAAAACTGGCATCATTTTCTCAATTTAAACATATGCATAATTTATGACCCAGCAATTCAACTCCTGGCTATGTACACAACAGAAAAACATACACAAGTGCACAGTGTTCAGAGCAGCATTATTTATAATATCCCTAAACTAGAAACTACTCAAATGTTCATCTGCAGTAGAATGGATAAATTAATCATGTGGTATCCATAAAACGAATACTGTACAATAAAAATGACTGAACTACTCATATATACAACAAGGAAGAATGAAAGAAGCCAGATACAAAAGTGATTCTATGTATACAAAGACCAAACAAAACAAGATTAAGAGTCAGACTAGTGGTTACCTTTGGGAGACAGAAAGAAAAAAGTAGGAATAGTAATTGGCAATGGTCCAAAGGGTGCTTTTGGATTGCTGCCAGTTTTGTATTGCTTGAGCTGGCTGGTAGTTACTCCGATTCTTGCTTGTGGTAATTTGTTGAGCTGTATATTTATGTTTTGTATAATTGATCTAAATGTGTACTATACAATAAAAAAAGTTTAAAAAACAAACATATAAAGGGCAGGGTAAGAAAACAAAAAAAATAAAGAGACACTCTTCACAATTTTTAATACTAAAAATGACCCCCAAAACCTCTGAAGCTTGTAAGGGTCATAATGGCTCTTAATAGGAAGAGTAGCTTCTAAACGAATAGTTTGAGAATAGAAATGTAAATACAGATAGTAGGCTGATTATTCATTGATTTTAGTTGGTTGGTTCAATTTTATCATTAAATATGAATTTATAAAATTCCCATAACATATTTACTTTTTCATAAGCATAAATTTCTGCCTCCTTTTTAATCATAATATAATTAAAATTATGGAAGAAATCCTCATAAATATAAATAGACAAAGCATTTTGATGGCTAAAAAGCTTAATGTCTTTTCACAACTTTGTACCTTCCTGAGATTACCTTCACTCTCTTGGAAGTGTTTTCAGTGTTAATCCTTCAAGAAAATACCAGGCCTGCGGGGAATAAAGATGTCCTATATGCCCATTTAACTAATTCAATGTTTATTAAGCTCCTACTATTTTCTGAAAAAAATTAGAAATAAGACATAGCTCCTGACCGCTTGACCTTAAAGGTTAATTTAATAAGATATGAGCCCACATAAAGATTGCCTTGCTTACCCCACATCATGTGGTTGACCCTTACAGTCTTACTTTCCCTTAAAATAAAATTTTTAAAAAATAGGATTTCAGTTTGGAAGACCTTTCCTCACACGGAGAAATTCTGGCATTACTGATCCTGTTCTGGATCTCTTGCTGAGATAGCATGGACCTCTGAGCTAGAAAGAATTTGTTTCAAATACAGTATTGGCTTTTTAACAAGGTAACTTTTCTTAGCCTCAGTAAGGACACCTTAACAAATGAAAATAATTATCTCACAAGGTACCTGTGTCTATTATTGGGGTTACACAGACCAACATTGGAGTTATATAGACTGACTGACTAGCTGTAGGTGCTTAATAAATTTTAGTTACCATCTCCCCTTTCAACTGTATGTTATAGTTATTTGTTTAGTGTCTCCCCTACCATACTGTTCTATAAGTTTTTTTTGAAATTAGGGATCACATTCTTTTCTTTTCTTTTTTTATTTTCTTTGTTTGTTTAGTTTAGTTTTGTTTTGAGATGGAGTCTTGCACTTTCCCCTGGACTGGATGGCACAATCTCAGCTCACTACAACATCCACTTCCCGGGTTCAAGCGATTCTCCTGTCTCAGCCTCCCAAGTAGCTGGGATTACAGGTACCCACCACCACACCCGGCTAATTTTTTGTATTTTTAGTAGAGACAAGGTTTCACTATGTTGGCCAGGATGGTCTCAAACTCCTGAGCTTGTGATCCACCCACCTCCGCCTCCCAAAGTGCTGGGATTACAGTGTGAGCCACCGTGCCCGGCCCTCTTATTCTTTTTTATACCCCTTACAGAGCTTGGCATAATGCCACATGCAGAACTGAAATTATATATTTGCTGAAGGAATGAATTTTTTCAACTACTTATTGACTATAAGAAATGAAGAAAAGACATGTGCCCTTCATTCTGTTGAAGCTAAAGGAGAAAATGCTCAGTTAACTCAAACAGAAATATGTTCTATGCATTCAATCTAAAGAAGACTAAATACTAATCAACTGTCGTTAGGAATATGACATTACTATAAAAAGAGTGAAAAGTGACTCTGAGTTTTGCAAGGACAAGACAGGAAGAAATGAAATTTCAACCCATTGGAGGAGCTTGTAATACATTTTAAGACTGGTTTTCTTGTCTTGCTTTTAGAATGAAGTTATTACTTTAGAGTTATATTGCTTTTTGCAGACACACATGATGCTGAATTTTGGAATTCTGTGTAAAATATACCCTCACCTGAAATGACTTAGCTTTTTGATGTCAGGACATTGAGGGACTAGACAAATTAATTCCAAGATCCTTTGGAGCCCTATGATTTTTCTTTGTCCTGTTTGGTTTTTCCCTCTGTTTCATCTCTTAGAAAAGGCTTGAAAACTTTAAACACATAATTACACAACTAGAGAAAGAACTCTAAAGCTGTCTAACCATTTATCTTATTCTATAAAAGTACATTATAATGAAGAGTATCAATGTTACAGGTGACAAAGGTCGTATATACCTAAAATGGGTAATAATTGTGTTCATATGTGTTAATATCACACCATACATCCCATCCTGCTATATTTGAACTTTCCATAAAAACAATAGCCTGTGGTGAAACAGCTTGTCATGCGTACTAATGAAAAATTGTCCAAGATATCCTGATGAGATTCTTCCTGCACTTATTTTACCCCCGAGGTCTGGGAATTCACTGAACACAATGTAAGATTTTTCTCTATCTCTTACCCTCTACCAAAAACTGTACACAAAATTCAGAATATCTCAAGTTTAACATGATTTTTGGAGTGCAACCATACATTGGATAATTATTTTAGAGTGCTAAATGGCAAGAGGACAGGTTGAAGGAGGGTGAAAGTTACTTGTTTTTGACACCTAAGTTACTTCAGACTGACAAGCAAATCGTTTTTCACTTTATTTCTCATTTTGCATAGGCCCTTCCTTGTTAAGAGCTGAGCAGACTCTTAAAAATACAAATAGGCAAATGCCTACTCTTATGTAATCTTCATGTTCTCTAAAAATAATATGGTGTTAACATCATCGGAGCTTTCTCTTTCCAAAGATTCTACATAGCAGATTTGGAAAAGCAAGTGGAAAAACAACTAATAAATACAGACACTTTGTAAAATATTAAAATAAGATTTGAATAGTCATTATCTCATTTTGACTTTTCAACTTTAGAGACTTTATGTGGGTCACTTCCCACTGCCTTAATTAGCAAAGTCAAAATAACAAAAAATGGCAATTTTCTGTACTCTCTGTTTTTTTTCCTGTTCTCAGCCTGTAGCAATAATTATATTTTCCAAATGCAAAATACCTCATTTAAAATGCAAGCTTCCTCAAAGTTGGCCAACTCTTATGGGCTCAAAGTGGCAGGAACAAGTAAATCTTTTTTTTTTTTCCCCTGATGTTTTCCCCTGTTAAAACTCCTTTTGGCACATGCACTGAATATAAATCGGCCACCATGTAAATAAATTTCTGTGTCAATATTTTTTATTGTAAAAAAATTTGCCCATTGAAGTAAAACAAGAGCAAGGATTTACAAATCAGATTGCTAGTGCACTTCTAATTTATACCTTCCATGAATAGCCTTTAAGCCACAGTTGACCTCATATATATATATATGTATGTATTAGCTGGAAACAATTCATCAAGTAAGTTACCCCCTTTCCTTTCAAACCCACTTGTATTACTGAAAGGTTGAGTAAAGACCTCTGGGGAGCAAGGGCAATTTTTGACATGGGTCTCAACAGATTAAACTATGCAGGGACAATATAGAATACATTGGAGCAATAACATTATCACATCATAGGCTGATTGAGAGGCATTTCCTTGCATTTCTGTCCTTTTACCATAAGCCAATAGTAGCCACAGGCATTTGACTGGAGAGCCTGGAGGATTGACGGGCCTGGCAGTCATTACACGCTGGATTGAATACTAGATTACTCCAAAGTGGCTGAGGGTCAGGGATCAGTGTGTTCCCTTTTGGCACTAAATGACTTTAATATCCTTACTGTATTAGTCAATTACTTTAAAGCTGCTGCTCTCTGAGCTCTCTCTGCCCCCCTGCAGTTTACTATGGACATTTGAATTGCTCCCATACTTAACCCACACATCTGCTTTTAGCTGTCAAAAGAACAGTGCTATCAGTGGAGCTATTGACAATATGAAAAGAACTGAGATACTTGCTGGAGATGTCAAGTGCCTCTCTCTTTTGGCTGCTTCCTTTAAAAAATAAAAAAAAAATAAAAAAATAAATAACTCACTTACAAAAGTGGTCCTAGAGAAAAGGAATTCAGCCTCATTTAATCTAGTGGCATGTAAAGTGACCAATAGTTTAAAAAAGAAAAAAAGGTGGGATTGTTTTTATTTTGTTTTGTTTTGTTTTTTATCACTTACTTCCATAAACTGCACACCATCTATGTGGGTTTTTATTCTGTGGACACACTCTGAATATCACTATGAATGAGTGTGCGCCAATATGAGGACCTCTATCAAAGTCTGTATTTCATATCACAATGGTTCTAGTGATGGTAGAGAATTATACTGCACTTCTCAATTTATTGGTGCAACACAGTGAAGAACTTTATATCACAGCCACTGAACTTTAAAAGGTCTGATGTGGCTTGGTGTTAAACCAACATGTCTAGATTAAATGTGGACTAAGGTGATCTGAAATGTAAAACTACTTGAAAGTTGTGCCTTCAGTGTTTCAGAAAAAGCGATATGATTCCCACACAAGAGCACATCTGTTGAGTGAGCCCTGACTTGTGTGTGAGTGTGAGTGTGTGTGTCAGTTCCAGCACTACAGTGATAATAAAGGACATTGCAGGAAGCTGCTAAAAGATTATCAAGAGCTATTTCATACAGAAATAGAAAAATGAGACAGAAACATATAGAAAGGTTAACAATTACTACTAGCTTATTTATACCAGAATCTGAGAAAACCACTGATTTCCTACCTATAGGGCATCTCTTCAGTGAGAAGTTCTGGTTGTTTGATCAGAAACTGCTTCTAAACAATTTTTTAAGTTTCCATTATTGATTTTGAGTCTTTGCATACATGAAATTATATGTCAATGTGAGCAATGCTTCACAACATAAAAAAATTAAAGCTTTATCTTTTCTGAAACAATAATTAAATTAATACACATCATTGACACTTTTTTGTTTGCTTGTTTCTGAGAATTCACACCCATAAACTGTGATTTCAGGGGTCATTCAACTTCTTTTGCTTAGAAAAGATTCTTCTCAGATGAAAATATCCTAGAAAACACAATGTTACTAGAAACATTATATAACCAACCCAAGTCAAAAATGGCTTAAAAAATACAAGTTTAAATTGCATGTAAGTTATTAGAATTGTTAGTTTTTGTCATCACAGTGACATTTTAAAGGCAATTTAAAGAGGAAAATGGCATGAAATTATAAGGTTGGAGAACTGTTTTGTATTATTTGCTGAACGTAAAGATGTTGACTTTTAATTGCTGAAGGTGACATTAATCCGATCCTAAAGATCTAATATGTATCTTTAAACTTCACAGTAGTACAGAACAATTTCTGAGTCTTAATCATTTCATACCATTTTCCGTTTAATTAAAATGCAGGGTTTTTTTTCATTAGCTTAGCTTTTTTAAGCACAGATCATATATATACACATGAAGTAAACTACATATACTTGAGACTCTCAAAGCTAATATGGCTCCTACTATAGGAAAGCCAACAGACTGGTAAACAATAGTGAATATTTCCTTTTAGTGGGCATCTATAAAGTATGTAAAGATTATTGCCTTGGGAAATGAATTTTCTGATTTTGCTAATTTAAAATTTAGTCAGCAAAGAACCTTAAACAACTTGATACCTCTTGGCAATCGTGTGTCATTAGCACTTTCCATTCATTTATATTTTGTTGTGTTTTGGGAATTGAGTATTCTGGAGAAGAAAGGTAGCCTGACAAGAAAGTGATTGAATAAGCCCCCTTGGTAGTTGGGATGACAGAAGGTGAAGAACTGTAGCTGCAGCTGACAACTTCTTTAATATGAATCACTTATAAATATTTACAATTCATAGTTCAAAAATAACTCTATGGGTAACACATAAACAGAAGCAATTGATGGTTTGTTTGCAATCCTGATCATTACTGTTTTGATAGGACTATGTTTTTATTAGAAAGTGTTTTTGACAAATTCATTTGTTAAAGTTTATTCTCTTCTATGTCTCATTGTTATTTCTAGTAAACTTCCATTGCAGTTTACTTATTGCTTTGCATTGCTGTAAAAACACGTAGTTTGCATTACTGAAGATTAGCATCTGCTTTCATTCTGTTATGGTGGTTTTGATGGATGCATTTAAATTGTGTTCTTACCAGGATATGTTACAAAGCAAATGGAGTACTTTTTTTTGCAAAGCTACATACTAGTTGCCTCTTAAACACAAGAACGACAATCTTTGCAAAATCTGCAAAGTAAAATACTATGAGGTGTCTTATAAAACACAGAAATCTACAACAACCTGTTAATGTAGCATCTAATTTTCATTTTCACAGATTTTATTATTGCTTCCCTAATGTAACTAGGAGGATTTGAATGACCAACTGGAGTCGATACTCCTTTTCTCCTGACTTAGTGAGTAATGAGGTAGACAACCCCCTAACCCATTAGGCCTTCAATTGTGAAGTGGGAGTACAGTTAGCTTTCAAAGCATAGAAAAAGCTATCCTTTATGACAGTGAAAAATAAAACATGTTGAATTATAGTCTATGCATTTTAACATCTCTACTGAGTAATTACATAGAAAATTAACTAACATCCAGGGTCTCTGAATTTCTCTTCTGTTGTAGTATAAAATGTGACTATTTTATATTTGCACATGTAGTACATGATTCAATATGTTCTAATTTTGGAAAGAAAAACTTTATAATTTCTGAAGCAGATAATATAGTTACTGGAGAATGATCGGCTTTAAAAATAGTCTCCCTTTAAACAGTGATGAAAATTTACTCTATGAGTGGCATAAATAAGGATGAGAAAGCTTTTTGAATGTGTGATCTTCTCTTTAACAACTATGTCTGAATGCTCCCTAGTTTTTTATGAAAATATGTGTGCATGTGTGTGAAGGTGTGTGTTTAATAATTCTGGTATAAAATAATTGACAGATGGTTAAGGAAGTATAATTAGAATCATTTTAAATGTCTTTTTCCCTTTGAATTTGCTTCATAAATAAACAATGGAAAAAGGGTCTACAGAATCTGCTTATCATGTATCATGCTTCAATATGTAAACAACTTACTGACTGGCTTTGTGGGAGAGAAGGGCTCATAATTTTCAGCCTGAAAATGACATATACAAATAAAGGAACTAAAGCATGGAAAGTAACATATTTTGGTCTTGTGACTAATGGTAACCTGGTGCTATTGAATTACTGAACTGTGTCTGAGAACTAATGAGAAAATTTTCCCAGGGGAATCTTTATCCAGTGCACTTGGAGAGCACCTCGGGGACCTATTCTGAGTCTGTCACCTTCCCCGTCTCATTGACACTCCACTTCTTTACCACCATTACACTGTGCAACCATTTCACTTCACACCTCACGATTAGAATATTAAAAGGAGAGAATACTACACGACTTGTTCCAGATAGCAGAGTTGTTTTTGACACTTAGAATAGAAATTGTCACCAGAGTATCACAGACATGAGAGTCTCCAACTGAGTAGAACATTCTAAAGCTTAAAGCTATTTTATTTTACAGCTAATGAAAACTTTTAAGAAATCTCTTAATGGCACCTAATTCATTTACTCAGAGTTATTTAAGGGCTGCATAATTTTAACCCAAGAGAATAATTCTACTCTTAGAGTTACAAAAAATGATTTTGCCATAGAAATTTATCTTGGGTCATTATTATATTGATCTTTTGTCAGTTATTGTTTTGTTTGATCTTGTGTATACACAGATAAAACGTACGTTTCTGGACAGAGTGTGGCATTTTTTGATTGAGCAATGATTAAAAGTGGTAATACTATCACAGATTGTTACTGTAGTGACTAAATACAGGGTTATTCTAGAACCCATACTGAAATACCTAACAGGGTGCTCCTACTTTCTGACAAAGGAACAAAGAAGAAGAAAAAGGTAAGACTGTATAGGATGTGTCTCACTATTACTATGCTTTAAAAAAAAATCTGTTTTGATGAGAACACATGGACACAGGGAGGGGAACAACACATACCAGGGCCTGTCAGGGAGGGGGTGGTGAGGGGAGGAAGAGCATCAGGATAAATAGCTAATGCATGCAGGGCTTATAACCTAGGTGACATGTTGATAGGTGTAGCAAACCACCATGGCACACGTATACCTACGTAAAAAACCTGCACGTTCTGCACATGTGTCCCAGAACTTAAAGTAAAAAATTATAATAAAATAAAAAATTAATGAAATAATATGTTTTTACAATGAGTCATTAATTAAGAAATTCTCTTCTGAAAGCTGGGGGCTATTTTTTTTATCAGAAGTAAAATCTCTGCCACTAAAAAAATCAAAATTAGTGTTGATCTGTTATTTCGTCTTTTCAAAAAGTATGATGACTGCCTCTTTGGTTAACTTTCCTATAATGGCAAGCATTATTATTTCTATTGCTGAGGTCAGGCTATTAAATTAAGAGCAGCACACATTCATGCAAAATACCCTTCCATGCAAATTTTGGGTTGAAATTTATTAGTTCTGCCGATGACCTTAGCAGTTATCTGTGTATTTTGCAAAATATATTTTGCATAATAATTTAAATGTCCTTATTAATATTTCTGCTGCATTTACTTTTGCCCCATATTACACAATCTCCACTCTTCTTAATAACTGATCAAACATATCTTCTCACATGGACAAATGGAGACAAATATTACTGGAGACAAAATTCTGCCAAATAATGAATTTCCAGAGCCATTCTCCTTCCATAACAACTTACGGAAAGTGTCACTTTTCTACAGCTTCAGACATTTCATTAATGAAACTTGCTTGGACTAAAAAAGATTGTAGTCCTGGTTTGGTCACTCAGGTTTTTATTATGAAAGTGTGTGCTGGAATGTGCTATTTTTAAAATTCACCTTCCTGAATTGGCCTTATATATTGCTATTCCCTTTTCAGAACCTTATTGCAGACCACAAGAGGGCTAGAACAAATTCTGAAGTTTCCTGGTTTCTTTTAGGACACACCCAGAAAGATTAATCTCTGGCAAAAGTGGAACCGAAAACACTTAAGAGTTTAAAAGAAAGCTTAAATGCTTGGAATTCATACAGTATTTTTAATGGTGGGTAATTTGGATGGAACTGTTTATGGGGAACTATCTACCTTGAGAAAGACATGAAAAAATCCGTGTAATATCAGTCCAATATGGTAAGTCCAGGTGAGAAGGAAAGGGATGAATTACACTCAGCATCATTGTGTCAGTGTTGATTGAACATCTATGTTTTTCTACCTCTGACACATTTTACATCATATGCATAGATAAGAGCTGGCCTTGTGGAACTTTCTTTCCTCTGCAAAAAGACATGAGCTAAATTTTGGCTATTTTTCTTTTTTATGAATTCAAAAATTATTCATTGATATATAATATAGGGATTTTATCATGTCCGCTCATTTAATGTGATAGAAGCAAGAGAAAGAGAATCAAAATGCTCTAATTTCTGGTATAATATTTGTATTTAAGTACTCAAGTATTAAAGTGATACTTGCCTGGTGGATTGAGTTTAGAAAGCCTGTTCACACTATGGCTTAAGTGCTGTAGATGAAACCTTGTGACTCTCAAGTGGTAATAATTCAAAATGTAATGCACATGAGGGAGTTAAACACACACTCATAAGGCTACATGAGCCATCCATTACAAGGGTTTCCTTCATTTTCTATGCCAGAGTCACAAAATAACTTCAAACTTCATCCCAGAGATGAAATCAAAAGTCCACCTCACACACATAAAAAGGACATCTCTACAGATTTAATCCAAGACCTGATTATTCAGGAGCAGCTTATTTGGCTCGTAGCTAAGTCAAAGTTTGTTACTTCTGGGCATGTTTGACTGTAGGGAACTCGCCCTCATTTTCATCCCACTGCCTGTTCTGAAGCATGTGAAAAACACACAACTTCATCTTTACTCATGTGGTTTTAAATGGGCTCTTATTTGACTCATCTTTTTCAGAAGTGGAAAAAAAATAAGACAGTATTTGCATGTGCAGGGATTTGGGGATTTATTCTCTTTCTTCTCTTTTTCCATTTCTTTTTCCCCTTGACAGAGTTTCTGGTCTTTGGGCATTTGTAAGGCCTTTGCTTCATTCTTTCAAACCAGTCCATGATATATGGGTGGGGAAATGGAGGACACAGGAATCCAGAATGGATTCCTATCCATAGGACTACTTAGGATCTCAGGGACCACAGGTCACCACCCTGGGTTAAATAGTTCAGTTGGAAGTGCCTCAACACAGTGTAAGCAGTCATAAACCAGCATCATCCAAGGGCATGGGCCCCTCTTTCACGCTAATTCATTGGGTACACAACCCCATTCTGGCACATTACTCTAATTTGCACATACTCATAAATACTACATTTTTTGTTTTTAACTTATTGTACCTGAACCTCCTCCAATCTCTTTGTTACATAAGTTTTTAATTTTGGAACTAAATTAGCCATACGAATGAAACTTTTTAGGACAAACAACAAACAAAAAAGAAATTTGTTCATCCAACCAAGGTCCAGATTATGTCAGACCAATCAATCTTTTCAAAGGGAACAGAGTGAGAGCAATCCACTTCCAGATTCCAGTAGAATTAATTAGGAATGCCTGAAAAATGATTTCTACAAAGTATAACATATATGCATCAGTAGAAAAGGTATGTGAAAACTGAAAACACTTTAACTCAGTATTGAATTCATGCAAAAAAAGAAACAACGATTTGAACTTTATCAACCACTTCAGTTCATATTAAGATAATGGTATAAAAAGGAGGGTCATGCTTTTCATTGCTGAAGTTTTCTACATTAGTACATGTTTGGTATATTATTTTCAGTGTCAAAGAACCTAGCTGACAGTTTGAATCAGAGTCAATTTTTTTCGGCAAATATTATAAATTGATACCTGGTTTATATTTCTGTTGTTTTGATAATCCATGGCTGAGCTGATTTCCCCACACTCTACTTTTATAACTTTAAAGTGTTATTTGAGAACAGAGAGGATTTATTTTCTCATGATCTTATGCAGTTGCAGAAATATTTCTTTGAGGTAGTTTTGGAGAGATTTCCTTTTGGCTATGTCTATACAATCTCTAAATAAACAGTGAAAAGTTGAAAAGTTCAATCAATTTCCTTTATTATTGGTTTTGTAGACACCAAGTAAGAATCTAACTTAAAATAATATGCAAATTAGTTTAATTAAAGTAACCTGCCAACTTAGTTCAATTACTCAAAACCTTAGACATACTGTTAAAATCTTTGCTACCCAAAGACTGTAGCAAATTTGCACGTAGCTAAAGACTTTATGAAATTTAAGTTCAGTACTACATAGATATCAGTCTAGTGTTTTTCCCTCTTGATTTTCCTTGAATTTTTCTTTGTAAACTCTTAATACAAATAGTAAAAACAACGAGTCATTAGATTTGTTTTTTTCTGCATTAGCTTTCCATGGAAGTCTAGATGTTTGTCTTTTTTCTCTAATGGAAAATACCAAATATTTAGGGACTAGTTGCTGAGAATGTTAAATAAATGAGAGATAATCTCTGCTCCCAAGGAGTTTTGCATTAGTAGGGGAGATAGGCTCCAACTGACTTAATAAAAAATATCATGTCAAAGGAAATTAATTCAAACACAAGTGCAAGCAACATTTTGACAAAAGTACAAGGAGAATGAGAAAAGAATTTATGGAAGAAAACTTGAGGGATAAGTAAGATTTAATATTTGGGGGAAAACATTCAGATTAAAGGAACAAGCTGAGCAAAATATTAACTCGTGAGTGCACAAGCACGTGAATTTGCATTCTGGTGAAGATTGTGCAGGGGAATATAGTGGATATTTCTTTCTTTCTTTCTTTTTTTTTTTGAGATGGAGTCTCGCTCTGTTGACCAGGCTGGAGTGCAGTGGCCTGATCTCCGCTCACTACAAGCTCCGCCTCCCGGGTTCATGCCATTCTCCTGCCTCAGCCTCCCGAATAGCTGGGACTACAGGCACCCACCACCACGCCTGTCTAATTTTTTGTGTGTTTTTAGCAGAAATGGGGTTACACCGTGTTAGCCAGGATGGTCTCAATCTCCTGACCTCGTGTTCCACCTGCCTCAGCCTCCCAAAGTGCTGGGATTACAGAGGTGAGCCACTGCGCTCGGCCTATAGTGGATATTTCAAAGCCACGAAGGGGACAATGCATGAAATGAATGCTATATCTAAAATTATTTACTAGAGACTTTGAAGAAACATATTTTATATTTACTTTTCAACAAAATGTTCAGGTTTAAAGGAAAGTGTGTGGCTAGCCGTTTAATTTTCTTCTCAGATACATTGAAGTATTTGCATGCTGTAAATCACTCAATGGGAAGTTAAATTCATCTAATTTACATTATGGTGAAAATTTTTACAGAAGTGCCAAAGCTACAGAAAAGTGCATACAGTAGAACTTATTTGCTTTATATCTAGAGAAAAGAGAGGAAAATGTTTTCCCACCAAATATAGGTTTAGATTTATTATCTATTATTCTTTTTGACAGTAGAGATCAGAAAAATGGATTTTCCATGGCTAAGAACTTTAGAGAGAAATCATTAAGGGATCTCACTTTAGAGAGAAATCATTAAGGGATCTCACTTACTATTCCCAAAATGTTTTTGATTCTCTATGGCTCTGCTGGTGTTCCAGGATTATTTTGTTGGATGCACTGAAACTGCACTTCTGCAAGGCAGAGGCACAGTGGTTCTTGGATTTAGTCCATCTTCTGGGAGTCAAAAAGGAGAACCAAAGTAACTAATTTCAATATTGGAGCATAACGTAAATTGTGAAGTCTTGTTTATGTGATTTCAGGGATATAGTTATAGATGGAGTTGAAATGGAATCTTCCTCAAAAAGATCCAACAAAGAATGTCTTTCATCTAGTGTGTGTTGCTTTGTTAAGAAGTACAAGCAATGGGGAAAGGATTTCGTATTTAATAAATGGTGCTGGGAAAACTGGCTAGCCATATGTAGAAAACTGAAACTGGATCCCTTCCTTACACCTTATACAAAAAATCAATTCAAGATGGATTAAAGACTTAAATGTTTGACCTAAAACCATAAAAACCCTAGAAGAAAACCTAGGCATTACCATTCAGGACATAGGCATGGGCAAGGACTTCATGTCTAAAACACCAAAAGCAATGGCAACAAAAGCCAAAATTGACAGATGGGATCTAATTAAACTAAAGAGCTTCTGCACAGCAAAAGAAACTACCATCAGAGTGAACAGGCAACCTACAAAATGGGAGAAAATTTTCGCAACCTACTCATCTGACAAAGGGCTAATATCCAGAATCTACAATGAACTCAAAGAAATTTACAAGAAAAAAACAAACAACCCCATCAAAAAGTGGGTGAAGGACATGGACAGACACTTTTCAAAAGAAGACATTTATGCAGCCAAAAAACACATGAAAAAATGCTCACCATCACTGGCCATCAGAGAAATGCAAATCAAAACCACAATGAGATACCATCTCACACCAGTTAGAATGGCAATCATTAAAAAGTCAGGAAGCAACAGGTGCTGGAGAGGATGTGGAGAAATAGGAACACTTTTACAGTGTTGGTGGGACTGTAAACTAGTTCAACCATTGTGGAAGTCAGTGTGGCGATTCCTCAGGGATCTAGAACTAGAAATACCATTTGACCCAGCCATCCCATTACTGGGTATATACCCAAAGGACTATAAATCATGCTGCTATAAAGACATATGCACACATATGTTTATTGCGGCATTATTCACAATAGCAAAGACTTGGAACCAACCCAAATGTCCAACAATGATAGACTGGATTAAAAAAAATGTGGCACATATACACCATGGAATACTATGCAGCCATAAAAAATGATGAGTTCATGTCCTTTGTAGGGACATGGATGAAATTGGAAATCATCATTCTCAGTAAACTATCTCAAGAACAAAAAACCAAACACCGCATGTTCTCACTCATAGGTGGGAATTGAACAATGAGAACACATGGACACAGGAAGGGGAACATCACACTCTGGGGACTGTTGTGGGGTGGGGGGAGAGGGGAGGGATAGCACTGGGAGATATACCTAATGCTAGATGACGAGTTAGTGGGTGCAGCGCACCAGCGTGGCACATGCATACATATGTAACTAACCTGCACATTGTGCACATGTACCCTAAAACTTAAAGAATAATGATAATAAATAAATAAATTTAAAAAAAAAAGAAGCAGGTTCTAAGCATAAGAATCACACTACATGTACTCCCTGCCAAAACCTTTCAAGGAAGTAGCATCAGTTCATGGAAATCAATGTTAAATTATTACTGAAGTTCCTCAAATTCATTGTAATTGTTCTTAGGTTTCAAAGTGGCATCATTTGCAATCCTCAACCAACCACTGTGTTCTGGTCATAGGGTTCTAAAACATGCTACAGAAATATCACATCTTCCCAAGTGAGAGGATACAAACTCTCTATCCAATTTGGTTATCAAGCTGTATGGTATGCCTGGAAGACAGTGAAACACTTGGGATAACAGGGTGAAAAAAAAACCCTCTGGAGAATGCTACAAGTGTGTATGTGCTGGCTCTCACTTTACCATTTTTGGTTTTGTTTTGTGTGTTTTACATATGGAGTTTTATGATAAAGACTTAGTTGAGAGTTTGGCTATTCACATCTAACAAATATTAATACTGATTTTTGGAAATCGATTTTCTTGAAAGGCATTTGCCCATCTGCCAAGAGGAATTTCTCCCTTCCCTGTCTCTATAGGCTCCATTGCCAACAGTGGTTATCCCCTCCTCTCTATCTCCCCTGATTTCATCATTTATTTTTCTGTCTGGACTCATATCTCGTATGTGTCTTTCAACATTGTCATCTTTGTATACAGAGTGTTTAAAAGAACTGAGTTTTGCTGTCCCAGTCTAGATAATGACTTTAGGTCTTCTTATCCCTTTCAAATGGTTACTACAAACTAATTTTCTATTAAGGTAGCCTTCAAACGTGTGTTGGTGGTGATTTAGTTCTAAAAGAATTATAAAAATCTGTGTACTACATTGGAAGTTTCTGTTTTCATGTAAGTATTTTTAAAAATTTTCATAAATTTAAGCAGCTGCAAATAAAAAAAAAAAATCCAGGCGTGGTGGCACATTCTTGGGCCCAGCTACTTGGCAGGTTGAGATGGAAGGATTGCTTGAGCCCAGAAGGTTGAGGCTCCAGTTAGCTATGGTCTCATCACTGCACTCCAGCCTGGCTGACAGGGTAAGACCCTGTCTCAAAATAAATAAATAAATAAATAAATAAATAAATAAATAAATAAATAAATAGCAGATGCAAATTGTGTAATTTCTAGCATATTCTAAATACCACAGTTTAAATAGAGCTTAAATCAATTTAAACTTAGAATAGAACAACATGTTAAAAGTAAATTAAGAGAAGTACCTGGAGGATGGTGAAATAGGACCTGTGAAAATTCTGCAAACCCACAGAAACAAGAAGAACAGTGGCAAAAATAATCAAAACCAACTTTTTCAGAAACTTGGAAATTCACTGAAGGTTTACAACAATCTAAGAAATATTTATTCAAGAAAAATGACTGAGTATCACTTGAGGCCAGGAGTTTGAGACCAGGCTAGTCAACAAAGTGAGACCCCCGTCTCTGCAAAAAATTAAAAATTAGATGCGCATGGTGGCATGCACTTGTAGTCCCAGCTACTCAGGAGGCTGAGGTTGGAGGATCACTTGTGACCAGGAGTTTGAGGTTGCAGTGAGCTAAGATAGCACCACTGTACTCCAACTTGAGCAACAGAGTGAGATCCTGTTTCAAAAAAAAAAAAAAGAAAAAAAGAAGAGAGAGGGAAAGAAAAAAAATTACTAAATATCGGTAAGGACCATGAACTTTGTAAATTTTAACTTGCTCTATTCCCATTCTCCTCTCTTTAGGTCTATGGCAATTTGGAAAGTGTGAATAGCCATGTCCTTACATAATTTGTTGCAAGTAATCAGTGACAATGATTTAACATTGAAGCCGACTGAGGTGGAGATAGTACCTGGTGCTAACAAGAAGCTGACCAAAAATTTTAAAAGGAAAACCTGGGGAATGGTATCTCCGTAGGTGGCTCTGAAGAGCTCTGACCTATTCCTGGGAATCTAGAATGCCAAGCACGTGTGCAGAGTTGTGCACATCTTAAGAAAAGAGCTAAGAGTGCCCCAGTCTTTCACCTCTAGCTGACCTTGAGGCTCTTCACAAGCAAGAAGTGGTGGCTAAGGCGGAATTGTAGTCTGCCTGATAGAATGTTGAAGCATACCTCAAAGCACATAGACAACCTGTGGATTGAGATAAAATATTTTCAAACCACACATCTGGTAAGAGGTTAATATCCAAAATATGTAAGCAATTCTGAAAACAAGTTTTCTTAATTATTTCACATATGTACATATATCATAATATCACATTGCATCCTATAAATATATGTAATTATAATTTGTCAATTTAAAAACCATATAATACTTTTTAAAAATAATATGAGGCAAATAATATTCTACATTTCCAAATTTAAAATGTGCACAGGATTTAAATAGATATTAAAATAGATATGCAAATCCTATGCCCATTTTGTATATCTTTTTGTATATTTATGTATCTTTGAAAGAAGATATACCAATGGCTGGTAAGCTGATGAAAAGATGCTGTCTAAGTCAGTCTGGGGACTGCTATAACTATAAACTGGTGAATTATAAACAACAGAATTTTATTTCTCATAGTTCTGGAGGCAAGAAGTGTGAGATCAGGGTGCCAGCATGGTTGGTTTGAGGGCCTTCTTTCAGGTTGCAGACTCCTGACTTCTTGTAGCCTCACATGGCAGAAAGTGGATGAGCTACCCTGCTGGCCTCTTCTCAAAAGGACACTAAAATCTACCCTGATGACCTAATTACCTCCCAAAGTTCCCACTTCCAAATATCATCACATTGAAATTAGAATTCAACACACAGATTTTGGGGGACACAAATCCATAACAGATGCTCAGCATCACTGGTCATTAGGAAAATTAAAATCAAACCACAATGAAATACCACTTTACACTCACTGGGATGGCTAAAATTAAAAAGGGAGACATTAACAAATTTTGACAAGGATGTGAAGAAATTGGCACTCTCCTACATTTCTGGTAGAATTGTCAAAGTGCAACTTCTTTGGAAAACATTTTGGAAGCTCCTTAAAATATTAAACACATAATTACAGACAATAAAGTCAGAAATTCCGCTAGTAGGTATATTCCCAAGAGAAATGAAAACAAATTTTCATGCAAAGACTTGTGGAAAAATATACATACAGCATCATTTATAATAACCCCCAAAGTGGAAACAGCCTAAGAGTCCATCAACTGATTAACAAATAAAATGTGAAAATGTATAAAATGGAACATTATTTGGCTATAAAAAGAAATGAAGAACTGATTTATGCTGCAACATGGGTAAAACTTGAAAAGACCATGCTAAGTGAAAGAAGCCAGTCAGTAAGATCACATATGGATGATTTCATTTCTGTGAAATATTCAGAATAGGAAAATTGAGTCAGAAAGTTGATTCCAAGGGGGAGAAAGGAATAGAACATAATATGACTGCTAATGGGCACAACTTTTTTCTTCACAGGCACGAAAATGTTTAAAATTATACAGGGGAATTGCTTGCACAACTCTGAATATTCTAAAAATTGAATTGAATAATCAAAAGGAAGGATTTCATGATACATAAATTTTGTCACAATAAAGCTGTTACTTGTAAATGTAAACTAAACTTTTCATTACCAGTCAGAAATTTTACATTGCTCCTTTTTCCTTTCCAATGTTATTTTCACTTACCTGAAATAACAGTATCCCACTTTATAATAAATATTTTTAATGATCCCTTATATTTAGTTCAAAAATTACACACATTGATTAAAATGAAAGTGTATGTTTAAAATTTCTGTGACTTTAAGCTTTAAAAAATTAGCCAGATTAGCCTTTAAAATTATTATTAGTACATAATTGATCAAAATTTTGGAAATAATTAACAAAAACAAAATTTTATTTGAAAAAATCTTTCTTAATGTGATAGAAGTGGAGTGGGGAGATTAATGTTTATGGTTCTTTGGCTAAAGATATTGTATTGTGCCCTTTTGCTCAGCATCTCAAAGGCTTGCATCACAGCAAATGTACCCTGGTATGGGGGAAATAGAGTAAAGAAACACAGAGAGAGGAACAGAAGGAAAAGTGAAAAGGCAAGAAATTTACTTGAGCCTGTACTCCAACAATACGAAATAAAATTCAATAAAGTGTAGTAAATTAAAAATAAACTTAGCATTAACCCAGTAATACAATGTTTTAAATCCCAGGTTTACATGTGTGCACCAGCTCTAGAATACTAAAAGGGATCAGTAAAAATTGTTTTTAACCTTAGGGTAAAATTCTACTGATGAGAATGGCTGTTTCCATACAAAAAATAAAATTTACATGCTCAGTTTCATTAGTCTATTTTTAAATGGCCAAATTTATATCAGGGGCATCTTGATCGCACTCCACTGAAGAAATTTTCGCATGGGGACATACTGATGAGGCCTATAAGATAAATTACTAGGCATTCAACCAAACTCTTCTGTGGGGGAGGGGATGCTGTATGTTAAATTTAGCTTTCACAGATTAAAAATGAGGCTGAATAATTTTATATGTTTATTAGACATTTACTTTTATTTTAATAGCCTGTTTTGTAATTGGATTTCTTTTAATATTGCTTATGTTAATATTAGTGTGCAATAATTATTTACATACTATTAGTCATTGATCAAGTATATTAACATAGTTTTTCAATTTGTGACTTACCATTTTGTTTCTAATATTGATGTATATACAAAAGTTCAGAATGATATATACTCAAATATGTTTATTTTTCTTTTATTTTTAAAGACATTTTTGTTGTAAAATCACATAAATACGTGCCTATATTTTTTCTTGCTCTTTTGAAGATTCATATGCTATATTTAATTCTTTAATCTTGATTATATATTGAAACATGGTGCATTAGGAATCTAATTGTGGTTTAGAAAATAAATAATTGTCCCAGGGACTCTTTAGCAAATACTTCATCAATTTGCAGTAATTTGAAATTCCGTCTTTATCCTAAACTTATCAACTTATCCTAAACTTATCCTAAATTTATCAACAAATATTCTTTTGTTGATGCTTAGGTTGAATGGTAAGTTTCCTTTTCTGTTTCTTGTACTGGTATTCACTATGAATTACTGAAATTTTACAATACATTTTAACACTTAAAAGTAAATTACAACTTAGAATAAGCTACATTTTTCAATAATTATCTGGGCTATTCTCATAAATTTCATCTTACACATAAATTTAGAATCATTTTATAAAATTTCCCCAAATTTTTTATAGTTTTGTTTGAACTGTGGTCCAAGGTGTTAAAGAGGGAGAATCTGGAATTGGACTGCCTGAGATTGAGTTCTGAATCTATCAATTAAGTGATGTTTAATCTTGTATCATCCACTTAACTTCAATTTACTTATCTGCAAATAATAATAATACCTAACAATTAAGATATTCTAAATCATAAATATGCTTGCATACATATACATACATAACCTAACATGATTTCTATCCTAGAACAAAGCATTTAATAAAAATTGTATATTATTATTTTAAAAATTTCATTGGATTTACAAATTATCTTGGGGCATTATTGTCTTAGATTTAATAGATTTCTAATTCAGGAAAACAATTGTTGAAGTACTTTTTTCTTTTCAAATATTTACTAATGTTTTTCAAATAGGTCTGGAGCATGTTTTCATTTTATAATCATTTGTAGGCATTACATATTTTTGCTACTTTGTGAATAAAATAGTTTTTCTACTTGTATTGACTCAACTTTTACAGTGATATATTGAAAATACATGTTTTTTTGTTAATGGACCACATTACTGATCCTGCTTATTAGGTCTATTTTAATCAATTAATTTGGGTTTTCTCAATAATTGTATGATACCTAGTAATGATAATTTTATTTCTTCCTGTCTAATATTTACATTTCATTTTTTTCTTCCTTTATTGCATTCTCTAGAAATTTAAGAATGATACTGAATAACAGTGATAAATAGAAATCCATATCTTATTCTTGTTTCAAATTTTAACAGAAATATTTTCAATGTTTTAAAGTCCGGTAACATGCTGGTTATTGTTGGAATAAGTCTTCCTTACAATAATGTTTTTTTTTCTTCTTAGTTTGTGCCAATTTGCTTTAGAAAGCGATATTGGATTTCATCAAAATTGTTTTTGAAATACAACAAAATGAAGATGTTTATTTTTTAATTATTGATTGATTTAATGATTTACCAAAACTGATTTGTCTATTTTGATCCATCCTTGCATTTCTGGAATAAAAATGTCAAAGCATAAGCATTAAAATCAAACTCTTTGTGTTTACATACTTGTTCTAGAAGTTATTAGCCATGTAAATTTGGCCTATTATTTCACTTTCTTCACCTATAAAATGAGGATTGAAAAGTTATTTTTCTCATGAGATTATTATGGGGCTTAAAATGTTAATAGATCATAGTAGACTCTTTTAGTTTGTTTTTGTATTTACTCTGAATTGATTTTGTAATGTTTGTATCTAGATTTAGAAGTAAAAGTGTACCATATATTTTTGCATACTTTCCTACCCAGATTTTTGTATCATTTCAGGAGATTCTTGTTTTGTTTTGTTTTGTTTTCAGATTTTCGAAGTGATTAGCATTGAATCATTTACTAATCTGCTAATTTCATCAACATTCATACATATTGTTTGATGTTCAACCGTATTTTAAATTCTTATGGTTTTTTTCCTTTCCCTTATTAGCTATATTAGTATCCTATTACCACTCTAACAAATTGCTAAAAGTTTAGTGGCTTAAAGCAACACAATTTTATTATGCAACAATTTTACTATATATATAACAATATAACTTAATATGAATTACATACCGTGTTATATTTTATTACGTATAATATATAAATTATTTTATATATCTATATGTGTATAATTACATCACAGGTCTAAAATGTATCCAGAGGCCTGTGTTCCTTTTGGAGGTTCTGGAGGAGATCAATTTCCTCTCCTTTTCCATCCCCAGGATGGTTCCCTACTCCTTGGCTCATAGCTGCTTCCTCCATCTTCAAAACCAGCAGCATACGTCTTCTCTCCTCTTTGACCTTTGCTTCACTCCTTATATCATCTTTTCTGCCTCAGACTCTACTGTCTCCCTCTTATTAGGAACCCTGTGATTACACTGAGCCCACTTGGATAGTCCATGATCACGCCTCCGAAATCATTTTTGCCAATAAGTCATTTTGCCATGTATTGACAAATTACAGGGGTTAATTTGTCATCTTTGGGATGTTTATCAGATAGCTCAGTTTTCTCTAAACAACATTATCTTCGTGTGACTTGTTAATTTTGCTATTTTCAATTTTCAAAATCTTATTACTTTTTCCTTTTTTAAAACTCCAGTTATTTTTCTTCGTCCAACTCTTTGAATTAGTATTTTTACTTATTCTTAAACTTAAGCATTTGCATCTCTAAATTTTTGTAGTTTTGGATACGTGTCATAAATTTTGTTTTGTAGTCATCCAGTTATTGCCATTTTTAAAATTAATAATTTTAAGTTTGACATTCCTTTTGATCTTTGCATTATTTAGATGAGTTTTTAAAAAAAATTACAAGTGACTCATTAAACTTGTACTTTGCTATTAATTTCTTATTTTATGCATCGTGGTAAAGTAACATCCTAAATGACTTCAGTATTTTGAGTTTTCTTAGGTTTTCTTAGCGGCCTAATAATAATCAGTTTACATAAATTCAATGATTTGTAGGATATAGAATGTCATATCTGGCTTTTAATTAGTATTATTAAATTTATTTTTTTATCCACTGTAAGGTTATTTATTTTTGCCTACTTCATAGGCTTCAAAGGGTCCATTGTAGTGACATTAATTAGAGAATGTGGCATATTAAAAGAAAGCTGAGATGTTCAGGAATTTTTAAATTTTAGGTAAAAACTGCAAGAAATATAAAAGCAAAAAAATGGAACACATTTAATTTTGAACAGTAAAAATTTATTGTTTGTATGTGTACTTCCTTGACTTTTTCTGCACATTTGCCTACCGATGAGCATTTAGGGAAAAGTAATGTTTAAATTGTAAAAAGTAAATAGATATCCTTTTTCAAAATCTTCCCTTTTTCATCTGGCTTTCTACCTACGTATATTCTGAAACTGAAAACTCTTTTGACTTTGCCCGTCTGTATACTGTCGTTAAGGCACACATCAGAAAAACAGTGGTGCTTGTGGCATTCGGTATTATAAAAGTATGAGGAACTTGCTTCAAACTGCTGTCCCAGCAGAAGGCCAGTGTAGGTTTTAGCTAGCTTTTCTTTAACCTTCTGAATTGCAGCAGACAGCTGATACTGAAACCACGTCTGAAAGTTCTAAACTAAATGAGTTTGATGGTGTCAGCTTAACTGGAGCCAAAATAAACCTACGGTATATGTTTATACTATCTGTTGTATACATGTCTAGAGCAGGGGAACTATTGAAGTTGAATTACTTCTTACCCCTGGAGAGGGTAGTCCTTCAATGTCATGACAAAGGTCACTGGTAGGTCATCATGGAGAAGCCAGTTTCTGGACAACAGAGTGCAGTTTCGAAAGCCTGTCAATTTTTCATCTTCACAAAAGCAAAATGGTAAAAATGTTTTTGTAATAACAGAAATATAAATGCATACGTATACATTTGTGCACATTTACATGTTCAGGTTTAAAATACATATTCTCAGTGTGTGCATTGAAAATTGTACCTGAAAACTATTGTTTCATTTGGAATTATTTTTACTTTGAATTTTATGGAATATTAGTAAAATAAGAAAACTTCCACTTACATACCAATGTCAAAATATCTCAGCTTTGCCAAGGTTAATAATGGGCTTTATTGACAGGTGTCAGGAGATGGCAAATCAAGAGTGAAGAATGCAATCCCCAGTTAAAAAGAACAGAACATTTTTCAAATCCATCAGCATATATAAAGTACATTTATTTTTATTTAAAATGGTAATTACTTTTATTTTAAATTTAATTTTTATTCCGTCTCCCCCACTCTGACCTTTTTAAAGCAGAATAATTTTCCAAATGTTGATTTTCTTTAAATGTAAATTTTATAAAGACAAATTACTCAAAACAAAGAGTATTCTATCCTAATTATTACCAATTTTATTTTAATGTTTAAGATGCTGGTATGTATGAATAATAATCATGTAATCTAACTGTCCACCTTCAGTATTGATCAACTCATCTACCTGATGTCTTCTTGCTGTTGCTATACTGACCTCTGCAGGCTTCTGAAGTTGGGAACAATTGTTTACTCTGTGCATAGCGCTGCTGGCCATTGTAGAATAAAATCAAAGACTCTATAGTTGCCAATAACTTGCACACGTTGATTTATCGATGAGCTTAGATTTCTTTTCATTCTTTGATAAAGAAATTTGTACATATATGCTTTGATGAATAATTTCAAAAGCAGGATTTCGCATTCTTGATTACTAAATAACTTTTTTGCCCAACAAACCTGTTTAAGTTGAAAAATCTTTAAAATGTACACTTTAAAGACTATTTTTTACCTTTAATATAGGAAAAAATTATTGGCGAGTTAGTTGGTGCAACAATGATAGTCAAAAACATTTTCTGTTGCAAATAAACTATATATTGACTCAGACTTTGTTCCGTGTGCAGTTTTATTCCATTTTTTCATCTGTTCCTGCATAATAAGCACTTTAACTTGTAAGTTAGGGAATCATTTGCAGACCTATTGAAGCTCAAATAAGATCATTTATGAATTCTGATATAAATATTATAAATAGCAAATGAGTTTTGTGATGTATCTATGCACAATGCAATTTTATCCTGTAGCATTGTGCATTTTCTATAAAAGAATAGTCTGTTTTTTCTAGCTTAATTCTTCTCACCATTTTGTACTTTAAGATTTCTAACATGTATTCATGCCCAACTATAACTTTCCAATTAGTCTCTGACACCTTTTTATACATATATATATATATATATATATATATATATATATATATATATACACACAGATATGTGTATATGTCTAACTCAGGGTCCAGTCTGGTTGATTTGCAGAGCAGTGCCCCAAACTTTATTTATGTTAGAGACAAAAGCATGTTGAATTGTAGCTCTGTGTATGCCTATTTCTGATTTAACAAATGACAATATACAGAATGCTTAAAAATTTAGGCCTGGAAATATAATTTTGTCTGGTTTATGTTCCTTTGCTTTCTTCACTTTTCCTGATTTTAGTAACTATTTCATCTGTTTGCTACAGCTACAGAAATTATTTTCCTAAATAGGTATAGGGGCTATCCCAGCAATTTCTAGCTCTCCACTAAGTAATAAAATTATTTACAAAATTCATTTTCATTCATGAATGAATGAAATGTTCTATCACCTTTTCTCCATTTACAAAAGTTCAGATGATACTCATTCTGTAATAGTTCCTCTCAGCCTAGCTGTTAACTGAATCCTGTGTCCTAGAATTTAAATAGTCCAAGATTTTCATTATAAGTCACTGTCACTTGAAACATCCATTTATGTTTTCTCATTATTTTGGCCAAAAACATATAATTTTATGTGAAATA
The DNA here is from genome assembly GCF_029281585.2 of Gorilla gorilla gorilla. Lineage (NCBI taxonomy): Eukaryota > Metazoa > Chordata > Mammalia > Primates > Hominidae > Gorilla > Gorilla gorilla. The sequence goes on from NC_073230.2 coordinate 124,706,228, forward strand.
CACAGATATAACTGGAGCAAAACAAAATGTGCCCTTAATACATTGTCTTTACAAATTTTTGGATGACTAATGGGAAAAGTTTTAACATTAACTAGATGTTAGAGGATCTTAAGGAATTATTGTTTATTTTTTATGTTTTCCCATTATGTTTTTATAAGTCCTTATTTTTTCTGATTATATAATGTCTGGAATTTGCTTTAAAATATTCCAGTAGTAGTGCTAGAGTGAGACAAGGAGTGGTGGGTGAAAATATAGATGAAATAGCTTTGTCCTGAATATCAAGGGGGTGACTACATGGAGGCTCACAATTTTCTCTGCTCTTTATATGTTTGAATGTTTATAATAAAAACTTGAAAATAACAATAATGGATTCACAGCACCTTCTCCTCACAATCATTCAACCAAGCCATCGCCTTAAACCAGGGCCCTTGAGATGCTTCTTTCACCACATTTTTCGAATACAAACACTTAAGCACTGTAGATCTGGCCGGCTGCCATGTTCACCTCTCAGCCTGTTTCTTCTTCTATTTTAAGACCCAGCATTTGACTTCTCAAATATGCCACTCAGTCCTATACTATGCCTCATGCTCACACAACCCGGCATGTATTATCCCATCCCTCTACTTCAGTGTGCCTTCTCTTCCTTCCTTTATTCCTTCAAAAGTGAAATTGGATATCCTCTCTTCTAGGACATCACATTGATTTAGGTAAAACCTCCCAAAAATTAGCTACAGAGTTATTCACTTCATCCCCTTTACTCTGACAGTTCGACTTTGTACTGCTTACTATTCATACTTTTTACAATTGCTACTTAATCACACATTGTATTTATTTCTTTACACACATCTCACTGAAAGAATTTAGGAGTTCTGAAAGTCTTTAATGTGCTTGTATTTCCAATTATATTTTATTATCCTTGTTTATTCTCCCCTTCATCATCCTTATGTATTATTTACTTATATTATACTATTATAATGTACATATTATATTATCCTTGTTATTCTCCCTCTCATCATTCCTACATATTTCTTAGTTGTGTTATACCATTATAATGTATCTTTTAAAGGCTACTTTAAATTATTTGTTACAATTTGGGGAAGATAAAAATAAGTAATCAAATAATATTTCTTATTCATTGTGAAACACTTCAGGACAGCTAATGCCTTTTGTTGATTTTTGTATACCCAGCATAAAGTTAAATTCAGTTGAAAAAAAAAACAAAAAAAATTAAAAGGAATAGTCAGGAATGCATTTGCCACACAAGGGAAAAGAAGATTGAGGAAAGATTGTTTGAATTACCCATTTAAGAAAAGAATCCAAAATAAATTTCAAAAACTTTATTTTTCATTTAATGTTTTTTAAATGCATAAACTTATTACTTTTCGGTACATGAAGCTAAATGTACTTTGCTGATTTGAGACCTGGCTGTTATCACCATTTATTACTAATTTATTACAATTACATAGTATTCTTCTTGTTGCTGTTTTGTCTTAAAACAACTATTTATAAGTCATAGCGCTAGAACAACGTGCATATTATTACAGTTTTTTTAAAAAACAAATCTTGAGTTATCAGGATACATTTGTAAACATGCTAATTTACAAATACATTTACATAGCTACTTATAGTTTTCACCTTAACCATTTTTTTCATTTATTATGGTAAAATTAATAATCAACATATAAAAAGTAATGAGAAAGCTGAAAATATAATTCTGCTCTTAAGTGTTTTCATATAATTTCAATTCCCTTTAAATAATGTTCCAGGATTATGAACAATTATAACTGTGGGCTATAAAATCTAAGTTATTTTATTAAAATTCATAAATTTTCAGGGTAGGAGAATGCCGTATGCAAATATTTTTAATATAGTAGATTTTTACCGTAGTATTCTATCTAAAATTCAGTAGAGCTATTAGATAATATTTAGGATGTTAAATTGACACACAAACACTTGTATAAATATCAGTCGAAACAGACAGAAACTTAGTTTGGGGAAGGAATGGAGATATTTCTGTAATCCTCTTGCCCATGAAATTTATCTTTATGCTAATAGTTTTTAACCATGATTGTAAATAGAAGTAATGGGTTGGCTTTATTACTGGGTAAGTTGAAGGCATGTAAGGCTTCATACAACTGAAAACTGATTCAAATGTGTGTCTTTGAGTTGTCCCTTCCCTTCCTTACCACCATAGCATGAGGGCTGTGCTGTAGCTCTAGGGTCAGCAAGCAACAAGAGAATCAGTAGCTCCCGTATAAGAGATCACCTGGCAAGTTAAACTTCCCTCTCACACCCTGCTTCCAAGTCCTTCTACAACATTATCGTTAAGTGGCATATGTATGAGACCAAGGAGGCTACCTCTACATATTCTGCTTCCTTCCTAAGGTGGTTAGAGGTGAGAGATGATGACAGTAAGGACAATCACAACATTTATTCCCACTTCTTGTTGCCAGACACTGCTAAGTTCAAGGTTCATAGTCCTTGCTGTTAATAATTTCTGTGATTTCAGATTGCAAAGCTTTAATTGACTCTGTTTCTTCATTTATTCATAATAAATATTATTTGGATTAAAAACCTTGAGTTGGACATTAATCAAAAAATTATCTTATTTGTTTTAATTTTATAGAATAAATAACAGGTTCTGATAGGGTAATCTTCTTCTGCAATGAATACGTTAAAAGTTAAGCCAAGATATTTTGAGAGTTAAAACATTCCTTAATCATTTCTTTAAATTTTTATGTCATATGCAAAGTATGATTTACAGTCACAACCTCAGATGTGCAAAATTATATGTCTTTATTTCTGTATATCTTAATAGAGCTCATGACCCTCCATTTTTACAGAATCCTGCTGTATTAAGGTATCCTCAGTCACTTTCAGTTTAAATTTGCCCTTTCAAAATATTGCCTTTTCTGATGTATCATCCTTTCTCTCCTTAAGTGATTCAGGAAGGCTGGGAGAAGTTATCTTGCCCCTTGCATCTGACCTACTCTGACTTGCACAATTCCCATAAAGGTATACATTATTGACACCCAAATCCTACTGCATTCACGACCCAGGGTCGTGAATTCTCTTTTCTTTAAATCCTAAACCCAAATCCCTTCAGGTTCATTGTCCTACACAGCTTATTCTATGGCCCTTCTCCATCTCATGAGAGGCCTAGAACCTTTCATATACCTCCCTTGTATACACTAAATGTAAGGGATTTCTATATGGCTACCTATGGCCAAGCTAAAAAAGTAAAAAATAAATTTTAAAAAGTGAAAACAAAGATAAAATTAATTTTAATACTGTAAATACTGTAAATTTAATACTGTATTTACTGTAATTCAAATACAGTCATGTGTTGCTTAACCATAGGGCTACATTTTGAGAAATGCATGGTTAGGCTATTTCATCATTATATGAACATCAAAGAGTGTACTTGCACAAACCTGGATGGTATAACCTACTACACACCTAGGCTATATGGTATAATTTATTGCTTCTATGCTAGAAACCTGAACGGCATGTTACAATGCTGAATATGGTACTATAACACAATGTAAGCATTTATGTACCTAAACATACCTAAACATAGAAAAGCTATAGTAAAAATACAGTATGATCATCTTATGGGACCACCATACTATATGCAGCCCATTATTGATCAAAACATCGTTAAGTGGCACATAACTGTACTAGTAGAAAATCTGTCTTAATTTTGGAAAAACGTTCTGAATCCACTGGAAGCTTTATACTATCTCAAATAAATTTTTTTTATTTTATTAATTCCAGTTCTAAGAATGACTTTTGTTTTTTAAAAATGACTTTTTATATAACTTGATAAGCTTTTAAAAAATCATGCTTTAGTTATTTGTTAGAATCTCTAGTTCTAACCATTACTAAGTATGTCATACACAGAATCACCCCTTCTATCCACCACCCATCAAAAAAAGAAAAAACAAGTCTGTAGTGTCATCTTGAGGAGGTGTAGGTACTCATAAGCGGATGAAGTTAAGATCTAATACATCATATCCTCAGTCTTCGTGAAGGCAATGTGAGTTTTAGAAATAAAATTTATTAGTAATATTTATAAAGGCTGGGTGTGGTGGCTCACACCTATAATTCCAGCACTTTGAAGGCTGAGACAGGGGAATCATTTGAGGCCAAAAGCTTGAGACCAGCCTGGGCAACAAAGTGAGACTCTGTCTCTACAAAAATAAACAATAAAAACAAAAATCGTTAACTGGGTGTGTTGATGCATGCCTGTAGTCCCAACTACTTGGGAGGCTTGCTTGAACCTGGGAGATTGAGGTTGCAGTGAGCCATGATAGCACCTCTGTACTCCATAAAATAAATGTTTTTTTTTTATTTTTAGAAAGAGTAAGACCCTGTTTTAAAAAATAAATAAAATATTTATAAAGATTTTGGTAACCTTATAAAGCAGTGCTGCGTTTCACTCATGTCCTGCATATCCTACCACCTTAAATTTTTTGAGAAGTAAACAAGTACTTTTTATTTTATAATTATATTGGTTTAGACTCACTTGATTTTTTTATAATTATGTTTATACTGACTCTGAATATTAGTCAATTTCTCAGGTTAATACTAGATACTATTAACCTAAAGTTAAGCAAGATATCATTCTACTATAACTAGTGAATGGGATGCGTAGAATATCAACAGAAACACCTTTTCTTTTCCCTTTAATAAGGTATAGTAGGATTCATTTCCTACCAGTCTCCCTGTCAATATGATCACCAGTGCCTCCATACACACAATGGACTACTATCTCGAGTATGTTGTTTATCCTAAATACAATGCACTTCTTTGTTCAATAAGAGATCAGAGCATCATTCTCTGTATTCAACATTAATGGCAATTTTATCCTACTAACACATGTAGCCACTTAATTCTTTACCTTGTTTTGGCTGGGGTCAGAACAGCTTTACTGAGTGATCAAGTTTCTTTATGCCCTGATCTAAAATATTAAAAAAATAAAAATAAAAAAGATGGCCAAGTGACGTACGTTCAGTGCATTTTTAAATGGCAATTGTCTCTTATAAACTGTATAATTTTATAAATGAAAAACTCTGAGTTATAAAATGTAAATCATCATTATCTAGAATTTTTAAAAAATTTTCCTATTATTAGACCATATAAGTCAGCACAGTATGGCTGAGTTTATTTGTTTGTTTGTCCATTTAGCTTATTTGAAACAATTCAGCTGTCTCTGAGGGAAAGGTCATTCAAAAGTTTCAAATTCTAGGTGACTATGTAATTGGTGAATTAACAGAAAAAAAGTGTTTTCATATTTATATTTTTGCTTTTTCATAGTTCCTTTTTTCTGTCATTTTGTGCTTCATGATAAAATGTGGAACTGAAGAAAAAATGTCCATGAATTGCAAGTACTGTGTTCTGTCCATATCATTAACTAGTCAAACCTGTGATAAGCCTTTTAACTTGTCCGAGCTTCAATTTTCTTTGTTTTATTTAATACAATAATAATATACATACTCCTTTCACTTTTTAAAAAATACAATATACTTGACATCTTTGAGCTTCTGAATAAAAGGAACATATTGAAGGATTAGCCGTCAGGTTCAAATAGTTCTGAACCTGATATCTAGGTAACAGGAACAGGTAAATAATAATAATAAAACTGATTTGTTAGTTGACTGAGTTGAATGACAGATTCAGTTTAGTATAAGTTTTCCAGCTTATGAAGACAGAACTTGGGTGTCCCTAGAGTTGATGATGGGATTCAGAAGATACTTGAACATTTATCTTATATATGCCAACATATGTTATTTTCAATAAACACTATTGATTTATATAATAGAAATTATAAAAGGCATATTCGAAGTCAAGTAATTTGAAGTACATGCTAGTTATACACTGGGCCAATTTTTTTCAGCTATAAATTTAGGAAAAAAGTATACTACCTGTTCACATTTGTATCAATGAAACTGTAACCCATCTTATCTAATTTTTTTAAAAAACTCCCCACCTCCCAACTAGAACAACGTTAAAAATAATAATATTAACATCAAAGGATAGTAGGAGAAAGCAGTAGCTCAATACTAGTTTGAGCTAAAGCAAAAGAGTGGAAAACTATATATGTTAGGTGAGAGTTAGATTGGGTAGAGCTTTCAAAAACAAAAAGACTACACAAGAGCTTACATAGAACTTATATGTGTCAGACACTGTTCTAAGCAGTTTGCATACATAAAATCAATGAATTCTCACACTCAGTAAAGTAAGTTGGATTAATATTCCCCATGAGCCATAGAAGTACCTATGGTTAAGTACCTTACTCCTAAACACACACATTTTTTAAACTCGTACTCACCACAAAACTACTACAGCTATCCATTCAAACTTTTTTCAGATTTTTCTCTTATAGTTCCATGATAGCTGTTTAATTATTAATTATAAAACAAATTAATTTTAAAATTCATTGCATTTTAATTTCTTCATATTTTACATACATATTTTTCCTAGAACTTTGGAACAACTTTCCTTTGAATCAGAGGTGATTGTTGCATTGCAATCCTATAGACTGAAGATATTTTAATGAATCTCAATCTCTGTCTTCTAAAATGGCCATCACATTTACAAAAATTTATGGAAAGAATCAGACTGGTGCAGAATGCTGTAATTAGGTGTATAATAAGAGCATCACAATTTGCAATGCATCCTACAGAGGAATAGCCGCCTACTATGATTTAACTAGGATTGGGCAAATGTGCAGCCCTCAGTGCCATTTATGAATTAATCAGGTGCACAAGCACCTCTTAGGAGCCTTAGCACCGAGTGAGGAAATCTCCTAAGGGACATCATATTAAAACAGCCCTACAAAACTCATTAGTAGAAACTACATCTTCCTATTTTTAATTTAAATATATAATAGAAAAAGAAACAACCTTTTCCAGTCTATCACTGGACTTGAATTAGGGTCATTGTAATGAAGGAATACTAAAGTTTTTTTGTTTAGTTTCTGAATAAATGCATATTTTATGTCTACGCAATTCTGGAACTGCAAGAAATGTGAGGAGAAAACCATTTTTAATGTAGCTAATAATGTATATAAAACATATGTACCTTACAGATCTGTGCAAACAGCAGCACACATGAATGATTTATTTCAACCTGAAGATAACATAAAATGTAGTGGTTAAAATTATCCTCTTGCTTAACTCAGGCCAGTGTCAATGTCGTATGACTTTTCACTATTATCAGCTTTGAAACTGAAATAAAAATTAGACAAAGTTATAAAAAGTCACTATTTTTTTAACCTAGCTATTACAGAAATACTTTTCAATGTTTCAGGCAGAGCAGGTAATATAAAATTTCCAATACTGACTTCAACTTGAGACAAGGATACACTTTAAGAGTTATTAGCACTCTGCAAAGTGTGTTAAGTCTGACATTCATGATGTCTCCGTTATTAAATAGACACTGGTACGTACTGATTTTCTTATAAAACTTAATAATGATAATGACCTTTCCTTTAGGAGTTGGGTTTCTATGCTGAAAACACAGATAGATATATAGAATTTGATACCAGACAGACGGCAGCAGACTGTTGAGTTTTTATAGAGAGAGAAGTTGTAATGCATTTTTCACCTTGGACTTTGAACATTGATGTGCCATCATGGCCATCAAATGTATATATTTCGGTTTATAGTGAATATAATTAGTGTTACACTCAATTTATTACCTGATTCATTGTCCTTATGCCCCACTGCATCATTCCACTGCAGTGATTTGCACACCAGAGAATCATATTAAAGGAAAAGCAGCTGATGGTATACATTTCTTTTCATGTCACTTTACTCTATTTGAAAAGCAGTATTGAGCCAAATTTTTATGACCACACAGAGGCTAGTAGCTTGTAGATATGATACTATGTTCTTTAACCTTATTCACAACCCCAGATCAAGACTTATTTCCATATAATGTAACAGATGAGTCAATGGTCCAACTGGCATATTTTTTCCAGCTTCAGAAATTCGGATAATTATAAACTAATTATATCACTAAATATTTCACCTAATTTTAAATATGAGAAATAGTTATAACAGCCTCCATGTATTTTTTGGCCCTAAGATGGTTGTTTTGTGATACATTTAATTGTATGTTTATCAAGACACAAAGAAAAACCAACCATTATATCTGTACATACCAAAAATAGGTAAATGTAACAGCCTGTTTACATCCAAAAATACTTAATCAGTATTCTCAAGTTTACATTTTACCTCCAAGCCTGTAATACTGGTCTGTGCTATATAAATAATATTTTACCTTAACTCTAATCATGTGTATAAGCTTTTTAAAATATAATTAGCAATCAAAATAGACATCCACACATCAAATGTTAAAGACTTTAAGAAGGATATGAAAATTGAGCTCAACTAAATTTGAGCCCAACTAAAATCTTGGCTCTTGTTTGCTACCTATGTTAATTTTCATAAGCTTTTAAAGCCTCCATTCCCTTAAATAGAATGTTTTGAGCCGGATTAGTGTGTTTGTGTTGGCAATGTGTACAGTAAGAAATGCTGTGCAGATGAAAGTCATAATTTGAATGTTCATCTCTTTCCTAGATGCTATATACATCAACCTATATCACTGTGAAATTTACACTCAAGTATATTTTAACACTGCGTTGACTCAGTGTTAACTGATTTGCATATACAGAACCTATGCAACTGACAAGCAAATAAGGAAGCTAAAAATTAGTTTTCTTTCATATGTGTCATAACGATAGATTGGGAGGGAGATGCGTTTAACTGTAGGAATATCGTCAGAAGACATGTCTCTAAAGTGAGAAATTGGGAACATCTGGATACAAAAGAATAAACTATGTTTTCAGCTTGCCTAGTAAGAGTCTAACCCTTTTAAGCTTTAAGACAGCCATGAAAGTGAGTGTGACATGGACAAGAATCTTTAGTTTTTATTGTTTGTTGAAGACTAATAAACTGTGCCATTTTGAAAGTGAAAAATTTACCAACACTTAGCTCAGTTACCTCATTTATAAAAAGGCTAAAATCAAAATCATGGATTTTAAAATATTCATCATTAGAACCTCAGGATTCCTTGGCTTGATTCACAGGCCTCTGGGAGGTAACCGTAGGTAACATGGGCAAGGATCGAGGCCTTCTTCCCTTCTTTAACAACATGGATTTGTTTTCCATTTTGGGATTCTCCATATGATTTCATCCGGAAAAATATATGGGGGAGTGATAACACTGTTTAAAAGAAATAATACCACTGTTTCTATGTGATTTCTGGGTTTCAATTCAGTTTTTAAATACTATACATTTGTTTTTAACATTGGGATAACCATCGCTTATCTGAAGCATTATAAATCTCACCTAGGCCGGGCGCGGTGGTTCACGACTGTAATCCCAGCACTTTGGGAGGCCAAGGCGGGCGGATCACGGGGTCAGGAGATCGAGACCATCCTGGCTAATACAGTGAAACCCCGTTCTACTAAAACATACAAAAAAATTAGTCGGGCGTGGTGGCGGGCGACTGTAGTCCCAGCTACTCGGGAGGCTGAGGCAGGAGAATGGCGTGAACCCGGGAGGCGGGGCTTGCAGTGAGCCGAGATCGCGCCACTGCACTCCAGCCTGGGCGACAGAGCGAGACTCCGTCTCAAAAAAAAAAAAAAAACTTTTCACCTAGTTATTTATTTACTTAAACAAACAGTTGTATGGTTACTCCTATGAGCCTCATTCTTTTTTTACTACTTTGTAAGTAATTTGTTCATTTACTCCTTATAGCATCCTTGCAAAGTAGATATCATACAATGATTCCTATTTTGCAAATGAGGAAATAGGCATGAAGAGATTAACTCTCCTGTCCAATATCCCAGGAATAGTTAGGGTAGAACTGGAACTTGAATCCAAGCTGCTGCTCTAGAATCTATATGATTAACCCCTGCACTCTTCTGCTTTTAAATTCTGATGTATTTGTGATATATTAGTGATATTAATGTAGATTCCTGTTATCTATATTTATAGATATTCTTTTATAAGTATTTAATGGTTACAAAAAAAGGATGTTTTATCTCTTCCTAACAGTGGTAAAATTTAACTTTTCCAATATAAAAGGCCTTTGTAGAGCTATAGAAATATATGTAAATAATTTTTAAGGAAGATCTCTAAGTATGGATCAAAAGCTGCTGTTACCAACCACAAACTATTTTGGGTAACTAACGCAGAACACACTTTCCATTAGAACAGATCTTGAGATTCACTAGCAATAGGAAATGAAGTAATGTTTATTAATTCCTATTCTAATTTCTCAATCCAAAATTTATGACATTTAATTCTTAAGACATTTTATAGTATATGCATGTGATTTTTAGATGGGTTTTTTATGTACAAATATAGAGAAGTAGGAAAATATGTGCATAATGATGAACAATCCCCTAAGTAAAATATGTATAAATGTGCAGGTAAAATCTCTTGGCTATTTGCTTACTAATGGACTAATTTTTAAAATACAGTGTTCTCATGAAACCAAAATTTACCAGATTTTCTGAAATTGATTTGTATTCCCAAGAATACAATCTCCTATTCCCCAAGGGAATTTATCATTTGGTTTATTGCTTGAAAGTAGACCTTGGGCTTGAAGACTCTCAATTTCTTACTAAATGTAAAATAGAGAAGCAATATCATTGTTTTAAAATAACTGGAGATAAACTGTAGAAAGTTTATTTGGAGATACCTCTTACATTTTTAATTTTTTTATTTTTAGTTATGGATACATAATAGTTATATATATTTATGTGGTACATGTGCCATTTTGATACAAATATACAATGTGTAATGATGAAATACGGGTTACTGGGACCTCCATCATCTCAAATATTATAATTTTTTGTACTGAGAACATTCAAATCTTCAAGAGGCCTTTTAAAATTGTGGATCTCTTAGGAGACGAGTATCCTTTAGCAGATATTGAACATGGCAATTATTTTTACCAATAGAGATTTTCTCAATTGCGATATTATACTTGTTAAGTGAATACACTCACACATTGTGTTTCTATCACTTGTTTGACCAATTATAACTTTTTAAACAAATTACGGGAAATCTTAGATTGTACCAAATTGTGTCATCTTAGAATTTCAGAATTAATGAATGTATTATACATTACTTTTTTCATTGAAACTCTTAATTCATGAAAGATACTGAGTTGTACTAAGTGAGGAAAGTGGATAAATGTTCATTTATTTTGAAACTTGGTATAGCAATTTTGATTATTTAGGATTAACATCATGAACAGACATAGTGATATGGGAAGAAAGGCTGAACAACTGCAGTGCATAAGTTAATTATTTAAATAATTTAAATCATTGGTTACAATTAGATATTCATTATTAATTATTTAATTATCCATAGTATATTTGTTTTGCATTACTAAAGAATATCAACGATTTTTTCTGATATCATCAGTGTTTGTTGACTATTCTTCCAATAATGAAGAGGCAGAGAGGATTTTAGAAGGCTGCACATTAACTTACATTCTGTAATTTTCTTACACTGTTGTGATAAGTTAAGCTTTATTTAATTATTCTGACATTTCAGAGAACCATTTTACTTCATCTTCACAAGGAACGTTTTTAACATACCACACATTTAACAAATCATCTTAATAAGGAGAACACATAATATCAAAGCATTCAACAATAATGTTATATTTTAAAGTCTCTTCTGTAAAGACAGCTTCTTATCTCTGGATCTTTCTTCCAAGATTACTTGTTTCTATTATTTACTTATTCACTAATTCTTTTATTCATTTCTCATCTTTTCCCTAAAGGTTTCAAGGCTCTTTACAAAAAGGATAAATCAAACAAAAATAATATAGTAGAAATAAAAGGAGAAAACTAAGGCTAAAAACCGAAAAGCAAACCTTACAACACTGAGGGTTAATACCATTGCTGTAATTGAGCATAAAAATTGCATTAAGTTTCCTGGCAGGCAAGGTAAAAAGTACAAAGCGACAAGTTACAAATCACTCAGAGAAAAGAAAACATACCATTTGCTCTTGAGAAACAGTTTTTCCTAGTATTAACCCTGGAGAGAAATTATTCATGTGAGGCAATACTTTGCAAATTGTATGTCAGCCCACTGAATAACTTCAGAGAGTTCTGACAAGAATTTTAAGAATTGAAATACAATAAAGTTGATTTTTATTATTCAGAGTAATTGTGTTCTATAAAGTCCCTTTGAACATTGAATTAGTGAATACCGAATCATTGTCCCTAGGATTTACACAGGTTTCTTGTCTGTGGAGCCTCTGGCCACATTTCCTACACCAATCAATACATAACCTTCCTTTATGTGTGCTTCTGTTTAAAGATATCTTACTTAACACATATTATTCATTCACTAATGTTGGACCCATGTCCAACAGAACCATAGAGTCATGTCTGAAAGAAGTGTATGTATCTAACCTATATTTTCTCTGTAAGGGACATCACAGCTTTGTCGAATTTAGGAACACTAGACTTCAGCGCCATGTTTGGGGGCCAGATTGAACAGCGAAATCACCAACAAAAAGCACAAGAGTGCAAAACACTCTTAGAGAGTACAAAACACTCTTACAGAGTACAAAAACAAGAAGGGAGATTGTTACCTTGCTCACCTTGGTATATGCCTGTCAAGTGACTCAAGTTTTTCACTGCTCTGAGCATGAACATACCCACACATGACTGTAAAGTTCCATGAGTATTGATTTGGGAGCTTACAAAAAAATTTTAGAGTTTAGATAAATTTGTGAGTACAGAATTCACTAATTGTGAGAGCTGAAAAATCTATACTGGAAGAGAATAGAGAGGAATAAAGTAGAAAAAAATACATTAGAGCTGCCTATCCCAGGCAGTAAAAAACAAATACTGTTTCATGAAATATTTTTCAGCGATAATATCAAGAGAGCTATTGACAGATGTATGCAAAAATGCCAATTTTTATAAATACGTACAGCAAATCACAAAAAAATTGTATTTCTTACTTTTTTATGTTTGGAAATCATTGGTATAGAGGACATTCAGGGATGTGATGAACAATTTAATAACAAATTCTGGCTAGATTGTGTGTGTGTGTGTGTGTGTGTGTGTGTGTGTGTGTGTGTGTGTGTGTCACTTGAAAAGACCCATTAGGAAACACTTGAAGAATCTTCTAGGGTATTAATAAGGTTCTCTTCTAGGGCAATGACAGTGGAAAAGAAAAATAAAAAAGAGATGTGAGACTCTAGTGCTGAGACAGAAATGCTCCTCAGGAGTTCCCCATCTTTTTGGCACCAGAGACCGATTTTGTGAAAGACAATTTTTCCACGGAAGGGGAGTGGGAGAGGATGAAACCATTCCACCTCAGATCATCAGGCATTAGTTAGATTCTCACAAGGAGCACGCAACCTAGATCCCTCACATGCGCAGTTCACAGTAGGGTTTGTGCTCCTATGACAATCTAATGCCCCCGCTGATCTGACAGGAGGTAGAGCTCAGGCGGTAATTCTTGCTCTCTGGCAGCAGCCCACCTCCTGCTGTGTGGCCGAGTTCCTAAGAGGCCATGGACAGGTCCCAGTCCCTGGCTCAAGGGCTGGAGACCCCTGCTCTTGTTGACGATTGAATGTGAGTGCTGGAGTTGGGGAAGAAGAGAGAAGAGACAGCAATGATGTAGAACGGCAAATCCAAGCTACCTGGAATTGCGCTACCACTTTTGAAGGAAGGAAACACATTAGTAAGAGCAGGAGATTTTTTGTTTTTGTTTTTTAGAAAAAGATATTGAGAAAATGCAAGAAATGAAGCTGAAGGTTAAGAAAATATTAAATTAATATAGCTAAAGAGATTTAGTTTCTTTCACTCTCCACTAAAATGAAAATTTAAAAATGAATAACATAACTGAAGATACCATACCACAAAATAGGGGACAAAATCATGTCAGAATTTAAAAGAAAGAAATTAATTTAAAAGAAAGAATGTCTTTTTTAGGTCATAAAATGTGAGGTGATATCAGGGGGATGGTGTGAAAACTACAGAAATGAAACAGGAATAACCAGGATCAATGAAGATGAAGTAAGAGAGTAAGAGTTACAGTTATATGAGGAAGTATCAATGAATCACCCATGTGATCAAATCACACTGTTGCCTTTCTCAGAAAACCCCAAAACATTTTCCAAGACTTTCGGAAGTTATAAACCTTCAATGTAAAAAATTCTGCCTTAATCAATGCATTTATTTTTTTCTAAAATTAATTATATATTTTATTGATGCATAATTGTTGTACATATTTGAGGAATACATGTGATAATTTAATACATCTGTATAATTTGCAGAGATCAAGTCTGTGTAATTGGGGTATCCAACACCTTAAATGTTTGTCTTTTAATTATGCTAAAAAAATCAAATTATTCTCTTCTAACTATAATCAATACACTTCTTTTTCTCCTTTCTCTTTTTCTTCCTTCCTTTCATCGTTTTCTCCTTTGTTTCTTTTTTATTCCTTTCTTTTCTTCCTCCCTCCAGTATCAGTTCTCTAAGATAATGGAAAAAATGTTCTAAGAACTACAAGATGTTGCTTTTCAATGTCTACATTCCCCTTCTATGTTATTTCATCCTTCCATAACCTGTTTTGAGCCTGCTTTGGGTAGCTGGTGGTAAAGGTTTCTCATTATTTATTATTTTCCCTTAGTTGCTATGAGGGTTTCATCTCATTGGATGGCCTGTGGCTTTGGTGTCTAACTTTCCTTAAGAGTTGAGCCCATTCCCACTGGCCACCAAAGCCATATTAATGACAAAAATCTCATAGGTGTAATAATCATTCTTCTGTTAAGACTTAAATGCATTTGGGGATTTAAGTATCAATCTCACGTAGTTTCAATTTATAAGGCTCTCAAAATTTGTTAGAGTTTTGGTCTCAGTTACGCATACTCCAAACAATGTTTTATACAACAGTGCTAGTATTAATTGTATCTTTAAAGATGAATTGTGAGACTATTATTACTGTAGAGTCACTGAAAGTAAAAGGTGCTGTGGAGATAATATTAATAAGGTTTTAAGTATTCCTCTTGGGATGAAGAACTTTATTTTGTCAAATAAGGTAAATACACAAACTGCTAGGCTTTATTCGGATTCTCCATGCTTGCGAATTTTAGATCCACCAAAAACATAGCAATTTGTTCACTAGCATAGATAACTAAAGAAAATACAGGTATAAACTTACTTTAACATTTGAAAATCTGCATTAGAATTTCATGGTATGCTGAATCATAATAACAATATCCTTATTTTATATTTATAATATTTATTCTTAATTTTCACTGAATTACTAAAAACAAAAATCTGGCTTTCATATCTGTCTAAAGAAAGTCTATTAGTTCCATTCCATATTATAAATATGTTTAAATTTTATACTTCACTCTGTTGAAAATTCAGTAAGGCAAAGGGGAATTTAAATAAAAATAAACCATCCTCTCGTATGGAAATAAAGTAGAGTTTTGTTTTTCATCTTTTCCTGTTCTCAGTGTCAGCCTTAACCAGGTGCAACTAGGGCTCAACTCCCTCCCTGCCGTGACCCCAACCTTCTGCCCCCATCTCTTAGTACCTAAGATTGGCTTTGTCTGTTCTTAACATTAAAATAGCACCTTAATATTATTAGACAGATTTATTTAATAAAAACCACATTATTTCTAAATGGCATTCACCCTCTCAGAAGTTTAAATATCTGCCAGAAATTTACCCCAGCACTGACCTTGCTTTCTTTAGTAGAGTACAAGCCTTCAATAAAACACTGACAATCAACAGCAAAAAGCCACTTGTCTCACCTGAATATATAAAAACAAGAATAAGTTTCCTGGTACTGCTCTATATGGATGTATTTATATAAGCACATAGCCTTTTGGGGGGTGTTGGTTAGTTCAAAAACACATATTCCAAATACTCCTTACATTCAAATTCAGCAAGTTATGGTTTGTTTTGATCCTTCAAAGTGTGCTTGAAGGTTTGAATGCATCTGTGGGCTTACTTTACGTAATATATGCAGTTAAATTTTAATACAAACTGACTTTTCCCTTCTACATAGCCACTCTCCAACTGCTGTCAGTCAGCAGGAACTCAGGATATACAGACTCATGTTAACCTCTAGAAGAATGCGATTTCTAGCCCATTCAGTTGGCCACAGAAATGCCCAGATTGTATTTCAAACTAAAATAAAAGCTGCTTTGGAGGTAATTCTCTATTCCCACCTTTACTACTTGCTAGTACAAGTAATTAATTTAAAAGAGAAACATATATTCAACTTTATATTTGTAATCAAAATGTGAATATTCCAAAAAAATGCATGCATGCTTGTATTCCAAAGAAATATGGAAATGGGTGGGGAGACACAAATACTCTCTCAAATAAATTGTAGGAAAGTGAGAGGTGATTTTAACTTGTCCTCCAGTGAATGGATGACACAATATCTGAGTTTCCTCTTAAGCATATGTTTAGTTCATAAACTTAGTCTATTACATTCAATGGTGAAGTGGCTTAATTTTTGCATTCTTGTCCACTTGCTGGAGGTCTACCAGCCTTACAGGATTCAGCACAAAAAAACATTTCTACTTTGAAAGTTTTGCTAACTCCACCAAGCTCATGTAGGCTTTCCTCCGTGGTTCTTTATGTTTTCCAAGAAGGGTTTCCCAAATATCAATACTTAATTTTGTGAGCCTGCACAACACCCAGTATGTATCTTTGAAATATTGAACACACGAAATAGAACTGTTTGCTAATATTTTAAAATGCAGATATCCACTCACTAAAGTTCCATTCTGTGCCACCTCTCTGTGAAACTTTCCCTGGCATCCAAACAAAACAACATCTTTCTTTTCTGAGTTATTTGTTACATGTTCAACTCATTTGTTGTTCCCACTGTTCTGTATGGCTGTTCTCTACACACTCATATTTTCTACTCAACAAGAAGAAAAAATTTCTGAAAGTCTGGAAGAGTCTAACACAGCCCAGAGCCTAGCACATTGCTTGGGGTAATGGTTCAGGGCACTGAGTAGAGATTTGACCCAAGATGTCCTGAGTAAGTTCTAGCTATCCTGATTTGATACTAGATGGCTTTAATTTTTTTTAACTTAATTCTGGTGTCAGCCTTCATCCTGGGGAAAATCATTTCTTTCCAACTCACATCTTCTTTAAAAAAAATTATACTGTTTCTACTGTGTTCATTTAATAGGTACTTCTGATGTAAACTCTAAGGATGTTAAACTTTAAAACAGAATTACAGGGAAATATAGGTTGTGGTTTATTTTGGAGGAATTGCTATTAGCCTGACTACAAGGCTAATCTTCAAACATGACTCTGGAGAAAAGGTTAGCAGCCTGAACTCAAACAGGAATGGTTGTTAATAGATGAATGCAATGATGAGGGCTCTCAGGGGTGGGTCAGCTCCGTGACTTTTGACCACCTCAAAAACACAAGCTGTGAAAACACAAGCATTCCTTCATTTTACTTATCATTTGGATCCTCAGCTCTGATTCACTTTTTTCAAAACTTATTTTGGAGCCAACAGGGATTGGTAAGTGAAAGGCTACCTGGGGCTGATTGTCATCAGCAGCAGGGCCCCGCGTGGAGGAGAATTATGGCTCTTGTTCACAAGGGTATGTTTATAATACATCTAAACTTACCTGGCAAAGGGTCTTTGAGGAGACTGTGGAGCAAGGGTGGAAACAGATAAGAACATGACTTGAAAAAGACACTTTGGTGGTTTAGAAAGTTCTTTGGGGGAATATTCTCCCTCTCTATTCAGACTTTTCCATTCTTTATCAACTCAGTTTTATTTAGTATCTGTGTATGAAGTTAAAAACGTGCTTTCTATTTTTTTTCCTATTCAAATAGCTGTGTGCAAGGCCTAGATGGTTCTTAGCACCCATCAGATCATGTACTTTGCAGGTAACACTCATTTAGTCTCATAAGAATGACTTACCTCAGATCCTGGACTTAATTTGGGACAGAAATGAGACTGTATTGTGGGCTTAGGGACACCTGAGATACTGTTTCTCAACTACTAACTGTGTGATCTTCGGAAAAACTCTTACCTTCTCTGAGCTGGAGTGGCAGGTGGTACTGGGAGATGACTGGGAGAGATGGGTGTGACAAGTATTAAAATCCAGGTGTCACACATTACATTTCACAACTACTTTTAGAATAGTCTCATCAAAGCGTATCTTCACAATAGACAAATTTTCGATCCTCACGATGCAAACACTTACAAATGATTGTGTAGGAAAATCCTGTGGTTTTACTTAACAAAAGTGAAGATTACATATTATTCAACGCATTATCACAAAGCTCTTTCTATTTGAAGGGGCCAAAGTCTAGATATAACTTGTAACCCCACTGAATTCTATCCCTGAGAACAAAGGGTAATTTCTGCTCAGCAATCCTCAGTGGGTATGTAAATGAATGCTGCTGAAATATTCAAAAGCTGATACCAATACAAAGTGAAGTGCAATAATCTAAATGTGTCATTGCTTTCCCCTGCTCCTAATTACTAGCTTTAGGCTTTTTTTTTTTAACCAATATTTTGTCTCCTTGCTTTTCCTGTACAGATTGAATGAACACCCAACTGTATAGGATTACTAGTTTCTCACAGCAACTTTCAAGCATTGTCTTCGTTTTTCTTTTGGTTCCATCATTGCTCTGGCTGTGACCGGTTAGCAGAGTTGGTTGATGTGCAAAATGTTCAAAGTCACAACTTACATGGGCTAAATAACTCTTTGTTCCATGGCTATAGAAATTACTGTAACGACAAGGAAAAATTCACTGGTTACAAGGAAAATCAAAACTAGTGCACTTCAGAAGGGATGTTCACTCAAAGGTTAAAAAGTAATGCCACTTTTGCATGTAGAGAAGTTCACTGGTAATATAATACCATCCTTTTAAATAAAACTCTTAGTGTAAAGTGTGGAACTGTGTTTGGTTTATACTTTCTCTCTAAGCCCCTTGACTAAGCGACGCCTTTCTTAAGGATGGAGTCCCAAGAGAACCTCTTCTGTGAATCTCAGAGGCCGCTCTTCCATTCATCACATGACATACTCAGCACTTTGCTCCTCCAATTTTCTAATGTCCACCAGCCATGGCCAGACACTCTCATCTAGCAGCCCAACTGCTGCTGATTTGCTCAAAAAAAAAAAAAAAAAAAAAAAAAAAAAAAAAAAAAAAAAAAAAAAAAATTGGAGAACCCAAAATGAAACTGAATTATCTCAAGATTTCACTGCAATGAAACTTATGGGTGTTTTCTCTTGTATGAGATAATTCTTTCCATTGTTAATTACAGCCACTCTGCTTCCATCCCTGATTCCTCAGAGGGACTCAGATTTATTGATTAAATTGAGGGGCTAATGCAAAGGATATTTACAATGCTTGCTCAGAAATAGCTTATCCTTTTGGACACAGAAACCTTGTGTCTGACAAAAGCTTGCTTGCAGGCTTTCCTTTTCATCAGAACAAGTTCTCTCCTTAAGAAACTCTTTCGGGCGTCTTGAAAATTGGTCCCAGATAGACCCACTCCTCTAACACTAACTTAATAGGCGTAAATCCAGGGGTTGATTTAGCTTATGCTTGAGCCATACTTGGAGCCACCAATTATTAACCTTAGGAATCACAGATTAATTTTATGTTACTTATTCTTATAGAGTTTTCAATGTTATATTTATATCAAATTAATCATTTTCAAATGATTTCTACTACACAAATTTGATAATAGTAGATATGGTTATGGATATAGATATCCAGAGCTGCCACCCCAACTTATCCTTTCTCTCATAACCACATTTCCCTTCACTTCAAGGAAAATAACTTAAAAACTGGACTAAATCATTCTACTCATATAGTCACATTCTCTACATTATGTATCTGTGTTAGAATTCAAAAGGAGAATTAAAAAGTAAAGGAAATTTGAAAAGCACCGAAATATTATCATTAATGTATAGTTTTTATTATTAATGAAACAATATAGAATAGAATAATAGAATTTTTACTAACATTATTAATAAATATTGTGCCTCAAACACTTACTATGTTTGGACCTGTGCTAATAAGCATTTCACATATTTTCCCCATTTAATCCTCACAATAATTCACAATAAATAGACGATTAGCCTCACTTTATAGGAGAGGAAAGTGAGTCTTAGCACGGTTAAATAATGAAGTCAAAGTTAACCAACTAGCAAATAAGAAAGCTGGAACTTGGATGTAAGTCCATCCAACTCCATAAATTTCTAATGTATTCTCCTTTATCATTTTCATTCCTTCCTTTCTTCCTTTATTTCTTCAAATATGTTTATTAAATATCTCTTATTTAGGAGGATTTTGAGTTAATGTCATAAAGTATAACAGAAAATATGAGATAGATTTTGTCTTTAAAGAACTTACAGTTACTTAGAGGACATATATTCTTTGTTTCCTTCTTATCGCCCAGGTTGGAGTGCAGTGGCACAATCTTGGCTCACTGCAACCTCCACCTCTGTGGCTCAAGTGATCCTCATGCCTCAGCCTCCCAAGTAGCTGAGACTGCAGGTGTGTGCAACCACACCCGGCCAATTTTTATATTTTTAGTAGAGACAGGGTTTTGCCGTGTTGGCCAGGCTGGTCCCAAACTCCTGGCCTCAAGTAATCTGCCCACCTCCGCCTCCCAAACTGCTGGGATTACAGGTGTGAGCCACCGCACCTGACCCAGCTTATAGTCTTTAGATGACTATGTTTAAAGGAATACATTGCCAGAGTACATAAGAAATATATCCAAATTAATTGTATAATTATTCTGAGTTATATAACAATTTTTTTAAAAAAATTCCACTGTCCAAATACTAAGATCTTAGGAAAGATCTGAAATGGCTGGCAAAGACCCTAAAAGAAGACCAGAAAGAGTATTATTCTGAGCATAGGTGCAAAGGAGGGAGTAACGTAAGATTAGTCAGGAATTAAATGATGCATCCTTTGAATAGCTGGATAAGTGGGCAATATTTTATGAAGCAGTCTAAGTTTTTGACAAAGAGAATTCAGTATTTTAAATCTCTCGCCAAAATATGGAATAATTCAAACTACGTATGACTATTCTCTCATTGAGAAGACATTCGTGAGAATGATTTAGGAGACAGGATAGTGTCAGAGAAAAGATAAACTGTGGAGTCAGAATAATCTGTGTTTGAAATCTGGCTTAGCCATATTCTAAACAAAATGCTTAAATTATCTGAAACTGTTTGCCCATCAGTAAACAAGAAATAATAAAAGTGGCATCCACCTTATAGAAATGTTATACAATATTTGAGATTATATATGAAACACTTTATGTGAGGAAGGTACTCAATACATGGTATAGCTTTTAGCATAGCTTAATCTTATGTCCTTCCTTCATTAGGAATATCAGTATTTTTAGGCAGATGTCCTTGTCTTTTCTCCCTCCGATAGGTGAATTTCTGCTAAAACTACCTACTTCATTAAATGAAGATTTTTTGTTAACAATGAAAATGAAATAGAATTAAATTCAGGGTACATGATGTATTATTCCCTTTGATAGACTATTCAAACTTAAACTCAGTTTCAAAACACCTGATTATCATATTCAGGAAACAGATTTTGTTTACCTTTCTGTCTCTTTTCCATTAAAAAAATTTAAAGCCACATTTAGTGGAGTATAATTTAACATAAAATAAAAGTTTCTTTTTTATAGTGTATAGTTCCATGAATCTTTACAAACACATATTGTCATGTAACAAATACCAAAAGCAAAATATAGATCAGTTTCATCATCCCTCCAATTTTCTCTTGTCTATTTGTAATCAACCCCTTACCACACCCATAGCCCTTGGCAATTACTAGTGTTTTTGTTATAATTTTGCTAATGTTTTTGCTATAGTTTTGCTTTTTCAGAATGTCATAGCAAGGAATCATCATCTATTACATATAAACATTATAATTTGGTTTCTTTCTCCAAGTACAATGATAACATTCATCCAAGCCATTTCATGTATCAGTAATTCTTTATTATTTCTTTTTTGATGTTTCAATGTATGGATATATGACAATTTGCCTAATTGACAGTTATTTTGTTTTTTTTTTCCGGTCTGAAGCATTTATGAATAAAGGCACTATAAACTTTTACTTACAAGTGTTTATGTAAACACACATTTTCATTTATCTTGGTAAATACATAGGACTAGACTTGCCAGCTTGTATTATAAAGGTAGGTTTAACTTTATTCGCAGAACTGCTTTCCAATGTGGCTGTACAATTTTGCATTTCCACCAGCAATACATGAGAATTTCAGTTCCATGTTCTCAACAACACTTTTTAAAAATAGCCATTCTGATAGATGTGTAATGGTATCTCATGATGGTTCTAATTTGCATTTTACAAGGACACCCAATGAAAGTCAGATCGGTTGGTGCCCCCTCCTCCACCCTTGTGAAATATTTTCAATGTCACACATGTATACCTTCCCACAATTTAAGGTAATGGGAAATATATTAAGACAATGTAAAACTTTCTTAAACATTACCCCACTACAGTACTCAACTACTCATTTGCACCTCGATATTTGTGTGCATAACTTTTAATAGAAAAATTTACCATTATTTCCACACTGATTTTTATCCTTCTGGGAACATTATGTTTTCCCAACTAGACTTGAATCTTTAAAAAGACAGTAAATAAATGATACCTATCTTAAACTTCTGCTATCTAAGAGCCGTATTCCACAAATGCTTGTGGAGTAAATTGAGAGCATTTAAGTCATAACTTTGTTCTGCCCTTCTCCAAGCTAAATATCACCAGCTACTGAGGGTCAAAACTGAACAGAAAAGATGACAGAGAAGGAAGTGTTAAGGGCATGAAATCATTTGAGAGTCTAAATGTGGATTGGATTGAACGCTAAAGAAAATTGAAGAGAAAATGCAAAGTAAAGTATATAAAGTAAATAAAATGGAACAGGCAAAAGGAAGGAACATTAGGAAAAAATAAGCAAAGGAGATATTGAAAAATACCTGTACAAGAAAAAGAATTCATCATATAAGAAGGTGGGACCAAAAACCAGAAATATATGCCAAAAATGCTTGTACATGAATGTATTTATTTTTATTGATGATATTTAATTCTCGCAGTCTGTAAGTTAAATAAGTTAAAGTTAAATCAGCCCTCTGGACTGAGTAATGTATTATTTGGTATATTTGGGAAATAATGTTTGAAAAAATCTTTTCTTTTCTATTAGCTTATCTCCTGAACTTTTATTAAAATGGAAAACATTTACATAAACTCCAAATAGTCAACACACTACCATGTAAATAAGACTAGGGAGAGGAGGGGGAAGACCTGTTCTCCTGCTAAATATAATCTTCTCTTGGTAACTGCACCTCTTACTATGGTTTTAAATATGACTAAGCACCAGGACAACCCATCCACTTCTCTGAACTTTGTGTATTCACCTCCCACTTAATATCTCTCTTTAGATATTTGATAGCGTGTAAGATTTTGTCATGGTCAAAACAGAATTATTTATACGTTCTCCAAATTTTTTCTAATTCCAGTTTCCTCCAACCCAGTCAATAACAATTCACCTTTTCCATTTACCAAAATCTGAGTATCATTATTCACATCTTTTTCTTACGTTTTATTCCAATCCATCGGTAAATGCAATTAGCTGCACCTTCAAAATACACTTGGAATCCTATCGTAGTCAAAGCCAACATCGTCTCTCATCTGAATTATTGCAATGACCTTCTAACTGGTCTCCCTTCTCCCATTCTTGTTCCCTGCAATGTGTTGTTTACACACTAGCAAGAAGAATTCTCTTAAAAGGTAAAGCAGATGATGTCATATTAGAATTTCCAAAAACTTCTAGTAATCTTCAGCTCCATTCATCCTGTAAGGCCCAAAATGATCGTGGCCCTGCAACCTCTCTGGGAGTATCTCTTACCAGTCTCTTCCTGACTCATTGTACTCTAGCCACATTGGCCTTCTGACTCTCTCCAAAGCATGTACGTTCTCTTCTTTGGGCCCTGGGACATTTTCCTCACCCTTTTTGAAATTTCTTCCTCCAGATATATGCATGCTTCTGTCTATACATCCTTTTAATCTCTGCTCAAAGGACACCTTCCTTCTCAGAGAGATATTTTCTGACCATTCTGTAGAAATAGCACCCTCCTCCTGTTTTTATCCATTCAAATTATTATGCTTTACTTTCCTTTAGAGCACTTGCTACCACCTAACATTTCATATATCTGTTTATTTTACCATCATCTCAATCTCTCCCACTAGAGCATGAGTTTCAGGTGGGATTTAGACTAGTTTGTTCACTATTAAATTCCCAGTACCTGAAAGAATAGGCGGCTCATAGAATGTACTAATACATACTTGTTGAATGAATGAATGATTTAGAAGCCTGGAGCAGAGAAAAATTATATACACTTTATGTGCCAAAGTTACATAAAGTGGTAGAGTGGGCATAAGAACCCAACATTCTGATTCTGGAGTAGTGCTTTGAATCACTCTTCTCTACTGAACCCGAGAGAGCTAGTGTAAGGATTAAAAGATGTAACCTAGGTCAATTTTCCATCCTCACACTTTACTTGCAGTAATTACTGAGTAAATGACAATTATCTATTTATTCCCAGGACATCCTCAACTTTAGTCCCCCAGTGGTTGGGAATAGAAGATAAAATATGTTAACAGTCATTGTTTTTTTTTTGTTGTTGTTGTTGTTTTTGTTTTGTTTTGAGACGGAGTCTCACTGTGTCGCCCAGGCTGGAGTGAAGTGGCAAGATCTCAGCTCACTGCAAGCTCCACCTCCCTGGTTCACTCCATTCCTCTGCCTCAGCCTCAGTCATTGTTTTTTTTTTTTTTTATACTTTAAGTTTTAGGGTACATGTGCACATTGTGCAGGTTAGTTACATATGTATACATGTGCCATTCTGGTGCGCTGCACCCACTAACTCGTCATCTAGCATTAGGTATATCTCCCAATGCTATCCCTCCCCCCTCCCCCCACCCCACAACAGTCCCCAGAGTGTGATATTCCCCTTCCTGTGTCCATGTGATCTCATTGTTCAATTCCCACCTATGAGTGAGAATATGCGGTGTTTGGTTTTTTGTTCTTGCGATAGTTTACTGAGAATGATGGTTTCCAATTTCATCCATGTCCCTACAAAGGACATGAACTCATCATTTTTTATGGCTGCATAGTATTCCATGGTGTATATGTGCCACATTTTCTTAATCCAGTCTATCATTGTTGGACATTTGGGTTGGTTCCAAGTCTTTGCTGTTGTGAATAATGCCACAATAAACATACGTGTGCATGTGTCTTTATAGCAGCATGATTTATAGTCCTTTGGGTATATACCCAGTAATGGGATGGCTGGGTCAAATGGTATTTCTAGTTCTAGATCCCTGAGGAATCGCCACACTGACTTCCACAAATATCCAACTTGAAATCTAGTTTGTATTTACCACAAAAGGGAATAAGTGATGTGACTGTCCCAAATTTTAAGTAAAATGGCTTTTTCCAGTTGTTTCCTATAAAATACATATAGCGTCCTGACTATCTAGAATCTTTGGTCAATTTGACCTCACTTATAAAATTCTGAATTAAAAAAGAGGGCAAAGTGTAAGGAAGTAGGGATAGAGTGTACCAAGACTGTATATAAATGCACTATCTCATATATATAAATATTCTATGTATTCCTTAGAAAGATAGAATGCAGGTAAAAACTATGAAGTATGGGTTGTTTATTTGTTTGAACAAGCAAACTTAAGACCCTCATGGCCTGACCTGAAGGTTAAACACAACTAGACCCAGGGTGATGTTGTCTTAACCTCTGCCCCTTCCCCCAGTGTTCCACTATTATTCTCTTCCACACTTTTGGGTCTTTCATGGGGTCCAGTCAAGGTCAGCTGCAGATGGACATCTGGCACTTGGTAGAAATAGTAACCATATGTAGATTGTAATAAGCAAGGCATTTTTTGAAGTAAAATTAAACTTACTGTACACAAATACTTGATCTACAACCAGCAAAACCCCAGATTCAAGCATCAGTTCTCTAAAATGTTTGCAGAAACCCTAAGTGTGGTAGAGGTAATCCATTGGGTAGACAAGAGGAAAAGATAATAACTTATATTTTTTTATTGTTGTGTAATAAACTAAGAAGGAAATGAAACTTCAATGACAATCTGCATATTTACAGTAATTGTATATATAATTTAGAAATAAAACATATTGAGACGCAAAGTAAAATTATTTTACTGATAGCATTCCATAATAAGAACATATTAGATTATATTATTCATTTTATTTTTCAGAATAACAACTTACCCCAAACTTAATGGTTTAAAGTAACACATAGTTTTATCACACAGTTCCACGAGTCATGAGTCCTGGCATGGATTACCTGTGTCCTCACCTGGAAGCTCAACTGGAAAAGAACGTGCTTCCAAGTTTACTTGAGGTTGTTGAAAGAGTTTATTTCCTTGTAGCTATAGGACTGATGACCTCAGGCCCCAGAAAACTTCCTGCCTGGTAGCCCTCTCCATAGGTAGTATATAACATGGCCGTTTGCTTCTTCACAGCCAAAAAGAGAATCTCTCTGCCTCCAGTCTGTTAAGGCAAAGTATTACATAACAAAACAAAATCACAGAAATTGACAACTTATCACCTTTGCCATATTCTATGGTTTAGAAGCAAGTAATAGGTTTCACCTGCACTCAAGGAGAGGGCATTATTCAAGGCTCCTTGTGGGTCACCTTAGAGTATGTCTTCCATAGAGACCATTCTTCAAAAGAATATCTAAAGGCTGTCTTTCTAGCTTCAAAACCCAAAGATTAATTTTATTTTTTAAAAAAGACCTAGCTAAAACATGCCTTTCTTCCTAGAAAATTTATTAAATCAATGCAGCTCAACTCTGGTCACTTCCTACATTGGATTTCTTCAACATTTATATTCTAAGTTCAGGCTGTATTACGTTGTACTTGTCAACTGATGCTAACAAGTGTGTTTATTTTGTGTTCTTCCCATGTACATATACTTCAAGGACATAAATTTAGATTTATCTCATAAATAATAATACCGCTATATTAAGATTGTCAGAGATGGTAACCTTCTTCATCTGCCCTTCCTGTGTTCACTAGCTCACTCCTAGTGTGAAAAGAGAAACTCCACATCTTGCAGAAAGCAAAATGAAGACTGAGGGGCAATGCAGTGTGGTTGGAACACATAGCAGTAGTCACTGACACGGCAGGTATTAGACCTCAACATTTTCAATCTTTTATCCTTTGTTCATTCTATCAAGTCATACTGTTTCCAATTAGCTAGGAGTAATCTTTAAAGACAGAAATGATCTTCAAAAAAAATGAAAGCCTTGGGAATTCAATCAGCACTAAAATCTTCCTTCCAATGTTCTGTCTGGATGAATAATTCCATCTGAAGAGGTGTGGCTCTTTTATGTTTAAATTTTAAAGGGAGGGGATTAGATTAGTTACTTTATTAAAACTGTGCATTTAAGAGTCTAGCTCTTCTGGGCCAGAATTCTCAAAAGGGAATG
This sequence comes from Gorilla gorilla gorilla, assembly GCF_029281585.2. Classification (NCBI taxonomy): domain Eukaryota; kingdom Metazoa; phylum Chordata; class Mammalia; order Primates; family Hominidae; genus Gorilla; species Gorilla gorilla. Next base: position 124,733,804 of record NC_073230.2, read on the forward strand.
GGAAATCAGGCTCAGTTTACAAGTCAGTTCTGTGTAGTTGCTCAAGACTCAGAAACAACTATTTTCGGATGATTAATTATTTGTCTCAATCTAGTCTTAACAAGGTGAAATAAAATGTTTAGGTCATATATTCACAATTGAATCACTAATTCAATACAGCCCACATTTTTGCACAATGAAAGCAAATTAATTAATTATATTCCATCAATTTTTTGGCTTTTTGGAAAAAAAAACTGATGAAAAAATAATAGATTTTATGCCACAGATAATCATGGCTTGTAACATGTTAAGAGAAAAAAAATGCAAGAGTAATTTACTGAATACGATTCCTTTCCATGGACTAAAATAGATTATTATAAATGCTAGGAAATGCTTTTTTTTTTTTTTTTTTTTCAGTCTTGCTCTGTTGCCCAGGCTGGAGTGCAGTGGCGTGATCTCGGCTTACTGCTACCTCCACCTCCCTGGTTCAAGGGATTCTCGTGCCTCAGCCTCCTGAGTAGCTGGGATTATAGACATGCACCACCACACCCAGCTAATTTTTGTGTTTTTAGTGGAGACAGGGTTTCATGATGTTGCTGAGGCTGGTCTCAAATTCCTGGCCTCAAGTGATCTGCCTGCCTCGGCCTCCCAAAGTGCTGGGATTACAGGTGTGAGCCACTACACCTGGTCTAGGAAAATGCATTTCTAAGATTTCAGTAGAATGTCCCCTTTACCAAGAAAAATGGTAACAATTCTATCATTGCCTCTATAAGAGATTCTCCTAGGTCCTCACTCACTGAACTCTGATATCCACAAACTTCTGCTTCTTGTTCATCAAGTGGCTTCTTTCCACAGCATGCAAGCAGCATGCTACAACAGAGGCTATGGGAACACCGGGATGGTAGGAGTATTAGTATGTCTGCTCACTGACGAAACCGTGATTCTTCACATCCTTCATTTTGTGTAAATTACAGCAATACAAGATAACAGCAATACCTGCTTTTGTTACAGGCAAATCTCTAACCTGCTGTTGCCACATTTGGGTCTCTTTTAAACCTTTCCATCATTTAAATTAAAATACAGCAAGGAATTAAAAGGGAAGTTTGCCATTTCTCATTCGATCAGATATCTAAGAACAAAGTGAATTTCTTCAATATTGTGAGGTTCACGTGGTGAACACTAAGAGATCTTTTCAGAAAGTGTTGGTTAAGTCCTTTGTCATAAGTACATTTTAAAATAATATAAATGATCTTTAATCATGATTTAACATAATTTTTAATAAATTCAAATGTATATTTGTTCCTCATTGAATTTTAATGTCAGAATTTTGTAAATGAAATCAGTATTTTTCTAATTGGTTCTCTGCTGATTTTTAAAAATCATCAACCCTATGATACATTTTGGGAGTTTAGTGTAGGGAGTACACACACACATTGCATTCTGTCATTTTTTAAGTCCCCTCTAATGAATTCTTAATTACATTATTCAAAAGATCCATTATTCAGCATTCATCTCACTGCTAAATGAAAGTCTTTACCTGACATGTGAATGAAATGAGTCTAAATGCTTTCCATGCCACCTAGGGATTCTGAATAGACTTTTAGCTTAACAGCAGCAATAGGCTTCATTTCTGCTTTAAATTTGTGTGGATTGTTTTTAGAGATAGGTTAGCTATGCAATAGTCTACCAATCTGACCAGCACTTAAATTCCATTTTTCTCAGACTTACCTTAGGCCAGAAAAACTGCAAATAAGGTCAGATGATCGCTGAAGGTAGAAGAAATGCCATACACATACAAGATTTGATAATCTGTAAAAGCTTTCAGATACAAGTGTGCATCACCTACAACACTAACTTCAGATGAGGAGAGCCAACTTCCTAAGAGCTGCTTGTACATTTTCTTATTTCTCATTGTGAAGAAAAAAGTGGAAGTAGCCAGAGAAACTCAGAGACCTTCAACTGGTAATAAGATTTTTTCTTAATCACACTTCCATTGCTTTCAACAGACTAATGCATAATACTGGTAGTAAGAAATTGTCTCAGGCTTTATGTGTCTTTTGTAGCCATGCCTAAAAATGAGCCATAGTTACTACACTATTTATCAAGCAGCCCTCATATCTCTAAATGATGCCCCCAGAAGATGTCTAACAAGAGCATAAGCTGATGTAACAGTAATATATGATAGTCTGTGTTCCAGAACTCTAACTAGTTATACAGAATATAAGCAAAGCTGCTAGAGATATAGATTTAGTGAAAGCAAAGTTCATCTTCTAAATAACATAAAGCAACAAACTCGGAATCTTTGCCCTGTCTTCCCCTAGTTTCAGGAGAGGAAATTATCAAAAGCATCTAACAAGATGGGCTTACTTTAAATTTTGTTTTTGTTTTTGTTTTGGCTTGGCTTGCTTTGGCTTGGTTTTCTAGAGTGTATGAATCACTGACTTGCTCTGTTAGGCTTGGGGGTGTGTCTATGTGCAACAAGTGACCAAGTGTAGCCCTGTGTCACACATTCAGCTATGCATAGCTAAATGACTAAGTTACTTCATGTAATTGCATCTAATGTTAACAAAACCATTGAAGAAACCTTTTGGATCTCCAAGGCCATCTCAAAATATCATTTTTAGAGACAGCATAAGTGTATTATCTTGTTTAGTTCATGATTCAGTGCTCTTTCTTTACAGGAAGTAGGAAATATCTTTAGGCAAAAAAAAAATCATATTTCTCTTCCACTATTGTTTTTATAACTGCCATTGTACCTAAAATTGGAGAAGAAATTTTTCTGCAACTGCTGCACAGAGTGAAGAAAGTAACAGGGAAAAAGCTTACCATAAAATTACTCCAAACACAGTAAGTTTGTTGTACCTTCAGGAGAAAAAATGCATTTTAGTGTTGCCATATTAAGTGAATATCGTGAAAATCAATGATATATACACACATTTTAAGTCAATGCCTTTGGATTTTTAAAGAATACAGAAAAAATGGCAGTCCATAATGCAGTAACAATAGAGATGTGTCATAGAACTCAAATGTCATTAATTCAGTAGAAGTCATGAATAGGTGGAGATTTACCCTTTTCCCATTTTTGGTAAATTTAAGATTATTACATCAATGGAAGGTCCAATCTTAAAATATATGTCTGATCAGCCAGAGGTGAAGCTTAAGGTGTGGCTTTGGAGTTGCTCTGACTCCCATCCCTGCTGTATTGGAAAGAGGAATGAAAAGATCAAACTTAGAATCAGTCCTATGAGTTGTAGTTCTCTCTAGAAGATAATGGCCACTGTAATATACTTAGGGATTGGTTAATGAAATATGTGGCATTTTCTGATAGGAATGCAATACTTCCTAGCTGCAAACAGATAAATAAATAAGCAAATAAATAAATAAATAAATCCAATATTTAAAATGCATATGAGATATCAGAGAAAAACTCACGTTAATCCACTCCTGTAATAGGCAATGTATGTGAGTGCAGCTCATGGGGACTTCAGTTTCCTCACTGCAAGGAATGGGGCATCCCATGCTGAAGATTTCCCCCCTGAACTCTAGCCTCAGGGTTCAAAGCCCTCAAAGCTAAAGGTTAACTCCACAAGTATAACAGAAGACTTCTTGGTGTAAGTCAAACTAGAAAATTTTAAAAGTATTCTTTTTTGTTGTTGTTGTGTCTCTGCCAGATTTTGGTATCAGGATGATGCTGGCCTCATAGAATGAGTTAGGGAGGAGTCCCTCCCCTTCAATTTTTTTGAATAGTTTCAGCAGGAATGGTACCAGCTCTTCTTTGTACCTCTGGTAGAATTCAGCTGTGAATCTCTCTGGTCCTGAGCTTTTCAAATGAGTCTAATCATAACAAACACATTTACATAAGGATGAAACCAGTGCAAAACTTACCAGAGCATCTGGGTACCCTTGGTTCCTGAGCCAAGGAAATAAAGATCAGCACAAATTCTATTTCTAAGATGGTGCTGCATGTGTTGGAAAAAAGTACTGTGGTAAAAAATATGATTCTATGTTTATCAGAGCCTCCTTCATTTTATAGAAGAAAACAGATCAGACTTCTCTCCCACGGAAGGCTTGTCCCCACAGCCTGGCTAGACTGTTTTATGTCTTGCTACCCCTATTCCAACACAGGTGGAAAGTAGACCTTAAAATAAAAGAAGCAGACAAAGAACTTGCCAAGCTTCCACATACAACATATGCACATTTGTAGAAAATAAAAGGTATGTTTAGGGGGAAAACTGGGGCTGTTTAAGTTAAGAGTGCTGAGGGAATGAGTAACCCATTGCTTGATGTCTGGCAATTTAAAAGGCTCTGCACAATTAGTTTTTCATCTGTAGTGCAACAATCCATATTTGTCTCTGATGCTGCCAGGGAAAATATACTAGTGCAGCCTAAGAATATTATTTAAAAGTGAAAGAAACAACCACTATTTAATTATCTTGTTTTTTCTTACAGTTATAAAGGCTGATGTTACTTAAAATCTCAAAAGCTCTTTCCCTGCTTTCCCTCAGAACCATTGTAAACATCAACTATTGTTTACAAGATGTAACCTATTACTTTGAAATATCATTTTATTATTTTTAAATGAGGTAATTTGCAATTCCCTGTACCATCATAGGTGTCTCATTCTGAGCCTCTTTGAAAAGGAAATTTATAAAATAATAACACAGTGTGTTTTTTGTGTGACAATGCAATTTATTTTTAACAAATCGATGCTGCACTTTAACCTTCTGATTGTTTACCTTTTATGTATCTATTAGACACAGAAACTGCATTATAGAGTATTTTAGCTCTCTACTGATAAACAGGAAGAAAGAAGTGAAACTCCTTATAAAGGGCATTCATTCACAAGTATAATTAATATTCTCTTCCCTTGTTAAAAATAATAGCTGTTTTCTGTTTGTTCCTTTTCATTTCAATTAAATTATCCTTAGTGTTTCATATAGAGGAAGGTTTCCTTTTGTTCATTTTTTTTTTCTTTTTGCCACTAGAAAACAACATTTGAACTTCCTCCTAATCTAGTAGTATTGGCTATAACATACTTGGGTACAGCAACTAATATCAAAGCCCACTTTCTATATTTTTGGCAATTATTCTAAATAATATGTTCTTACATTCAGGGCACTTTTAAAAACTATTTCAAATAGGCTAAATACGTTAATTAAATGGTTCTCAAGATTGTTTCTCAATCCCATTCCCACCACTCTGTGAAGCTCCAGAGATCTTTTCAATTCCTTGAAAAGTTCTGCCATTTATTCTGAAATTATGAAATTATAAGAGAGAAGTGCGAGTTTCTCACAGTCATTCACGTGTTAAAGGAGATGTACACTAGAGGCGATCCTTAAAGTTTAAACTTAGAATTATTGATAGCTATAAAAGCACTCGCTCAAAACCACCTAACCTTCTCAGCTGGTTAAAAGAGTATAATCCTCTCAGTTATTAGAAGCCCTTTGAAGTGAAACACAGAAACTCAGCCCTTCTGCCTGTTTTTAAAACTCTCCTTGACTATAGGCTAAATCACAGGGCAGTGTGGGCTGAGCCCTGTCTGTGCAGTGAGCAGCTGATTACTTTACTTGAACTTTGCTCCAGTCAGGACATTTTAAGGCTTATAAATCTTGAATCCATCTAAGTTCACCTTAAATTAGCCTTGCAAAAACACACTCCAAACTCCAGTTGTCAGCCTGGTGGCTTTTGGCCAGATGCCACTCGGCAGCCAAAACACTGATTAATTGTCATCTTCTCTTTCTCTCTCTCTCTCTTTTTTTTTTTTTGTCTTAGACACAATTTTTAAGGGGGAGAAAAAAGAATATGCAAACAAATTTGATTTGGGTAGCAGCTATAGCTGAATAATGGTATTGTTAGCAGGTACATTTTATATTTAAAATTTATTTGATTAAAATAGAGAGCCAGGCAGCTTAGCTGTGTATATATATTCAATAATGCCATCTACTGCACAAGAAATCTGGAGCTGGGCCAAGAAGCCATGCCAAGATACAACAGATTTTTCAATTTTCCAGCAAATAGAAACAAAATACTGGTTTCAGAAGGTGTACTCAACAAACACTTCCCAATGTGTTTCTGATTTGTGGTCAGAATGTTTTTACTGCTGGTGCCCTGCACTTTTGAGACATTTATTTCCTAAAAGAAAGATTCCTTTCTATAAACCTCAACTGTCTGTTTTTCAAAGCAATTTAAAATCAAACACACAAATAAAATTCTTAACATATGGAAACCTTCATATAAGGCCTTACGTATTCAGAGTTAAAATTGTTTTATAAACTGTAATGCTTTGCAGATGAAAATACAGAAAGGATGACTGTTTTTAGCACTAATGCTTTTTGACAGCGTTAAACCTTGTTTTAGTAATTGACATCAAAATGTTTGGTGGTTTTAAATGGACTATTAATAAAAATGGCATGTTTTAAGTTTTTTAGAAATTGTGCTTAATACTGTGAAGTGGGATAAAATTGCAAATGTAATACAGTGTTTTTATTATTAAAAAAAAATCTTTATAACAAAACAATCCTGATTCTTCTCCCATGTCTCCAGAGAAACTTCTGAAGCTCAAAGCGAGAAAACTTTTCCTCCTTATCCATCCTCAGATTCTCTACTGAAATTGACCTTCCACAGGTCCCAGTTTGGAAAAAGACAAAACAAAACAAAACAAAATTGAAAAAAAAAACTAGTATCTTTTGCCATGAGTCCCTAGATGGCTGCTAAATTCAACTGGATTCCATGGCACTATGAAAATGTACTCAAACATCTCTATTATGAACTTGGAAAAATAAACAATATTAGAAGACGTGAATTTTTGTGCCACCTCTGTCATAAATCATGTTGTATCCAGCAAACCACCTAAAACTTTTCTGATATGCAAAAGGGAAATAATAATATTTACTCTGCCAATACGGAAAGACTATTGGGATGAGATTATGAAATACTCTGTGAAAATCTTGGTAATGAAGGCAAAATTATTTAATTTAATTTAAGGCAGCAAGCATCTACCAAGCACCTATCAGCTCTCATCTACAATGCATGGAAGAGACGAAATGGATATGAACATGATGAATCTTACCCTTGTGGAAATTTTGAAGAATGAATTGAATGAAAGTAGAATATAGTCTGAAGTTCAATCTAGAGATTCATTTGGTTCATAGGGAAAAAACAATGAGAAAAGAAATGAAGGAAGAAAATGGCACTGTGCGTTTCTGGAACTTGAAATGATCCAGCATTGCAGTTTGAAGATAGATTGGTAGGCAGAAGCAAATATGACTGAGTTTATGGTACATAAAGAAACATTGTAAAAGATTGTCATTAATTTATTCATTCAACAAATATTTATTGAGTGCCTGTCATGACCCTGGACTATACCAGTTGGTCAATAAACAAAGGTGAAATAAAAATATCTACTCCTCTACCTCTTTGTATTCGTATCTAGGGTTGGAGACCTTGGATCTGATTAAACAGGAAATTCGAAAGATGTAGTTCAGGCCAGATGTGGTGACTCATGCCTGTAATCCCAGAACTTTGGGAGGTCAAGGCAGGAGGATTGCTTGAGCCCAGGAGATTGAAACTACCCTGGGCAACATAACGAGACCCTACCTCTAATTTAAAAAAAAAAAAAAAATGTAGTTCATATTTCCTAGAGAATACTCTGATTTCAATGTGGGCCGTGGACTCCAGGGATGAGAAATGGAGATTGATGTTAGTACACAGGGCTTTCTTTCTCCCGCCTCTGGGTTCCTCTGTGCCCACTTTCTACTTCGTTGCTAAGCTTTTTATTATGTTGATAAAATCAATGGGAGTGATAAAACTGCCAAACTGGATAGCACAAGGATAACGAAGAGGATTTACTTTGGAAATGGACAGAACTATTAGGTATTTCTACAAAAGGCAGACGGGAAGGCAGAAGAGTTAAGAACCACTGCCTTATGGGTTTTGTTTGTTTGTTTGTTTTAGAAACAGTCTCGCTCTGTCGCCAGGCTGGAGTGCAGTGGCGCCATCTCAGCTCACTGCAACCTCCGCTTCCCAGGTTCAAGTGATTCCCCTACCTCAGCCTCCCAAGTAGCTGGGACTACAGGCACATACCACCATGCCCAGCAAGTTTTTTGTGTTTTAGTAGAGACGGGGTTTCACCATGTTAGCCAGGCTAGTCTCGATCTCCTGACCTCGTGATCCACCTGCCTCGGCCTCCCAAAGTGCTGGGATTACAGGCATAAGCCACTGTGCCCGGCCCAGCTTATGTTTTTAGAAGTGTTTTAGGTTAGAGATTGAGATGTTAGAAGGAAGAAATTTTGAGATGAGTAGCTGCTGTCCATATAAAGGATACTGAGAACGGCAGATATGAAAAAGAAATATTTAAATGGTATAAAGAAATGCAAACATTGACCTTGATTATTCTTCAAATTTTATTAGAAAAACAAAGGAACATGGTGGAGACAATGCTGAGACTGGAATTCTGATTTGGGAAGGAATGTAGACCTCAGAAACCGATGTTTCAGGCTGAGACCCAGACATTTGTGTTTGCTAACATGAAAAGAAGTATAAAAAATTTTCTTAGGAATTTATATCAGTCAACAAATACTGAGGAATTTTAGAGTACAGAGATCTCATTCTCAAGGAGACTACATTTTAATAGGGCTGGTATTTGTAACAATGTAACATGTTTTAAAAATTAAGATTAAATATAGTAGCTCAACTAGTCTTTTCTCAATGTATATGTATTTCAAAACATGTTGTGCATGATAAATATATATTTTGTCAATTAAAAATTAAAAAATATAAAACAATATAATTGACAAAAAATTTATATATTTATAGTATACATTGTAATGTTTCAATATATGTATACATTGTTACATGGCTAAATCAAGCTAATAAGCATATCCATTGCCTCACATACTTATTTTTTTGGTGAGAACATTTAAGATCCACTCTCTTAGCAATTTTCAAGTATACAATACATTATTATTAATATTAACTATAGCTACCATACTGTATAATATATCTCCTGAACTTCTTCACCTAACTAAAACTTCAAACCCTTTGACCAACATCTTCTCATCAGCCCTCCCTCACCCTGGTCTGTGGCAACCACCATTCGACTCCCTGCTTCTAAGAGTTCAACTTTTTTAGATTCCACATATAAATGAGATCATGCAGTATGTATCTTTCTGTGCCCAGCTTATTTCACTTAGTGTAATGTCCTCCAGTTTCATCCACGTTGTTGCAAATGAGGATTCCCTTCATTTTTAAGCTGAATAGTATTCCATTTTGTATATATGTCACATTTTCTTTATCCATTCATCCACTGAGAGACTCTTAGGTTGACGCCATATCTTGGCTACTGTGAGTAATGCTGCAATGAATGAAGGAGTGTAGATTATCTCTTCAACATATTGATTTCTTTTTTATTATAATTTTTATTTTAGGTTCGGGGGTACATGTGCAGGTTTGTTATATAAGTAAACTCGTATCATAGGTGTTTGGTGCATAGATTATTTCATTGCCCTGGTAATAAACATAATACTCAATAGGCATTTTTTTCTGATTCTCTCCCTCCACCCATCTTCCACCCTCAAGCAGACCTTGATATCTGTTGTTCCGCTCTTTGTGCCCATGTGTTCTCATTGTTTAGCTATCACTTATAAGTAAGAACATGCAGTATGTTTTTTTTTTTTGTTCTTGTATTAGTTTGCTAAAGCAATGGCCTCCAGCTCCATCCATGTTGCTGCAAAGGACATGATCTCTTTTTTTTTTTTTGATGGCTTTGTAGTATCCCATGATGTATATGTGCCACATTTTCTTTATTTAGTTTATTGTTGATGGGCATTTAGATTGATTCTATTTCTTTTCTTTTCTTCTTTTTTTTTTTTTTTTTGAGACGGAGTCTTGCTCTATCGCCCAGGTTGGAGTGCAGTGGCAATTTCGACTCACTGCAAGCTCCGCCTCCCAGGTTCACGCCATTCTCCTACCTCGATTCTATTTCTTTACCGTTGTGAATAGTGCCACAATAAATATATATTAGTAGCATAACATGTGTCTTTATGGTACAGCATGCTGATTTCATTTCCTTTGTATGTATAACAAAGGAAATGGGATTGTTAAAGTGGCAATTCTAGTTTTAATTTTTTTGAGGAAATTCTATAATATTTTCCATAATAGATGTGCTCATTTACATTCCCACTAACCATACACAACAGTTCGCTTTTCTTCACATCCTCACCAACATTTGGTATCTTTTGTCTTTTTAATATTAGCCATTCTAACAGCTATGAAGTGATATCTCTTGCTGCTATGTAAGTAAGTCATGGTGCAGGGAGGAGGGTATTGTAAAGACCAAGCAACCAGTTGGGAGGACAATGGTGCAGTCCAATCTACTGGTGGCTTGGGAAGATGTGTGTGTTTGAATGGAAAGAGGGTGTGTATAAGGTAGGAAGTCCAGAGTTTTGTGTTAGTCATGATAAATTGATCATGATCTGTTAGATATCAATATAAGAAGAACAAAATGTCTACTTAGGGAAGATCTGGGTGAGAGGTGTAAATTTGAACTTCATCAGAACAAAGATATTATTTGAAGCCAAGACTGTAGAAAGAGAAAGGAAAAGGTGAAGAACAGAGACCTGAAAAATTCTGGCATTGAAAAGTCTGGTACAGAAGGGAAAACAAGGAAAAGAAATTGATGAAAAGTCACCTTGAGTAGAAGACGGATTAAGAATAAAGGAGTAGTCAAATAGTTTATATACTGGTGAAAGGTCATAAAAATAAAAGCCGAAAATTGTTATTGGCTTGTCAAGATGAAGACAATTGATGACTTTGACAAAATTCACTTAGTACTGTCATGGGGATAACTGAACTGAAGATGGAAGGAGTTGAAGTAGCAACAGTGCAAATAGACTCTCTGCCAGCCACTCTATCAATTAAAGGGATTTTACTCCATTCAAAGGGATATTCTTCCACTCATACATGCCCTGCATGCCATTTCCTCTCCCTTTCTCTTGGAATTTGCCTCTATGATATTTCTCTCTCAGCCCCGAAACATTAATTTCTCATTCATGCAATGAAACCTTCCTAATTAAGCCAGTATAATATGGCTTAATTTTCACTTCTCTTAAAAATATTTCCCTTAATCGTACTTTTTCATTCCAATGACTGCCCTAGTTTTCTACTTTTTTTCTGTCCAAATTACAGGGTGAAAATCGGGTTTTAATCCACATCAAATTTCTCAAGAAATTAGACTTACCCTTAGAAAGAGGACAGAAACATGACCCCCTGGTGGATTTTGTGCCTACCATGGGTCAGGTAGGCTGAAGAACAACTGGAATAGATTAATCGCCAGCATAAACACAGGATCAGGAATTCACAGGGATCACCATTCCAGGATTAGAGAAGAATCCGTTTGCCTCATGATTGGAACATGCTGCTGAAATTCTACAGAAGTGGCAGGCATCAGAGGCAGAGAAATGTTGAGTATTGAAGTCAGAATCCAAAGACCCAGTACTAGAGAAAATTCATGGAGTCAAGACCACCAGGATCTCCATCATGGTGACTGACTGTTTCGTAGTGGTTAAAAAGCAGAGTAGAGAATGTCTGAAACTCATGTGTTAAATGCCTCATTGTGCACCAATGAACAAAGAATACTCCCTCACATTAAAAAAAAAAAAAATCAGATTTGAGAGACAGCCATTACAGTCCACACAACAGAAATTCAGAATAATTTGGAGTTGGCTCTTTTGTGAGGATTTGCAGTAAAAAATTGGACAGTCTTATCTGTCATCTTAAAACTGAAGGACCCTTAGTTTTCTCACTATTGGTAAAGTTAGCTAATAGACCTAAGAAGGAAGAAAGACAACCATGGATGCCCTCAAGAACGGAAATTGAGTTCATGAAGCACTGCAGGTGGAGATCAACCTCCTGAAATAAGCCCTTCAGCAGGAGAGCTCCTAGTGTGTCTGGAATTGGTGGGTTCTTGGTCTCGCTGACTTCAAGAATGAAGCCGCGGACCCTGGCAGTGAGTGTTACAGTTGTTAAAGATGGTGTGTCCGGAGTTTGTTCCTTCAGATGTTCAGATGTGTCCAGAGTTTCTTCCTTCTGGTGGGTTCATGGTCTCACTGACTTCAGAGTGAAGCTGCAAACCTTCACGGTGAGTGTTACAACTCATAAAAGCAGCACAGACCCAAAGAGCGAGCAGCAATAAGATTTATTGTGAAGAGAAAGAACAAAGTTTCCACAGCCTGGAAGGGAACCCCAGCTGGTTGCCAGGGCTCCGACGGGTAGCCTGCTTTTATTTCCTTATCCGACCCCACCCACATCCTGCTGATTGGCCCATTTTACAGAGAGCTGATTGGCCCATTTTACAGAGAGCTGATTGGTCTGTTTTGACAGGGTGCTGATTGGTGCATTTAGAAATCTCGAGCTAGACACAGAAGGCTGATTGGTGCATTTACAATCCTTCAGCTAGACACAAAAGTTCTGCAAGTCCCCACTAGATTAGCTAGACACAGAGCACTGATTGGTGCATTTACAAACCTCTAGCTAGACACAGAGTGCTGATTGGTGGATTCACAAACCTTTAGCTAGACACAGAGTGCTGATTGGTGCATTCACAATCCTCCAGCGAGACAGAAAAGTTCTCCAAGTCCCTACCCGTCCCAGAAGCCCATCCGGCTTCACCTCTCACTGGCACTCGCCTGTGGCGCCTAGCCCGGGCACTCCGGCAGGCCAGAGGGAGCTCCTCCCCCAATCAAGCCCAGCAGCCGCTGGCCAGCCACGCCCAGTGTGGGGACGCCAAGCCCCCGCCCACCCGGAACTCTTGACAGCCTGCGAGCGCCACCAGCAGCCCCGGCTCCCGCCGGCGCCTCTCGCTCCACACCTCCATGCAAGCAGAGGGAGCCGGCTCCAGCCTCGGCCAGCCCCAGAGAGGGGTCCCCCCAGTGCAGTGGCAGCCAGAGCGGATGCCGAAGCCCAGGAGAGGCCGAGAGCGAGCGAGGGCTGCTAGCACGTTGTCACCTCTTACTAGTAAGTACCGATAATCAGGTTTCCCACTCTCCGCCAGGAAATCTCCTAAAATCAGCTTAGATCAAGTTTGGAGAATGAGCCTACCAATTTTTTTCCAGTGTAGCAAGAAAGATCACAAACAGAATAGCAATGACTGCTAATGCTGTCTCTGGCCCTTTGCAGACACCAGAAGAGGTGGAGATGGTCCATATTTACAACATTTGTTGCAGACAATGAGACAAATTTAGTCCATACTCTACAAATTGCCAGAAGTAATGTTATTTGACCCAACAAGAGGGAGAAAGCGGAATTTGTGTGGAGAGTAAGATGCTGATGTTTGGATGTGCAGAGAAGAGTTTCCATATAGCAGGAAAAGGTATCATTAATTCTCCTTTGTTGTTGTTGTTTTTGAGATGGAGTCTCACTCTTGTCACCCAGGCTGGAGTGCAAATGGCGAGATCTCGGCTCACTGCAACCTCTGCCTCCTGGGTTCAAGTGATTCTCCTACCTCAACCTCCCATATAGCTGGGATTATAGGTGCCTGCAACCAGGCCTGGCTAACTTTTTTGTATTTTTAGTAGAGGCGGGGTTTCACCATGTTGGCCAGGCTGGTCTCGAACTCCTAACCTCAGGTGATCCACCAGCCTCGGCCTCCCAAAGTTCTGGGATTACAGGTGTGAGCCACCACACCTGGCCAGGTATCATTAGTTCTCTAGGGGAAAACATAGGAGTCTAATAAACTAACCCCTTCTTTGCTTTACCCCACAGCCCTTTTTCCTTTCTCTCCAGCTTGTAAGGAAGAGTCTAGATATTCCCACATAGCACTAAGTTCTTCTAAGGGACAATCCTGGAAAAAGAAGAAATCACAAGCTGGGGAAAAAGATATACCAGAGTTTAGTTTTGAGAAGGGATGCAGTGCTTGAGAGAAGAAGCTATCATCCACATGAACCATGAGGTAAAGAGACAGAGATTGGATGGAGGAATTTAAAATATAATTCCTTTTTATTAGTAATATTCTTTCTGTCCTTTGGTATTGATTAAAATATTGAGTAGATTATAACTGATTAGATGAGATTAAAGGTTCTGGGTTTTGTTTTGCTTTTTGTTTCTTGATTGCTGTTTCTTTGAATGTAATTCCATATGGTAACTAAGGTCCCATTTTTATTTTGATTATATTCCTGATAATCCAAACAAGATAAAATAAGGAACTAACCTAGGCTGTTGCTGTAATAATTTTGAGAATGGGATACAATGAATATTTACATATTTCATTAGACAGAATAAGATAATTGCCTTGGACATAAGGAAAGAAGAGAAAGAAATAATCTAAGATGATTACCTAGGTTAGTCGATTGGCTCAGTGAGAATAGCAACAACTACGGGGTTTGAGGAAGAAAACTAATAACCTAAGTTGAAGACAACCAGTAGGCAATGGGATATCAATGTTTGCAGCTTATGGCAGAGTCAGAGCCAGAGCTTCCCCTGCATGCTGGTGAAAAATAAACCCATGGGAAGAGATGAGATTCCCTAAGGCAGACGAATCAGTTAGGATCTCTAGAGGAATCCAAGGGCACCCTGAGATAGTTAATTGGACAACTGTTAATTAAAATTCTAAAATGTTAGCCACAATTAATATTCTTCAGATAATGTAGCAGTGCAAAATAAAGAAAATAGCTATCAACTATTAGTAATAACATAAGTTATGTTATCATTAGCATAGCAACTATGCTATGATTCTTTGCTTTCCTTATCCTGTGCCAGCCCTTTTACCTATGCAGAGTTTTGGATCTGATGGAGTGACTCATACGTTTATTCTCATAGATTCTAAGCAATTGGTGGTCATGTGTTAGCACATGGATTAGCACTGTTTTCTAAGGATAATTAGGCAAGGGAGTTTCAAGTGATACCCCAGTGATGCCTCTAAGTTCCAAACACAGTCTTTTTTATTCTACTAAGTAACAGTAACCCAGTTTGTTTCTAGTTATTGTGACAAATCACCCAGGAGAGTGTAGTGATCTCCGCCTTCTCTGCCTGATGGTTCAGCAGCATGAGACGCCCAAAATGTCCTGGGAATTGTTTTAGCTTCCAGTTCATTGAGAAGATGTTGATATTGACTCATGGAAGCATGTGGGCATTATGACCTTCAAATTATTGAACCACATTATTTGGGACAGGACGCAAAATTTCTTCTACTGTGTGAATAATTGGGGCGGGGGGTGGGGGCGCTAACCACTTTGATTCATGTTTTCGATACCAGAACTTTGGGAGGTCAAGGTGGCAGGATTGCTTGAGCCCAGGATTTCATGATTGGTCTTGGAAACATAGTGAGATCCCATCTGTACCAAAAAAAAAAAAGAAAGAAAGAAAGAAAGAAAAATTAGCCAGGCATAGTGGTGCATACCTGTAGTCCCAGCCACTTGAGAGGCTGAGGCCAGAAGGCAGGAGAATCGCTTGAGCCTGAGAGGTCAAGGCTGCAGTGAGCTGTGATCATGCCACTGCACTCCAGCCTGGGTGAGAGAGTGAGACCGTGTCTCAAAAAAAAAAGAAAAATAAAAAAAAAAAAGAAAAGAGTAATTGGTGAGAAGAGCCACTTCCACCTCTACGCTTTAACTCACAGACTTACACATCCTATTAATGAAGCCTAAATTGGTTGCTGGATTAAAACATATACCTCACTATGTAGGAATACAGTCCTCATCTCACAAGGTGTTGTCTCCTTGTTTGAACTGTAACTGAGCCTTTAGTGGGCCATTCCACTGTTCTTTCAAACTGGCTACCATTGCTATAAAATGCGGTCCTAGTCAGAGAAGACATATAGGGGAAAATGGCAGTTGATCAAGTCATTCTACGAGTTCATGAATAGTGCTGCTTGCAGGAGCATTGCAGGCAGGGAAGGTAAATCTTTATGTAGAATATGTAGTTGTACCCATGAGAGCTGCCTTCTCTGATGGCAGGGGTCAACTTTTTTTTAGGGCCACCCTTGAGTGGGACTGAAGTACAATATACATTCATTACCTTCCATCTTTTCTGCCAGCAGAGCTCTGATTTTCTTCTGAGAATTCGTATCCATGTGCCAGAAAACAAGTAGGGTTACTATTACCCAGTCACAAGAGAAGAGTATTACAAATAAAATACTACAAAAAAAAAAAATAGAACACTAGACTATTCTCAGCCAGTCATGATTGTGTTTTTCCTTGCTAGGATAAGTAATAAAATTTTAACTGAGATTTAATAGAATATGCTGAGGGACTTCTCGGAAATGAGTCCTCCTCCTAAAAGGTTATGTATAAAAGGAACAGACCCTTTCTGGCCTCTGCATGTTGTTATGTGCATTTGACACCTGGATCTAAAGCAAACATCTTGAGAAAATGAAGGACACTAGCTTAAGTGCATAAGCTAACAAAGTGAGGATGGCATACTGGAAAGATGAAAACAACCTAGATCCTTGATAATGTTGTTAAGCCACTGAATTAGTCACTCATGGAATTGCTTTGCCTGTAAACTTATTGTGTGCAAAACAAGAAACAAAACTCCAAAATGTGGAAATGACTGAATGAAGGAGGTAGGGCAAAGGGCAAAGGTAAGGATCTTACCCTTCCATTCTAGAAATCTAGAAGTTTGGCAACCTTGGAGAGATAGGGAAGAAAAAGATAACTAGGACATAGGACTAATAAAATCAGTCTCTCATTGAATGATCTATAAAAGATAAAGGAGTCAAACTGGAACAAATACAGGATTATGGGTGGCTTCTTTCACTCAAGTCTATTTTTTTAAAGCCTTCATGTAGAGACCATTAAAACTGAGAACTAAGGGGTTGATCAGTACACCAAATCTAAGTGCTGATAATTCTTTCTTTCTTCCTTTCTTTCTTTCCTCTTTCTTTCGTTCTTTCTTTTCTTTCTTTCTTTCTTTCTTTCTTTCTTTCTTTCTTTCCTTCCTTCCTTCCTTCTTTCTTTCTCTCTCTCTCTCTTTCTTTCTTTGCTTTCTTTCTTTCGAGACAGGGTCTCACTGTCACCCAGGCTGAAGTACAGTGGCGTGATTTTGGCTCACTGCAACCTCTGCCTTCCAGGCTCTAGCAATCCTCCTACCTCAGCCTCCCAGGTATCTGGGACTACAGGCACGTGCCACTATGCCCAGCTAACTTTTATATTTTTGGTAGAGATGAGGTTTCGCCACGTTGCCCAGGCTGTTCTTGAACTCCTGACCTCAGTTGATCCACCTGCCTCAGCTTCCCAAAGTGTGGGATTACAGGCGTGAGCCACTGGGCCTGGCCAATAATTCTGTAAATGTAAGAGTAACTGTAGACTCCTCACTGTCATTACAACATTGGCATCATGTGAGAGTTTATTAGAATCTCAAATTCTATCTAGATTTACATAATCAGAACCTGCATTTTAACAAGATTCCCAAGTGATTGATAAGAGCATTAAAATTTGAGAAGCATTTTTAAGGCAAAACTTTTGTATGGTAGTTATTAGCACATGGAATTGACTAGAAAAAAAATAGATGAAAAGCTTATTAGGTTCGTAAGGGAAATGTATTCCCACTGAGTTTTCTATTGCTTGCTGCTTAATGCAAACTCATTTGTACAGAAGGAATAGTTTTTGAATGGAAATGGCTTAAACATACTTATAGCCTCTTTTTTGTTTAGTGTAGTAAATATTTTCAGATTTTTGAAAACTATAAAGAGCATTAGCATTAGGATTCTGAGATCAGTAATTCCGTAAGATGCAGAAATAAGTATAAGTGAGGCTTTGGAACATGAAATGTTTAAATAACTGTTTAAGAAGACAATAAAGTCAATATCACATGAAAGGAACATGATTAGCTTACAAATGCAAGCAACTCAATGTCATTGTTAGGCACTATCTAGGTACTGGAAGTAAAAAATATGAATGGCATAATCCTTGCCTGAATGAAACACACAATCTAAATAAACTGTAAACCAATTGTCAGATTAAAATGAGCAGGCAAAAATAAGGGGTATGTTTTGGTAGTCTTTGGCATATACATCTCCAAACAACAGGCAGAAGCTTCATAGTAAGCTTTACATTTTTTCTTAAGTTAAAAAATAAAAACTTTACAGCATACATTATTCTTCTCCTGCAAGCAGTACCACAATATTTTTTAAGGTGCCAACTCTCCCCTAGTTTTGATGTATGTGGTTCAGGTTAAGCTACACCATTGCTCCAGGGTAGAGGCATGAGATACAGGTCTGGCCAATCAGAGACGAGTATAGTATTGTTTGCAGCTATCATCCTTCCCTCCAACATCTCCCCAACTCAAGAGGAAGAAATCATTCACTAGAGTAGTAAGTCTGGACAACCAGAAAAATGATTCCATTTGTAGTGATTGATAGAAATGTCAGTAAGTGAAGAGCATTTGGGAAGGAAGATGAAGAATTCCACTTTAGATAATGAGATTTAATTTAAAATGTTCTTATTTCTTTTTGATTGTGAAAGTAATGCCTGGTTTTGCAGATAATTTTGAATATAGGCAAAAGTGGAAGAAAAACATTTAAAATACTTTCTCAAACACCTATTCTGTATCCTTGCAGTTAACCTATGATTTTACTCCTTTTAGCTTCTAATATAATAAATTACAAAAACTGATTATTTTTAACATTTAAGCAAACTTGCATTGCCTTGCATGAACAAACTCAGCTTGTTTTCTCTCTTTCTCTCTCTGCCCCACCCCCCCCTTCCTCTTCTCCTTCACTCCCTCTGTTTGGTTACACAATTAAACTGTTGAATTTAATTACTAATATTTTGTTTTGCATCTATGTTTATGTATGAAGTTCGCATAAGATTTTCTTTCTCATCTTTGTCAGGCTTTGCTACCAAGGTTAAATTGTTCTCATAAAATGAATTAGGAAATATCTTCATATACTCTGAAAGACTTTGTTTAAAATTATTTTATCAAAAAAATTAAATAAATAAAATTATCCCATTAATTCATTGAATGTTTGGAATAACTTATTAGTAAAATTGCTTAGACCTGAAGTTTTCTTTGTGGAACAATTTTAAGCTACCAATTTAATCCTGTTAAAAGTGCTGAACGTCTCCACATATCCATTTCTATGTATTCTCATACACATTCTCATCATTTACTTTGTAGAATTATGTTGGTGTAAAAATTTGTCCTCTCATTTAAGTTTTCAAGTTTCTTGCCACAAAGATGTTCCTACTGTCTTCTTGTATTTTTACCACCGTATTTTCTATATTTACATCCCTTTTCACATTACTAGTGTTGTTTTAGCTTTTCTCGATTTATCATGAGAGTTTCCATAGGTTTGGAAATTTTATCAGTTTTTTTGGGGGGGCGGGTAGGAGGTCGGTTGAAGGGCAAAATTTATCTTATTTGATCCTTTATATATTTTGTTTTGTTTCATCAATTTTTTCTCCCATTTTATATTTTCCTTCCTTCAAGTTACTTTAGATGTATACTGGTCCTGCTTCCCTGACTTGATCATGTGTTCATTAATTGTCAGCCTTTCTTCTTTTGTAACTTGGGCATTTTAAGTTTATGAATGTCTCTCTAGACACTGCCTACCTGCATTCCATAAGTTTTCTTACATAATATTTTCATTATTATTCTTGTTCTTAAACATTTTCTAGTCATCACCATGATATTGCCTTTTATCTATGATTTATTTAGATTTGCATTTAAAAATTTCACAACATGTTGTAGCTATTGTCTTTCAGTACACACAAAAGCAATTTTCCATGTCCTTCTGCTGAACTGTCTGACTTTCTGCCTTTCCTTAATATTTGGCCTTATTATTATTATTATTATGGTTTTTTTTTTTAGACAGTTTCTCTCCGTTGCCCAGGCCGAAGTGCAGTGCCACAATCTTGGCTCACTGCAACTTCTGCCTCCCAGGTTCAAGCAATTCTCCTGCCTCAGCCTCCCTAGTAGCCGGGATTACAGTCACCCACCACCACACCCGGCTAATTTTTATATTTTTAGTAGAAACGGAGTTTCACCATGTTAGCCAGGGTGGATGCGAACTCCTGGACCTCCAGTGATCCAACTGTCTCAGCCTTCCAAAGTGCTGGTATTACAGGCCTGAGCCACTGCACCCGGCCTCAAGGTAACTCTCTAAAAATATTTTTTATTCAGTTTTTCAGGCTTTCTTAAGAGGAACAATCAGATTGTATATTCTTTATTTTGCAGTTGTGACACTTCAAATTTTTTGAGTTATTTTTTGTGTAAGATGTGTATTTTGTGATAAAATCCTGAAATAGTATCTTAGCACTAGTGCTTTATTTTATAAAATTTCCATGAAAACAAGACATTAGTTCAAAAACAATTAAAATTTAGAAAATTCTCGTTGTCTGCTTAATGGCAGATATTTCAAAAATCATTGAGTTTGATTAGTAATTCTCATGATTTGTTAGCTTTAAACAAGAAGTTGGTCATTGTAGTAGAAAAATAAACATCAACAAAAATAAATCTATTTAAATATAACATCTTTATAAGAAATGTAAACTTTATGACTTCAGAAAATATTCTTTGAAAAATTGTGTATATTGGTTTTTAGATTAATGATGTGCTTAAATTTAAAATAAATCCCTTTTAAATTGTCCAAAAATACAAATGCAGCAAGAAAAATAAAGATGTTGAAATATTTAATTTAATTTAAATTTAACATCCAGAAAAATAACAAAATACTTATATAAATTATACTCATGAGAGAAAAATATATTCAAAAATGGGTATTCTGAAACTTTAAAAACCTATTTTATGGTTTAATAAATTTGAACCTTAGCAGACAGAGCATACTAAAGAATTACAATCAAATAGAATGCCTAATTTGCACTGATATTTGTGTTGTCTCATGCTTCCACGTTGTTAGTATCAGAATTTTTAAGATCTTACATGACCAAGATGAATTAAGATTACAAACAGAATTAAGGTTGTTAATCAGTTGACCTTGAAATAGGGAGATTATCCTGGATTATCTAGGTGGATCCAGTGTAATTACTGAGATCCTGAAAAGATGGAAGAGGAAGGCAAAAGAGGGGTCAGTGTGAGAGAAAGGCTTGAAGATACTATGTTTTAAAGATGGAAGAAGGGGACTGAAGACAAGCTGGAATCTGGAAAAGACAAAAAATAGATCTCCCCTAGACCCTTCAGAAAGAATGCAGCCCTTCAGACGCCATGGTTTTAGTCCAGTGATACCTATGTCAGACTTCTGATCTCTATGACTACATAGTGATAAAGTTGTGTTGTTTAAACCACTAACTGTGTAATAAGTCGTTACAGCAAAAATAGGAAACAGATACAACACCAACTCTTTAAATGCATTAAGACATCTTGCAAAGACCAGCTGATAGAATCCATCTGAAAAGATTATAATTAAAGATATTTCAAATTGGTAAATTTGCATATAATGGAAATGTCAGCTTTCTGCATTCTTATCAAATTTACTTGAAGACAGATACTATTTTTATGATAGAATCATAAATGGCTACCTAGCTTATCTTTCGATATGAAAACCTGAACAGGAAGGTATAATTTGTCAAGTTAATTCTCATGGGAACATCATAAAATGGATTATTGTTGGTTAAATTGGACATTCATACATCGATGCCATTATCTCCAGACCTTTTTCAACAAGGTCTAAAGAACTACACTTTTGAGATTCACTATGGAAATTTGTTGTCACCAAGAATTCAAATAATGCTTTTAAAATAATAATATTAATAAAAACCTTCCTTTAATATTTCTGAACCAGAGAGGTTACTATTCTACCCGGTTTATACTTTTAGAGTCAAATTATTTTAGGTAAAAGAGTAAAAAGCTCAAAATTGTGTTTTAGGGAAAAAAAAGTAGCAAGATAAGAAACAGTTTGGACTTCTAGCAAGGATGACTTTGTAAGTTCATACTTTTGGTTAAACCCATGTTTCCAAACACATTGTGATGACAAAATATAAAACAATAAAATAAAGACCCAACCTGGAACAAAAAGAAGATAACTTCCCTGTAGAGCAAACAAACAACACAAAGAGTAGACAGAAGCAATGAACCTGCTCAACTCAAGGTCCGGAGAAATCAGAGGCAGCCACGAATTAGCTCATGTAGAGAACTGGAATTAAAATATTTCATATGGATTAAGGGGACCCCTCGAAACCTAGGGATTTTGTGGATTCCCTGATGCTAATAATACAGGAACTGGAACTGTGCTTATATGCTTTCATGCTCGGGGAAGCAGGTGAAAATACACACAGCATCACAAGGAAACTGAAATAAATTGTTTGGGACTCATATGCAAGAGCCCCAACAGTACCCTAGCGCAGAATGCATTTCAGGATTTGGTTATGGGTTTGGAACTACAGTAAATGAAACACCATTAGACAGAAAGTTATGGAGAAAGAGTAAGAGTGAAAGTAAGAGAGAGCAACAGTGGGAGAGAAAGTAGGAGAGGTCCTACAAAAAACATTAAAAAGATAGCCAAAAGTATACAACCAGAGATCAATTCTTCTTAAGTGAAATTGAAATAATAGTACAGTCTGAAAAATATGCTTTTATATGTTTAGGAGGCTGAAAAATCTAACATTCATACAAAATAAATAATTAGCTTGAGAATATTAAGGGAATAAATTTGAAATCTTAGATGAAACAAAGTTATTAAAATACAAAGATGTATACCTAGAAGAAACTCCAAACTGAGCACAGAAAAAAAAAAGATGAAACAACAGATTTCTGAGGGGCTAACCCAGAATATAGCACACAGAGTACAAGGGTAAAAGAAAGAGAAGGAGGAGGAGGAGGAAGTAGAGGAGGAAGAGGAGGAAAAAGAGTATTGCAAGACATGAAGGATAGATCAAGAGCCTCCGATAAATAACTAATAAGGTATTTCATAACTATAAGGTGGTCCTGGCCCGATAGTGTCCTCAGATGGTGTGATGGTTAATATTAAGTGTCAACTTGATTGGATCGAAGGATGCAAAGTATTGTTCCTGGGTGTGTCTGTAAGGGTGTTGCCAAAGGAGATTAACATTTGAGTCAGTGGACTGGGAAAGGCAGACCCACCCATAATCTGAGTGGCCATGGTCTGATCAGCTGCCAGCCCAGCCAGAGTAAAAGCAAGCAGAAGAACATGAAAAGACTAGACTGGTTCAGTCTTCTGGCCTCCATCTTTCTCCCGTGCTGGATGCTTCCTGCCCTCCAATATTGGGCTCTAGGTTCTTCAGTTTTGGGATTCAGGCTGGCTTCCTTACTCTCAGCTTGCAGACAGCCTATTGTGAGACCTCACCTTGTGATCCTGTGAGTCAATACTCCTTAATAAACTCCCCTTTATATATACATCTAACCTATTAGTGCTGTCCCTCTAGAGAACCCTGACTAATACAGATGGCTAGGAGAAGCAATTTCAGGTATTTCTGAAGAAACATATCTGTCTTCATTCTCATTGAATCATCACGGATAAAGTTTCAAGAAAAGTAAACGTATCATCAAAATATGCAAAACAAGGAAATAAGACACTATAAGCAAGAAAGATCAGAAACAAAGAGGCAACTGAATTAAATTCCAAGTCTTCAATTATAAGGATTGTCAGGAAACAGAATATTAGTATGTTCAATATGCTTAAAAATATAAAAAAGGTTACAAATGTGAACAAATATCAAAAGACTGGAAAGTCATCTTATCTAGCTGAGAAACAAATAGAACTTATATAAAATAAAATACATAATTATTTAAATGAAAAACAAATTAATGGGAAGAATTAGCGGTAATTTAAGTATAAATAGATTTTTTAAATTAGTGGATGGAAGACACAGATAAAGAAATTACTCAGAATGTGGCACATAGAGACAGAAGTAGAAAACATGAAAGAATGGTTAAGAGACAAATGATAATGTGAGGAGATATAGAAGGTGTGTGTTGTGTGTGTGTGTGTGTGTGTGTGTAATTGCAAGGAGGGTAAAATGACTCGTAAAAAATAAAAAATACGATTCATCATAGTGAAATGGCAGAAATTAATGACACAAAGAAGATCACTTAGAGAGAAAAACAGATTATCTTTAAAGGGACAGAAACCAAAACCATAGAGAACAATTTATATTATATTATTAAAGTCTTGGGAAAATGTATGCCAGCCAGACACTAACCAAATAAACTGATTTAGTACTTTTAATACCAGGCAAAATAGAACTCAAGGTAACAGAGGATATACAATACCAATGCACAGTAATTTTAAAAACCTACCAGAAGTAACACTAATCTCAAAACTAGAACTAACAAACTCGATTTCAGAATAGATTGGAGAAAGAAAAAAAAAAATTGCAGTGTGAAATTTAATGAGAAAAATAAGGAGAGAAACTTGTCTGTTGAATGTGGTATTAGAGATTCAATGTTGATCTTCAAGAGAGCAGTATTATGAAACTGACTGAAGAGTAAACCAGTTTGCAATAGGAAAAAAATGAAGGACAGGTGAGAAAGTGAAGATTTCAGAATTGTATCTGGGGAGCGAGAGGGAGATGCCAAAGCTAATGCCAAAGCTGGAAGGGACCGTGTGGCCAAGAGAGATTTTTTTTTTCTTTTTTCTTCTAAAACCTGGACATCCTTTTCAACAGAATTTGGATGTGATTTTTGCTTGCCGATGTGGAAAATTATAATAATACTCTTCTTTATTGGTCCTTTTCCTCTCCTGTCACACAAGTGGAGGAATCAAAAAAGAAAGCCCTTTGAAGTCAGGCCTTGGGTCACGTGCTACTTTGTTAGCATGAGTGAAAGAAAGAAAGGTGAGATGTCATTTAGCCGTACCCACATGCATGACTTCCTACTGCCCTGTGATACCACCTGGTACAGTAGCCCCATTGGAGTCCTGGGAGCTGACCAAATGGATAAGCAACTCCTCCCTCAAGGGAGAGAGGTGAAGTAAACCAGAGGTTCTTAAGTGTCGAATTATGTCCCTGGCCTGGCCCCTCCCAAATTCATACATTGTAGCTATAACCCGTAGTACCTTAGAATGTGACTCTATTTGGAAATAGAGTCTTTAAAGAGGTAATTAAGTCAAAATGCAGTCGTTGGAGTGGGCCCTAAACCATTATGACTGATATCTTTATAAGAAGTGGAGATTAGAGCACCACCAGACGCAGATGGGAAACCGTCTGAAGACACAGGGATAAGATATCCATCTGCAAGGTGAGGCGAGAGGCCTCAGAAGAGATCAATCATGCTGACACCTTAATCTCAGATTTCTGGCCTCCAGAATTATGAGAAAATAAATTTCTGTGGTGTAAGCCACCCAGTCTGTGGTACTTTGTTATGACAGCTCTGGCCAACTGATAGAGGACTGGATGAAATTCTGAACTCGTTTTCTCCCTAGTGTCCCAAACCTCTTTATTTTATTTTATTTTATTTTATTTTATTTTATTTTATTTTATTTTATTTTACTTTATTTTATTTTATTTTTTTATTTTATTTTGTTATTTTATTTTATTTTATTTATTTTAAATTTAAGGTGTGACAGGGCATTGCAGCCAAGCCCACAGTCAGAGGAAAGATCAGAATCAAATATTCAGATAAGATCAGAGAGGTTGACCTTAAAAGTCCCAAAAAGGAGTCAGCACAAAGCCACATATTCCACTATACTGAAAAAGTAGCCCTTGCTCTTTTTCTGTCTTGAATTATGCTCAGATGTGTTGTGCAGCCCTTCGCACTAGGAATGAAGCTTGTTATGCCCAGGTGAGAAGGTAGCTCAAATAAAAAAAAACACTAATAATTTCAAATTAACAGTTTGAAGAAAATGACCTCATTTCTTTACTAAAAACCCACAAAAGAAAATTGATGCCCCCCCAAAAAGTTAAGTCCACATAGTAAAAACCCTCTTTCCTTGTTGTCACAGATAAATATAAAATATTCTTTAGGTAAAATTGATTAGAAAAATAAAGTCAAAGTTCACAAAGCTATATCTTTTTTTATTTGTCCAGAAATACTAAAGTTTAGAAATATAAATTTCCCTATCACACAAACCTTGTGACATTTCCAATAATTTCAGATATACTTGGAGATAGTTTTCATAATTAAAATAAATGAAAATATTTTAATTTCAAAATACTTAGTAAAATGTCCTGGGCTTTAGAATTAAATCTTATGTGTTTGAATCCTGAATCTGTCACTTACTAATGGTGTAACATTTTGTGACATACTCTGTAGTTCTCTGGCTTCCAGGGTTCTCTTATGCAAATAAGAATAATAATGCAAGCCACACATGACATTTTAAAGATAAAGTAAGAAAGTTTGAGCCAAACCATTTTGTGAAGCTTAAGGTACATTATTTTGGGTGCTATTTTTATTATTTTTATTTACCTTTGAGTAAGTAAGAAAAGGGCCCCAAGGAATTTTTCTTTCCAAAACTGTTTTTTAAAGCCTCTCTTTCTCATATAGCATCTGAGACCTCTGCTTGGTAGCTATCAACTTTTGCCGTGTTATATTCTGAACACAGCCTATGAAAAAATATAAAAATGTCATGAAATCCAAATCTCCCCATTTCTAACACTCCAAACTGTCTATCTTTGTTTTACTCTGCATTGTATATTTTTAAAATAGGTAGTAGGAAGCAATGGCCATTCTGGCTTGCTGCAGTCAGAGCTGTACTGTAAGGGGTAGATACGTAAAACACCCATCCCTCGGAGGCCAATGCAAGGGAGCCCTGAAGATTAGCCTTGGCCTTGAGGTTTTCTCCAAGCAAAACATCTTATCAGGCCAATGGAAGACAAAATGTGCACTTACATTAAAAAAAAAAAGAAAAAAGGAAAAGTTTACTCTGGATTTAACTTTAAACCCAGGAATGTGTGATGGTATGCTATAAATTGTCTTTAAGGTGGGAACATCGAAAGTCAAACTTCTAAGTACCTGAAAGAAAAATTTGAAGCTTCTTGTTCTTTTGAGTGTCAAGTTACCAGATATGTGTACCATGTCTATGGAACTTAATGATATAGGTTGTCTACCCTATAATATTTATGATGTTATCTAAAGGCTGTATATACTTGACATTTCCAGGGCCAATTTTTGGAAATGATCTTAACCCAGCTTCTAAATTTGCAAACACAAACTATTTGGGCAAATACTTCTGGTGGTTAGATAACAATGCAGTGTTTGAGAATATTATTTGATGCACATAATTCTAGAGAATGTGCTGGAAGAAGGTAAAGTAGGCTCCCCACTACACACAAATAAAACTTTTAAAAACCTTAAAGTTCAGTCATATCCACAAAGTTTTTATCTAAAAAATGAAAAGGAATGACAGAATTTAGGAATAGCTTATTAAACGCATCAGATGACCTCAAATATTCACTTAACAACATCATCATTTGAAAGTACCTTCCTAAATAAAGACAGGTAGCATATCATTATCTGTTTTATTCCTGGGGATTTGACTCCCTCATCTCATCTTTCCCATTATAGATAATTACTAAAACACCAAACACTAATCAAGAGATCTATGGGGATCAAATAAGTAGGAAAGAATGCTCTCTTCCTCCCAGGTACTTGAATGGGGGACTAGGGGGAATAACTTTCTATGGTCTAACTGGTCAATGTACTATTCACGTTGTTCAGTGCATTCATTTGAACATCAGCTTAATACAGTCACCATGCCTAAATTCTAGTAATAAAATCAATACAAAATGGAATTTTCTAAACTGCATTTAATTGTGATTTTCCTTTATTTGTATCTTTAAAAAATCTTTTCAAAAGCTCTATGAGTGGTCTGCCCAAAGTGTAAGTGCCTGATTGATTGACAGATTATTTTACAACTAGTACTTATTATTCCTTTCTATTAAGAGCTGAGTGGCTTTTAAGGTAAAAACATTAGGGTGAAAAAAGGTCTTTGATTCATTTATTTTAAACAGAAAATTGCAGAGAAAAAAGTTATAAAGTTGGTGATTTTGACAGTATGTGCATTTCTTGCATAATGTATTAATTGACAGTCATAAATTGTAATGGGTAGACCCACAATGCAAAATGGAAAAGGTAAAAATGTATAGAATAATCTGAAAGGTATTATGTGGGTAATGATTGACCTCTTCTCAGTTCATATGTGGGTATTTAAATAGAAAACTAAAATGAAAGGTATGTGGAGATTTTGACTCCAGTACATACTTTATGAGATTGTGGAAATTGTGTAAAAGGCAGGTGCTGCTTTCTCCTTTACAGTCCTATAATGTTTTCTTCCTTTAAAAATAGTTGGATATTTTTAAATTTAAAAAATTTAGGTGATGGTCCTTATACAAAAATTAATTCAAGATGGATTAAAGACTTAAACGTAAGACCTAAAACCATAAAAACCCTAGAAGAAAACCTAGGCAATACCATTCAGGACATAGGCGTGGGCAAAGACTTCATGATTAAAACGCCAAAAGCAATGGCAACAAAAGCCAAAATAAACAAATGGGATCTAGTCATAACAGGACTAGTCATAACAGGCTGGGTCTAAATGTTATATCGCTGCATATAGCAAACTCTCCACAAACATGAAATAATACCCATGGCCAAATTGAGCCAATCGACAAGAATAGGACGTCAATAAGCGCAGCTGAGTATTATTTACTTTTTAGTGTCATTCAAAGAGTTACTTTTAAACTCATGCTGTGAGTGTCGTTTATATGCGTTTTGGGATTTGTGATTAAATTTAGCCTGGAGAGACCGATTTAGAACTCCAGATTTAGATGATACTGCTGAGCTCTTAAAATTGACTAAGAGAAGTTGTTGAATATTTGGCCTAGAAAGCAAAGCATGTTGCATAAAGGGAGACCAGAGCACTGAGGCAGCATTGCAAGAGACAAAACCAGAATGAATCCACACTTGAGTTCAGCACACATGGGAGAAAAGGACTGAATAAATTATGCATCTGAACCAAAATCAGGTTGATGAATGAAAGAGAGTTACTGATGAACAAAAGCGAGTGCTCAAATCACATCAGTCCATTACCAAGCAAGGGTTGGGGAAAGAGACTCGTCTTAGGAAATAGATGTTTAAATTATGATTCCAGGCTTGGTTTTCAAGCAGTAGAACCCATTTGGAGTAAGCAATTCCCGACTGCTATGCTGCCTGGCCACTCTTCCTTTGCTCAGTTTCTGCCAAGCAAACCTTTTGGGGCATTCATCTGTTCTAGATCCCAGCCACCTTGCGACATGCCTTCATTGTTCTATCTACACTTGTATTTGTTTTTGATGCCTCCTGCTCCCCCCGTGCTTATCCCTTCTTTTTCTTCTAAGGCGTCTTGCCTGCTCATATTCCTATTTATCTCTTCTTGTCAAAACTGCATTCAACCCTTATTCTGGCTTCTGTGATGATCATTTCATCGTGTGTGTTTGTTTTGAAAAATCACCTTAGTAGAATTTGCCAGGATTGGCATACATCCACTTGTTAGGAAAATTTTTTCCAATAATTTTGCATACAATTCTAAGATAGTCTTTTAGAAGTGTTATGCTTTCCTTTTTATTGATTTTGTATGTTTAGAAAGAAATTAATAAAAAGACAGTTAAGAAATAAAAGGAATGAAATTGTGGACCAACTGGGACTATTGTCCATTGTTGGTAGAACAAATACTTTGAACATGGTACCACTACTTTGGAAAATTGTCCAATATTTTTTAATAAAGTTAAATCTATGCTTATCCTATGGAAGAACAACTCCATTCCTGGGTACATACCCTAAAGGAATATAGGAAAGTGTTCCTGTACACTAAAAAAATATTTTACAAGAACATTTATAAAAGCTGTACTCATCATAGGCAAAAAACTGGCAACAACCTAAATGTCCACCAATGTGATAATGAATAAACAAATGAGAAATACATATAACAATATGGATGAATCTCAAATTAATTATATTTACTGAAAGAAGCCAGACATAAATAAGCACACAATGTATATTTCCATTCATGTGAAGTTCAGGAATAGGGAAAACTAATCAACGGTGATAAAAGACAAAATAAAGCCTATTCTTAGAGAGGGACTATTATCTGGAAAGAAGTATGAAGGAACTTTCTGAGGTATGGAAATACACTAGTCTTGCTATAAGTGATGGTTACTGAAGTGTAAACATTTATTAAAATGTTTCAAGCTATACATTTAAAGTTTATGCATCTCAATGTATTAAAAGAAGAAAGGAAAGAATAAAGGAAGATACCATGAAAAGAACACAGATTTGAAAACAAGACATTCCTGGATTCAGAATCTAGCTCTCAGTTAACAATTCTGTGATTTCGAGCAAGTTATTTAATCTCTTTCAACCTCAGTTTTCTCATCTATAAAATGTAGAACTATCACCTACCTCATAGGTATATTAAACCGATTATTTAATAGTAGCAAATCAATAAATATTAATTCATTTCCTGTCCCTTTTCTTCCTGTTTTGACTAATTATTAGCAGTGGTATGATTCCTGGCTAATATTCTTTCCACCATGCCACAAAATACAATTGAATGCACATTAAAGTTTGAAGTTCACACCTCTAGAAATGCTAATCAACATGGCTCTGATAAATTATGCACTAAATAAATCTATTTAGAAGTGTTTGAAATGACATCTCCCAATCTTATTGGATCAAAGCGCTGCTCCCAGAAACATATATTTTGGTGGGGAGACAGA
This sequence comes from Gorilla gorilla gorilla, assembly GCF_029281585.2. Lineage (NCBI taxonomy): Eukaryota > Metazoa > Chordata > Mammalia > Primates > Hominidae > Gorilla > Gorilla gorilla. The sequence continues at coordinate 124,764,379 of NC_073230.2, forward strand.
GGAACTATTATCCCACCACAGGATTTTTTTCTAAAGAAACACTTTGCAAAACAGATAAACAGAAATAGCATGTCTTCCCAGTTCTGAAAAAAAACAAAAAATACACTGGGGGAGCCCCTGGCACAGCCCAAAAATATTGAGTTCAGGGTAAGTCTGCATATAGCTGTAATTCTCAAAGCATATGTGCTTGGATAAATAATGTAAGTCATTCTTAAATGTGAGTGAAGGGCATACCAGAATCACTTCATGAGCTTTGTAAAAATACATATTAACACACCAATCAGCTTCTTCTATGGAGAAACATAATATAGATAGCAATATAATCTGTAGGAACTTTTGAAAATACAGCCCCTGGCTCCCATCCCATATTCTGTGCATCCTAGAAGATATCATCTAGTATTTACAAGATGCACCCTCCACACAGGTGAGAACCACTGGTTTAAATATTAATAAATGCTTCCCAACTCAGATTACACATTAGTATTACCGAGGCTTTAAAACACCAATTTGCAAAGCCCACTTTTAAAGACCAATTTAATTGGTCTGAGGTTAGATTTGGCCATCAGCATGCTTTAACACTTCCCAGGTGATTCTAATATGCACCATGAGTTGAGAACCACGTGTCTAGGGAAAAGAACAGTTAATATTTTCATGACCCCATTGCCAAAACCGCCCATCATTTTGCTCTTCAGTAAAAAATAAAGTCACTTTGGAAATAATATTGGTTTCAGAATGTCTGTGTTGAAATTTTTTGTTCAGAGGGCCTCTCTTTATAAGGAGTACCAGTGAACATCAAAGTGATATTTCAGACAGCAGAAGACAGTGAACCGGTTGAGAATTGCTGCTCCAAGTCATTAGGATAATATGAGGATCTGGGCAGTTTGCACACTGCCCTCCATCCATATTCATTCAGAGCTTTAATACTATTACATACAAGCAATTTGTAGACATCTGGGTTTAGAAAAACCTCTAAAAGGATTTTTTTTCATTGTCTTTAAAAATAATCATTTTATAATTTAACTTCATTTGAACAATTTTTAAGTAAGTGCAGTTATCAGAGAACTAGTTTTTCCCAAGTTACCTAATTCAGACTAAGTAAAGGTCAGAACAAGGCTTTTAAAAATAAGCATTATTTGTCTTTCTGAGAAAAAGTCTAACAAAGATGTTTTCAAAGCTTCTATCATCTAATACCTTTAAGACTTTATTTCAATATTTATTATAAATCAAAACTGGTATTCAATTAAATGCTTTCAAATTTGTACATAGTAAATGATTTTTTAAATTAGAAATACCTTATCTAAAGTGTAACTTTTTGAGGGCATATTTCTTGTTTACTTGACCATGTTGTATATAAATATCCAACATTTTTAGCATTTGGAAATAAAGAAACTTATAGGCAGAAAGTTTCATAAAGGAAATATCTATTTACTTAAAATGTACCAATGTTATCTAATGGGGTAAAAGAGGCTTAAATAAGTCTTCTGTGAGATGACTTACTGTGATTTTATCAAAACAGCCTTCCAAATTCTGTGGGCATAAACACACTGGAAATCTAGACATTAGTATGCTTTGCATAGAAGAAGTATGTCTTTCCCTGGCTTAACTGGATTATTCACACACACACACACACACACACACACACACATGTCTAATTGTCAAATGATAGGTAATAAATGCTTATTGAAGTAAGTAATACAGGATTTTTTAAGTAATAGGGAATGTAATTTGGGATACTCAACTCCTTTTTAATGGAAAGAATTATAATATTGCTATTGATAGAACTTTTATAGACCTTGCCTTATATAATTTAAACAGTGCTAGTCACTAAACCTTTGCAAGGTTTAATTGCTATGCAGTGGAACAGTATGGATCAATTATATGAATGATACCAGATCTCAATGCTTAAGTTATGAGAAAATATGGGGAAAGTTGAGCAAGTTCTCTGTGGAAAAGAAAAGACTTCATGTAACCCAATTGAAGTTTTAAAAATTATAAGGTGGATTGATAAAATTGATCCAAGCAAACTCTTTATGCTTCAAGACCAGAGAAGTGAGTAGATAGGATCTGAAAATTAGAAAGTTGGAACAAGGAAAAAAGAAAGCAAAACTCTTTTACACAAAGGATAATAAGCATATGGAATAAATTACTATAAAGGGCCCCTGAAGCAAGGAGCATCATTGAATACAGGAGGGAATGAAATGAATTTCTAAATGAAAAGGGAAGATAGAGAAGAACAGGAAGAAAATAGGCTAATGGAAATAAGGGAAACTTTAAAAAGCAAGTATGATGAGCAGAGAAACCTTTCATTGGGGTCTCTTCTTTCTGATAGTGCTGTTAAATGGCTTTTGGCATAGCCTGTAATCTAAAATAATGTCATAGCGTGGTGCTCCATGCTGTCACATTTAACCAAATGCTACATGGCACTTAACATTCTTCTATCTTCAGGGATGTCTAAATACAAATCTATGTAATATAATTCTACTTTGCAAATAGGTGATTTAGGAACACTGCCCACCTTTGTGACCAATGGAGTTGAACTTTTCTATGGATGTTGCATATTCAAATAATTTTTCCTTAGTCTGTTGCTTTAAAAAATAAATCAAGAATTGCCCATAAGCACCTATAATCTAGTGCATGTCTTAATAATAGATGAGATGATTTTCAATAGGGCATGCAGAAAATATGAAGGCATATTAACCATTTGTAAACTGTTCATAATGGGACTGATTGTCTTTCCTTGAGTGCATTGTGTTCTATTACATTTGAAAAGAACCCCTGCCTTCTTCGCTGGAAGCATGAATCTTTTTTTAGGAAAGAGTGCTGAGGCTGAATTCAGGATTTCAAGTGATGGATGATTTGAAATATTAATATGTAAGGTATTGCTAGCTAATTATTCAGCAGTTACTGCAGCAACTTAGATGGGGAATAGGTTACCTTTGGGAGAGAGTATTCTGCTTTTAAGTCATGCAAACTAAAGTATTACTAGAAATTGTATAGTACATGTTACTGCTAACTCTTTCCCCAAAAATATAGAAACATATATTTTTTGTCTAAAATATAAAGTACTTAACATAGGAATAATCATCAAATTAGAAAATATCTAATATACAAGGAAGAGAGTTTAATTTAGGCTTAATCATGCATTTTAAATATTTCTTTTATAGGTATAGATTTTTCCAGACATGTGGACAGGATCGGAATATAAGCAAAAAATAACCAGAGGACATAAGCAGGGCAATGTTTTATTAATGACTAAACCAGAACTTCATGAACTGCTCAATCATATGGGGGCATTTTCAGATGAAAATGTTCATCAATAACACATCAAGACCATTATCAAAATTTGTTGGCCTGGATGTCTGATTTCGAGATTTTTGCCACACATGGAACCTGTCCACTGTTCCAAGCAAGATTATTGTAAAGGAAATCAATCGTAGATCATAGTTTGCCAAAATGCCTAAAGAAGATTATAGTTTTAAGATATAGTTTAAAATGGCATAATGAACCTATCCAGAGATGTAGAATTAGCTTGACAGATCAGATGGGCTCCACACAATTCCTAGACGTGGATGCGGATTCTCTAAACTGTAAGAGTGATTGGTAGCTGGAATGGAGAGAAAAGTAGGTCTAAACATACAGCTCATCAGTTCAGAAAAGAGTTGACAAAATTATGAAGCTGATATCACCAGTCCCTTTGTTTCCAGCTCTCACCTCAACTCAAGCCAAGCCAAAGAAAGGCATTGCTAAATAATTATGGCATTATTTCCCACTGAATTAACAATCTTTCTTAAACCTGCCCTCCCAGGAGATCCTCACAGTCTATTGGGTTTTGCACTGGAGATGAAACCTACTTAACAGTCTTTGCTCAGACGTAAATTCAGAATGGATCTGAAGAAAAATGTTTGTGCAAAAGTATTTGGGCAACTTTGAGCAATAGAACAAACCACTTTCCTGTGCTAACGTATTTTCTTTCTGATCCATTTTATAATAAATAATCAAGATGGGGAGGGAAGATTGTGAGTGTCAAAGAGCACCAAAAGTTAGTTAGGACACATTTATCTTGTGGAGACATAATCTCAGAATGGATTCTTTTTTTCCCCCTTTGGGGCTTTTTGGCTTTATTTTCTGAAAAGTTAGATATAGACTGATAGACAGTTAGGTAGCTGGGTGGACAAATGGGTGCATAAAAAGATAATAGCACTCATTTATTTGGTTGGCAATGCTTTGAGACATTTTATTTTGGAAGCTGATTGTGTCTTATAGAAATACGTAGACAACAATAACATAGAGAAACATTTGTCCTGTGTTTAAATGTTAGTGGCACAAGATTTACAGTGTATAGTTAAAGCAACACATACCAGTATTTGTGGATTCTGAGATTAATTTTCAATATGCAGTCTCCCTTGGGATATTTATATTCTTCCAATCAGCATGGAACTGTCCATCAAAACTAACACTATAAATTTTTTTTAACTTGGCACTGCAAATATTTCAGGGCTTTCTTTAAAGAGCTCTAGACAGATTAGCAATCTTCCTGTAAAAATGACCTCTGTCATTTTTCCTAGTGCTGGCTAGTTATTTCAATGCAATTGAATTCAGAGGAGGAGAGGGGTTCCCCTCTTATTCTTCCTCTCTTTTTTTAGACAATTTTAGAAACATTTGTTTAGGCATGGAGATTATGGCTATTTCAAGAAAGTACTGACATTTACTTTAGAATGCAACATGCATTGTGATTTAAAGTTTATTTCTAATTAGATGAGAGCAAAATAAATAGTTTCCAAAAGGGAAATTTTTTTTTTCACAAATTGCTCCCATCATTTTTGAACCCTGCAAAGCATTTTTACTAGATATGTACCCTTAGCTCATCTTTTGCATGCTAACAATTTAATCTGAATACCAATATAGACACAAAATAAATGATTGTTTCCTGCCAGAGGTATCTGCAGAAGAAATCTTGGAGTAAAACATTGTCTTTGCAGCTCATTGTGTCTCTAATTAGAGTGGAAGGAGGCAGAAGCTTGCTGGTGTCAGTCTGTGTTTAGCATGCCCTGGAGCCTCAAACTCCTGTGGGTATCAAAGTGCACTAATTAAATGAGGGGTCCACAATACGGCACTAAACATCAGAGTGCGAGAAAGAGTCCAGTGTCCTCAGTGCCTTTGAGAATCGGTGGCCCACGCTAATTACCCATTGTTGAATTGACTTTCCATTCTGTGAGGAATGAATGGTTCAACTCTCCCTCCTCCCTCCACCCCTCCCCCTTTCTATTTTACCATCTTTGCTTTGGCCGCCTAATTAATCTTATGGAAATCTCCTGAAGCCAGATTCCAGCAAGGTTGCCCCGATGTTTATAATTTGATTTGTGATGATAAAAGTAAAGGCACCCGGTGATGGAACAGTGTCATTTTCAACACTCTCGAGAATCCAAGAGGCTATCAATCTTTCCCACGTGCACCGCAAACTGATATCCTAGAAAATTAACTTCAATTAATAACAGAAATCCCTAGACACACCGGAAAGTGGAGCTGCCTTGAAAGAGAACCTTCAAAGATGTCTCTGGACTGTCTTTTATATGCAGACCTTTTTTATATAAGAGATTCTCAAAGAGGAAATGGTACATATATATATATATACGCGTGTGTGTGTGTGTGTGTGTGTGTGTGTGTGTGTGTGTGTGTCTTTTTCTCCCCCAATACTAATTTCAGGGAGGTATGGTATCATTCATATCTAGTGTAGAAAGAATTTACCTGAAGTTCTCTGGTTTTAATATCAATACAAACCTGTCTTTAAACTCCAGCATTTGGTATATTTTTTTCTTTTGATTTGGTAAGCAATGCAATTTTAAACATCGTTTGCAAAGTTTTTCCCTCATCCACGAAGACTTTATATGGGCAATCAACATTTTAATTTCAGTAAAAAAGGATATATGTATGTACAAACATGTATAACCTGATAAAACTCACCAAAATTTATGATAGGAAAGTTTAATAAAACCTTTTTGATATATTAATAGTTAGATAGGGTAAGGAATAAAAAACCTCTTCTCCATATAATTTAATATCAAATAGTATTTGATTCAAAATAAGTCTACTCCGTATGTCTAATTACATGCTCCAATTGTAGATTATGCATTTTTGAAAAATGAAGGCAATTATTCTTGGGCAGCACAATTTCAGTTTATTGATTAAGAGATTTAAAACATTTATAACATTTTATCATAACTGGAATGAATGCACTATCCAGAATAATCCCATAGATAAATGCTTCATTCCCTCTCTACCTCCCCTCCCTTAACTCTGTCTCCTTCTTCTGCTTCTTTCTCTACTTATATTTCTACTTCTTTTATTTCTTCTTGTTAAAAGCCTTTAGGTTATTAAAACATAATTCTTAGTATATTAAATGAAATATAATTCTCATCAATTAATAGTGAGCATCCGTGGACACTTTATTCAACTCATTAATGAGAGAAACAGCAGGATGGCAAAGCTTGTTCAAAAAGGGGTTGAGGGACTGGGCTTGTACACAACCATTGGAACAGAATGGTGGAATATGATCATGAAATTGCAAAATTGATTAAAGCTATCCATCAGTGAACATATAACCATTAGAGCATTAGAGTTACATTTTCTATGGACATAAGAGAAAATTACCCACACCTTAGTTTCCTAAAAGCTCTCTTTGAATGCTCCAGAGTTGTTAAAATGCCTGAGCCCTGGTCAAGGGTGAATTCTAAATAAAACAAATTTACATTCCCAGAGAGAGGCAAATGACCCTCAGCCTCAGGCAACCTTGTCAGATAATTCTGTAGCATTTTATTTAAAAAACGCAATTATTTTTCTGTTTTATTTCCAAAGGTTTGTATGATTCTCTTTGACAAGGTGAATACACTGTCCATTTTTACAATTAAAATGGATGACTTTAAAAGTCAAAAGCAGAAGGACATGAGGACTCTAAATTGAACCAAAAAGCATTTAGAGCCTTGGTTTAGTAGCTACATTGGGTAAGTCTGTAGAATTTCAAAATTTCATTAGAATTGCTACTACATGATAGAATTCACTTGGTACCATTTCTTGTTCTTTAAATTCTTATCAGTGGGCAAGATTTTAGGATTGTTCATGGAATCCATGAATTGTGTTATTATATGGTAGTACTGTGACCATTTATGTATGCTGTATTTTGATTGGCTGAAATTTTATTTCTACCCTTGACAGCTTGGACCACTTGTTAAGAAGAGTGAAATTGTGATCCAATTAAATCCCCAGATATATAAGTAGGCAAATTAGATGTTATCATATAAATTTTCACTTCTATTTTAAAATTAGTATTCTGAGATCTCTAGCAAGTAATTACAAATTACTTTTGCAAAAGGAAAAAAGTAGTATCAGCCTTAATGTTTTTAATTCCATGTATTAATATTCAGTCCCTTAGGTTATAGCTGAAAGCTGAGTTAGGTATTAGAATTGAACATTTTTTATGTTTTCATGAAAAATCATATCTATCAGATGTCTAGAAATTCTTTGACTAAGAGTGATACTCTTTAATTTACTTATGTTGTTGACAGCATGTATAATGTCAGCAACAATGTTTTTCAGATTCAAGAAAAACCTTGACTTCTTAAAAAATACAAGTCTTGTTTTAAAGATATTATTTTATCTAAATAGATAAACACATTATTTCTAGCACATTTTATTGTATATAATTCAATTATAGAACACTTTAATCTTATTCTATATGGGATGCTATTAATTACAAATGGGATATTTTTCCCGATGAAGTGAACATTTTCTTATTATGACTGACTTTAATAAAATGGAAAGAACCAAGAGGATAAACCAGAAGTATCATGTTGTTTCACAAATACTATTAACTTGATGATGCAAAATTTGTTCATGGACACCCTTACAGAAAAAGACAATGAAATATTAGCATCAAATATTTATTGTTATGATTAATACATACTTTACCTGAGCGATAGTATTGTGAACGTCTAATGGTAGTCTAAATTATCAAAGTATTACACAAAACATCAAAAATGTGAGAACCAAAATTCAAAAGTCAAAGGAATGTTTGCTCTAGGTGCTATCACATCATGCAACATGGCTATCACATGCTAAAAAGAAAAACCTGCCTAGGTACATGGTCATATTTTTAAAAATGTCTTCACAATGCTACTTCTTAAGTCATCTAGGGTTCTTTTTTTTTTTTTTAAAGATAGATGTTTGAAGCTTCACTCCCCCAAAGCCAATTGTAAGTAGGATATGTATTTTTACCAAGTTACCGAAAAACCCATTAATTCAGTTTTTGCAGAACTATGTAAAAATCCTAGTGTACTGCATAGGGTTGCATTATTTTGCTGTACCTACCAGTTAGTACTAAAAGGATCATTTCCAGATCCAGTGGGTTTCCTATCTTGCCAGCACTGGGTTACCTCCACAGAGCGTTATTAGCTCTCATCTTAGAAATTGTTTAACACATTTCATGTTAAATAAAAAGGAGCTGGATGATGTAATAAATGTTTTATATTCAATAAGATAATCATCATATTTCATACATTCATTCTTAGAGAGTGCCTGTTTCCATCCTTCAGAAATGACCTGCAAGAAGCCTAGCAATAATGTTAACTCTATATGGGCTTTATTCTTTGCTCAGTTAATCACACATTCAATTTACCTATCTTCCTGCCCATGTGCATTATAATGCAAATCAATTCAAGTAGAGATGTGAGAGCTTAGGAAGCCTGGCCTGGCGAGCAAGCTTCCTTTATTTCTTGCCTTAAAGCTAGCCAAGCTCTGAGATGAAGATGAGCTTAATTAGAATTATAGAAGGATTTAAAAGTCAGTTAAAAAAAAAATAGGAAACTATTCAAACTGAATATTCAATTCGCAACAAAGTAGAAGAAAGCCTTAGCTCCCTATGTCTAAACATGTCAAACCTCATAGGGTCAGAGGACAGTCTTTAAGGGAAAGCAGTTCATGGAATCTACGGCAGTCCTTACTCAGAAAGAAAAGTACTAAACAAGTCCACATTATTTATGATATGGCAGTCAGGCCAGTAAACAGGCGGCCTCTTTCACCCCTCTCGAGGTTCTAGTCCTATTCCCTTCTGCTCAAATGTGAAACACCATGCTACAGGCTCTACAGGCCCAGGAGGCTCAGGAGATACAAGTTTAAGGGCTACAGAGTCCACAGTTCTTAGAGCTATCTAAAGAAAACAACTTCTAATCTAACAACGCCAAACTTTACCCAAATCCTGTGCTTGTGAAAAACAGTGAAAGCTACGAAATCCTCTTACTATTTTAAGTTCTGAAGAATGGCTTACTAAATAATAAACATCCTTTTCCATAAGACAGAATAAGACTCACTGATTTCCTTACCCTTATCTACTTATGACAAAGCCAGACACAGACCCTATACATTCTGGGTTTTTTTGGTCCTATAAATAATTAGTTGCACTGCTTGCTCCTGCTGATCAATCAAGGCTACATGCTTGTTAACCAGACTTTTCATTAAGCTACTCTCCTTCTCTGGAGGCCCTGAGTTTTGGTTCACTCTCATCCTGAGCCGGCATGCAACCCTTCATGAGAACAGGCTAGCGTCATGGAGAACATTCCCTGATCTACTCTCTGAGCATACCACTCTTTCATTCCACTCTCCCACACTTGGTTCTTTCTAGCCTTGTTTATCCCTGTCTCTATAAAAGAAAATCTCTTTTGCTGAACTCTTCAGAAGCTTCAGATCTTACAATCACAGTGTTCTCCCTATTACAATTGTCCCCCCTATTGCAATTGTCCCCTTCCCTCCTCCTCTTACAATAACCCAGTCCAGATTTGATTTTCATTTGACAAATCTTTATAGCTGCCCCTCACTCAAAGATTGGAATTTCCAAGACTCCTGAGAGTAAACCCCTAACCATCCTCTGTACCTGTATTTCCCAAAATTGCATGCTCACATCTCTCTAGGGTAAGCTTAATGTGCCCAAGACTTCTAGATAGTAAGTTTTACCAATGATTTGGCAGAGGGATTTTTTCTGCATTTCTAAAAGCTGTAGTCATGTTTTCACAAAAACAAAATCTAAGGAATCTCAGTCTTATAAACCAATCTTAAGAATTTTAGTAAAATAACAAAAAATTCTAAAATATCCTGAGTAAACGGATTGATCTATTATGGTGGAAACCAATAATAAACATATTGTAGTCCTATCAAAGTAAAGGGGGTACAAAAAGAAGACAATTCCCCCATGCCAATGCCACCTTCTGAAGATCCCCCTCATCAAAGGAACTGGAAACTGGAACTGTCTGAGCAGCTAGTTTCTGTAACTTAACCAGTGGTTTTAGTCATTTGTTTTGGTTACACACACACACACACACACACACACACACACAGTCTCCTCTAAGTTAGTTTAACTTCTGTCAAATTGTTCTGAAAATGTAGGAATATATTCAAGGTTACATAAAATGTTAATAGCATCAGTAATTCTGTTTATATTACATACTTATATCAATCTTTACCTACCTTATAAAAGGTGTGAATATATCTAAATTAAATTTCCAACCATGAGCATACATGAGTTTATTAAAAAGACAAAATAGCCAGGCACGATGGCTCATGCCTGTAATCCCAGCACTTTGTGGGGTGAGGCAGGTGGATCACTTGAGACCAGGAATTCAAGACTAGTCTGGTCAACATGGAAAAACCTCGTCTCTACTAAAAAATACAAAAATTAGCAGGATGTGGTAGCATGCACCTGTAATCCCAGCTACTCTGGAAGCTGAGGCAGGAGAATTGCTTGAACCAGGGAAGTGAGAAATGGAGAGTGCAGTGAGCAGAGATCGCGTCACTGCACTCCAGTGTGGGTGACACAGCAAGACCCTGTCAAAGAAAAAAAAAAAAAAAAGAAAAAGAAAACACAAAAGACAGAATATGTACTGTTTCCAGTTTATTAGAATATTTTTAACAGCAAGAAATTCAAAACAACTGACAATCTAGCGTTACACGAGATCAGATGCTCTTTCTTAGGCTCTCAGCAATGAACTTAGCAATAAACATGAGGTTAAATCACTCCAATAACGATACATTTATCAATGAAAAAGAATTGCTTCAGTTTAAAGGATATAGAATGCACTTGGACACATATTAAATATATATATATATAGACACATATATACATATATTGTTATTATTTTGAGGCTAATAGGATTAAACTTAGGTGTTTTCCATATGAAATTACCCCTGAACAATAACAGCATGGAAGCATCCCTCTTTTAAAGGATTTTCAAGTTTGGAAGAAAAATCACTAGAAAGTTTCATGATTTGACAAGGGGCAGTGACACTACCAAACATTCAGAAAAGCAGATAAAACATTGCTTGATGTTGAGGACAGTTTCAGAGCCTCTCTTATTTTTTTGTTTTTTTGTTTTTTTTCAGGGTAGTGTTGAGCAAGATGAGTGGAAACTACTGTTTGGTGGGAGCACACATCAGCAAAGCCTTATTTTTAGGTAATATATCAGTTTAAATCAAAATGTAAGAATAAGCATATTTTGGAGGAGGCACTATATCATAATATGTGAGTAAAGGGTTCTAAGATAGACTATCTGTTTCAGATTCCATCATCACAACTTTATAGTTGTGTCTCTGAGAAAGTTATTTAAAATTCAGTTTCTAATTTAAAAGTAAAAATAATAGTACCTATCTCGAAGTGTTGAGATTATACGCTAAAATGTATCTAAAATGTCCAGTACAATGTCTGGTAATTCCACCTTTAGGAATCTAATCTATAAAAATATGCACACATACGCACAAAGATATATATCAAAAGATGTTTATTGTAGCTTTAATTGTTTTACAATAAGTAAAATCAGGAAAAAATTTAAATGAGTACCAGTAAAGGAATAATTAAATAATTTGTGGGACGAGGCTGGGCGCGGTGGCTCACGCCTGTAATCCCAGCACCTTAGGCGACGGAGGCAGGTGGATCACCTGAGGTCAGGAGTTCAAGACTAGCCTGACCAACTTGGTGAAACCCCATCTCTACTAAATACAAAAAATTAGCAGGCTGTGGTGGCACATGCCTGTAATCCCAGCTACTTGGGAGGCTGAGGCAGGAGAATCGCTTGAACTCAGGAGGTAGAGGTTGCAGTGAGCCGAGATTGTGCCACTACACTCCAGCCTCGGCAACAAGAGTGAAACTCTGTCTAAACTAATAATAATAATAATAATTGGTGGGCCCGTACAATGGAACACTTTGTAGCTATCAAAATGAATGAGGTAGATCTTATTTACAAACACAGAAATATTTTAAAAATAAAAATGTAATTTTGGTAATATTACCTTATTTGTATAAAAGAAAAAGATATGTATGCAGGTGAATAGATAAAGGAGTGAAAGGTACACATCAAACTATTAACATTGATTTTGGAGAAACAAAATAGACTTAAAATATATATATATGTATATTTTTGTATTGCTTGAGTACTTTGTAATGAGATGTGTGTATATTTTGCTTGTTGTCTCAGCCCACGTCATCTAGAAAGTAGAGCACAAGACTAGGATTAAGGTGCTGATTTATTTAAGGTTGTGAGTTCAGGGTGGCAAGGGGAAGGAAATTGAAGATGCAGGACGTGTGTGAAGCAATGAAGTACAATACATTACTGAGTTGGTTACTTCTTTGCAACGATTGGCACAGAGACAAAGGAGTTTGCTGAGAAGACACATTCATTGGCAAATGGGGCTTCCTCAGAAGGATTGAAAAAAAAAACATCCCAGCAGTCTTCAGAAGAAAGAAAGGAAGGAGGTATTATTTATTCTTTCTCTTATTTACTATTATAAGACTTCTGGTTTTAGCTCAGACATACAATGAGGAAGAAAATTGTCATTATCATTCTTTCAACAGGAAAAAGCTGGGCAAACAAAAAACTAAAAATCAACAATTTTTCTCAGATCCATCAGAAAATGTGGTAGGATAAACCACTGTTCCAGAATCTGGAAAGACAAATACCTCCAGGGAGATACAGGACCCAAGGCTGGCCTACCTGGAATAGAAGCCACCAGATGCCATAAACTGGTGGGAACATTAAACTAGAAATTTTGATGAATTGCTGCAGGACCAATATGGGCTAGCATGAATGTAAGGAGGTACTACTAGGAGCCTCATCGCGGATAGCTCTCAGACTTTCCCTGATGCTTCTTCTAAGCACCTCACAAGGCTCTCACAGGGAAGATCCAGGTGAATCTGGAGAAAGCTCTTCCCCAAAAATCCCTGCAGGGGATGGGGAAATGTGAACATTGTTAAACTTGTCAATATCCTTTCGTTTAATTTACAGAGCAAAAGCGTTAATCTGTAGGAAAAATTTCGTAGCCAGAGGGCAATAGTGAAATCTCATTCCAGTAAGGGAGGGGAGCTCAGCCCATCTTTGGCCCTTCTCTATCCGCCATCTCACCTAAGTAGGATGGGAACAATCCACAAAAAAAGAGGGTTTTAAGAACCTGCTACAGCTGAGGAAGGGGTTAGAACGCTGGGGGGAAAAGCCATATAACCCTTGAGATACAGATTCCATGTGCATTCCAAAGATTAAGACATACATTAGAAGATTACAAAATGTCCCTCTCTCCCTACATCCTATCACCAAGCCTGTAAGACTTCAGTAACAATACCGGTACAGCTGGAAGAACTAAGAAGGACATTTTTTCTGGGGAGTAATGCAAAAGGAAGCACCAAAGCCAAGAAAAGAAACATGAGCAAGGTTACTGGAGGAATCTGACACCTCTGATGGCCTTTGCTACAACAAATATCAAATACAGAAAATTGCTGGCCAGATAAACATAAACCTTCATGCTGAAGACCAACTTATCTCAGTTTCTCCTGCCCTATACATTGTGTTTGGCTTTCAACCAAAAATTTCAAGGTATGCCAAAGGGAAAGAAAAAAAAAAACACAGGCTGAAGAGGCAAAGCAATGATCAGAACCACACTCACATAGGACACAGATGTTAAAATAATCAGGCAGAGAAGTTAAAATGATTGCAAGTAATATGTTACTCATAAAGTCTGAAGGGAAAGGTAGACAACAAACAAGACTGATTTGGTAATATCAATAAATAAATGGAAACTATAAGAAATAATCGAAACTAAATGCCAGAAATAAAAAACACAGCAACATAAATGAAATATGCCTTTTTTTTCTTTTTTTTTTTTTTTTTTTTTTTTTTTGAGACAGAGTTTCACTCTTGTTGCCCAGGCTGGAGTGCAATGGCACAGTCTCAGCTCACTGCCAACTCCGTCTCCCAGGTTCAAGTGATTCTGCTGCCTCAGCCTCCTAAGTAGCTGAGATTACAGGCATGCACCACCACACTGGGCTAATTTTTTTATTTAGTAGAAATGGGGTTTCACCATGTTGGTCAGGCTGGTCTCAAACTCCTGACCTCAGGTGATCCGCCCACCTCAGCCTCCCAGAGTGCTGGGATTATGGGCGTGCGCCACCACGCCTGGCCCACTGAAGCATGCCTTTAATGAGCACAAGAGAGACTTAAACTTACTACAGATAGGCAAAGGATCAGTGAGCTTTCAGATAGGGCAATAAAAACTATCCAAACTGAAAGACAAAGAGAAAAATATATAATAAAGCAACAACAACAAGAGAACACAATCTTTGAAAACTATGATACAATATCAAATGGTGTTATTTAAGCATAACTGGAATAGCAGAAGAGGACAAAGAGAACAAGGCAGAAAAAGTATTTGACGAAATACAGCTGAAGTTTTTCCATGGCAAGGGGAGCTGACTCAACCTAACTTAAAGGTTTCATCATGTAGCTTTTTGACAGATGCTTAGACAGCTGGATGTCACATCTTGTGCTGTGGAGGGACAACTCAGCCTAGGTAGTGCTAACCAAGAGAAAGACAGATGCAATCAGGAAAATCTGAGAAGGTGCCCATGGTTGGTATCTCCAAACACTTGTATAGCTAATTTTTTAAAATCATTGAACATACATCTATAAGATGGAAGTTTTTAGTAGGTGTGGAATTGACTAGAAAAACGTAAGTATTGTCAAGAACTGTGCAAGGTCTGAGATTTTACCCTACTTACAAGTTAACCACTTAGTCTGCCACAGTTTTATGGATACTGGTACAAGCCACAGACTTCTGAATCACAGAAAAAAAATAAAAAGATGTTATTACTAGAGGCACACCAAATAGCATGAGCATTACCATCATGCTTACATCGGCTGCCTATGCCTCCCAAATGGCACAGGGGTGAAGTGGAGGCATCCAAGTAGATGCTGCACGTGGAGAGGGTGTGTGTTACAGCTGTGGCATCCTGAGCTTAAGGAATCAAAATCTTCTATAATAGTCAGTAAGAAACACATGCCTGACCTTCACCCAGAGGGAGGCATAATCTTTATTATAATGGACAGTAAACAAATCTGCCCTTTGCTCTGACAGGTATTATCTCTGTTCTTCCAAGGTGTTCATTATACAAGCAACCTTGCAAAGATATTCTGCAATGAAGGCTGTCAGTGGTTCTGCTCAAAAGTCATGCAGAAACACAAGAGATCCCAGAAGAATTGTCTCCCAACAAAAAAATACGTGTGAAAGAGATGGAGTATGTGACATATCATCACCTGAAAGAAGGACATAGACCAATAATAGGAGCATTACTACCTGGCTTCAAAGCATTTTTATAGCCAATTTTAGTATGTTTAATGGAAGAGAAATGCTTGTAAAAAGAATTTTTAAAACAGTAGTTTGAAGAGTCATTATATTTATATTAATAAATGGTTTTAATGAAATAGGACTGATTTTTAAAAGATTGCTTTAGAGTTCTATAAGTCAGAATTTATTCATGGAGAAAGAAAGAGAACAGTGAGCAAATCCAAAATACCTGGATAAGGTGGATGAGTTTATTATTTTTTAAAATTACATAGATGGTCTATAAGAGTTACTTATTTAACAGTTTTTTAAGGCCTTACACTTGCAATCCACAGATAAACAGGAGGCATGACTTCAGTTTCATGTGCATAATTCAAATAAAATAAATATACATGTTTTATCAGTTAAACAAATACAGTTTATTGTGTAGACTGAGTCGTTAGAATCATGGTTAATAGTCCTAAGAAAATTATAATATTTATAGCAAAACAGGAAATATCAGAAGTCATTATTCTTGGCTGGGCGCAGTGGCTTATGTCTATAATCCCACCATGTTGGGAGGCCAAGGCAGGCAGATCATT
Organism: Gorilla gorilla gorilla; assembly: GCF_029281585.2. NCBI lineage: Eukaryota > Metazoa > Chordata > Mammalia > Primates > Hominidae > Gorilla > Gorilla gorilla. The sequence goes on from NC_073230.2 coordinate 124,780,602, forward strand.
TGAGGCCAGAAGTTTGAGACCAGCCTGGCCAACATGGCAAAACCTTGTCTCTACTAAAAAATACAAAAGTTAGCCTACGGTGGTGTCACATGCCTGTAATCACAGCTACTCTGGAGGCTGAGGCATGAGAATTGCTTGAACCCGAGAGGCTGAAGTTGCAGTGAGCCCAGATCGTGCCACCGCACTCTAGCCTGGGTGACACAGTGAGACTATGTCTCAAAAAAAAAAAAAGAGAAAAAAGAATAAGTCATTATTCTTTATGGAAAGATGTCCTTTGGTCACTAGGGTGTTAGAAACTCTTTTTGTCTACCACCTGATATCAACAACTTGATTTAGCAACAAAAATATACTTACCAAAATGTCCACCAATAGTAACTTGAAATAATTCCATGTATTTCTTCTGGAGGATCTCTTTTCAGTGATGGCAGTTATTATGCTGGATCCATATATAATGGGAGTCAGATCAGGCCCCAGTGTGTTTGATACCAATACAGAGAAAATAAATTGCCTGCATGCTGCATCTGATATCCAGTGTTAATTATCTATTATCTTAAATAAGACCTTCCACTCTTCAAAACCTGTTGAAATCTGAAAAAAATTAACAATTTAGCAAAACAATTAAGAAAAAATGGTTTTAGAGCACATTTAGATATACTACTTATCAAGGAAGGGCTCTGTATAAATTAAAACACTAGCAATAATTCATTCAAATAAAAGTAGAAATGACTGCCATGTGAGCAGTCAGCCAGCATATATTTTGGAGGAGCCATTTATTAGGTGTCAGGTACTATGCAAAGTGCTGAACAAAAACTTTACACTAAAACATTTGCCATGTACAAATGATACTACCTTGTGCTTTACTTAATATCACTGCTATTCAGTTTCCTTTCTGTGAAAATCAAAATTAGAATAAGTGATACTATATCTCTTCTAGAATTAATGTTCTTTGCATTAAATAACTATGTATCAGGCCATTCTCACATTGCTATAAATATCTGAGTGACTAATTTATAAGCAAAAGTGGTTAAATTGGCTCACCGTTCTGCAGACTTTACAGGAAACACGGTACTGGCATCTGCTCTGCTTCTAGGGAGGCCTCAGGAAGTTTACAATCATGGCAGAAGGTGAATTGGGGGCAGGAACATCACATGGCAAAAAGAGACAAGGGGGATGTGGAGGGAGGTGCCACATACTTTTAAACAACCAGATCTCATGTGAATTTAGGGCAATGGCTCACTTATCCCCAAAGGGCCATCACTACACCATTCATGACGGATCTGCCCACATAATCCAAACACCTCCCACTTTGGAGATTACAATTCAATATGCGATTTGAGTGGGAAAAAATATACAAACTATGTCAACCTATTTGGCCTGAGTTTATATTCTACATTAGTCTATCTGAAGTAGATGAAGGCTTTAGTGTTTGCATTTAGTACTATTTCATCTGCCCTATTCTTCTCACTCACAGTTGCTACATCCAGCCATTTCTCTCAGATGCCCAGGGCTGATACGCTATTTAAGAGTTTCTGTATTTCCCTACTTTATTTCCCTATCCCAGTGCAAGTTTTGGAACCATTACATGTTTTAGACCTTTTCCATACCCACTAGCCTAATAAAGTTTTAAAGTCCAGATTTCCCTATACATTGACTTTTCTGTCTTCTACTTGCCAAACTGATGAAGGATTACTAGGAAAATTAGTCCAGCTGGAAGTTTTAATACCTAATATTGAATTTATATATTATACTTCCCAGAGGAATTTTTATTTTAACAATGGATTCTTGGAAATACACTTTCTAAATCCAAAGAAATATGATTCATTTTATCCATTATTACCATCTATTTGAACACAGAGGAAATTTTTTAAATTTTCTAGTAAACTTAGTGTGAAAAAAGGCATGTTTAGCCTTTGTGATGTATATAGGCAGCTGTCCTTGCGGCCAGGGTTGAGTCACCCTGAGATAAGGACTAAATAGACTTTTTTAAGAGGTGGAATGAACCTTATTTAATTGTAGACAACACTGATCCCTGGTAATGTGTGATAGTAGAAAGAACACAAGATTTGAAAAATAGCAGCAATAGCAATAAACACTTTGCCCTATTAGTGTGCCTTGAACTTTATTTTTTTTAACTCTTCTCTCTCCCATTTCATTTATCAGTAAGATCTTAGAAAGGAATAATTTTTGACCTATTAGGTAATAATATTACCTACATATGATAAACAGGCACATCTTAGAAAAGTTCATGGGTATGGTTAAGTGGATGTTATCAAAAGGAAGAAATTTAAAGGATTAAAACATAGAGTATGTTTTTTAAAAAAAATACAAGAAAATAAAACAGGGAAGTAAAAAATACATGCTTTCCAAATTTTTTCCTAAAATAAAAGAGTAAGGAAATATCTACATTCTCATTCTAACTCCTCATTATGGTGGTTCTTAATCAAAAGTGACCCTCAGCATTACTTGGGAATTTTTCCAAAATTTCACCCAGGCAAACAACTGCCATAAGGTAAAACATGAATATATACTCAAGAGTTGCTTTGCTAAGAATTTTAGACAAATCCTTTCTGTCTATAGTTGCACTTTAGTTCCATGCTGTATACACACATCCATGCCAATAGAGCACTATTGGCAGAAAACATACAGCTAGCTAAATTCCTAGCAAATTTTGAATCTGCTCCCTATGGGTTAAATATGGTACAAGTCACAGTATATATCAAAGGCCTAATGACTAACAGGCAATAAGTTATATACATAAGGGGACGATGCTTTATTAAATAGAGAACCATAAATTAATTTTTTAAATTGATTTCACCTCTTTCATCCATCCAAACTAAATCTTTTGTTGAAATGGTATTCCTATTGTGAAGAACCTTACTCTCAGGAATAATTCATTTGGGATATTAACTTTGCGTGGGTACCATTTACTTAGCCACTCCATTGCAAAAACTATCACTTCACTGTCCCAGAATTATGCCTTTTCCTATTCAGCATATAGTTGATAGTTTACTTCCAGAATGTGAATTGTTCACCTTTTGTCTCCAGCAGCTCTAGCTGTTGAATTTTCTATTATAATCTAAACCTAAAGGACCAATTTTTTAAAAACTCTTAATATCCCAAGGCACTTTGCTTCTTTAGACATGAATATTAAGTAGGGTGAAAGCTTAAAACCCTTGGTGGCAAGTCCCGTCAAAAGAAGTCACTTGAGGACATTCAAAATACAACTAGCCAACTCACATTCTATTGTGGGATTAATTAGCTGTGAGCTACAGAGTCAGTGTTGTAGTAAAGGTAGTTTTCCATAGAGCTTTTGTCACATGCTTCTGCCAGGTCTATTTCTTTTTTCTCAGTTTTAAGCCATAGTTTGAGGAAAAACCAGCTGGACGTGGTGGAAGAAGCAGGAGACAGAGGAGGAGGGTTCTGGATGATCCCACTCTCTTTACATTACACTTTGCCCAGACAGCAACTGACTAGCTACTTCCTCTGAGAAACTCTTTTTCACCAGATTGACACCATTACGGGAAGCTATTCTTAACCCCCAGATCAAGTAAGCTGGCTAAAAATGAAAGAGAAATCTTTTAAGTTAGAAAATTTTATATCATTGTCAGTTTGGTAAGAGGAAAGAAAAAAAAAACACTCTCCATCTAGCGGAGGGAAAAAAACTCTCCTTTTCAAACTCTTATGATGTTTTTTCAGTATGTTGCTCAGAATTGAAGAAAGAGCTCATTTCTTGACTATCACCGTGATTTTCACTGAGATTTATATTCAATGACACCTGAAGATTACACATAAACCCTGACACTAGTGTAGGCTAGATCCTGCTGCCTGAACTGTAAAAACGGATGACTGTAGATGCATCAGAGAGCTAATTAGAAAGTCTTTCTCTCCTTTGCCCAGATAGCTACTCTTGGTTTCAGTTAGTTTCTTTGGGTGCATATCTTCTCTTTTTGTTCCCCACCTGCTTTAGTTTATGAAATGTTGAAAAATTTTTAATGCATTTTCTCCCAAATAAAATAATGTGATAAATGTGAAATTATGGAATAACTGTGTGTTTTTCTGAGCGACCAATTAGCATTATGATTTTTTTAATTGGCACATTTCTATTTCTATCAGACCATGCCAATTAGGATGATTACAACATGTTTCAAAATTTCCAGAAGTACTGTTAAATACTTAAAACTTTTTCTCCTTTGATTAAAGATTTGATTTTATATCTTTGGGATTCCAAAAAGCTCTATGTGTTCTGATTTTGTTTCTTACAGAGTAGACTATTTCCCAGGAGTTTAAAATTACTGTCTGACTGCTAAATGACTAACTTGGTTGCATGTGGGTTTCTGTTGCACCCTACTTAAGCAGGCATTAGTCTCTAAAATCCATGTAGTCCAAAAAACCACAGACCCAAGAATAGGCAATTCAAATATGGATTCCATTGACAAAGAATGGAGCCAAACTACATTGTCATTTAAATGAATATACTATGATAGCTAAGTTATGGTAATCATGTAACATAAAATGCTTGACTGAAATATAATCACAATGATTACAAAAAGTGATTTTCTGCTTATTGAAATAATAAGTATGACTAAAACTAATGTGTTTAACTGCTGGCATTGGAAGATACCTATTTTGTGAATATATCTACATTAACTCATGTTCTCTGTTGTACATGAATCACAATTGCCTTCAAAATGCTGTCTCTCTCTAGTATTTTGAAGGAAGCTAAGACACTAATAATGATACACATAATTCATTTTTGTGAAAGAAAAATTCAGAGACAATATCAAGAAGAAAAAAAATAAAGTTGGTTTGTAAAGACTAGAGAAGGTCCACTTTGCCAAATATAAAAACACAAGAGGCATCTAAAGGGGAGGGGGAGGCAAGACTAGCAAGTTCAGATTATTCTATTCATTGCACAAAAAGAAACATGTTTTATCCTTTTTATCATGTGTATAAAAATAATGATAACAATATCTTTTTTATTGGTACCAATATCATTATTTTTGTACATATGATAAAAAGGATAAAACATTTCTTTTTGTGCAATAAAGAGACTGGATATGTCATGAAGTATGTGATGAAGGATATTGTCGCATCCTTTGACAATAACGTTGCAAAAGTCAGTGATAATGTTGTTTTTCTCATGGTAGCAGTAATTCACAGGAAATGCTCAAGGCTTCATTTGGTCACTAGAAATAAGAACTATTTCTCATAGTTTTTGTTCTAAGACAGGGTCTTTCTCTGTTGTCTAGGCTAGAGTGCAGTGGTATGACCATGCACTAATGAGGCTCACTGCATGAGGCTCACTGCAGCGTCAGTCTTCTGGGCTCAAACTCCTCCCCCTACGGCCCCCCAGCTAGCTGGATCTACGGCTGTGTGTGTGTGCCACCATACCTGGCTAACTTTTAAAAAACAATTTTAGTAGATAAAGCATCTTCCTGTATTGCCCAGGCTGATCTCAAACTCCTGACCTTAAGTGATCCTCCTGCCTCCACCTCCTAAAGTGGTAGGATTGTAACCATGAGCCACCATGCCAGGTCTCTCTTATAATTCTTAAGGACCACGGATTACTTTTGTATGTTTTTGAGATTCACAAATGGACACACTTAGTATGTATTCTTTTGTGTCTGACTTCCTTTACTCAACACAATGAATGTAAGATTCATCCATGTTTTTGTGTGTTTTAGTAGCTCAATTTTATCCCTCTATCTAAATATTTATCTTGGATATCAACATTTTTTTTATATACCTAGAATTATTCTTTGGGGACTGGAACTAGGCAGGACAAGCCTATTATTTTTGCTTATCCAAAAGTGCAAAATATGGGACAGTGGGACATATTGTGTGTGTCTATGTGCAATGCAGCAGGACCAAGGGTCAGCTTTTTTTTTCCCAAAATTCCTCATGTGGGCAGATTTCCGTCCTGAGTGCATGGATTTGACCATAGACATTTGAAGAATGGTAGTATCTTTAATTTGATTTTTTATTTGATCAGTTTTATTTATGGGAGTTAAAAGTGTTATTAATGAACACATCCAGACTTTCTTAACATTTAGTTTTGAAAAATGGAGCCATAAGAATCTAAGGTTTATGAGTTAATAACACTGCAGAGGATTTATAAAACTTCTAGGATTGTAATTTACTGTTGTGTGTCAGAGATATTTTGCTGTGTTTTTAAGCTTATCTACTAAGATCAGGAACCAAGAATCAGCAAAACTATGACTGCCAGATTTTGCCTATTAAACTCATAACTAATACTTTCTCAGAGATTCCTATTTTTAACAATGTTTCCGACCTGTCAGAAAGTGACATTCTTGACTCTCTGTGAATATTGGATTGTATCACAGAACAAGAACAAGCAATTCTTCTAGGAGAACATTATAGGTGTAATTTTAACATACAAAACATACTTTTTATTTCTTAATAAAGATATTGTCATACTTAATTAAACAAGATTTTTCCCATGGGAGGTTGCACATTTTTTTTAACTTTTCTTTTTGCATGGAAGGGTAGTCTCACAAAATCTGTATAAATAATTGTGTAGTCAGGAAAAGTAAAAAAAAAAACTTAGTAAAAACATTTTATATAAAATTTATTTATTGTTTTGAGTAGTCATGCAGACAGGACCAATGTATATATAATCTCAAGAAGAAACATACACAAAAAATAAATTACTTAAAGTGCACTAATAGCAAGTGTACACTTAATATGAATTTTTATATGAGTTTATCATGTTACTACCAATCAAATCAAGATATAGACCTTTCCTGACACTTTCAAACGTTCTCTCATTGGTTTTCCTAGTTAATTCCTCCACTCAGAGGCAAGGAATATTTTGACTTCTGTTACCATGGATTCATTTTGTATGTTTTCCAGATACATATACATGGACACACATAGTATGTATTCTGTTGTGTCTGGCTTCCTTTTTCAACAAAATAAATATAAGATTCATCTGTGTTTTGTGTGTTTCACTAGTTCAATACTACCTTTCTATCTACCATCTATCTATCTATCTATCTATCTATCTATCTATCTATCTATCTATCTATCTATCTAAATATGTCTGTTAGATATCAACAGTATTTTATATACCTAGAATTATTGTTTTTTCTTATATTGCTAGATTATAGAATGGATGGATATTATCAGGTTTCCAAGGCAATTGTGCCATTTCATACTCTATCTGCAGTCTATGAGATGTGCCATTGTTCTTTATTCTCACCAACAGCCTGCACTGCTAAAGCTTCTTAATGTAATTGTGTGAGTGGGAGTGTTGCAGTATCTCATTGTGGTTTGGTTTACATTTCCTCTTGAGTAATGGTATTGAGTATATTTTCAAATGTTCACTGGCTATTTGTATATACTTTTTAGTTGTTTGTTCAAATATTTTGGCCATTCTAAATTGTGTTTGTTCTCCTCTATAATTGAGTAATAGGGCTTTTGTTTTGTTTTGTTTTTGTTTTTTTTTTGAGACATGGTCTCGTTCTGTCCCCCTTGCTGGAGTACAGTGGCAAGATCACAGCTCATTGTGACCTCAAACTCCTGGGCTCAAGTGATCCTCCTGATGCACCTGCCTAGAACTCCCAAATCGCTAAGTCTACAGGCACATACCACCACATCGGCTAATTTTTTTTTATTTTTAATTTTTTTGTAGAGAAAGGGTCTCAGTATGTTGCCCCAGTTTGTTTTGAACTCCTGGCCTCAAGTGATCCACCTGCCCCAGCCTCCCAAAGTAAGTGTTCTTTATATATTCTGTATATAAGTTCTTTGTTCTTTTTGTATATATGTAACATGAATACCTTTTCTAAATGTCTTTCCATTTGGTAAATTTTAACAAGCACAAGTTTCTAATTTTATTAGAATATAATTCATTATTTTTCTTTTTTAATAGTGTGTGTGTATCCTATCTAAAGAATATATGTCTATAACAAGGACATGGAATATCATTCCATGTTTTTTTCTGAAAGCTTTATTTTTTTCACATCAGGTGTTTTGTATCATGTGAGGTAAAAGTTAATGTTAATTTATTTCATACTGATATTTAGTTATTTAAATACCATTTAAATATAATATAGTTCTTTCTCAGATGAAGTTCAGTGACATCTTAAGTCAAGTTATTAAATATGTGTAGGTCCATCTTATATTCTTTCTCCTTCCTTTAGTTTATTTATCTATCTTTTTGACTATGCCAAACTATCTTTTTTTAGTGCATTTTAAAATTATGATGTAAGTCCTTCAAATCTGTTCAATCTTTTCCCAGAAAATATTCTTGCACCTTTAGATTTCTAAATACATTTTAAAATTATCTTATCAATTTTAGTAAAATAACCTCCCATGGCTTTGGTTGAAATTCTATTAAATCTTTGTATCATTAAGGGTAAAATTAATATCCTAACAAATTTGAGTCTTCTGATACATAAATATTGAATATCCCTCTGTTTATGTAGTTATTCTTTAATTTCCTTCTATAATGTTTTAAAATTTTCAGATTAAAGGTTTGTGCTTCCTTAATTAGATTTATACCTAGGTTTCTGATACCTATGATGCTATTATAAATTATATTATTTTAAAATTTAGTTTTAATTTCATTACTGCTAGTGTTTAGACATATAATTGATTTTTATTGAACTTTATCCTATTATATGTCTAATTTCACTTATGAACTCTAATAATGTATTTGCCCATCCCTTTGGATTTTCTATATACACAATCATTTTCTGCAAAGAAAGGCAGTTTTGTTTTTCTCTTTACAACTTTTATGCTTTTTTCTTTTTGCATAGCTAAAACTCCTGTATCAGTACCATGTTGATTAGATGTGATATGAGAGTAATTATATTTGTCCTTTCCCTGTACTTGATGGGAAAGCATTTAACTTCTCACATTAAACTATAATGTTAGCTGTAATGTAATGTTAGCTTTTTGTTTGTTTGTTTTTAGATACTTAAAAAAAATCAGATTATAAGGTTCTATCTCTCTTTTTCTTTAAGGTAGTCAAGTGAAGCAGTGGGAGTGGAGAATGACCAAAGAAACCTGTAACTGATTGTGATTAATTAGTTGTAAACACTACCGTGCTTGGACCAGCAGAAGTTCTCTTTTAATTTAGTTTGCTTAGAGTTTTTATTATGAAAGATGTTGAATTTTGTCAAATGCTTTAACTGCTGCTGTGGTTTCGATGTGTCCCCCAGAAAGCATGTTAGAAACTTAATTACCACTGTAACAGTATTAAGAGGTGTTTTTTTTTTCTGTCTTTTCTATTTCAATGACTATTTCTCTTATTTTCTTCCTCCTACTAATTTGTTCTTTTTTGGTTTTTGAGCTGGGATCATTGATTTTAAAGTTTTATCCTTTCCAATATATTGGAAATATATATCCAAAAATTACAATATTCTTTCTTAGTACTGTTTTAGCTTCATAGCACAAAATTTTAATATGTAGTGTTTTTGATTTACATTCATATCAAAATATATTCTAGCATCCTTTGTATTTTTGTTTTTACTAATACTTAGATGTTTGCAGCTTTATTTCCAAATATTGCCGTTGATTTCAAACTTTATTCTAATCTTGTCAGAGAACGTGTGTGTCTGAGAAATGCATAGTTGTTGCTCTCTGTAGTGAGAGATACAGATGAGAATCAGAACAGTTGAAATGAGCCCACTGATTTCAGTAGGGTGACAAGAGTGAAAAAGGCTAAGTAATAGCACTCCTTTTTTCTACCTTCTTTTATTTTTTTATTTTATTTTATTTTATTTTATTTTATTTATTTTATTTTATTTTATTTTTTGAGATGGAGTCTCCCTCTGTCGCCCAGGCTGGAGTCCAGTGACGCCATCTCGGCTCACTGCAAGCTCCGCCTCCCGGGTTCACCCCATTCTCCTGCCTCAGCCTCCCGAGTAGCTGGGATTACAGGTGCCTGCCACCACGCCCGGCTCATTTTTTTGCATTTTTAGTAGAGACGGGGTTTCACCGTGTTAGCCAGGATGGTCTCGATCTCCTGACCTCGTGATCCGCCCGCCTCGGCCTCCCAAAGTGCTGGGATTACAGACGTGAGCCACGGCGCCCTGCCACCTTCTTTTATTTCTAACGTCAGTTCTTTGAAATGTACTGACATTGTTTCATGGCACAACATACGGCATAACTTGTGACTATTCTGCATATACTTGTAAACAATATTTATTTTCAAGTTGTGTGTAGTGCTCTCTAAATATCATTTGGTCCAGTTTCTCAATATATGTATTCAAATTTTCTATTTTCTTAATGACTTTTCTCTGATTTTTAAATAAATTACTAAAAATGGAGTAAGTTCTCCAACCATGATTTTGGATTTATTTATTTCCCCTTTTCTATCTGACAATTTTTGCTTTTGTCTTACTTTTTGTTGACTTTTCCCCATCCTTTTTCTTCCTGTTTTCTTTTGTATTGATTGAGTATATTTTAGCATTTCATTTATCCCCTATTTTGGGTTTTTAGTACTGAGTCTTGGTTTTATTATTTTTAGTCTCTGGGGATAATAACATGCATTCTTAATTTATTGCAATCAAACTCGAATTACTTTTATATTGATTCACATATAATGTAAGACATTTACAATACCCCCGTCATTTGTGCTATCATTATCATGAATTTACTTCTCTAATGTTATAAACCCCACGAAACATTGCTAGTATTTTACTTTAAAAATCAATATCCCTTTAAACAAATGAAGAAAACATATTTTATATATATTCACATATTTCTGGCACTCTTATTCCTTTCTTATTCCAAATTAAATAAATGAGAGAAATTACCATCCCTGTATCTCTCAAGTCTTTGAGAGTGGCACTGATAGCTTTGATTTACCACAGATGGTATAGTTTATGATTTACTAGTTTGGCAGCGTTGAGAAGCTTGAGCCGCTTCTTCTTCCTATGATGATGGTTTTGACTTCAGGATTCAGGGAGCCAGTGTGGCTTTTTAGCAATTTCTAATTGTCACTACTTACTGAGACCACTGTGAGATAAACTCAGGGCAAAATTCCTTTTTTTCATCAGACTTCATAACCCCTTATTCTGATCAGTGATATTCTATGTCTCCAGGGATTATTGCTAGTTTAAAGCCAATGTCCCATAATCCTGAAAGGTCTGGGTTTTTCTTTCCCAGTGCTCAATCACTCTAGTAAATAGCTGCAAGTGGAGGAAGATTTGTAGTACACGTTTATCTTATAAAATATCATTGCAGGATTTTCCCCCAAGGATATCCCCTTTTCTAGTAATTGCATGAGAAATGCAACTCTCTTGTGGAACATAGATCAAGCTTCTTTTTTCACCAGACCTAAAGTTGTATTCATTAAAGAGACCAAGTGGTGCCTTAGTGTACTTTTCATCTATTTCAATCTTAGAGACTCAACGATCCATTAGCCACTAGCAAAGATCCCCATGGATGAAACAATTCTCTCTCCTGTTCTAAAATTGTGTCTATTATGGTAACCCTAGCTTCATTATCTCTGGCAGTAAAATGCTGCCATGCAGATTTCATTATTGCCATTAAAATGAGAGGAGTGAGCATAGTTAGAGGGTAGGTGAGTGGATTGCTCATGATAAATCTATTCAAACATTCCTACTTCTTTATGTATTTGATTTCTGCTTGTGTATAATATCAAGAAGTGTTCAGCAGGTCACTTCATTCATTGTAGACAACAGTTGAACTCTGCTTTTAGTTAACCAACTAAGGAGCCACTCACAAGGGCTCAAGCTATCATATTGAATCAAGAATCTTTGGTAAATGTCCCATATTGATAAATTTTGCCTTATCTAAATATTTTTCTCGCCATGGTCTACCACTGAAGACTTTTCAAACATATTCCCCAGCCTTCTGCTCATACATGTTAGTGCAGGCTTCAATTATTTTGACATGTAAGTCTTCTTTTCATGGTTTTACCTGGTAATTGCCCTCTTGGGCACATGGAGACCTGGTGCTGAATAGAACTTTGGAGGTCATGGAGTGTAGTAATGGTGGAGCATAAAGATAACCAGCAAAAAACTCGGAAATCCATACAGGATCTCCAAACAAAGTAAATCAGTCTCTTCAGAAGAAATGGAGAAGCTGCTTCTGCTCAGTACAGTTTGAATTTGGGATACTGAGAGTCATTGCAATCTTCCTAAATGTTATTAATCTAATTCTCTGAACCCCACTTGTTTTCCCAAATGGAAGCCCTAACCTTTGCATAAAATCTTCAAACAGTTAGATAGGATAAATAAATTCTAATGTTTGATAGCAGAGCAGCGTGATGATACTTAGCAACAATATTATGTATATTTCAAAGTAACTAGAAGAGAGACTTAAAATGATACCAACACATAAAAGTAATAAACACTTAAGGTGACATATACCTTGAATACCCTGACTTGATCATGACACAATGTATGTCTATAACCAACATTCACATATAGCCCATAAATATGTAAAACATTGGAACATTTTCATTAATGCAAAATATTTAAACCCATCAAGGCTAAAAGTTTTTCTTGCTTTAGCAATTGTTTTAAATAAAAATCAAGATGTAAAAATATGAATAAAACAAATCCCAGTCATTCTGAAAAATAATTCTCTGTAAAATTTCTTTAAAAACACATGTGAACTTCTAATAAATTATTTGATTTAAATAAATGAAACACCTTCAATAAGCTGTATTGAATCTACATTATAGGTTGCAGAATCAGACTCTGCATCTAAATTTTAGGTACAAGAGATGAAAGATTTTTTTCTCTGATGCTACCTTGAGTTGAGAATGTAGAGACCTGAGCCTGTCATATTCTTCCTTTAGCTCTCAAGTACAACTAAACACAGTCAGGCTATCCAAAAGTTTTGTATTCTTCATGCTCATCATTCTGTGATGCACCAGATGCCATATGATCTGCCAAAGCCTGGCCTTTAACAGGCACTTTATTCCAGCCAGGAATAAAGTTAAAAGGAACAGTCCTTTTAAGGAAATGCTTTGCTACTGGCTGCCAGACTGGTGGTATTTTATCCTCTCCTTGTGTATTAGTCTGTTCTCTTGCTGCTATGAAGAAAGACCTAAGACTGGGTAATTTATAAAGAAAAGAGCATGCTTGGGGAGGCCTCAGGAAACTTAGAATCATGATGGAAGGCACCTCTTCACAGGGAGGCAGGAGAGAGAATGAGTGCCAAGCAAAGGGGAAAGCCCCCTATAAAGCCATCAGCTCTTGTGAGAACTCACTCACTATCATGAGAACAGCATGGGGGAAACCAGTCCCATGATTCAATTACCTCCACCTGGTCCTACCCTTGACATGTGGGGATTATTACAATTCAAGGTGAGATCTGGCATGTGGTGGGGGGAGGGTGCGGGGGACACAGAGCTAAACTGTATCACCTTTTAACCAGATCCTCATGCCTTCAAATCAGGTCAGGTAAGATGACCCATTCCAGAGTCTATGAATTCTCATTTTTTTTTTTTGCCTGGCCAAAATTTTTATTAGTGATATTTCAAACATGTATAACACAGAGAATAATGTAAATTCTATGAACTCATCACCTACTTTTAATCATTACCAAAATAATTATTTGTTTTGTTTATACCTCCATCTCTTCTCCATCCTCTGGATTATTATTATTATTATTATTATTATATTTATATATATATTTATTATACTCTAAGTTCTAGGGTACATGTGCACAACGTGCAGTTTTGTTACATATGTATACCTGTGCCATGTTGGTGTGCTGCACCCATTAACTCGTCATTTACATTAGGTATATCTCCTAATGCTATCCCTCCCCCCTCCCCCCACCCCACAACAGGCCCTGGTGTGTGATGTTCCCCTTCCTGTGTCTCATTATTCAATTCCCACCTATGAGTGAGAACATGCGGTGTTTGGTTTTTTGTTCTTGCGATAGTTTGCGAGAATGACGGTTTCCAGCTTCATCCATGTCCCTACAAAGGACATGAACTCATCATTTTTATGGCTGCATAGTATTCCATGGTGTATATGTGCCACATTTTCTTAATCCAGTCTATCATTGTTGGACATTTGGGTTGGTTCCAAGTCTTTGCTATTGTGAATAGTGCCACAATAAACATATGTGTTTATGCAGCCAACAGACACATGAAAAAACGCTCATCATCACTGGCCATCAGAGAAATGCAAATCAAAACCACAATGAGATACCATCTCACACCAGTTAGAATGGCCATCATTAAAAAGTCAGGAAACAACAGGTGCTGGAGAGGATGTGGAGAAATAGGAACACTTTTACACTGTTGGTGGGACTGTAAACTAGTTCAACCATTGTGGAAGACAGTGTGGCGATTCCTCAGGGATACAGAACTAGAAACAGCATTTGACCCAGCCGCCCCATTACTGGGTATATACCCAAGGGATTATAAATCATGCTGCTATAAAGGATTCTTATTTCTTAAGTGCCTTGTCTCTGACATAACAAATCAGCTACCATCCAGTTGCAAAACTCAGAAAAAAGCACAGCTATTTTTTTAAAATCATAGGGATTTTTGAAATTAGGACTTTAAAAATTTGATGAAAGTATTAGAAGCCTCTAGGCGAGATCTTTAGGAATTGTTGCTTGAAAAACACCACAGCATGGACCAAACCAAGAAATGCTTACCTGTGGCACAATCTGGAAGTTGAAGGATCAAGAATCTACTCTACCAGCTATTAGTTTCAAGACCTTACTGCATTGATTGCAATCCATGAGACAGAAAGCTTTCCCCAGTCTGTTTTCACTGGGAAGATGATGCAATCAGTAAATTAATCAGGAAGTCCCTACTGGAATTTTAGACTCCAGAACTACATCACACCTATTGCATTTACACAAGAAAAATGAAAGGCTGTCTATCTGCTTCAGTCTTTCTCCCACTTAGTTTAAAATCCATGTCAGTTTGAGAGCACTTAATTAGAAAAATCAGTCACATCCAGAAACCAATCTGCATGGGATTATGGAAAATGTCACATTTATTATTACAGTCTCTACTGAACAGAAGGAAGCACTAGATGCTGAGCAAGCCAATGTAGCATAATTCCACAAGTACCTTTCTGTCTTCCTCAGTATTTGACACTATCACACCCTTATGTGAAACACCATTCTCTCTTGAGTTCTGTGATGCTATACTTTTAAATTTCCTCTCACCTCCAGAATACATCCTTTTAATTTTTTATTGCTCTCTTTCTTTCCTTTATTTATAATTAAATATTGGAAGATTCACAGCCCTCTATCTCAGACCACAATTTTGTCTCCTTCTCCAGATAATGTCATTTGCTTATCACAATTCCTTATGTCCAGCTCCATGTATTATTAGAGCTATAGCTTAGTATATCTAATTTTCTACCAAGTGTCTCCAATTGTATATCTCTTTAAGATCTCTAAATTAACTATGCAAAACTGAATTTTTGAATCTTCAATTATTGCCTCCATATTATTTAAAACTACCCTACTTCTTGACCCTTCTTTCAGTTTCAAACAGATCAAGGTCTTTCCCATCTCAGGACCTTTTCACATGACCTTCTGACTTCTGCATGGCTGGTTCATTTTATCCTGTTGCTCTTATTTAAAATTTTATTTTCTCTTTAAGGTCAAGAAAGGGTCTGGCCACTTTAACTAAATTAGTGAATCTATTATTCTTTTATACTCTATCTCAGAAATTTTTGACTGCCTTCATTTTTTAATTTTTTAAACAAACATTTATTTTTAAACATATATAATATGTTTTTAAAAATATATAAACATGTTTATGTTTACATAAATATATATACATATATATTTATTATAAACCTTCCCCTACAAAGGAAAACTTGATCTACTGTAGTAGTAACTTATAGTACTGTAGTGACCTGATCTTCTACTGCAAGGGATTGGTAAGTAACTTGACCTATTGTGTTCAATGCTGAAAACCTAGTACCAAGTATAGTGTATAGGACACTGTTGTATGTTTAATATTTGTTGAATAAATAGAAAACAATAAGGATAGATAAGTGGAAAGTTCCCTAGACACTACATCTTCTTCAAAGTAACATATTATACAACAGAAATACAAATTCTTCTTGCTTTAAAAATATTCATATCATTTTCAAGTGGGTGTTTATTTTTTTCCCTTTTTCTTTTTATCAAGTGGATCTTTCTAATTGCCATTCTTCTTTTCCTATTTTATTCACCCCACATGTCAGGAGAACCTATGCATTCTTCTTCCCACCTGGGGCTAAGGGTTTTATTTTATTTTCGGAATTATAGTTTTTACAGTAGGTTTCTTACTGTCTTTTTGTATTTCAATATAAGTCCAAGTTAAAATTTTTAACTGAAAACAGAATTTCAAAAAGTATGAAGGGTATGAGTTTTCACTCTACATGAAAGGAACAAGTTAATCCATCACAGTTTCATAGGTGCTGGCAGAAGAACAACACACCTGAGCCAGAGATAAAGGGCCGTTTATTACAGTAATAGCAGTATCTAGAGTATCATCAGTTTCTTATTCTGGTTTTTGAAGCCCAAGTTCCCACAGGGCAGTGAAATGCGTCTGGATGAAGCCTGCACATGCAGTAGGTTGTGTAACAGGAAAGGGACCCGAAGTTCAGGGAGCCCTCATCTAAGACGGCAGTAAACAAACTTGTCTGGTATTTTCCCTGGAGGGAAACACATTCTGTATTGTATTGGACAGTAAACGAACCTGCCATTTTCTCCAGAGGGAAACATTCTCCAGATTTTTCAACACTGCTGTGCACACAAACATCCTTCAGAAGATGATTGGTGCTTCAGCTTGCAGGGCATGTAGAATGTGAGAGACCTATGGAGAACTGTGAAACTTTCAGTAATGTAATTATTGTAAGCAAGTCTCTCATTAAACTGTAAAATGTAAACTACTCATTCATTCATCTGTAAATAAGTATCGAAGATTTGTTGTATTCCAAAGAGACACAACCCCTGACTTCATAGAGCTTATATTCTTCTATACAGATATAAATAAATAAAAAACAAATATATTAAAAATGCATTATGCTATGATAAGATATATCATCTTATCTTAGGCATGACATGAAATGATGTGTTGTAACAACATAGTATCACATCATGTAGTATGTAAAGTAAATGTGCTTATAAATCCATTTTGTTTCTAAGAGGGTCAGAGATAGTATATTTTAAAGAGAAAAAATTCTTTTCATGGCAAAGAAAATTCTAGAAGGATATTTCTGTTGCTAATTATATATGGGCTACTCCTTTTTTTTTTTTTTTTTTTTTTTTTTTTTTGAGATGGAGTTTCACTCTTGTTGCCCAGGCTGGAATTCAATGGCACTCTCTTGGCTCACCACAACCTTCACCTCCTGGGTTCAAGTGATTCTCCTGCCTCAGCCTCGCTAGTCGCTGGGATTACAGGCATGCGCCACCACGCCTGGCTAATTTTGTATTTTTAGTAGAGACGGGGTTTCTCCATGTTTCTCAGGCTGATCTCGATCTCCCAACCTCAGGTGATCCACCGGCCTTGGCCTCCCAAAGTGCTGGGATTACAGGTGTGAGCCACCGTGCCCTGCCATGGGATACTCTTTTTAAAAAGATTGAAAATTTTAAGTATTATTTATATTTAATTAAACGATTTCATAGTAAACTTAAAATATGTTAGTGTGTTGTAAAATCAAACAACTATGTGAAAATAAATATAAAAATATTTAAAACAAATGAATAATTGACCTGCATTCCCTAGAACTTTTAACTGATGCCCAGACACTGTCTCGTGCCAGGCAATGCATCTTCCTTTGAGAGGTTCGGTTGGTCATACCACCCACACGCTTTTGATCATTACCTACATATGCAGTGGTCATGTCAGTAGCTAATTGCCCAAGTTAACTTTCTTCATTTTTCTTGTTAAAAAGAGATTTTTTAAAATGAGCTCAATATATCAGCCTTTTTAGCAGAATTATTAATAATACGTATACCCTCATTCATTATTTGGTGTTTCTTTTTTCTGAGCTCTTCCTTCTCTGATAATCTGTAAAGCATCTCAAAGACTGTTAAAAATCATTTTGCTCTCCCTTTACTTTGTTAACCCTTTTACCTGCAAGTACAAAAAATAGATACTGTATAGTCTTTTCTTTCTTTATTCTGGCCTTAAGTTGACCAAATTTGCCAAATTTATTCACTTGAATTTTAAAGCTTAAAATACTATTTTTAGCGTAAGCAGAATAGAATAAGGCTTTCTTTTTTTCTTTTCTTTTTTTTTTTTTTTTTTTTTTTTTTTAGACAGAGTCTCACTTTGTTACCCAGGCTAGAATACAGTGGCAAAATCATGGCTCACTGCAGCCTCAAACTCCCAGGTCAAAGCTATCCTCCCACCTCAGCCTCCCAAATAGCTAGGAATACAGGCATGCACCATCATTTCTAGCTGGATAAGACTTTTTAAACATGTATATATGAAAAAGTGAAATAAAATACACAAAGCGTAAGAATCAACAGCACAACAAAAACACACTCAAAATATCTCATGTACGCCATAAATATATACACCTACTATGCATCCATGAAAATTAAAAATTAAAATAATGCAGTAGTTTAAGTGGAAATCTTACTGTAATTTCCTAGAAGCCAAGGTCAAAAAGAAAACATAATACTTAAAAAAAAAAAACTTTCATTATATTCCCCAAGCAAGCATTTCCTCCCTGGTGCTAAAGTTTAAAAGAAATTTCCTGTTTCAACTATCATATAGAAACATTGAATAAAACAATGTGATTTTTTACCACATTACTTAACCTTCCTGACTCATGTTCTTCATTTGCAAAATAGGTTAAGTATTGTATATCTTCCAATGTTGGTAAGATAATAAATTACAAAATTTAGCTTTCATTCAACAAATATTATCTAAGTTTCTTAGAATTTCAGGCATAGTTCTAGATGCTGAAGATAAGCAGTGAACCAGCAAGTGTCTGCCTCAGGAGTTTGTGTTTTACAAGGAAAGGGAGAAAATAAACACATGAAAAGGTTATAGCACAGCAGAAAACAGTTAGTGTTTTGAAGAAAAACAGTAGAGGCTGAGGGGAAGGTAAAGGGGTATGTGTGGGTTTTTTTGTTTTTGTTTTTGTTTTTTTTTTTAGATGGAGTCTCCCTCTGTTGCCTGTTGCCCAGGCTGGAGTGCAGTGGCGCCATCTCAGCTCACTGCAAGCTCCACCTCCCGGGTTCACGCCATTCTCCTGCCTCAGCCTCCCAAGTAGCTGGGACTACAGGAACCCGCCACCACGCCCGGCTAATTTTTTTGTATTTTTAGTAGAGACAGGGTTTCACCGTGTTAGCCAGGATGGTCTCGATCTCCTGATCTTGTGATCCGCCCGCCTCGGCCTCCCAAAGTGCTGGGATTACAGGCAACAGACACCGCGCCGGGCCAGGAGTATGTGTTTTAAATAATCTGCAAATAATATGCTCAGGCTAATTTTTTTTTTTTTTTTAATTTTTAGATGGAGTTTCGTTCTTGTTGCCCAGGCTGGAGTGCAATGGAATGATCTCGGCTCTCTGCAAGCACCGCCTCCCGGGTTCAAGCGATTCTCCTGCCGCAGCCTCACCAGTAGCTGGGATTACAAGCATGTGCCCAGCTAATTTTCCATTTTTAGTAGAGACGGGGTCTCTCCATGTTGGTCAGGCTGGTCTCCAACTCCCGACCTCAGATGATCCGCCCGCCTTGGCCTCCCAAAGTGCTGGGATTAGAGGCATGACCCACCACATCCGACTAAAATGTTTATTATAGTGAAATTTGATTAGAGACATGAATGATCTAAGGGAGAAAACCACAGAAAAATTTGGACAAGAAGGGTTTTTGCAAGATGGCAAGAACAGTGTCCCTAGAGGAGGAATAAGCACACATTTGGGCAATGCTGAGAATGCTAGTCGGCCAAAGAATAAATGAAGAGAGGAACGGGCTGGGAGAATAGGAGAAGAGGTCCAAGATGCAGGCAGGGGTAAATCTGGGAGAGCCTTTTTATCTATGGCAAGGAGTTTGGACTTTATTCTGAATGTAATTGGAAACCACTGGGAGGCTTTGATCTATGATATGACTTCATGTCTTAAAAAAAAAAAAGTCACTAGGACACCTCTGTTGTGTACTGGCTATTGATCCTGCAGCATAACAGGAATATAACCCTGGATGTCAGTAAGTTAGCTCTCAGGATACTTCGGGAGGCTTAGCCTAGGGAGGTTGCTTAAGGTTGTGAGAAGGGGTTGAGTTTATACTGTGCTTTGAGCATCAATATTAGGATCTGATGTTGATGGAGCAGATGGGATGTATCATGAAGAAAAATAAGGATGACTCCATGGAGAAGCAGGTTTTGGAGGGAAATCTATCGTTCTGGTTCGGACATTTGAAGTTAGGCATACCCATTATTCATCCAGGTGGAGATGGCTTATAGATGGTTGAACATACCAGTCTGGGGCTCAGGGAACAGTCAGGGCTGTGGGTATCATTGAAAGCCATAGGTTTATGTAATATTCGCTAGTGAGTGAATATACATAAAGAGAAGAGGGCCAAGGATTTAGCACTGAGACGTTCCAACATTTAAAGGACAGAAAGAATATGAGAAGTCTGGAAAAGTGACTGAAAACAAGCATTCAATATAATGCAAGGAAAACCAGGGGAAAGTAATATCCTAGAAGATGCATGGAAAAACTTGTTTCAGAAGTAGAAAGACAACCTTTAATGCCCAATGCTGTTGAGATCAAGTAAATAAAGGCTAAAAATAGTCTTTGGATTTGGCAGGATGGAGACCTTTGGTGACCTTGGTATAGTGAGTTTGAAAGCCTGGATGATATCAGTTTAGGAGAACGTGGGAGGTGAGGAAATGGAGATATGAAATACACAAAACTCTTATGTCATTTTCTGGAAAGATTTTACACTTCGACTCCCATACAGTTTTGAACCTAACTCTTTTATAGACCTCCTTGATCTTGAACTTCCAATCTTTCTCCTTCCAGGTCCCTAAACAACCAGCCAAGACAGTAACTACAGCCTGTGGACATTTCATCCAGGCCACTTCATTTTTCCTACAAAGTAGACAACCAGGTGCATCATGCCTAAAGTTCTGCCCACTGGGAAGAATACTCTTCACTACTGTCTTTCAAGGTCATCCCTGAGTTAAGCAGCAGAGCATCTTCATTTTATCTGTGCATATATTAAGCACTAGCTTTTTCCTCCTCTGCTAGCTGGCCATACAAGACTCTGTACAGCCATAGGTATGAGCAACAGGTATGAATAAGAGACACCAGTACAATGGTGGTGATGACAGGAGTCTGCTCTTTGACCCTGCTCTGGCCTGATCCCAGCTGTACAACTTCTCCCTTACAATGTATTGCTGGGCCCACTGAACCTTATTTTTGGGGAAGCCTAACAGAGCCCAGCTCATGATAGTTAGCTCTGACTGCATAATCAATTCATGCTGAGTGGTCACATGTTCATTCTCTTCTAGAGCCCAGGAGCATGTCAGCTCCTATTTTTTTTTAAGAGGTATATAATTTTTATGCTAAAGACATCATGGTTTTGCTTCAGAAACCAGGGGCTCCATATTATCATCATTCTCCTGGGGCTTGCCATAAATTCCACGTGGTATCATTTTTAAACTACAGATACATCTAAAACCAGAGTCTATAATCCCCATCTCAGATGCTGCTTCCTGAAAAGCCCAACTGCAGCAGGCCTCTAATGTCTTTCATCTTTTAAGTTTTAAAGCAAGAGATATGCTGTAATGAAACCATTATTCCCCTTACATAATAAAGCCTAGACGAAAACTTGAAATCACTTATTCAATAAAATATAAAATTAAAATAATGCAGCCTCATTATACTAGTACTAACTTGCTGTTTTTTTGTTTGATTTTTATTTTTATTTTTTTAAATCAGGAAGATTACACCACTGAGGCTTCACTGATATGCAGTACATTAAGAGTGAGAGTAGATAGGTTATTGTGACAAATGACAATGGTAAATACTAACAAATTGTTACAGTTTACTCAGTTGAGGGCCACACAGTCAGTTTTAAGATATTTTGTCACATTAATTGCTGATAAATAACCCCAAATATGCTATCATGTAGATTTGGGATTGAATTTACCTTTTCGTTTTTAAACAAAATAATCTCAAAGCTAGAATCTGTTTATCTGGATAATCTACAACAAAATCTAGAAGCTAGAACCATAACTTTGACATATTTAATGTGTTTTCTAGATGAAAAGCTATTGGTCTTTAATTATCTCTCAAGCCAACTTATTTAATATAACACTATTTTGCCAAAAAGTTCATGTGACACAACAGAAAAAAAACCCATTGAAAGCTTAATCATATTTTCTTTAGAACATATTATAACATATTATAATTCTAAGGTACAGTTTTAAAGGAAATTTCTAAAAGAAAGAATGTTACATGTGCTCTAACCTATAGAACTGATCCTGTGCAGTCTCTTAGTTCAAGAAAAGGAAAAAAAAATTACTTCCGATTAATCAGTAGATCACTGACAGTAAAGCTCTAACCTATAGAACTGACCCTGTGGAGTCCCTTAGTTCAAGAAAGAAAATACTTCCAGTTAATCAGTAGATCACTGACAGTAAAGTTGCTAATGATACCTTGAGCTTTTAAATTGTATTACTTTATCTGCTAGACCAACCAGTGATTTTCAAAATGTGCTGTAAAAGGGAGGTGAAAATGCATTGGTCAGGGCCAAATTCAGCCCCAGCCTTATTTCAGTCTTTATGAACAAAGCAACTCTGCTTTTGTCTGTTTCACATTGTAAGCTCCTGAAAAGGAGTAGCTTAGGAAGATGATCTCGGGGAGATTGCAGTGCTAAGCACATGGCACTGTCCATACAGCTGACTTGATCTGTGCTGAAACTGTAAATTTCTACAAGCCTATTAAGGTCAAACCCTGTGTTAAAAATTTGGGAGTTATAATCAATATCTCTGTGCGAGTTGACTTGTTGGTTATGTTGATGAGAGGTTTTTGGTAAGGAAAAAAAAGAGACATCCAAAAGGTGGATTTTGAGGCCAGGGGAGGTGGCTCATGCCCGTAATCCCAACACTCTGGGAGGCCAAGGCAGGAAGATAATTTGAAGTCAGGAGTTTGAGACCAGCCGTGGTTAACATAGTGAAACCCCATCTCTACAGAAAATACAAAAATTAGCTGGACCTGGTGGCACACGCCTGTTATCCCGGATTCTTGGGAGGCAGAGGTAGGAGAACTGCATGAACTCAAGAGGCAGAGGTGCAGTGAGCCAAGATCCTGCCACTGCATTCCAGCCTGAACGACAGAGCAAGACTCCATCTCAAAAATAAATAAATAAATTTTAAAAAGGTAGATTTTTGCATGCAAAAAAGACTATTCAGAACTTTATTGGGGAACTAAAAGCTGTTATTCTGTTAAATGATATACATTAAAAACTATAGTTTTCCCCTAGTTCTTAAATTCAGCTTGCCAATCTAAATATTGTTATTTGTCACTGTGCAGATTTTAATAATTTTTTCAAATGAATAATGTTTGGTCTCATTTACACATATATTTTCTCAGACATTTAAATGGCACTTATAAATGTATACATTCTTTTTTATTTTAAAACATTTTAACTAAATTAACCAGATCTTTCCAAGTACTAAAACAATTTTGTTAATCTAAAACTTAAGCGTAAAAATACAATGAGATTTACCTTTTCTTAAAAGTTCTATTTCTGAAAAGGAACACATTAAAATTTCAACTTAAAATCTTTTCTAAATTGCTCAATTACATTTGAAATTGGAGTTGTAGTCTTTGCATTAAAAGCCAAAATTACCTTACATATCCACATAAATAAAATGTCAACCATACACAAATTCGTTCCTAACAAAACATTTATACTATTAAAAAAAAAATTTAGAGGAAGTGATGTTGCTACCATGTTTGGAGTGGCTGACAACCCAAGCCCAGGTCCTGGTTGACAACCAGCATCAACAAACAAACATGAGTGGCAAGTCTCCAGAGAATTTCAACTCCCAGTCTTTGAGCCATTGTAATTATGCTGAGTAGAACAAAAAAGGATTATTCCCCCTGAGCCATGTCCAAATTGTAATTTGTGATCAAAATCCATGTTGTCTTTATGTTACGCCACCAAATTTTGGGGAGGATTGTTAAGTAGCAGTACGTAATTAACACAGCTGCTCAGAAACCTCCTTTAGAAATGTGGTGCCCATTTCTCCAGCTAATGGTAGTGTGGACAGCTGATTGGTAGGTTGTCAGTCAAGTCACTCTCTGGACTCCCTTTAGTTAAGGAGATTTGCTTCAAAATTCTCTGGATAACTTTCCTTCCCAGAATCAGCCCATATCAAATGACTGGTTGATGGAGACTAACAACTCCTTGTTCTAAACCTTATCAAGGTGGAAGAACAGTGAATGGCCACCTCAGCACTTGAGCTCCCTGTGGATCTTATGAGACCTTTATCTGGATGTATTCACATCAGCTCTCCTTTTTGGGGACAGCCCTTTCCAAAAAAGCTCCTGCACACAAATCTCCATCTCAGACTGTTTCCTTGGAATATAACCTAAGATACTTTTCTATATTTATATTAAAATCTTCCTAAGGTTAAAATATGCACTCTCACTAATGTAGGCAATTGCCTAAGCTTTTGAATGGGATGCTGACTGTATTCTTATTGGCCATCCTGATATGACATCCTAAATTTGATTTCTTTTTTCTGTGTGAATAATTTCATTACTCAAAGGAGATAATCATGTAGGCCAAATCCTTTGATTCAGTACTAATAGCAGTCAGCAAAACATATGCAGCTCCATCATTTAGGATCCAATAGGAGGCAATAACCATAGTAGTTATTTGAATTTAATGAAGAGA
The DNA here is from genome assembly GCF_029281585.2 of Gorilla gorilla gorilla. Taxonomy (NCBI): domain Eukaryota; kingdom Metazoa; phylum Chordata; class Mammalia; order Primates; family Hominidae; genus Gorilla; species Gorilla gorilla. Next base: position 124,805,440 of record NC_073230.2, read on the forward strand.
ATTGTTAATTAGTAGAAGATGGATAAGAGAGGTAAAAGAGGACTTTAAAAACTCCAGAAGTAGCAAGTACAAAAAAGCAACTACTATCTCTAAGCTGAGGGGGTATGGACAATAACAAAACAAGCAAAAACAAATGGACAAAATTAATGACTAGGGATTCTTGCTGCCAAAGTTGAGAGGCAGACTTCTTCCAATAGGAGAAACATGTAGACTTCTGGTTGTGAAGAAATTCCCAGAGGCTGTGAATGGGACGTAGTCTGTAGGAGTGCCCACAGTTGCTGAAGGGTGTGGCCAGGAAGAGCTAGAATTTCAGAATTCGTTGTTGGCAAGATCGTGACATGAAAGCACAGCTAGTTTGCTTCTGTGGGAGCTCCTGAAATTTTGCACTGAATAATAATAATGGAAGACCAGAACCCCAAAGGGAGGTATCTTCCTTTATTACAGCCTTGCCAGATCTTTCCAGTGCCCTCTATTGATAATGCCTAGCATTTTGCAACTTGGCAAAGTAAATGTTACCTGGGTTGTATCATTACCACGAAGCATGGGAAGAAATAGATTTGGAGCTGAAAGAAAATAATATAGTATTGGAACACCTAGCTAATCACTTGACTGTATTTTGCATTTCTTTTGCTCTTTATAAACCTGCCTTACTAAATGCTTAAAGACCTTTGAACTTGACAGAATTCTGAACAACTTCATTCTTGAACCATACATTTTTAACTGATATTTAAAATGCTATCTGATTGGATTTTGTTTACCTCATATGACTTTTTAACTTGCTTTTGCATCTTTTGAGATCAGTTTATAGTCATGATGTATTGTATAAATTTGCTTTTGTTAGCTCAAACAAAACAATTTATTTCAAGGAAGTGTGTGAGAATAATTAAGACAGGAATAGGAATCTTAGTCATGTAATCAGTCTTCATAAGAACACAGGGAAAAGAGTCATAGTTGACTCTTTATATTTCGGTTGTCATTAATTTTCTCTGAAATCGGAACGCACTCAGGTAGTGGAAGTATCCAAAGTTGAACCAGTGACTGCATTACCTTGTTGCTCACCCCCCCCGACAGTGGTAATTAATGATTTTTTCTCATGTGGTCTCTCAGTTGATCTGTATGTTTTTCTTCTGCACCTGCCAACTAAAAACATTACTTTTACTGTGTGATGATTTTTTTCTACTTCACAGCATATACTAATTTAGAATTTATTCTTAATTATGCCATTTTCTCCCTTCTAGCAATTACATGTTGCCTTTTCTCTATGGGTCTTTTAGCTTATGTTTCTGCTACTAACATGTTGATATTTTCTCCATATCTCTAGTTCAAATTACAAAGAAGTAGACTTTTATTGATTTTGGCCAATTAATGATCTTTCTTCTTGGGAATAACTTAATTCCAAACCACCTCATAAGTTCCTAGCTGTTTCATGGATTGACTCTCATTGAGTTGATGGTTAACTCCTGATCAAATCAGTAACCATCAGTAGTGTAAGTTCATGTGACAGACAATATGGTCACCAACTTTAGGTTAGAAACCAAATAAAATTACTTCTCTCAGCAAATTACTCACCACATGAAAGGGATATATTGGACTGGTAGAACAGACCAGAAACTTTGAAAGGTCCTCCATAGTACACAACTCAATCTAAAAATACCAATGAAAGAGAGTTCCCCAAAGAATTTCTCATCGCTGGTTCCCGCCAGCGGCTTTTATAACTTTGTATCAGCACCAACAGTGACTTCAGTTGACTGTGCTGATGAACAATGATGGGATCTCCCATGGGTTTCTCTTTTTGACAGTTCCCTATGTCCCTTACCAACAGCTTGCTAGCCTCTTGGAGAATGAAGAGTTCACAATTGCCCTGTCAGCATAACATACAACTAAGCCATAGCTGAGGCAAAGCTTTTTCAGAGTTTTTATAGTCACCTCAAATTTGCAGTTGTTGTGACCATTTCACTGAGCCCTCCTTGACTCAGAGTCAGCTCAACTGCTACAATGTTCAATATTCCCTCTTGGGAGTGGGGGCAGGGGTGGCAGGAAGGAGCTCGCTCTACCCCCTGATGCATTATAAAGATGAAAACATGTTCATTTAATTTAAATCTTACCACTGTGAATTTGGACTTTGCTTTAATTCTCTTCTACCTTTGCAAAAACTATTTATTAAAAAAAGGCAAATTCGGCATAGATGCTTAGAGTTTGAAGGAACCCTTTAGATTATATAGTCAGTACCCCTAATTTTAGAGATGAAGAGAAAAAGCTCCTCCTCAAGTACCCCCTAGAAAATGTTCAAGTGGTTACTCCCTTTCCATCTGTCAATAGATGAGACTAGAACTCAGGCTCTTGACTCTAAGCCCAGTGCTCTTTCTACTATACCATGCTGCCCCCTTGTGTTAGTCAGATTTCTTAAGAATTAGTGGTTTCATTCATAAGAACAAATTTTATCTGATTGAAAGAGCTATTTCCAAAACAGGAATGCGTAAGCTTATATAAAAGGATCAGAAGATCCGACATAAACCTCCATTTCACGGTATTTTACCATTTATTTGTATTATTATGCATACTTAAAAACATTTTTGTCTTTTCTTCTAATATTAAATTATGTCTTCTTCTAAGATAAAATTAAGGCCCTAAAAGGTAAAGATCAAACACAAAGTTGTGTATTGCAGTGGGAATGAAGGGACAGTCTTACTTTTAAAAAATCACCATCTTTAATTAATCCTCAACCTGTCTTAATATATCAATGATTCTTTTTACTGTAGTTATAGACAGGGTTAATTGGTGTCCTGAGGCATCATGGAGGTCCCTGAGAAAAGTCACAGAATAAAGGGAATAGAAGAACCACCTTTTTAATAGTAAGCATTAAACATTGTGAAAAGTAATAGAAAAAATAACCCAACTTAGAGCATAATAGTCAATTTTACCTTATATTTTCACTCAACCCCCTCCCAACAGAAAGTATATTTATAAATAGAAGAACAAAACCAATAAAATATAAGTAAAAAATTAAAAAAAAACTCTGACTTGATCTATTATAAGAAGAATTTAAAAGTGTAGAACCGATGTATCGGGGGAAGACAGAAGAAAAAATAGGGTAACTAATAAATGAGAGGAAGCGAAGAATTAATTATTGCACTAAGAAGGCTGATATATTGAGCTCATTTTAAAATGTCTTTAAGAAAGAATGAAGAAGAAAAATTTAAATAAGGAGGAACTAATAAAGACAATGAAAATTGCTTATAAAAAATGTTAAGGAAAATGTGGAGGACATTTTAAAATAGACTAGTGATTCAGAGCGTCTTAAGTAGGATTGTGGAGGCCCTATTAAAAAAATCTGTGACCAAGACATAGTCAAACATGTAAGCATTGACTTGTATTTTATGTTCTTCATTAACTTTGAATTTTCACAAACATATAAATTACCCCTTAAAATATGTATCATTCTAGAAGGATTTCACAGGAGGTGCAGAATCAGTACACACATCTCTATTGCTCTCCTTTTCCTCTTACCTCTGAGTTTCTTTCTGATCATCTTTGAAGAGATTGCTAGCATAAAATGGCATTTGACTAGCACTCCCCAATACAGCCCATTCCAGCCCTATACCCAAATGCCCAGGAAGAACAGAAAACAACAAAAGTTCATAACATTGAAAAGTAACATTGCATAACAAATCACCATCGGAAATGTTGAGAAACACCCATCTATACTCTGTAGTATATTAACCTTAGGAAATGGAATCCATTAATTCAAACAGGAGGAAGATGTTTTGAAATTCTCTCTTGTCTAAGCCTTGAATCAAGAGCTGTATAAACCCCCAAACTGTCCATCCACTTAATTCTTCATGAATGAAGGTGGCAACATCACTGTTTTCTGCCCTTCCTTCATTCTTATTTAATATTCATTCAGAAATAACTAGTTATAGGAGACCACAGAGCAAGAATGGATGAGGAAGCCAGAGAAGAATTGGAGTTAAGTTACGTTTAGCTTGCCATTAGCAAAGTATTATGGATGTTTTTCAAAACTGAAAATAATATACTACATTCTAGGGGTTTTGTCTATTCACCTAAACCACTGTTAATCACACAACGACTAGGAAATGGAAGTAGGACATTCTACATCAATACATTAGTGCTACATAGCATAAATAACTTTCCAAAAACTGAGGGATTAGGATGAGAGCTTTGAACTGAAACCTTTATTAAAGAAAAAAATATGATTATTACTTAAGAGAATAGTGACAACAAGACAACAATAGGAAACTAAGAATACATGACCAGAATTTAAAAAATAATCATGTAAAAATTTAAAATTAGTTGATGAGAAGCACGGTCTTGAAAAATTTGGCCAAAATGCAGAAAAGAATTTCAGGACTTGAAGAGATACTAGAGAAGATGGCTGATGCAACGAACAAACTCAGTACCATTTCTAGGAATTTTATGTAACCCCAAGGAAGAAAGCAGAGCAACTGAAACAACACCAATTAGAAAGCCCATGTCTGCAGATTAAAAATCTGTCTTCCAGGTAAATTCCATGTAGCTGATAGGATGAGACAGCTCACTAAATGTCCATTTCAACTCCCTTCTCCCTGCCTTCCTTTGCTCTTGATGCTATTAAGATAAACGCTTAGCTTTTCACACCCTCTGGAATCTGGAAATGGTCATGAGATTTAATTCTAGCTGTAAAGGTACAAAATGAAATCTATGGGAGAGCTTCTGTTACTAAATACAAAGGCAAAGGCAAAGACAAAGTCTCAATTATTATTACATCCCTAGTAGTAGTAGAATGCCTGTTTTATTAATTCAAGTACACCATTCTCTGGAGTTATTTATAAACTGTTGTTTCTCTAGGAAATTCTGTAGTTTATAGCTCTAAACTATTTTATATAGTAGTATTAAAATGTAAACTTGGCAAGTAAATTTAACTAGTGCGTTATATTATACCATTGGAGCTTCCAAGTGACTGGGAGGTAAGTTAAAATGTTTAAATAAGATACAAATAGTTACTATCGAACAGATGAACTGTATCTTTGGATTTAAGGAATGTTTGCAAAATTAATTATGGCATAATCAAGCAGAATTACAGTTTTATCTGTACACTGGCAGAAATAATTTGTTTTTAGTTATCTCTGTGAAGAAAAACCTAAACAATAAAACATCGCCACTCTCAAGATATTTTTGAAAGAGAAAATGAAAGCCATTCTTTGTCAAAGTTCGGAGTTAAGTTCTTAATTGAATTAATCAATACCTTTAAGTGAAAATATAAATTAAATAAGGTAGCCAGAAAAGAGGTAAAGAGTTAGAATGCTGAAACGTTTTATTGTAACATTTTGGCATTTATCATTGAACGTATTAGTGTGCCTGTATATTTATTAGTGTGCTTGTATGTGTATATGTGTGCACATGAGTGTATATACATAGAAGTGTGTTAGATATCGAGTGCAGAAGAGGGAAGGATGAAGTAGGAAAACATGGGCTAGGTGTGGTAATCCCAGCACTTTGGGAGTTCGAAGCAGGTGGATGCTTGAGCTTATGAGGTTGAGACCAGCCTGGACAGCCTGGTGAAAAATCTGTCTCTATAAAAAATGTAATAATTAGCCAAGCATGGTGGCTCATACCTGTAGTTCTAGCTACTTCGGAGGCTGAAGTGGGAGGATTGCTTGAGTCCGGGAAGTGAAGGTTGCAGTGAGCTGAGATCATGCCACTGCACTCCAGTCTGGGCAACAGAGGGAGACATTATCTTATGTTTTAGTCAGAGTGTTTCTTGGGTCATATTTCTAGATGTTAGTCACTTGTTAATAAGTTCTTCACTGAATTAATCAGTACCTTCTCATTCAAGTCATAAGGGCAAGGACAAATTATGAGAATCTGTCTCATAATACAGATGTGTCAGAAAATACAGTGGGTATTTATTGTGACTCAGGATATATTTATTTCCTGAGGACAGAACCATTATTCTTCTGGGAAACACTCGGCCCATCTTTGAATCCAATCTTGTGTTTCGAATGGGAGAGGACATGTTCTTATAGGCCTCATACCCCAAAGCACAGATGAACACCTGATGTACGGGGCCAGTCAGAGCCCTCCATAGGTAATACTACTCAGTATTTTCTAGATATATAAGAAATATAACTCTAGAGAAGCTCATTACCATCTTTCCAAACACCAGAAAGTGAGTTTGCACCAAAAACAAATATATAAGGCCAAATACAGAGAATGATGGACTTGTTGTCCTGGATATTTGCCCTCCACTCACTTTGGTTTGGTTACATGAGATGCCTACTACCATTCTAATAAATTTCTTGTTGCATTCAGGCTTATTCAAAAGGGTTTTTCATGCTTGCAAATGAGAGCTCTTGAGAATACAGTGTAATCATAAAATGCATGTTATCAATAGACCAATTCCAGTGAATCAATATAGTGGTAAGTGTTTAATCAGTGTGGTCAATTTAGAAAGGAATAACGGATAATGTAAACTGTGTAATCAGAGAGAGGAAAAAAATCACCTGGTACACTTCTTAATTTAATGAAAAGAAAGCTAGGATGAGATCCTTTAGGAGCAGTATTTCTCAATATGTAGCCATCAGAAACCTGCACCATAATCACTTAGAATGATGGCTAAAGGGAACACTCCTGGGCTGCCATTCAGACCTAGGACATCAGAATCTCAAGGGGCAGGGGACTAGGAGAGGTACATCTTTTAACAACACCCTAGGCCAGGGGTGTCCGATGTTTTGGCTTCCCTAGGTGTATTAGTCCATTTTCATACTGCTATGAAGAATACCCAAGACTGGGTAATTTATAAAGAAAATAAGGTTTAATGGACTTATAGTTCTACATGGCTGGAAGGCCTCACAATCATGGAGGAGGATGAAGGAGGAGCAAAGCCATGTCTTACATGGTGGCAGGCAAGAGATCGTGTGCAGGGGAACTGTGCTTTATAAAACTATCAGATCTCATGACACTTATTCACTATCAAGAGAACAGCATAGGAAAAACCCATACCTATGATTCAATTACCTCCCACTGGGTTCATCCCATGACATGTGGGTATTATGTGGGTATTATGGGAGCTACAATTCAAGATGATATTTGGGTGGGGACACAGCCAAACCATATCACTGGGCCATGTTGGAAGACGAATTGTCTTGAGCCACACAGAAAATACACCAACACTAACGATAGCTGATGAGCTTTAAAAAGAAAAAAAACTCTCAAAAAAAATCTAATAATGTTTTAGGAAAGTTTACGAATTTGTGTTGGCCTGCATTCAAAGCCATCCTAGGCTGCATGAAGCCCACAGACCACAGATTGGACAAGCTTGCCTTAGATGATTCTAACATGGGTTAAAAGTTGAGAACCACTGCCTTAGAGGAATGACCATTTTTATTAGGATGCTGATAAAAATGCAGCTTTGAGAGGCAATACATGTACATTTGTGGATCCAATTGTGTAGAGTGCAGAAAAACTATGTAAGAGAAAAATCCAGTGAGTGGTACAATGTCAACAAATAGAGAAAGTGCAAGTATAAGTACAGGGTCTGCTATGGTTTGAATGTTTGTGTCCTTTCAAAATTTATGCTGCAACTTAATCCTCAATGCTATACTACTAAGAGGTGTGGGTTTGGGGAGATGATCAGGTCATGAGGACACTTTCATTAATGGATTAGTGCTCTTAAAAAGGGCTGGAGGGGCCAGGCACAGTGGCTTACGCCTGTAATCCCAGCACTTTGGAAGCCCGAGGCAGGAGGATCACCTGAGGTCAGGAGTTCGAGGCCAGCCTGGCCAATATGGTGAAACCCGTCTCTACTAAAAATATAAAAATTCCCCTGTCATGGTGGCACATGCCTATAATCCCAGCTGCTTAGGAGAATGAGGCAGGAGAATTGTCTGAACCTGGGAATCAGAGGTTGCAGTGAGCCAAGAGTGTACCACTGCACTCCAGCCTGGACAACAGAGTGAGACTCCATCTCAAAAAAAAAAAAAAAGGGGCAGGAGGGAACTAGTAGGTGCCATTTTGCCTTTCCATCCCTTCAACCATCTGAATTTGCTATCAAACATTTCAAGGCATCACTTGGAAACAGAGACCAGGCATCGAACCCACCGGCACCTTGATCTTGGACTTCTAGCCTCCAGGACTGTGAGAAATAAATTTCAATTGTTTATAAATTACCCAGTCTTGGGTATTTTATTATAGCAGCACAAACAGACTAAGACAGGGCCTTAGAACTGCACATCAATAATAAAGTACAGAAGGTTTTTTTATTTTGTTTTGTTTTTGTTTTTCAAATGGAGGAGTCTTGCTCTGTGGCCCAGGCTGGAGTACAGTGGTGCAATCTTGGCTCACTGCAACCTCCACCTCCTGGGTTTAAGTGATTCTCCTGCCTCAGCCTCCCAAGTAGCTGGGATTACAGGCACACACCATCATGCCCAGCTAATTTTTGTATTTTTAGTAGAGACAGGGTCTTGCCATGTTTACCAGGCTGGTCTTGAACTCCTGACCTCAGGTGATCCACCCACCTTGCCTCCCAAAGTGCTGGGATTAGAAGCATGAGCCACCATGCCCGGCCAGGTGTTTTTTTTTTTAAGGGAAAATATTGACTTGGTTTTCTTACGTATGATAGCAAAGGTTATTTCTGCATATACTTGTTGCTGGCATATGAAAGTTTTATGTCATTGCTAATAGCTAATATATGTATGAAAAATGAAAAATCCATTTTAATCAGTGAATTAGTGCCTATTGTAAAATAACCACCCCAAAATGTCTGTTCAACTTCCCCTCAACTGTATCAAATAAATTTTCATTAAAATAATGATTTTGGCTTTCATTGGGACTACCCATCTGATTCAACCAAATTTTCTTACCTCAAAAACAGACTCTGAATTATGGCTTCTACTAAATTGAAGGTCTCAAATCAGATACCTAAATCTGAGCAATTTTCAGAGGAAAACTATTTGTTCCAGGTAAATGTCAAACAAACTAGATAAAATATCAAATGAAGAGCCATCATAAATATGATCATTTGCTCAATGAAGTTCAATTTTCTATCTAGCCAGCAAACATGTTTTTTTTTTTAATTACAAGAAATGCAGGATTGAATGCCTCTGAGAAGAACCACCACAATCTAACCATCTTGTCAATTCCATTCCCTGGAACCTCAGGAGTTGAGTCTTCCTACCAGTTTCACGGAGTCCACATCAGCCTTCTTTTTCTATTCCTCGATCTTCCATTTCAGACAGTGTTGGTAATTGGTTTTTAATCGGTTCATTTACCTGAATGATTTATACTGCCTCAGGTAGGCACAATTTAATGACACCCATTATAGTGCTTTAGATTATTTCACAAATAGATATGCTGTTGTCCTTCAAGATTGAAGATCCATGCATATGAGTGTTATCATTCATACTTCTCTGATGTAGAAAAAAGTCCAGTGCATGACTGATAATGATAAGAAATGATAGTTTACCACGTGTGAACTATGTAGCAGGCAGTTTGCTAAGTGCTTTATACGCATTATCTTATTTAACAGACATTTTCATAAGAACAGAAATAAACAGAATCAATCACTGTCCATGGAGTTGCATTTATTTTGTACAGAGGCTATTTACAATTGTTTCTTCTCTATTTCTCAGATGACCAATTCTTTGCTCAAAATTGTCAGTTCACTTTGAGCATTAATAACAAACTGAGAAAATCACTAAACCAACTAGGTAAGAAATCTAGGTTCATTCTTGATTCTGGCAATAACTGTGAGAACTTAATTCAGTGACTTAACCTTTGAGTTTAGACCAGCTCTCCTGAAAGGACTCTTGTAGTTCTGACATAATGTGGCTCACTCCCTCCAAATTCCTGTTCTCATTTTGATTGATTAGCTACTTGGGGTGCTGTCAAATCTTCCGTAGTAAAATCTACGCTTGTATTTCAATGTTCCATTAAAATATAATTTCTGCCTAAACTGTTTAAAAAACATTCTACTCATCATTCAGTTACTTTAAAGTTATGCACTGTTACACAAATGACTTACCCAAGTAAGGACATTCTCTCAGGAACTACACTGGTTTCACAACTAAAAAAAACAGCAAGTGAATAAATAGAGTTATAAGCAAACTTAGAAAGTGTTCTAATAATAAAAAGATGATGTTTTTTACTTCAACATGTCCTTTCTTCTATGTAAGGTCCTACGAACACAATAAAATATTTTTAAATGTTTCTTATAATTAATTTGCATAAATGCACCATCACATATGTGAATTAAGAGCTATAATTGGTACTTAGGAACAGATTCTGGTATTGTTTATGTGAAATAAAAAATTCAAAATGTCTTTGCTGATCAACTGTGGGTAAATTTAAAGAGGCACATATTAGTATTGGGGCTTCATCCAATTATAAAGCTTTGTGTGGAAATTGTACAACAAACATTTGGGAATGACATAAGCTGTCTTGTTTTACCGACACATAATCTTAAGGAAACATAAATATCTTTACAATATTTTTCTTACTTTGATTAAAATATTTTTAGTATTTACTTTGTACTTAAGGTAATTGGCAGACTTTTGTCAAATATCTGTTTCCCAATGTATACAATTTCTGAGGATAGTGTTGCATTTTTCTAGTTGTTCTGCAGACTGTCTTAAGTTTAGGCAAGCAGATCTAAGATTTTACATAAATACTATTGTATAATAATTCTAACTCACTGTCAGCATATTTAGATATGATCTTATCTGTACTCCTGCATTACGTTTGCACATTTCCATGTTTCAATTAAGTTCACCTCACTCATATATAAATATGTAACTGGAAGAAAAATAGAGTGGAGTGGGAGAGCTTAACTCGGAATTGTATCTTCCCTAAGAGATAGAAAAGTATTTATTTCAAAGCATCCCTTGAGCGTTTTTGTACCCAGAGGATGAGCATGCAGGGGCTGAAAGTCTTGTTGACTGGGAAGGACTTAGCCGTAGTACACCTTTTATGTACCTGAAGACACCGGTATATGTTTCTCCTTTCTCCTTCTTAATCTAGCACTGTACTGTCCAATACAGTAGCCAATAACCACTTGTGACCACTGAACACTTGAAATAAGCCTAGCCTGAATTGAGATGTTCTATAAGTGTGAAATACATACCAGATTTTGAAAACCAGATATATTAAAAATATAATGCAAATTATACTATTATTTTTTATATTAATTATATGTTGAAATAATAAATTTTACATGTATTGGATTACATAAAATATATTTTAAAGTAATAATTCTTTTTACTCTTTTAAATGTGCCTGCTCAAAAAATTACAATTACATATGTGGCTCAAATGATTTATTATTATTATTATTATTGACAATACTGATACAGATTCAGACCACATGGTCTTTGACAATTATTTTTGTCAGTGGAATATGGATATGATGCAATTATTTCGTGCCAAATGATGAAGAATAACACAGAGCTTTGAGTTCACCCAAACCCATCATGATCAAGACTTTCCTGGACTGTCCTACTGAACTCCCCAGCTCCTGCAACCTATCTTACCATCCTCCCTTCCCCACCCTCTATCACCACAGTATCTTTCTAAATTAAGTAACTTAAACTTTGGGAAAATGCACTACACAACACATCTAACACTATGTGCCAGGCACAGTTCTCAGCCCTTTATAACTATCAGTTCAACTAACTTTTAGAACAATTCTATGAAGTGGTTTCCATTATAAACCCCATTTTACAGATGAGAAAACTGAGGTACAGACAAGCTAATAAATTTGCCCAAGGCCACAGACCTAGTTAAAAGCAAAATTATGGCAGTCTGGCCTCTGGGTATGAGCACATTTTTTTTTCTTTACAATTCAAATGAAACTGGGTCTTTGTGAGTCAAATTAAATTGGCTTAAACCTTTGTCAAACTTTGTTAAGATGCTGAAAGCCCTCATATTTCTTTCTCTGTCTGGCTTTGTCATTTTTACTGACCAATATCCCACAGATTCCCCAACCCACTTGCTAAGCTCTTCACCCTTCTGGTACTCCCAGATCACTCTCTTCCTATAGAAATTTCAAAATTTGCATTGGTTATGCACAGCAATTTATCATTATTGGCCCCACTCGATAGACTGTTTGCCTTCCCACACATGTCCTCAGACTCTTCTTTTTACAACCAAATAGGAAAAAGGAGCACAAATTTTAAGAAGGAAAAAAATAATCTATCCCCTTAGGAGACAGCAGCGTCTGGTGATACTTGTGAATTTAAATAGCATTTTGTTTCTCACTATCACACTGATAACAACCTTGTGTGAGAAATGTTGTTATCATTATACACAGTAGGCAACTGAGTCACAGAACGTAAATAACATTTGCAAGGTCACGCAGCCATCATGGAGCAGAAGAGGGTTCCTGCCAGACATAGGGTCTATAACTCACTGTACTAGTTGTGCTTCATATCTATCCACATTGCTTGAGTTCTTCTGGGTTCTCTGTCCCAGGACTTGGCTTCTGTAAGCACTCACATATGCATCAGTTTAGATGACCATAATTTATACGTGTGTCATCACCACAGTGCCACCAGATACTGCTAGGATGCCTGGGCTATCCTTCCTGATGTCATGGCATTATGTTGTCCAATAACTTTGGACACCACCTATGTCATTCTTTTCCTTCAGGTTTAGGAAAGGAATTTATAGTCATGTGTTATTGTGATCACAAATAATGTCTTTGGCCAAACACCTATGTGGCTTAGAAAACAAAATTCCTCAATCTGTAATTGTTATCACCATGTAGATAAAGGAAAGATGAAGGTCAGGCAGTGCTATATTCTCTCTGTTAAGTAAGGAAATAATAAATGCTTCCCAGATGTGGAAAGATGGAAAAATTGAGGCTATTAGAAAAGAAATTATTAGTGGATCAAAAGTAGTTAAAAGAAATGTGAATGTTCAGAACTTGACTGGAGAGCAAACTAATCAGCCAATGAAAACCTTTTGAGTTAATAATGAATGTCTCATCTCAACTTGAAACAAATCTGTCTGCTCTATTGGAAACATATACTATCAAAGGAGAGGAAAGCTGTCCCATAAAGGCATGGTAGCATTTGAACATCAATTTGACAGGTAGTGTAATTTCCTTACTAAGGACCGTGAATATCATATTGAAGCCTACTACAGAAATACTACTCAAATTCTCCAACATAACTCATCTGAATAGGAAAAGTTTCAGCACAAGTCAGAGGAGATATAGGGGAAAAGGCTTGAGGCTGATGAATTTCACTTATGACCAAAAAACCATGATCTTGACTTATTTCCATTTAATACTAATCTATTATCTCTAAACGAGGAACAAGTGAAACTGAAATCAGTCAGAAGCCAGAGTTATTTCTGCTCCAGATTTACTCTAAGTAGTGCTATGTCATCCGAATACATTTGTATGGAAGTGACAAGAGTCAGGGAATGTTCAGTTCTGATCTGTGCTTTTTTACTATTTTAAGTACCAGGGAAAGATGATAGTGATTAAACAACTCTGTTTCCAGCATATAGCAAATGGCATGCATATAGAAGATGAGAAAAATATTTTATTAATCTTATTCCAATGTTATCTTACATAATATATTCAGAAGGCAGCTTTTTATTACCTATATAGAAAAAGTTTTGAGAAATGTCAAGCTAATATTTCAATTGTTTTTAAAATGTGTTTTTCCCTAGGCATCCCAAAAGTGGGTTATTGTGCAGATTGTGGGAAGCTTCAACTAGTGTTACGCATTCCATTTCCTTTTTTTTTTCTGGAGATGGAGCCTTGCTGTGTTGCAAGTGTAGTGGCATAATATCAGCTCATAAAACCTCCATATCCTGGGTTCAAGTGATTCTCAAAACTCAGATCCCTTACTAACCTATGTCGTTTGTTACTTGTTCTCTTTCACATAAATTGAACTTAAATAATTTGTTGTTGTTGTTGTTGTTGTTGTTGTTGTTGTTGTTTTTGAGACAGAGCCTCGCTCTGTCACCCAGGATGGAGTGCAGTGGCACAATCTCAGCTCACTGCAACCTCCGCCTCCCAGGTTCAAGCAATTCTCCTGCCTCAGCCTCCCAAATAGCTGGGACTACAGGCGCCCACCACCACACCTGGCTAATTTTTGTATTTTTAGTAGATACGGGGTTTCACCATGTTGGCCAGGCTGGTCTTGAACTCCTGACCTTAAATGATCCACCCACCTCGGCCTCTCAAAGTGTTGGGATTACAGGCGTGAGCCTCCACACCCGGCCAGCATTCCATTTCAACATGATTAACCAGAATAGGGGAAACATAACAGAAATGATGATGACATCCCAACTCCCCAACTGTCTCTGGATTTAGGTTTGGTTACAGCTTCCAAGTAATCAGCCAAACTTCTTTAAATAATGTCCGAATGGCCTCCAAATCCTGGATGAAACTTTATTCTGGTAGGACAAACATCTACATGTATCATATGGAACTATAAACCATTGTCAACTTTAACACACATTAGGTAGACTTTGGCGTTTCATAAGGAGAATCACTTAGAGCACAAGTCACACAGTAGTACGCTGTTGGTTATTTATTAAGCAGCTCTTCATTTTGTTTTTCGAGAGTCAGTATTTTCAAATTAGATTTTATGTTCAAATTAGATTTCATATTCAAATTAGATTTCATATTAAGATATGCATTTCCACCCTCTCTTGAAAAAATTGAGGATATGAAAACTTAGGACTTCCTCATTATAATAATTTGCAGGATCTGAGTATCTGAGATCTCTAAATTTTCAGCTCCTCATATCCAATCCAACTAGTTGGCCAGCATCATGAATTTTAGTGGCCTCACAAACTCTTGTAAGCATTTCATGTTGTGACTTTTATGTAGATTCTAGATTCATGAAAATTCCCTAACTTAGAGCAAAGCTGATACAGAGCAAACTTTATATTTTTTGCTCCTATTTGCAGAAAACCACAAAGTTACAAAAATTGGTACTATTCTTGAGTTTATAGTTTTCCATCTCCACAGGACCCAGCACTGATTTTACCTTGTCTAGGAAACTCCCTTTACACTTTCTGGATAGCCTGTTTCCAAAGCGTACCGTATTATTTTATTTCCTTCTCTCCTACTTCAGTCTTTAAGGAGAAAACACCGTCTATCACAGAAGAACTCGCTCAACTTACCATCCTCCTGCTGCTGTACTTTCTATTTCACTTCTTTCACTTCACAGCTCTGTGAAAGTTGGACAACCCTTTGAAGAATTTTTAGCTTTTTATTTCCCAACAGCAATTGAAGCTACTATGCCGACCTCCCAATAACACAATTACTAAACTAGATCATGTAAATAAGCACAGTCGTGGGCAGAGAAATGTGCTTTGCTTCATAGTGTCATTTAACTCCTCTGTGCCTGTCTTAGAGGATGGAAGTGTTTGACCCATCCACCTTGATTCTCTCCAGATTTTTCTTTCTATATAATCTACCTTATTTGATCTGTCACCTGAAATGTTGGTGCTCTATTGAATTCTGTTTGGTCCTTTTAAAAATCTTATTCCATTTTCCCAAGATTATCCCAGTCTTCCCCAAGGATTCTAACCCACTTTCTGTATGCTGATGGCTCCATGTCTATACAAAAAACTTCCTTTTTCGTAACTTCCTCGTGGGATTTGCATACTTGCATTCATCCTCCAGTCTATTGCCTGAGTAACATTCCTCAAGGCAAAACTGATCTGTCAAAAAATCTCTTTTGAATTCGGGCTAAATTATAGGATAAAGTCCAAGTTCATTAGATCACCACACGAAGATCTCTACAATAGGTGCACAACAATTATCTGTGTCATCTCTTCTACCACCACACACACTGTGCTCTGCCATACTGAATTTCTTATCCCTTCTCTGCTTATTCCAGCCCCTTTACAACTCTGTGCCTTTCACATGCTGTTCTTTTTTCTTGTATATAATTTATCTCCCTGCTTCCTGATATGAAATTTCTCCTTCTTTCTTTAAGATCTAAGTAAAGATGTACTTCATGATGTAAACTTGCTAATCTCCACAATTAATGTAGTTGCACAGGTCTCTGGGTTTTCAGAGTAATTCTTAGTTTATTTACATTACTACACAGCCTCTATCCTCTCTCATTCTCAAAATAAATAGACTCACACTCTAGATTTTGAGATTCCTTAAGGGCAGAGACGGTGTTTCATATGTGAATTGTAAACACCTATTACCAACCTATTGTATGGTCGGATAGAGGTAATTACAATTCAGTTCAACAAAAATTTATTTTGTCCTGACTTTACTGTGTTAACTCTTCTAAATCTCCACAACAAGCATATGAGTTAGGAATCATTAATGAAAATTTTAAAAATGAGGTTCAGTGAAGTTATTAAGTTAAAACTCATAAATAGTTGAACTGGAATATTAATCTCCAAAGTACATGCTTTATCTAATATACATACCTTATATTTTTGTCAGTAAATCTTTGTTGAGTTAGTGAATGACTAATTGAACAAATAAAGGTTTCCCAATAAATCTTTGCCAATTTTCACAGTTAAATTGTAGGATAGTATGCACTGTAGTACTTCTTAAAAGTTTGAGATATATTAGCATTAGTTTGTTACTACATCTAATTTAATTCATTTTCTTTTATTCTTAAAAATTAAAAAATGTTTCAGAGATTACTTCCCAAAAAGAATCTGGTTTGCCTATTGAACAATATATTTCACTCTGTTTCTTCAAAAACATACAAAAGTTCATAATTACATGTTTTAATATGCTATTAAACCAAAAGTAAAAAAAATTAAAATTAATGCCAACTAATACAAAGGTTTGTGTTTGTCATTCTATGTGTCTTTTAAGGTTATTATTACTAGCTTTATTTAGGTTTCAATTATTTTATTGTAAATCAGGTCACTGAAAAGCCAATCAATTATTTAAAAACACTTTATGGGGATTACTTTTAACAAGAGAAACTCTATTAGTGTACTATACAGCATTAAATCTGTTTCAGTAATCATTTCATATTTCACATAGTTACAAGTAGATTCCTTTTTAGCTTCATTATAAAATGCTAATAACAATATCATTAATTAGTAATATATATTCGTGGAAATTAGTGACTTCAAGACCTATTTGGCTTCATATTTATATTGTCCTTTGGGACACATATTCCAGATCTAACATCACATACAGCTATAGATAGTGAGAATTAAACAGAACTATGAGATCATCTAGCTAGCCCAATGCTTTTATGACAAAGAAAATGAGGACCAGAAAGTCCCACATACTTTGTCCAACATGATCACAAAAAAGAAGATGACCAAGGATTAGAACTCAGTCCTTATACCCCTTAGTCAGTAAATTGTTTTCCATTTAAATTAATGTCTATTTATTTTCCTTGATGAAATAACAAGAAAATTACTCGACAAAGACAGTTTACTCCAGATGTTAAATCTATTTTTCTTTTCTTGGTTTTCCTTTCTATGGTATTAGCCTTTACTAAATTAATGCCACATAAATATCAACAGATTGGTCAAATCTGCTTAAGCAATTAGTTTGACTAATTACATGACTAAATTATTGGTTAATAAGAGTGCCTAGTCAATTCATGTTTAAGTAACTAGTTAAATTGGTTGTTTGCTTATAAACAAATAACTTCACCGGTTGAGGAAATGTTTTATTTTGTATTCTATTGATTTGGTACAGATTCCACTTCTGAATGAGAACGGAGTTAATTGTTAAGTGTGTCGTCATAAATTCATGACAACTTTTTTCACATAAGATCAAATGATCACTTTGAGTTAATTTTCATCTTTCTCCTAGTAACTCTGGCATCATGTTTCCAAAGAAGATGATGTGTTCTGGGTTTCCTTGACTCCTTTCTGAAAGTCATCAAAAGGAAGGAAAGTTGATGATGTTTGCTGCCTGAGAACTCAGGCCTTGAGGAGACAGACAAAAACTGGGTTAATAATCACTTGCGTGAAAAAGTAAACAGAACTGAAACAAAAAAGAGAGATAAAATATAAGAAAAGAGAATTTGATGAACATAAAATATTATTATATAATTTTATAAAACTGTGGCTTAGTTATGCTGCTTTGTTCCAAAGCTTAGAAACATTTTCAACAACTAGAAAAGAATTCACTCCTACTTAAATGTTGATCTAATGGTTGATCTGATCAAATCTGTATTGAGTGGCTATCATATAAAAAAGTTGGTGCCAAAACAAAGATATGTGTTACAGAAACTAAACAGATACTTTTCAGCTAGTGAATTGCTGCTGAAAAATGTCCAGGAATTGTTATGAGTGAGTCGTCAATTCTCTATGCTCCTCTAAGGGGCCTCAGCTCCCTCACATTATTTCAAATGCTCACATCTCTGGAGATGATGTGACAAATGAGGCTGGGGTGAGCGAGAAGTGATTTAGCCACCTCTAAAAATTATTTTCTCTGGTGCATCCAAATTGTCTAAAATAATTTTTTCCTAGGAGATAGATTTAAGTTTATTTCATACAAAGGAGGAAATTCTGAAAACAAAAAAAAACCAAAAAGGGAAGAAAAAAAGAAGCACATGTCAAAAGATAAAATAGTGCAGCAGAAGGATTCATTGCCTAGGTAACTTTTTTCTTTTCTCATTTTACTTTGCGATAAGTTCTCAATGGACTGATTCATTTAAGCTATGATTTTTATTCATATTTTTAAGCTGTTGGGCCTGATGTTGAAATCTCCCTTGTCACCAGTTAGACTTACTAGTTTTAATGATTTTGGTTTTAAATGAAGGTCATTATATAATATCCTGCATTGCATGCAGATTATAAAGTTCCTGCCAGCTTTGCCTTTTAATTAAATTATTCTTTCAAGTGGAATATAGGAGTAGAAAGTCCATCTTCTTTTTATATTGAAGAGGCTCTATAGCCAAACTTCCTTGCTTTATTACTAATGAATATTTAAAATAATGTTCTTGAATAAACGTTGGCTGTGTGTGAAAGAATTATTTGTTTAATACATCTTTTTCCCACCCAATTCAATTACCCATATTCTACAGATAATGTCATCCAACATATGACATATATACTTATGATATATATACCTACATACATACATATGTATATATGATACGTGTATGTGTCTATGTAGGTATGTGTATATATATACACACACACACACATATATGCGTGTGTGTGTGTGTATATATACACTCTGTTTTACCCTTGATTTTCAGATGTCTCTGACAAACAGCTAAACAAAGAACAAAAAGAGAGTTGTAGAGTGTCAGTTTAATAGAGAAACATAATACTTGACAGTGAATCTGTTGATTAACACTTCTGAAGAGGTGAGTAACCAGAAGTCTGGGGGAAAAGAGAAGAAGACAGGTTTACTGGGAGGAGCAGAATAATGAGAGAAGCATTACGAGGAAAGTCCCTTTGCTCTGGGCAGCAAGACTGGCACCTTTCATCTAGCAGCTTAACTCTCTGAGACGGGTATCCTCTACAAGGAGAGGAGGAAGGGATTCACCGCCTCTGGTTGGAAGCAGATCTGCAGGTTAACGTGCTAAGGCATGGAGACCCAGCAATGGCAACAAATGTGATAGGGGCATGGAGTATTTCCGGGCAATGGCGAAAACGTTCGCAGCCCAGACTGGCTTATAACAGTTAGGACCACTTCAGTAGACTGGGACACCAAGAAGCCATGTATGAGATAGAGGAAAATGAAAATTCTTGGGTTAGAGAGTGAAGAGAGAAGGCTAAATAGGCAATCATGATACCATAAATAATTCATCTGGGAAGTCATATTTCAGGGCCAAGGAGTTAAAAATAATCCAGAATAGACCCATCATCTTAGGAAAGTTGAGTAGGCTTCGAAAGGAAACTAAATGGAGAGGTAGAAAGGTGGATTTCTGGGGGGAATGAAGGCACAGTAGTTAAGACCAGTCTTGTTCTTTCTAGCTATTGTACCTTAAACTGTGTCATAAATCTTGACCAGAAATATCAGCAGATGGCATCTGAATGCTTTTGAAATTTTCTGTTTCTGAGGGTTAGTGTTCTAACCTCTCTGTATGGTCTCTTTTATCTGGAATAATAAACAGTTGTTGGGTGGCATCCTTAAGTCAGTGATCCGATTAGACTATCAACTTGCAAAGTCCCCACCATCCTTTTATCTAACATTATCTGCTGAGTTCTAGGATTGACAGTTCGAGCTTCAGTATAAAAACTGAGTACCTCTGCATTCATTCGATGATGAATAATGCAGGGCCGCTTGTTTATTTGCTTGCTCTGAAATCTTATCCTGTTTTTCAGCATCCCTTTCTAGGTCTGATACAAAACTAATTGTTGGCAGATGTGGAAAGTATTTTGAGCCAAGATATAGTATTTGTTTGCACTGTCTGGTTTTTCAGCCTTAACCAATATCAGGTCATAGCAGCTGGTTTTTATCAAAGCTCTGTATACTATAGACCATCCACCTGACAAAACAAGATTTGCTCACATGACCTTCATTTGAAAGCATTAAACACAGGCATTCCTCCAAAGTAATAGAGAAATTTTGTTGAAAATTTATAATCAAATTAATGAATTGGCTTAATTTGTGTTTATTTACATGCAAATGACTGTCTTGTAGTACACAGGCTAAAGTTTGTCCTTTTAAAACATACATTAAGATGTGTAGTTTTAGCTTAACATGAATTTTAATTTTAATTTTAATTTCAGGCTTAAAAATTATTTTAAACCCTTATACTCTATATAGGCATTACTCATTAAAAAAGAAAAAAAGCTTACCAGTCACTTTTTATCCTTACTGAAAAAGAGTGATATCATGTCAAAACTATAGTGAACAGCATGATTTGGATCTAGCACATTAATTTTGAATTAACATTCCTTTCTTTACTGATAGGGCCTTCACTTTCCCCTTACATGCCAGAATCAGTATGGTGAATTATGTTCATGACCTTGCTCATTGTTTTAAATAAATAAAAGATTAGCATTTTAGTCACCCTGTTTACATTAATCTAAAAATTTCATAAGCCACAGTAGTGTTTGTGTTTTCAACTTTCATGCATTTTTTTCCAGGGGTGCATGAGTTCATTTGATTTGTTTCAACTACCCAAAATATTTTAGGAGCACTGCACTGTGGAGAAGTATTTATTTGAAGTAGCTGTGGATAATTTGCAAACTCTGTGATGATACAGTGGTTTTTACTAACGAAACAGAAAAACTTTTATTCTGCAGTCTACCTGACACTGCGGGAAATAAAATCTCAAAGAGACCTAAGCTAGCTTTATTAAAATAATTTTAATTTTGGATTATATCTTCTCCTTGGGTCGTAATGCATCTAATGTGATGTGATTCAAAGGCAATTTTACCTGTTTTTATACCATCTGCGCAGTTATGAGACACTTTACAGCGCTGTAGAATAAAAGTTGTCTGAATCTGAAAGCCTTACTAAACAATAATTTAAAAGTCTACACGGTTAGAAAAGCATGAACAAAATCTCACCTTTAGTTCTGGAAAACGTTGAACGTAAATTTATTTGAGAAAGTTTAAAATACCTTACAATACCCAATATAAGGTCACCGCAAAATAAGGCAACTCCCTACTTTTCCAATGAGAAGATGCAATTAAAGATTTTATTTTCAGTCAGTTGAATATATAAACACCGAAGCATATGAGGTAGCCAAATGTCTACTTTTAGTATTTAAAATAATTTCCTTAGTTATGTATATTTAAAATAATATATAAGATAATAGTGTAATATTCACTTTTCTCCACTTCTTAATTTCTCCATACCCTTTTCTCCATTCCTTAATTTCATGAAAAATTTTATTAAATTCTCCAGACACAACTTTGACCTCAGTGTCTTGGTCATTAGTAGAGAAACTTTTGAAGTTATTTTACAAATTTTTCCAGAGAATATAGTTTTTATTTTCACCTATCATTGTTTGCAACACAGCACATTTTTCATTCTTTTTATGAACTGTCCCTAAAGTATATCCCAAGAGACACGAACCCATAAGCTTAACATTAGGACTTATTTTTCATTGTTATTTTTATCTCCAAACCATAAAGTACAACATTACTTTTAAGTGATGTTTAACAGAATTATTTATAATGAAATCCAACACCTATTGAGAAATAAAGCTCAATTTCTGTTTCTGCTTTTGTAAAAATCCCATCAGTTAACCTCTAAGGTCATGCAAAGCCAGCCTTGATTGTAACACTAATAAAATGACTTGCCAAATGGAACGTTGATGTGCAAAATAAGGTAATTGGGAAAGCAGCTATGAGCTATTTTGTAAGGGTTCAAATGTAAGCAAATAATTCTCTCCTTTTGAAAGACAATGGGGAGATGGGAACCTCTTCTTATATTCAGGCATGCGCAGTGCATTATCCAAGTATTATTTTAACTTCCCACTTACTACTGAGACAACTTACTTCAACTTTTGTTTAAATATGTATCTATTTATTAAGTAGGTAACACATTCTTATACTCAATATTATAAAAGTATTGAAGATATAAAGCAAAAAGTCTCCCTCATCTGCCCCTTATCACAATTCCCTGTTCTGAAAACAGTCAATGTTATCAATGTTTGTCTATCATTCCAAAGATATTTATCTGATGCATATACAAATATTACAGTTTGAAAGCACAGCTCTTATAATTTTATATACCGATAACTGCAATTAAATAATACAAACTTACACAGCTACTTATTGTTTCTTTTTCTTTCTCTCTGTCTTATTTATTTATTTTTTTAGATGGAGTCTTGCTCTGTCACCCAGGCTGGAGTGCAATGGCACGATCTCGGCTCACTGCAACCTCCACCTCCCAGGTTCAAGCAATTCTCCTGACCCAGCCTCTCGAGTAGCTGGGACTTCAGATACATGCCACCATGCCCGGCTAATTTTTGCATTTTTAGTAGAGGTGGGGTTTCGTCATGTTGGCCAGGCTGATCTTGAACTCCTGACCTCAGGTGATCCACCTGCCTCGGCCTCCCAAATTGTTGGGGTTACAGGTGTGAGCCACTGAGCCCGGCCTATTGTTTTGTTTCCTTTCCAAGGAAAATATAAACATAATTCAAAACAATCAATTTTCTAATAATTCTTCTGGCTGCGAATGCTACTTTTGATTGGTGTTGTACAATAATATTTATATACATATTCATATTTGTTAATTCAATGAATAAATTTAAACTAGCAGTTGATCAGTTGTCATCATACACAGTTTATAAGAGTTTACTCAAAGATGTTTCTCTAATTAAAATAGTTTATGAGTAAGGAGAACGTGAAAAAAAAGACAGTAAGTATACTGTTTATATGTTGAACAAATAACCAGTTAAATTACTTATTTGTTCTTTATACATAGTGTAATAAAAATACCATTTCAAAACATTTCACTTTCAAATCAGATCTTCTTTTTATTACAACAGTAATAAATGTTCACTGCAGATATTTTAAGAAACACAGACATGAGAAAAGAAATTACAAACCCTAAGCAACATATACACTGTTGAGCGGTCAGTGAACATCGTGGTATGTCTCTAGTCCTCCACCGTTTATTTGATTGAGAGAGACGTTGATCCTGCTCCGTGTCCCCTAAGTAAATGCTGTATCAAGGTCTTTGATAAGTGCAGTGGAACTGTCAAGTCACCAGCGTCACCCCACCTGCCGTGGCTCTTCCTTAGCTCTTAGCAACAAAAACTTGCCATGTGAAAGATCAAACTGCCCCCCTTTTCTACCAGGTACCCACTTTGAACCTTGAAGCTCCTTCCCACTAGCAAAAAGGATCTGAACTTGTATCCAAGACATCCCTGTGGGCTGCATCTTTGATTCAGGTCTAGGAAAAGGTGACTGGTCCTCCTATCCTAGTCAGTCCCTGGTTCTAATTTCATTCCAATTGTCTGCTGGGGCTGTACCTTCTTCAGTTGGCCCTCAGGTCTTTGCCTATCCTTTTCAGTTCTGGGTCTGGACCTTATCTCTGAAACCCTTCCCATAGCCTTGGATGAACTTCTTTGTTTTGCGACTTTTTTTGTGTGACTTATTCACTCTACATAATGCTGAGACTTCTTGCCACTGCCCGAAAACCACATTTCAATGCTCTGCCATTGGTTGTAAGCCGGGAAGACTGATATTAGCTCACTTTGGACTTGAATTTTTCTGTATTAATTTTTACTTGTGGTTTGAACTGTCCAATCCTCTGTGTCTGTTAGGTCTTAAGGATCTCAGGCAACTTCTTTTTGAATGGAAGCTTCTAAGATGTGTGGTGGCCACGGAGGTAAAAAATACCAATGAGAATCATGGTCCCTGAGGTATTCACTACCATGGCTCATAGACATCCACAATGATCAGGTATGAAATACAATCTATCCTGGAAATTAAACACTGTATATGTGCATTCCAGTTGGTCTGTTTATTCTAATGCTGAAAGCTAATTATTCTTATTTTTTACTTACTGTAGAAGGTTTCCATATGGTGCAAGTGTCCCATTCTCTGAAGCCATACCCCAAGGTACAATTCCAGAGCTTGAGAACTTAGTATCCAAAGAAGTTCCTGGTTTGCAGGGGAATTGAAACGATCTCTGGAGACAGAAGCATAAAACTTCTAAACTGAAGAGTACACATTATGGACCCCTGTAAGATCAGAGTGGACAAATTTGAAAGGACGGCTGAGGGGCTGATGAAGGAATTCCTCAACCCGCTTGCAAAACATGACATTAGGACAAAACTTCCGTCCACACAGTCCATTGGGAAATGTATCAGCCTTTGCTGTCAGCTTGATCCTTTACCTTTATTCTCTTCTTATTCTCAGTTGCACCAATATTCTTATTCCCTTTGTTCTAGGCTTGATTTTCCATTTTACCTCTTTTAGATAAGTTCTGCTTATTACATCTTCTTTTGTAAATCATCTCTGCCTAGCCATAGGTAGCTAGAAATGCAGTGTTTGCCTCTGGTAGCATGGGTAAGTCTCAACCAAATTCATTGCTTCTCATTGTGTGATTGTAACATCTGCATGCTATCATATCAAGTCTGACTTGACTAAAACTTTCTGAGCATTCAGGGCATAGGAATACTTTAAGAGTCCTGGCTGTCTATAGTTGGAGGTAATTTAACCTATGGATGGCATTAAGCATATGGAGGTGGGGGGAACAAAAATTCTGTCAAAAATCTTAGTGTTTTTTTTTTTTAACTTGCATTTTGTTCAGATGATTCCTTAGTTTAAGTTGTTCCAAATTAATCATTCTCTTAGTCAACCAGGTTATTGTTAATGCAGCAGAAGCCATAGCCATCAAGATATGAAATAGTTATGTGAAATGAAGTTCTGCAGAAAAATCAGATATTTTGATTGTTTTTCATAAATATGTACAGAAAGTAAGACTTAGGCTTTAAAAAATAAAATGTAGGGTTTTTTTATAGCAGTCGATATAAATTAAATATTCTCAAACATTTTATTTCCTCTCCCCTTTGATGAAATTCTGCTAGGTTAGAAGAAGTTTCACTATGAATAAGAAGGCATTCTGAGCATTCAGAAGACTGACCTACTAGATCATTTTTTTCCTTTGCTGTTTGGTCCATAAAAAATTGATGTTCTCTTCTCAGGTAACATGCTTATTTTTATCTACATGAAACTCATTGATCTCCTTCCAATTTGGTGTTAGCCTCTTCATTCCACTATCATTCCCGAGGTAACGAATGATATTTTCATAGGCATGGCTAGTAATCAATATAGACAAGCTCTGCTCATTGATCTGAGGAAGACCTTTGATCTGGAAAATCACCAATTATGGCTATTTAAAGTAGATTCAATTGGATTAGGAAGAACAAGAATGAACTGATATCTACAATATTCTTTAATAGTTTTAAAACCTAGAAAGACACAAAGTTAAATATAAGCCTCTTAAAGAATAAGGGTTAATTTTCATTCTTTCAATTTTAAATGCAGATTTTCTTGCACATTCTACTTTATCACTGAATTTTTTATGGCTGTGTAATGTGATATTCTTATAAAGGACATCCCAGGTACAAGGTAATTGACGATTTGCAGTGAGTTTCTGACAACCTTCAAATCCTAATTAATAAAAATAGGTTCAGCTTAAATATTGATATGCTAAGCATTAGTCTTATTTTAACTGAAAAAGGTGGACTTCTGGTCCCAGCAAATTAAGTCTTTAATAGTATGCAGGCTACCTAGTTGATTGATTACATTTTCTAGTATAATTTCTAGTTACTGTTATTTTCAGGCTATGACCAAATTTGAATTAGAAATGAGAACATGGATTGGTTTTTGTCTCCATGAGACTATTTCCCAGAGTACAATCTATATTATTTAATGTACAATAGTCTATGCTGCCTCTGAAAAACATGAATAATAAAATATATTAAGGCAAAGAGGTAGAGAGATCAAATTTGTTTTTTTTTCCTTTTATCCATTCTATATATTCAGGGAGTCCTAAATTCTGTTGGAAGATCTAGAGTCCTAAAAGGCTGTTTAATTTGTGGTTTACAGCACAGGTTATGGAGTTGAAGGGTGTGGATTCAGATTCCAGCTCTACAGTTTGACAGCTGCATGACTTTAAAGAGTATTTACTCTCTTTTTCTAATTTATTTATGTTTAATAATAATAATATCTATCTCATACGTTTAAGCCTTCAACAAATTAGTACTTCATAACAACAAATTAGTACTTCATACTTAAGGATTAAACAAATTAGTACTTTATAACAACAATGATACTTAATACTTAATAATGTTTATTTATTCAGCAACTATGTGATAAATAATGTTCTAAATACTTTAAAATATTCTAAACACAGCAACCTAATGAATTAGATACTCTCTCTCTCCCCATTTTATTGATGAGGAAACAACCACAGAGTCTAAAGTCATCTGCCAAAACTCACAAGTTGTTAAATGATTTAATGAGTATTAAAATACAAGTAGTCTTATTTGAGAGCTTCCCCTCCTAACCACTACTAGATTCATGCACAAAACGTTTAACATAGAAAATAGCACATAGTAAACTGTCAATAAATGATATTGAATGTTAATAAATACAAATAATAAATTCCCCCAAATTCCAGGAACAATTCTTTTAGATGTAAAAAATATATATATACCTAGCCTTGAAACAATAGCTTATTTCTTTTCTGCAGAGTTCAGTGCCCATTTCTCCTTTTCCTGCTTAATCTCTAAGTTGGGTGCTCAGCTTTTGACTCTGTTACCTGCCTTCTGTCAGCAGCCACTTCCTTCATGGCTTCTTCCCCCACCCTGCTAAATGTCTACCTTCTTCTTTTAATCTCTGCATTTGGCTACATATCAGATAATTCTTTATAGTGTTAGAAGACATCAGTTTATTTTTATCCTCAGCATTTGTTGACCTTTTCTTTCGGAAACCTTGACCAAACTTCCTTCCTAGAGAACACCGTCTCAGTCTCTTCTAGTTTCTTGCCTCCTCTAATGGGGTTGAGTTCCCTCCAGGCTCCAGCAGTGACTGCATGAGATGTCAGAGCAGACACATTACCTGGGCTAGTGAGAGGTTCAGGAATGAGTATGTGTGGCCCAGTCACAACCAGTAAAATTTAGCTGGAATAAATATTGAAAAAAAATGTTTTTCTTTTATGTTGGCCTCGAAGTTGTGAGAATATAAAATCTGGAGCTGCTTTGCCATTGGGCAACAATCAGAGATTTGCCTCTCTGAGACCGGAGTAAACACAGAAGAAGTTGAGAAAGATACATTGGGTCCTGTTTGTGTCATTTAAACCTCGGCCTCAAGATGTGCTTAGAACCAGTTCTCCTATAGACATTTCCATTGTGTGATGCAATATGTTTTCCTTTTGCTTAAGCCAGTTAAGCAAAAGGACTTAAGGTTTCTTTTACTTACAAATGAAAGACTTTAATTAAGTAATTAATTTTTGACACAGGGTCTCATTCTGTCACCCAGGCTGAAGTGCAGTGGTGTGATCATGGCTCACTGCAGCCTCGACCTCCCCAGGTTCAGATGATCCTCCCACCTCAGCCTCCCAAGTAGCTGGGACTACAGGTGTGCACCACCATACCTGGCTAATTTTTGTATTTTTTGTTGAGATGGGGATTCACCATATTTCCCAGCCTAGTCTCAAACTCCTGGGCTCAAATAACCTGCCCACCTCAGCCTCCCAGAGAGTTAAGATTACAGACATGAGCCACTGCGCCCGGCCTGAAGGAGTTTTAATTGAAAAAATTTCTTCATGCTCAAAAACAACATTTTTAACATTCAAAAAGATGAAGTTAGCTTATTGGTATATCAGTAGTGGATTTGGATAGTTTTGATGAGGTACAAGTTAGAGCCCTATAGGATAATTGTGTAGGTAACAACCATAGGTAATCAAATTATCAATCCCTTCCCTCACTATTCTGTTAACCAGACCTTTCTGAAGAATATCTTCATATCAATAAGTAGTCCTAGGGGCTTCTTCATGCCTTCTTGCTATTCTTACCCAGAAGTTCAAGCAGTAGTAAAAGAAAGACACTTTTATCCTAAAAGATTTTATGTCTTGCTCATTCCCAGGACTGACACATGTAAGTGAATATCTTTCAAGTATATTAAGTGTTCTCCTCGATACTGCAGTCCACCCATTGTCTAGAAAACCTCATACCTTTAAGCCCAGACAAGTTTCTTCCTGGCTATTTTCCCTGGGCCTGGAGAAGAGAATGATTTAGAAATTCTGCAGCTGTTTTAGGACACACATGGACAGATGCAGAAAAACAATGAAGTCGGGAGTCCAATAATAGAGCATTAGAGACCTTGATCTTGTTAGTCATACTGAAACAAAAGAAAAGTATACAAAATGTGACATAATGTTTTATGCACATGGCAAAAAGTCAGGATTCTGCCAGAGCTGTTTGGTGTCACCCCTTCAAATGCCTTCTCAGTATCTCACCCCCACTATTGTCCGTTTGTTGACCCCACTCATCAGAGCACTCTCTCTGGTCTCCCTAACATAGTGAAATTTACATTGTATTGCCAAATATGAGCCCAACAGTAATCCTCAGGAACATAGGCAATGTATTAACTATAAAGAGAAACCTCAGCCTTCTGGGCAGTTACAGAAGCTACATAATGATGCAAAGTCATTACATAGAGAGGTAATCAAAAGTGAGATGGAAATTACATACAGACATAGTGAAAATTTGCTTCACACCTAGGAAATACAAAGCAAAAGACCCAACTCTTGAGACAGTGATTCCCAAGTAGTGCTTTCTACTAGTAATGGGCAATTATAGTAGATTCTTTTAAATTAAGGTTAAAAGAATTACAATTAGGGTTAGCGCTGTTCTTCCTAAATCTCAGATATGTGGCTCTTTTGAGTAGTATGCTCAAACAATTTAGCTTGGTGTAATTTCCTTCCCAATTATATTCTATGCTACTTTTTCAGCATCATGAATATTTTCTTCCATGTACCTGTCTGCCTTGCCAACAGGTTTTTGTTATTTCCACATGGAATTCACTTACAAGGCTGCAGCTTTCACCTGCGATGCCACAGTCACTGGTCTTCTGAACAGTTATAACCTCCTGCATCCTAGCTCAGGAACCAGGCAGGCATAGACTTCAAGGGAGGCTATGCCCTCTCAGGCCCCAGGGAGATTCAGGCATGAATTATCCTATTCCAAATATTCCAAAAATTTAATCAATGATGGAATGGGAATATGAATATAACCACTGTAACAAGAGCAGAAGGTTCTTGTAGAGTTTCTAAATTTTGGGTTCTTACAAAGAGAAACAGGAGAAGGCATTGCTCTCTTCTCCTTCCAGCCATTGGATATTGTTTTATGGGTATATGATACTTGAGATACTTTAACTATCCTGCCACCATGGATAAAGTCAAGTAAAGGCCAAAAGGCAGCTTACTGAGAACTGCAGAGGGAAGATATGGGAAGAAACTAAGTTCTTGCTGGCAGCACTGAGTTAATAAATTATCACTCTGGAGCTGCTCAAGCACTGGACTTTTGATCCTGTAGGTGCAATGGGCATTTGTCTTCCCTTGTGATTATAAAACAATTCAATATCCTTTCCGTGTTAGGATATTCTTCTCTCTACAAGTAGAGCCAGCCATACATTATAAAAGCTAAAATTATTAGATGTATGGTTTCTCATTTTCTCTTGCATCTTGGGCATGGGAATGCAAGCTAGATTCTGCCCCATAGTTTTAACAGGAGTCACTGAAATGAAGGAACAAGGAAGCCCTGTGAGTAAAGGTGATGGAAGCACCTGCTTCTACATTCACGTTCCAGAAGCAGCTGGGTAGCATTGCTAGAGCATTATTTCAAGTTGAACGCTGGTTGGGCCAGTGGTGAAAGATGTGCTTGCCATGCCTAGGGGTTATGGCAATGCTGTCTTCATAAAACTGGTTTTGTGAGATGATATCAGTTTCATCCTTGGCTACGTAAACTCTAAACTTTTATCTCTGATTAACTTAGCGATTTTGAGAGCCATCTATTCAAGATTATTTTTTCTTAAACCCACTGGAGTTAATTTCTATTATCCACAACTAAGAACTTTGAGCAATACAAAGATATAATGCCTTTTAATTTTTAAAGTTTTTATTGTTGAGCAATTGGTTTCCTATTTTTGCAGCTGAAAGCTTTCTCACAGATGTACATGTTCTATTCCTTTGGTTGGAAATCTCTTCTCTGTCATTGTCACCATAACAAAGGGGACTGGTTGTTCTACAAAATACTGGTTCTGTTGAAAATGTATTTAAGAAATGTTGTTTAAACAAGGTTAAATGGATTTCCTTACTACAGGACATCTCAGAATGTTGTTATGTGTATGGATTGTGAATTTCCAAGAAAGGCATGTGAGGAAGTTGAAACTTACTCTTTGTTCTAAAGTCAGCATTTAGGGTGACAGTCATATAAAAGTCCATAAGAAGGCACCACTTTAGAAAATGACATATAACCTTTGTAAGCTCAACAAATCAGTGTTTCTTCCAGAGTTGAAATGGATGACTATTTGGTTAAGTATTAGAAGAGGCTACCAACTGTGGGCTGTGTAATATACATTTTTAAAAAGTTGATCACATTCAGCAAAGCATAATTAAAAGATTTCAGTATGAGAGGTAATGAAACTTAAAAACTAAAATTAATTCCTATCTCTTATACGCTAAGTCTGGGACATGTATTCATTGAGTTTGACTGATAGGCAGAATCACATATATTATGTAAGATGTTTCTCTCTTTCTCTTTGTACCTCTCTCCCTTCATCTTCCTCTTTCTCTCCTTAAAACACTATCACATGACAACGAATAGTAATCGTCCATGTGGGGTAGAAACAAAACACACTCTCCTGGTGTCATTGCAATTAAATATCCTTTGGTAGGTCCAGTCTTAAGTGGGAAGAAGTTACGGGGATCTATATTGTGCGACTGCATTAGTGCCTAGTGGTCTTTTCTTTTTATCAGAGAGAAAAAAGGAAAAACCCATTTTCCATATGTCCATTATAACTTTACTTATAACAAATGGATATATTGGTATTTTTGCATGCTATTATTGGTGTTTTGAGACTTTAAGTAAATACCATAACCTTTACTGGGATATGAGCACTTGTGGAGAGAAGGAGAGCGAGCTTGGAGAATCAATGGTGAAGTGGGAGGCTCGGCAGCACCGATGTTAAAATTCTCTTATTTCACTATCTCACCTAGAGTTGGAAATATATAATACCTAAATATTTTCATTTATGAAGTGTATTATCAGTGTTATTATCATTAGTTCTGACTTTTCTAGTGCTTTTTCTTGCTTTTATTTTTTGGAGACAAGGATGCTTTTCACTCAGTGCTGATTTAAAGCCAGAGTTCCCAAATGTATCAACTAATATCTCAACAAGCATGAGTCTCTAACATCCACAAGGCATACACTGTTGCAATTACAAAGAATTGTCAGACAGAATTTAGAATTCTTCCATGAGAAACTAACTTTGTAGTTTTGGTAGTAACAAAAAATGATTATTAATTTCTCCCCACAGATGGCCACCAGGTTTACTTAAGTGATGATATCTTAGACAGCAGTTCTAATATAAATATATTTCTTAACACTGTAGAAGGATTATTTATTATCACCTTTTTTCAAAGTCTTATCTAAGACTAAATGCTCCTGATTATAACATGTCTTTAATGAGTTCTTTTATTTTATTCTAATTTTGAAAGACTGCACTCCCTGACTTAACCTAGGGCTAAAATTGAGTATCAAAATCCCACTGTGGTTTCTGGTTCATCAGAAAACACACAGAGCTCCCCCAAAAGGCTTATTTCTCTACTTTATAACAGAGAAGTGAGTCAATCCGGGATAACTAATGCTTTCTGGTCTCTTTTAATTATTAAAATGCAGGGCTCGGGTTTGACAATGACATTGTGAGGCTGATGCAATTCCAGAGGTCTAAGGGTGACGATTTGCTGAACAGGGAAGAAGACAACATTTGCAATGCTCTTCACACTTTTGATTCACTGCTCTTCTTCCTGCCTCATGTTTCAAGCTCAGACTTTTCTTGTTAATACTCCACCCTTTCCTGACACAGAGGTGCACTATTTGTCTTACGGTAGTCTTTTTCTCTGTTGGATGCAGAGTAGCTCTGGTCATGTGGCTTAGAAGTCATGTGTCGTGGTCTCCATGTTCTGAGGCTTTCATCTGGTATTTTCTGACAAAAGATGCCACAAAGTAGTCACTGGGTAACTCAACTAACTTATTATCTCCTTCACTGGATTCAGCCCATTGTGTTGCAAAAATAATCTTATACAATATATTTCTCCAAATCCAGAAGTATATGTTTCTTGCATATGGGGAGCTCCTTTTGACATCTGCAGGAGCCTTATATCCATAAAAGGAATAATGCTTGGAACCACCTTGGCACTATTTTTTTCCCTTTGTGGGTTGTTTTAATTATAGAAGTATTACCTCCAATTGTAATCAGGATGTGTATTAATCTTTACAGGAGAACTATATAGTTGCTTGTTAAATGTTCTAACGGTTATTAATATAATAATAATTATTAATAAAACTAGGGTTCGGAATTTCCTCCTTTCATTATTTATTACCTAGGAAAAGACCAGAGAAAATGGTGAATACAATAATGTAAATTTAAAAAAAAGATCTTGCCTTCTTTTAGAGCTACATTGATTTAAAATGCATCATTGACAATATCACCATCATTCAAAGTGCTGTACTTTATTCAGGTGGCAGGTTGTATTTGCAAATGCAAAGCTCATCAGAGAGGGCTTCTTTTTTCCCCCTTCAGCCCCACAAAACTCTTCTGTTCCATTAAAATGAAGAATTAGAAAAATTATTTTTTAAAAATCAGCCTGAAGCTGTCTCTTTTGTTCTTTAACATACAGTACTTCTATTGAGGGTTTCAAATGGAATTTATTCAGGTCAGATGCATGAGATTGGACAGTCCCCATTTTGAAAAGTTACATATTCTGCATTACTCTTCTGTCCATATTTCTGAGTGTTCTAACTAGTGTGCTGCTTAGGCTGTATTGGATGGTATCTGATCAAAGTAGTTCTAATCCCAACATTTTCAGGATGACTTACTATATTTGTCATATGCCTGCTTTTAAGGTAAAAAAAAAATGAGTTTTGCTTTTCCCTTTGTGTTGTTTATTCATGTAAGTTCAATAAAAATAAAAGAAACACAGAGATGAGTTTCTTGGAATAAAGCAGTTGTGATGTTTGCATATATTTGTAAAATATTCCTTCTGATTCTTAAGAATTTATAAAAGTTTAAATGTAATTTATAGTTTATACATATAAACAACACATATATATAAAACAAAGGTATATGAATTATATATTATATACTTTAAAGAAGTAAGAAACAAAATAATGTACCCTTGCTTAACATTTTAATTTAAAAATAAACAGAGCAATCTATTACTTTATTACATGAAATGGTGTTATCTAGCACAAAGATTGAAAAACTAAGGCCCACAGTCCTGGTATTCATTTTTGTAAATGCAGGTTTTTTGGAAGACAGCCATGTCCATTTATTTGCATATTGTCTATGGTTATGTTTGCCTAAAATGACAGAATTGAACAACTGCAACAGAGACCATATAACCCACAAAGCCTACAATATTTATTCTCTAGCCACCTAAAGAAAGAGTTTGCTGACTTCTAATCTAACACATGTATAGGTAAGCGAATATTCCCCAAATTTAGAGGTTGAATGCTGTGACTGTCATATTTTCTAAGGGTGAATTATAAATCTATTTTATCTTCAGACAACCAGGCATGAGACTCAACAACTAGAGCCAACATGTACAAAGAAAGAAAAATTATATTTCAGAATGCTTAGCATTACAAGTACAAGCCTCCACCACTTGAGCTGTACGGTAGGAAACTTCTATTAGACACTGAAGGAGCTATTCATTATCTCTGCAAAAGATCTCTCCATACAGTAGAGAGCAAAAGCGTCAGCCATTACACCAAGTCTTTTATACCTTATTCTAATGTAAAATGGCAACAAGACCTGTGCTAGCTAACAGGAGGTCTACAAACTGCCCTTTCATAAAGCGCTGTCATTCTCAGGAGGAATGAGTCCAGAGAAACGGGAATGTGGGGACAGTCTTCAGTTAGCCTACTTTTTGCTTTCAGGTCTTGCTTTGATCCTGTATTCATCCCACGATGTGTGTTTGTTAAATTTTTAATTCATTGAGAGTTGTATACAGCACCATTAAAACAATCTTTTCACATTTAGTTGTCCTGCAATTAATGACGTCACCACTTGAAAAACTGGCTTCATTAACTTTAATTTTCCATTTGCTTTTCTGTCACTGATTGTTTGAAATATAACCACTCATTATTTCCATTCCCTTTCATCCACTGTTTTAGACTTTATTATTCGGCATTTTTCAGATATATTTTTATCCTAATGGCCACCGAATGGTCTACTTGACAGTTGTTGACAAACACAGTTGTTTTTTCTAAAAAGTAATCTTCCCTTTATTAGGCACCTATGTTTCCAGTGAGAGCATAAAAGTTGCAAACATATGATATTGATATTTTCAATATGTAACAGTCTGCCTTGGTTAAAGATCTAATCTCTATGTTTCTTTGACCTCATAACCTTTTACCTCAACTTTCAGTCTGTGTTCCATTTAAAAATGTAAATATTATTAGTGCGTATAGGAAAGATCACCTCTGTTTGAAAATTGCATATAAATAACTCCAGAGGACTGGAAAGGGGCCTAGGCTAGAATCACTGCATAAGGATTAGGTCTGTATTACATTAACTACAGAAAGAGAAAATTTCATACATTAACATGGAAAGAGCTAGTGAGGTGGCTTGAGCTGAAATTATAAACAACACAGATGTGGGCCAGTAAATGACATTCATGTTGAAAGCTCTTTTCTCCACTGTTGTCTGTCTGAATTTTAAGTATTGTACTAGTTATTAACTATCAATACAATCAGGTAATTAAAACAAAATGA
The DNA here is from genome assembly GCF_029281585.2 of Gorilla gorilla gorilla. Taxonomy (NCBI): domain Eukaryota; kingdom Metazoa; phylum Chordata; class Mammalia; order Primates; family Hominidae; genus Gorilla; species Gorilla gorilla. The sequence continues at coordinate 124,840,835 of NC_073230.2, forward strand.
AGGTTTTGCTTATGCTCCAGAAAACTGAGAAATCTAATAATTCAAGTCTAGGGGTCTAATTTCCATCCTATTACATATCTCCTGAAATGACCAAAGGAATATAAAAATAGACACTCATATGCATCAGTTAAAGGACCAGAGGAGGGTTATTATTTCCATTGTCAGAAATAGCAAAGTATTTCTGCTAGATTTAGTGCAGATGAAATGACAAGGCACCGAAGGCTGGTTCGAAATGTCCCTCTGGAGTAAGTGGTTCAGACTCTCAGGAAGTAATCAGAGGACGGTCTGCCAGACCACTGACACCTTTATAATTGGAAGGATGAACATGGGAAGCAAGGAGATTCTATGGGGCAAATGGAGAGTTTAAATTTGGTATTACTTATACTGCTGTGGATAAGGAGCATTTGTAACTAGTTGGTTGGGGGACACCCCAGCATTTCCTTATTTTCCCAGTAGAAATAATAAAAATAGTCATATTTATAGAGAGTTTATTATGTGCCAGTTACTTTTTTAAATGCTTAACATGAATTGTCACACTTAATGCTCCTATTGACCCTGGATATAGGTACAGTTATTAAATGAATATTATAGGTAAGTAAATTAAGGTATAGAAAGTTTAAGTAACTTGTCCAAGGTCAGATAATGAGTAAAGGAACTAAGATTTACACTCTGGCAGCCTGACTTGAGATGACACCCTCAATGCTATTTTATATGACCTCCTAGAAAGTCAGTGGTGTCACTAGTTCTCCTAGCTTCTTGACAATACATGAGGAATTCAACTGGGTATGGCATGTCTACTTTTTGCCAGATATAGCAAACAAAATACAGGATGCCCAGTTACATTTGAATTTCAAATAAACAATGAAAGCTTTTTTAAAAAACTGTCATTGCATTGTCCTGCGCAATATTAGGCACATACTTAAACTAAACATGTATTCGTCATTAGTCTGAAATGAAAGTTTAACCAGGCATTCTGTATTGTATCTGCCCGCCCTAAGAATGGCTCCTTAATGACAAGAAGGCAGCCAAACCAGAAGGAGGCATAGGAGCAGCCTCACAGCAAACCAGGCCTTGAGGCTGGGTAGAAGAGACCTGGACACTGTATTATGGTGCTCCAGCTTTGGCCACTGTATTATGGTGCTCCAGCTTTGCCAAATACAGAAGAAACTGCACAAAAAACTACTTTCTGTGCTGGGAAAGTTCTGTGTTTAAGCCTGCCCGTTGCTTCTCTCCAAAAGTTGGGTTTTTACATTGCTAATGTAAATTTGCATGTACCAGCCCTCCATCTGAATATCTCACAGCAGAAATCTGAGACCAACTGAAGAAATAATGCTGGGCCCTAAACCGAAAAGCTGTGTTTATGAGCAGACTTCCAGCCTGAATTTCTGTCTCTTCTTTCAAGAATAAATGAACAAATAAAAATTGCAGTGAAGATTGTGAAGAGATTCTGCAATATGAAATAAAACAACTTTTAGGAAGTATCTACTTTAATTGCTTAAAAAATCCAGAGAAAGTAGAGGTAAATGTTTGACAGTTTCCACTTTGGACTATCAAAAATCTAATATAATCCAATACTAATCGATCACCTACTATGAGGGTGACATGCTCTGGTGACATAGACTACAGCAAAGGTGGTGCCATCAAAGACATTTTTGTAAAAGAAATTATAGTAAAATAAATGAAACAGTGGATATTGGTAAGTATTGTAGAATGAATGAATGAATGAATAAATAAATAAATCTAAAGGAAGGGAGAAAGAAGAACTCTTGGCCGGGTGCGGTGGCTCATGCCTGTAATCCCAGCACTTTGGGAGGCCGAGGCGGGCAGATCACGAGGTCAGGAGATCAAGACCATCTTGGCTGACACAACAAAACCCCGTCTCTACTAAAGGTACAACAACAACGACAAAAATTAGCTGGGCATGGTGGCATGCACCTGCAGTCCCAGGTATTCGGGAGGCTGAGGCAGGAGAATCGCTTGAACCCAGGAAGCGGGGGTTGCAGTGAGCTGAGATCATGACACTGTACTCCAGCCTGGGCAACAAAATTGGACTTCATTAAAAAAAAAAAAAAAAAAACAAGACAGGACATAAAAAGAAATGAGTAGATGACTAATGGCATTTTAATCTCTCCCTTTTTAGAGAGAAGATGAAAGAATTTTTATTTGTACATTGAAAGCTATACTATTGCAGAATATATTTTGTCAATCTTTGCTGTCATATGAAGGTCAAGATCAAAAAGAAGGATGTGTATAAAGTTGAATATCCAAAGTAGAGGATTGAGAAAGACCTGCTGGCTCCATACTCAACATCCATCTAAATTCCTCTCAAGGTGGCTTCTGAAACTGTAGATGGTGAAAAACCACATCTTATTTCCCGACCCTGTCACAACTAAAATTCTGGATATGAATAAAGTCCACTACTAGATATGCTCCAGTGAGATTTAGGAGATGGAAGCGAAGCAAAAGATTTTTCTATTTCTACTGGAAATCATCGTGAAAAAGTCGTGTGCTTTATTTTCTGCTACATCATTAGCAGAGGTCCTAGTTCCTGGCTACTAGATTCATTGATGTCAAGTAAGAGTGTGTGGCATCTGTTGTGCTGTATAGATTGCAACAGGCATAGCATTGGTTTGAAGCTGGTACCATGGAAAGGAAATTTCCTGATGGTGTTGCCTTACTGATGGATAAGAGTGGTTTCTGGCCAGTAGTAGTGGCAGCAAGATTCTGGAGCCTACAGTACATGATTCTGGAGCCTATAGTAGACCATGTTTCACATCAGATGATGGGTTTTTCATCACAGGGGAAGTATCATCTCCCTTGGTGACCAAGTTCCACGGTGTGCTTATAGCAGTTATTCCTGAAATCTCAACAATAATTTGTTTCTTCAGAATTTATGGCAATTTTGTAAGCCATGTACTCTGTAATACATCTATTTCAGCTTATGCTAGCTAGAGTGAATTCTGTTTCCTACAACAAAAATCTAAACATACAAAAGGCCTGACAACAGAGATTGAGATGAGAAGTAAAGAAGCATGAGAACAGGCTGGAAAAGAATGTGTAGAGAAAATCGATTGCAAGGCTAAAAATGAAATTTAAAAATTTAAATTTGCATTAAATGCAGTAAAGATTAGAAATCATATTGCAGAAAGCTAAATAGTGCAGTGATAGACAAACTTAGGAAGCCCTCCAGAAAACAGGAGAAAGACGAATGTTTATTTAAAAAAAAAAATCAACAACAAAAACAAAACAAAAAACAGTAAAACAGGCCAGGCGCAGTGGCTCACGTCTGTAATCCCAGCACTTTGGGAGGCTGAGGCGGGCGGATCACCTGAGGCCAGGAGTTCGAGACAAGCCTGGCCAACATAGTGAAACCCTGTTTCTACTAAAAATACAAAAATTAGCTGGTTATGGTGGCGGGCTACCGTAATCCCAGCTACTTGGGAGACTCAGGCGGGAGAATAGTTTGAGCCTGGGAGGTGGAGGTTGCAGTGAGCTGAGATCGCGCCATTGGGCTCCAGCCTGGGTGACAAGAGTGAAACTCTGTTTCAAACAAAAACAAAAACAAAACAGCAAAACAATGTGGTAGACAAAGATATCATGGGATATTAAATATGCAGATAATAACTTTTACATAGGAGAAACCAGAATTAAAAAATACAGTAACTATAAATGGGATGATTGGGGCAAACAAAATACAAAAGAAAACTTTATTCAGAAAACTATAGATGTGAATGTGGAGAACACCGTCTTCTCTAAAGTTTCAGGTAAAATTTCCTTATGACATGTTGGAATTTAAAGATAAATAAAAAGTACATGAACATCCAGGCCCAAACAAAAACAATCTTGCAAAGGCTAGTTTCATAAAAAGACAGAAGCAAAGACTTTTTGCTCTATAACATCCAGTGACAGAGCATGATGAAATGTGTACAAAACTTTGAGGGAAAATTTTTTATAAGCTAAGAACTATAATGCTAGCCAAATTATATAACATCAATAGTAGGAGCTTGTGACACATAAGAACTCAGAAGCATGCCACCTATGGGGCCTTGCTGAAAGCAGTTATGCAATAACCAGATAATTAAAGTAAATAAATGAAGACTATGGTAGATGTAATATAACCTACATTATTTCCCCTACAGGGGAAACCCTGCTTACAAAATAGAAGTTAAAGTTGAAATAGAAATTACTTGGTGGCTGGCAAGATGGCTGAATAGGAACAGCTCCGCTCTGCAGCTCCCAGCAAGATCAATGCAGAAGGCAGATGATTTCTGCATTTCCAACTGAGGTACGTGGCTCATCTCATTGGGACTGGTTAGACAGTGGGTGCAGCCTATGGAGAGTGAGCTGAAGCAGGGTGGGGTATCGCCTCACCCAGGAACTCCCTCCCCTAGCCAAGGGAAGTCATGAGGGACTGTGCTGTGAGGAAAGGTGCATTCCAGCCCAGATACTATGCTTTTCCCACAGTCTTTGCAACCCACATACCAGGAGATTCCTTCGGGTGCCTATGCCATGAGGGCTCTGGGTTTCAAGCACAAAACTGGAAGGCCAATTGGGCAGACACCGAGCTAGCTGCAGGAGTTTTTTTCATACCCCAGTGGTGCCTGGAACACCAGTGAGACAGAATCATTCACTCCCCTGGAAAGGGGGCTGAAGCCAGGGAGACAATTGGTCTAGCTCAGTGGATCCCACTCCCACAGAGCCCAGCAAGCTAAGATCCATTGGCTTGAAATTCTCGCTGCCAGCACAGCAGTCTGAAGTCGACTTGGAACACTCCAGTTTGGTGGGGGAAGGGTCATCCGCCATTACTGAGGCTTGAATAGGCAGTTTTCCCCTCACAGTGTAAACAAAGCCTCCAGGAAGTTCGAACAGGGCAGAGGCCACCACAGCTTGGCAAAGCTGCTGTATCCAGACTGCCTCTCTAGGGCAGGATATCTCTAAAAGAAAGGCAGGGGCTTATAGATAAAATTCCCATCTCCCTGGGACAGAGCACCTGTAGGAAGGGGCAGCTGTGGGCACAGCTTCAGCAGACTTAAAGGTTCCTCCCTGCTGGGTCTGAAGAGAACAACGGTTCACCTAGCACAGCGCTTGAGCTCTGCTAAGGGATAGACTGCCTCCTCAAGCGGGTCACTAGATCTGTACAGGAGCACCCAGATTCATAAAGTAAGTTCTTAGAGACCTATAAAGACACTTAGACTTCCACACAATAATAGTGGGAGACTTTAACACACCACTGTCAATATTAGACAAATCAACATGACAGAAAATTAACGAGTATATTCAGGACTTGAACTCAGCTCTGGACCAAGCAGACCTAATAGACATCTACAGAAAACTACCAAAATCAACAGAATATACATTCTTCTCAGCACCACATTGCACTTATTCTAAAATTGACCACATAATTGGAAGTAAAACATGCCTCAGCAAATGCAAAAGAAGAGAAATTATGACAAACAGTGTCTCAGACTACAGTGCAATCAAATTAGAACTCAGGATTAAGAAACTCACTCATAACCACACAACTACATGAAAACTGAACAGCCTGCTCATGAATGAGTACTGGGTAAATAACGAAATTAAGGCAGAAATAAATAAGTTCTTTGAAACCAATGAGAACAAAGACACAACATATCAGAATCTCTGGGATACAGCCAAAGCAGTGGTTAGAGGGAAATTTATAGCACTAAATGCCCACAAGAGAAAGCGAGAAAGATCTAAAATCGACACCCTAACATCACAATCAAAAGAACTAGAGAAGCAAGAGCAAACACATTCAAAAGCTAGCAGAAGACAAGAAATAACTAAGATCAGAGCAAAGCTGAAGGAGATAGAGACACAAAAAACCCTTCAAAAAATAAATGAATCAAGGAGCTGTTTTTTTGAAAAGATGAATAAAATAGACCGCTAGCCAGACTAACAAAGAAGAAAACAGGGAAGAATCAAATAGGCACAATAAAAAATGATAAAGGGGATATCACCACTGATCCCACAGAAATACAAACTACCATCAGAGAATACCATAAACACCACTATGCAAATAAACTAGAAAATCTAGAAGAAATGGATAAATTCCTGGACACATACACCCTCCCAAGACTAAACCAGGAAGAAGTTGAATCCCTGAATAGACTAATAACAAGTTCTGAAATTGAGGCAGTAATTAATAGCCTACCAACCAAAAAAAGCCCAGAACCAGACAGATTCACAACTGAATTCTACCAGAGGTACAAAGAGGAGTTGATACCATACCTTCTGAAACTATTACAAACAACAGAAAACGAGGGACTCCTCCCTAACTCATTTTATGAGGCCATTATCATCCTGATACCAAAACCTGGCAAAGACACAACACAAAAAGAAAATTTCAGGCCAATATCCCTGAAGAACATCAATGAGAAAATCCTGAACAAAATACGGGCAAGCTGAATCCAGGGGCACATCCAAAAGCTTATCCACCACGACTAATTCAGCTTCCTCCTGGGATGCAAGGCTAGTTCAACATACAGAAATCAATAAACATAATCCATCACATAAACAGAACGAATGACAAAAATCACATGATTATCTTAATAGATGCAGAAAAGGGCTTTGATAAAATTCAACACCCCTTTGTGCTATAAACTCTCAATAAACTAAGTATTGATGGAACGTATCTCAAAACAATAAGAGCTATTCTTGACAAACCCACAGCCAATATCATACTGAATGGGCGAAAGCCGGAAGCATTCCCTTTTGAAAATTGGCACAAGACAAGGATGCCCTTTCTCACCACTCCTATTCAACATAGTATTGGAAGTTCTGGCCAGGGCAATCAGGCAAGAGAGAGAAATAAAGGGTATTCAAATAGGAAGTGAGGAAGTCAAATTGTCTCTGTTTGCAGATGACATGATTGTATATTTAGAAAACCCCATCATCTCAGCCCAAAATCTCCTAAAGCTGATAAGCAACTTCAGCAAAGTCTCAGGAGAAAAAATCAATGTTCAAAAATCACAAGCATTCCTATACACCAATAATAGACAAACAGAGCCAAATGATGAACCAAATCATTCACAATTGCTACAAAGAGAATAAAATACCTAGGGACACAACTTACAAGGGATGTGAAGGACCTCTTCACAGAGAGCTACAAACCGCTGCTCAGGAAACAGGAGAGGGCGCAAAGATGTGGAATAGCATTCCATGCTCGATAAGAAGAATTACTGTCTTGAAAATGGTCATACTGCCCAAAGTTATTAATGGATTCAATGCTATCCCCACCAAGCTACCACTGACTTTCTTCACAGAATTAGAAATAATTACTTTAAATTTCATATGGAACCAAAAAAGAGCCTGCATAGCCAAGACAATCCTAAGCAAGAAAAACAAAGCTGGAGGCGTCATGCTACCGGGCTTCAAACTGCACTACAAGGCTGCGGTAACCAAAACAGCATGGTACTGGTACCAAAACAGATATATAGACCAATGGAACAGAACAGAGGCCTCAGAAATAACACCACACATCTACAACAATCTGATCTTTGACAAACCTGACAAAAATAAGCAATGGGGAAAGGATTCCCTATTTAATAAATGGTGATGGGAAAACTGGCTAGCCATATGGAGAAAACTGAAACTGGACCCCTTCCTTACACCTTATACAAAAATTAACTCAAGATGGACTAAAGACTTAAATGTAAGACCTAAAACCGTAAAAACCCTAGAAGAAAATATAGGCAATACCATTCACGACATAGGCCTGGGCAAAGACTTCATGACTAAAACACCAATAGTAATGGCAACAAAAGCCAAAATTGACAAATAGGATCTAATTAAACTAAAGAGCTTCTGCACAGCAAAAAAAAAAAAACTATCATCAGAATGAACAGGCAACCTACAAAATTGGAGAGAATTTTTGCAATCTATCCATCTGACAAAGGGCTAATATTCAGAATCTACAAGGAACTTAAACAAATTTATAAGAAAAAAAAAACAACCCCATCAAAAAGTGGGCAAAGGATATGAACAGACACTTCTGAAAAGAAGACATTTATGCAGCCAAGAAACTTGAGGAAAAGCTCATCATCACTGGTCATTAGAGAAATGCAAATCAAAACCACAATGAAATACCATCTTATGCCAGTTAGAATGGCCATCACTAAAAAGTCAGGAAACAACAGATGCTGGAGAGGATGTGGTGAAATAGGAATGCTTTTACACTTCTGGTAGGAGTGTTAATTAGTTCATCCATTGTGGAAGATAGTGTGGTGATTCCTCAAAGATCTCGATCCAGAAATACCATTTGACCCAGAAATCCAATTACTGGGTATATACCAAAGGATTATAAATCATTCAGCTATAAAGACACATACACATATATTTATTGCAGCACTATTCACAATAGCAAAGACTTGGAACCAACCCAAATGCCCATCAATGATAGTCTGGATAAAGAATATGTGCACATAAACACCATGGAATGCTATACAACCATAACAAAACGATGAGTTCATGTCGTGTGCAGGGACATGAATGAAGCTGGAAACCATCATTTTCAGCAAACTAACACAGAAACAGAAAAACAAACACTACATGTTCTAATCATAAATGGGAGTTGAAGAATGAGAACACATGGACACAGGGAGGGGAATATTACACACCTGGCCCTGTCACGGGGTCGAGGGCTAGGGGAGACATAGCATTAGGAGAAATACCCAATGTAGATGATGGGTTGATGGATGCAGCAAACCACCATGGCACATGTATACCTATGTAAAAATCCTGCACGTTCTGCACATGTATCCCAGAACTTAAAGTATTAAAAATAAAGGAATAAAAATTACTCACAAATGCATCTTGAAAGTAAAGATAAATAATGGGAAAAATAATACTTTAATTTTAATAAATTTGGTTTGTACATATCCATAGAGTATTTGTTATTATGTATTAAGACAAAGGTTTTTCAACATGTTCCAAGACACACACTTTATTTGAATACACTCCCATTCATTTACAACTACTTTCACATAAAAAAGGGAGAAAAACACTCCCAAATAAATTTTTGTACAGAGAGAAAATTGAAACTTCAATTACATAATATTCAGAAAAAATAGAAATGACAACACTTCAAACTAAAACATATGTGGCTAATAATATAAGTAGAAGCAAAGTCATCACTTTAAAGGCTTTCATTATTCAGCAAGTGAAATAAAATACATAAACTGAGCATTTTTTTCCCAGAGGTTATGTTAGATAAAAAGAAAGTTAAAGACAACAGAAGGTTTGAGTTAAAAAACATAAAAGCAAAAATTACAAATTAACAAATGAAAAAACAGTGGAATTGATATCTACAAGTTGGCTCTAAAAATAATACACACACACATATATATACATATAATATGTTTATTTTAATCAAAAAAGACACAATGGGATATTAGGAATATATAAACTACAAATCTAGAGATTGGAAAAGTAAAAACCTAAATTAATCCAAAGCATGATTCCATTCTGACAAATGTGGGAATTTCTAAATGAATGATTTCCAAGAAAAGAAGCCTAAAAATTTAATGCAAAAATTTGAGAAAATAAATAACTATATGAAAATATTTTTGTGGTACATATACAATATTGAATATGATGCAGCTGTGAAAAAGAACAAAATCGTGTCCTTTACAAAAACATAGATGCAACTGGAGGCCATTATCCTGGGAAATTAATGCAGAAACTGAAAACCAAATACTATATGTTCTCACTTATAAGTGGGAGCTAAGCTTCGGGTACTCATAGACATAAAGATGGAAACAACAGACAGTGGGGACTACTAGATGAGGGAGAGTGGGAGACAGCTAAGGGTTGAAAAACTATTTGGTACTGTGCTCCTAACCTGAATGATGAGATAATTTGCATCTCAAACCTCAGTATCATACAATGTACCCATGTAACAAACCTACACATGTACTCCCTGAATCTAAAGTAAAAGTTGAAATTATATGTTAAAAAACTAAACTTTAAATATATTGACATATAATTGCATGGCTGAATTTTCTCTAAGTTTCAGGGGCTTGAAAACAAATTTCAAAACTGCGTTAATTATTCCACCAAATGCTGTAAGATAGAAACAGACCAATTAATTTTACCACTTGAACATACTCATGATATCAAAACCTGAGAAACTACATCTAACACAAACTATGGGCTAATTTAATTTATAAATAGAAATACATAAATTCTAATAGAATGAAGCAGTGTATTATCAAATATTTTAAATCAGTTTCATCAGGTTTTATCAAATAGTGTTCAATGATAAAAGTTTATCAATTATTATGTTTCTACATGTATATGTTTGTATGTAAAAAGATACCTTCTTTTGACCTAAGGATCTTCTGTGATCAAAATGTAAATAATTTATAAAATATGAATAAATATTTTATGTAAAACTTTAAAGGAAACGTAAAAATATAATTTAAAAAACCTTTGCTCTTTAATAAACTGTATTTTAATAGATTGGAATAAGTGGACAGACAAAACATTTCTTAGGTAGAAAGGAACACTGTTGGAAAAATTACAATTTTCTTCAAATAAACTTATTTAATTTAACTTAATTGCAATTAAAGTATCCATTTTCTTTGTATGTGATTCTAACATTTTTGTCAATAAAAACAAGTAAAATATGCAATTTTAAAAATGAAGACTAGTAAAGAGTATAAATACTCATATATGATTATAAAATAATATATACAATATATATGAGTATAAAACATCAATACATATTACAGGTAAAATATAAGTGTTCTATAAAACCAAATGTTAAATGGATGGAGAAATAAGCATTGGGATGCACTGAAAATAGGATAGTGAATTGTCCAAAACTTTTGAGGACTATTTGACAGAAATATGTATTTAAAAATCAGATACTTAGCTCAAAAATTATATGCCTAGAAATTTTCTCAATGGTTATACTTATATAATTATGACAGTATATGTATATACAAAGTTGATCATGCAGCAAACCACCATGGCACACGTTTACTTATGTAACACTCCTGTATATTCTGCACATGTACCCTGGAACTTAAAAAATACAAAATAAAAATAAATCTTAAAAAGTTGATCATTACTGTATTAATTGTAATGAAAAAATTGTAAGGAAATAGGTAATATAAACTAAATATATAATAAGTAAAATTAAAGGGAAATAAGTAATCTAAAATCTATTTGTAGAGAGTTATTTAAATAAGTTTCAATTTATTCATACAAAGGAATATAATGCAGCCATTTTAAAACTGAAGCTGAACTATCAGTCCTCATAAAATAAAATCTTGGATATATATTTTGAAGCTGAAGAAAGTAAAGTTTAGAACAATATTTTAGTGTGATTTCACATGTTAAACAATGATATCTATCTATTATTTTGAGACATAGGGATGAAAGTTTATTAGAATGAGAGACAAGCTCCTCTAAGTCCTTAGTACTTATTCCTCTTGTGTGTGGGGTATTATGGAAGCTACTGTCTGATATTTCCAGCATGTGTCTCCATTGCATTTATTTTAAAAGTTTTTATTTATTTTTAATTTTATTTTTATTGAGACAGTGTCTCCGTTGCCCAGGCTGGAGTGCAGCGGTGCAAACACAGCTCACTGCAGCTTCGACTTTCCAGGCACAAGCCACCTTCCCACCTCAGTCTCCAAAGTGCTGGAATTACAGGCATGAGCCACTATATCCTGCTAAAAGTTTCTGAAGAGCATATTTAAATAAACAAGTATTATAAAACTACGATTTTAAAGATAGTATTTCCTTTGTATATGAATAAACAGAGATTAATGCACAAACTAGAACATCCAGACACAAATGGCTTCTATGGTAATCAGTAACAGGTGTTTTCAAATATATGCCATAGCAAGGTTTTCTGGAGTGCAATTTAGCTGAATTACCCTACAAATGTAAATACATGTTTACTTAGTAAAGTTACTTCTGGAAATAAAACTTAATAAATGAAGAAATAGTTAGATATTTGTACAATATTTCTATAGCTAAATATTCATTTCAACATTACAAACTGAAAAATAAAAACAACTTAAATGTAAAATAATTAATTAAATAAGTTATAGAACGTAGCCATAATATATTATGTGAATCACAAAGTCAAGAGATCAAGACCACCCTGACCAACATGGCGAAACCCCATCTCTACTAAAAATACAAAAAATGAGCCGGGCGTGGTGGCAGGTGCCTGTAGTCCCAGCTACTCGGGAGGCTGAGGCAGGAGAATCACTTGACCCAGGAGGCGGAGGTTGCAGTGAGCCAAGATTGCGCCACTGCATTCCAGCCTGGTGACAGAGCGAGACTCTGTCTCAAAAATAAAATAATAATAATAATAATAGTATTAGAAAGCACTTTCGATCTATTATTTTTAATAGCCTTCTTGTTATATAATTCATATATCATAGCATTTACCCATATATAGAGTATAATTCAATGAGTTTTACTATATTTACAGAGTAGTGCAACCATCACCACTACATAATTTACAGTAAGGTACAATTTTTTATTTGAGACCTTGCTTCCTAAATATAGGCATTTACAATTTTAAGTTTCCTTCTAAGCATAACTTTAGCCATATACCATGCTTTAGAATTATGTGCTCTCACTTCATTCATCTAAGTTTTTTCTAAGTTCCTTTGTGACTTATTTGACCCATTTTTGTCTCAGGATTGTGTTGATTAATTTCAACATATTTGTAAAGTTTTAATTTTGTGTGTGTGGTTGATTTTTAATTTAATTCCATTGTGTTGCAAGAACATGGCTCTCATTATTTCAATTCTTTTAAATTTATTGAGGCTTCTGTTATGATCTAACATATGGTTCATCCTGAAGAATGTCTTACGTGTGCTTGAGAAAAATGTGTATTTTGCTGCTGATCTATAGTGTTGTTCAAGCCTTTTATCTTATTTTTGATCTTCTACTTCCTTTTTCTATCCGATATTGAAAGTGGAGTATTGAGATCTCTGCCTTTTGATGGGATTGTGTAATTCTTTCAAAATTAATGTTATTATTGATATGATTATATTTACTTCTAGAATTTTTCTAATGGTTTTCTTTGTGCATCATGTCTTTTGTGTTCCGCTCTTAATACTTTACTACATCTTTTGCATTAATTGAATTTTTGTGTAATATTTTAGTTTCTTGAGCAATTTTCACTATATATAGTTACTTTCTTAGTGGTTTTTCTAAGATTTCCAACATACACTTAAGTTACAAGAATTTTCTTCATATTTATACTAACAATTCCAATGTAATATAGAAATTTACTCCTTTATAGCTCTATCCCTTTTCCTTTTTGTGTTATTATTATACATTTTACATTTATGTATTTTGCATACAAAAAATTTATGCATTTATTACTTTATGTAATTTTTGATCTATTAAAATGTGGAGAGAAGAAAGGAGATAAAGAACATACTTACAGAGCTGGGTATATTAGCTTTTAGGTTCTCTTTATTTTTCCTGTGAATTCGTTATAATCTGACATCATTTTCTTATTCCAACACAGTTTTGTCCCTACTAGTTTTTTCATGATGTTATTGTCAAATGTGCTTGATTTCTGTATGTTTTAGCCCCAATGGTAAAATTATATACAAATTGTTTTATGTAGTTTTCAAATAAGTTAAAAGAAGACATGCACTTATACTATATTTTAAAATTAGCAAAATATTTGCCTTCACTGATGTTCCTTTTTTTTTTTTTTTTGCCTGTGGACCTAATATAGTATTAAATGAAAAGTACATTGTTAAGTGAGGATTATCACAGCGAATAGCATACATCTCATTTTTTATTTGTAAATAAAATTATTTGGGATAAAATATGGCAAAATATCCACTGTGATTTAGATTTGTTTCAATTTCAATATTTTTTTCATTATCTTCACTTATTATTTTATTTGTACCAATTTCTGTAAAAGGAATATATGTTATTTTGTAATAATAAAACTTTGCTTTAAAATACATACATATTCTTCTAAGGGGGCACATTCTTTGTTTTTTTTTCTACATTTTCTGTAAATATTCCATCCTATCCACTTAATTTCAGGAGGCTTGGTGAAAGCTACAATATCTCTAGACCATCGTGGAATGTCTATGGAATATCACAGACACTTATCATTTATAATCATCCCAGCCAAAGGATTTACTTTACTCAAAGAAGAGTGTTGCATCTTGCCAAGAAGAAAAAGTTGATTCTATACATAGAAAGTCACATAGTCTCTGCCCAAACGGTCTTAGGTCTGCTGAACAACTTCAGCAAAGTTTCAGGGTAGAAAATCAATGTACACAAATAAGTTGCATTTCTATACGCCAATAACAACTTGGCTGAGAGTCAAATCGAGAATGTAATTTCATTCACAATAGCCACAAAATAAATAAAATACCTATTAATGCAGCTAACTAGGGAAAAGAAAGTACTCTACAATGAAAATTACAAAACATTGCTGGAAGAAATAAGAGATGACACACACAAAAGGAAAAACATTCCATGCTCATGGGTAGGAAAAATCAGTATTGTTAAAATGCCCATACTGCCCAAAGCAATTTACAGATTCAATGCTATTTCTATCAAACTACCAATGACATTTTTCACAGTATCAGAAAAAAGATTCTAAAATTTATTTGGAACCAGCAAAGAGCCAAAATAGGCAAAGCAACCCTAAGCAAAAAGAACAAAGTTGGAAACATCATACTACACAACTTCAAACTATACTACAAGGCTACAGTAACTAAAACAGCATGGTATGGTACAAAAATAGACACATAGACCAATGGAAAATGTTAGAGAACCCAGAAATAAAGCTGCACACATACTACCATCTGATCTTTGACAAAGCTGACAATAACAAGCAATGGGGAAAGGACTCCCTATTCATATGCAGAAGATTAAAACTGGACCCTCTACCTTTCACCATATACAAAAATCAACTCAAAATGGATTAAAGACTTAAATGTAAAACCTAAAACTGTAAAAACCCTGGAAGAAAATCTAGGAAATACCTTTCTGGACATTGGCCCTGGCAAAGACTTTATGACAATAACTCCAAAAGCAATTGTAACAAAAACAAAAATTTACAAGTGAGACCTAATTAAACTAAAGAGCTTCTGCACAGCAAAGGAAACTATCAACAGAGTAAACAGACAACCTACAGAATGAGAGAAAACATTTGCCAACTATGCTTCCGACAAAGGTCTAATACACAGCATCTATAAGGAGCTTAAATCAACGAACAAAAATTAAACAACCCCATTTAAAAATGGGCAAAGAACATGAACAGACAATTCTCAAAAGAAGACATACATGTGGCCAACAAGCATATATAAAAATCCTCAATATCACTAATCAATAGGGAAATGCAAATCAAAACCACAATTAGATACTATCTCACACCAATTAGAAAGGCTATTACTAAAAAAGAAAAAAAATAACAGATGCTGGCAAGGTTGCAGAGAAAAAGGAATGCTTATACACTGCTGATGGGAATGTAAATTAGTTCAGCCACCGTGGAAAGCAGTCTGGAGATTTCTCAAAGAACCAAATGGAACTGCTATACAACCCAGCAATCCCATGGCTGGGTATACACCCAAAGGAATATAAATCATTCCACCATGAAGTTACATGTACTCATATGTTCATCACAGCACTATTCACAATACCAAAGACACAGAATCAACCTACATGCCCATCAGTAGTGGACTAGATAAAGAAAATATGATAATATATACCATGAAATACTACACAGCCATAAAAAGGAATGAGGTCATATCCCTTGCAGCAACATGGATGAAGCTGGAGGCCATTATCTTAAGCAAGTTAATGCAGGAACAGAAAACCAAGGACCACATGTTCTCACTTATTAGTGAGAGCTAACCATTGAGTATACATGCACACGAAGAAGGGAACAATAAACACTAGGGCCTACATGAGGATGGAGGATGAGGATTGAAAAACTACCTATGAAGTATCATGCTGATTACCTGGATGACAAAATTATTTGTACACCAAACTTCCATGGCACACAATTTACCCATGTAACAAACATGCACATATACCCCTTGAACCTAAAACAAAAGTTGGAAAGAAAAAAAGAAGTCCTCCAAAATATGTGAAGATAAGAAAACTATCTAAATTGGGATAATATAGCCTCCTATGTTAGCAGAATTTTGAAAATTTGTTCCTTCTCATTCTTGAATTTTTAGTCATGAAAAGGGCTTATTTATCTAAAACAAAAATTTTAGAAAATGTTAAATATAGAAATGCATCACTTAGCAACAGGGGTACTTTCTGAGAAATGCGTCATTAGGTGATTTTGTTGTCATGCCAGCATCATAGAGTGTATTGTATCACAAACCTAGATGGTATAGCCTACTTCATACCTAAACTATATGATGTAGTCTACTGCTCCTAGGCTGCAAATCTTTATACCATATTACTGTTCTAACTGCTGTAGGTAATTGTAATACAATGGTAAGCATCTGTGTATCTACATATCAAAACCTAGAAATAAGTAAAAATATGGTATTATAATCTTTTAAAACTGCCTTTGTATAGGTCGTCCCCTGTTGACTGAAATGTCACTATTTGGGGCTTGACTCCAGTTGTAACAGTTAAGCTGGCATTCCCAATGATAAATGCATAAGATGACTCTAAGGAAATGGATCCTAACTACTTCATCATGTCCATCTCAGAGGTTTACTTAATTCTCTTCATCAGAAGTTAATAGATAATTTCAACAGAACATCTTACCCTAAAAGGGGACAGAAGTATTTGACCTACTCTATGTCAAATTTATTTTTTTTAGTGACACCTTAGACCTTTACCTTTCATTTAATTTCCTTTCCTTGATGTTTCAATACATTTTACCTGTTTTGTTTTGATGTACTTTAATGGCTTTTGAACAGGTTTTATTTGTGGACGAACTGATTTTAACTCACCATGTTTTAATTCGTTTCTTTAATATATTACTTTAGTTGTCTTTCAACAAAGACAAGTTAATAACAATTAATTGCCTTAATTTATTTCTTCTTATTTTATTATACTTCTTATTATTATTCAACTTATTCAGAATGAGTCGAATAATATGCTAACCATGATACTTATACCTCAAAGTGAGATTACTGCTAATTAGAGGCTACATGTGGTATACTGAGAATGAGGGGACTTTTTAAAATAATATAAGTATTATACCCAATTATGGGCTCCAATTTTTTAAAAAGTACTTTGGTAGAAGAAAACTCAGATTCTGCATTCAGATTTCAAGGAAAATTAAGCAACTTTACCAAGACAGCAAATGAGATGAAATTAAGCATTTTATTTCTCAAATTATTAATTTAGTAATAGGCACTAACTTCATTGCTTTCTGATTATTGGCAAAGCCAAGATGTGCATGTTCTCCTTTTGAACATTGTATTAATGAAATTGGAGGTTGTGTGCCTCACGCAATGTATGTTCTGCAACATTTTGAAAGCTTAGCTGGGAATCCCTGTGGTGCTGACTGAAGGGAAAAAAAGAAGCAAAGTCTTCTCCAGTTTTTGAAAACCAGAAGTATTTTTTCAGAAGTCATGTATGAAATAAACTGCTTATGAGAAAATGACTGTAATGCTGCCTCAGTTTTCAGTGATAGAGGGATCTGTTTAAAACATTCTGACATAAAAAATAAATCAGCTTTAACTTCAATTATTAAGAGCTAAAGTATCATTCTTTGATAGAAAGGGGTGGGTTTCTGGCATTTCAATGATAAATATGTATGAAAATAGTTGTGTCACCATGGAAACCAAGGCCTCATCATTTTTTTTTTTTTTTTAGACAAGGCAAATAGTATAATAGAAACTTGGGATAGCTAAAAACAAATTGATGAAGACCAACCACTGTTAGAGTGTTTGGTGTTCTTAAGTTTTTAAATTTCTTGGTTTTCAGCATTCATTTTATGTTCTGAAGAATATGTTCAGATTTTCTTCAAGTCATATTTGAGATTTCAAGCATTTTAATGAATATTTTTAAATAAGCATTGATGCAATATAGTTGCATCAGTAACTAGTGTCTGTTTGAAACTGAATAGCATCACTCTGAAGAAATCAAATAGGTATTTTTTTTCAGAGTGACACAAACTCTCTTATGGGCATTTAGGCAAATATCTTTTATTTTTCTCCTTTAGTTTTTGTTTCCTATGAGTAAATTCTGGATAAGAGGCAATGAAGACTGTATCTGAATGCAGTGATGTTTTTACTGTGACAAATTTTACAAATACTTTCTGGAGTTTCTGATATAGCATATCCCCTGGCTGTTTTAGATGGGAACACCTCTTGCTAGGAGCCAATGCATTTCATATTGCCTGCTTCCCTAAAAGCACAAAACTTAATCATTTTAATGACTTAATTTTAAAGATATATATATATTTAAATGAAGGCTATAGCATGCAATTCAAATATACTTTCTTACATAAGAGGCAGTGTTAGTCAGAGAAAAGAGCCCTGGCCCAAGATATCCAAATCTCTTATCTTTGTTCCATTTTTTTTTTTTAGTAGCAATTTGGCCTTGGAAAAACCTTTTCATCTCTCTGAGCCACGCTTTTCATGTTTATAAAATGGAACTCATTATATATGTACATGTCCAGGATTATTTTGAGAATGGTAGTTCATTTGAAAAAAACTTTTAAATATCAAAAATTATATTCTAAATATCAGGTGAAATAAGTTTTATTACAGCTACAAAAACCACCTAGTTTAAATTTTGCATAATACTAATACATGATGACATTAGTTTATAATTCACAAAGTACACCTAAGTGGGCTTATGCAACACCAAAATATTTGGTTTAAATGTAAAATTTTACATAAAACATATTTTAAAATAAAATCTCACCTGCTTACTTGTTTTATATTGATTTTGTTCAGCCATCAGAGTTGTTAGGGGTTATGGAGTTATCATTGCACTGTTCAGTATACATCTTCAAACTGAAAACTCATTGAGTTAAACTCTTACCACAAGAGAGTGATTTACCTGATTGATAAGAATGCTATTTCAATGAGCAATGAAAAATATTTGATATAACTGGACATTGAATTTCTTTAAACACATAAGTGAAATGTGTATCAGCAATAAAGAACAACAAAAAATATTCCAATCTTATAGAACATGGCTCTGTCAATGTGTGTTATCTGAAGAGGTTTCTACTTCTTTCACAACATTCCCCCCATCCTATAGTTCGGGGCTGCTGCACACAGGGTAACTATAATTGGTGCCACACACAGTATCTGGTGTCCTGCCTGGTGTTGCTTTGTAAAAGTTTCCTAACTTCTCATATAAGGGTGTAAAGCTTCTCCAACTTTAAGTGAACCTTTAGAGCTGGAGAAGGATTCACTTAACCCACAGTCCACAGGAACGCTTGCATACTGAGGGAGGCATTAAAACAGCGCCAAATAATACATTGTTTACCCTAGTATAGAAACTGGTTTATTTCTGCATAAAGAATTTCTTTCTCAGTAGTTTTAAAGAGTTTTTACATATGAAACAAAATTATAAAATACATGGTTTCATATCTTTCTCATGTAAAAATGATAAAGAACATTTAATGTTGAAATATTTTGAAAATTTTTTCTTTCCCACACCGCATTCAAAATAATTCTCTTAGTTTCACGGTACTAAGTCTAACTGAGCACTTGAAAAACCTCAGCATTTTAACATGGTTAGGAGGGCTAATTAGGTCTGATTGATTCACAGTCTCAGTCACCATTAAAAAATACTTCTGGAATAGGCTCCGACAAGAAATACGCCCATCTCCAAATGGGATAACTAATCTTATGTTACTGATTTTTCAGATAGTCATATTTATTTCAATGGGGGAGAAAATAGTAATTTCCTTTTATTGGACAGATTTATATGTTTTTAAATTCTGTACCTCTTTAGGTAAGTCACAATATTTCTACTTTCATAGCTATGCTCATATACTTTCTGGAAAATGGACACATTTATTTGCAAAATAAATTTTCCTTTGTGCTTCCTCAGATTGGTTCCTATTGTAAGTAAAGCTATATATTATTGGGGATACTTAAAAACAAGAACTGATAGGATAATTTTTCTCTTGAATGAACATATTCAATTATAAAAGGTTATATGTATAACCATGTACTTATACATTTAAGTATTGTGTCTTATTTATTATAAAAATTTAAACCTCAGCCACTTTTAATGGCAAACAAGGAACTGCTTGTGCACGTTCATTTATTTTTACTATAACAGACTAGAATATTATGGTCAATGTATACACAAAAGTAAACATTTAGATAAAATAAAAACAAATCGAAATCATCCTCAAATCTAGATTATTTCCTACACAATGACTAAAATCCTAAACTTTATAATTATCCAGACATTGTTAGTAATAGCATCAAATGTCTTCCAGATATAGCAGCCTCTTAGTAGTTTCCTGCAAAGAGTAACACTATATAATACTGCCACCCTACCTCAATAAGTTAATTTTCTACTAGGCAGTAAAGAGATCTAGTTATGCATTTTCCCCCCACAAATACAGATTTTAAGGCTTTTTTGAAAAGTCACACAAAAATCCTTGAATTCTTGTGAGGAAAAAAACCACTAGCAGTTCTTATCAAATTTCATTAATGCCATATTTTCAAGCTAAGTTTCAATGATTATTTCTTACAATAATTTTTGTAGCATTAACTTGTTTAATAAAACATATTAGGTTTTTACAGATTCAAATGTCAGAAGGTAAGAAAAGGCTAACAGCCAAGATAAGTTTAAAGAACTTCACAAACATCTGTTTACTGACTTTTTAAAATATGATTACAATTAAAATAGTATGGGACTTATAAAATAGCAAGCTCTTTTAAAAAAGAAACAGTTTTAAATATGACATTTAAGCTTTTCTTAAAAACCCCTCAATTACATATAGTAAATAACCAATAATCTCTTTTGCCATGAAATGCTCTCATCCCCACCTCCATCTATTTAGTTGTATTCTGTGCCTGCACAATTTATCACAGGAAGTGAAAGAGATGAGTGACTCAATGAAAATCTATCACAACTAAGAAGGAAAGAAGCTCAAAATATACTACAATGCTTTGGTACCTAAGTATGTCAGGTACCTTTAGAAAATAGTAGAAAAAAAGATACCTTTAGAGAATAATAGAAGAAAAAGGTGACTCAAACTCTAAGTATGAAATTATTACCTATTTATCTGTTATTAATGATTTCTTTCAAAGTTGCATTTTTAAAATACCATACTATTTATAATTAGTATTATTTAAGAAACAGAGGATTAAATTACTCAAATGGAGATTTAGATTTTTATACTGTATTTATTTGAAGGAAAACTCTGCCCACAAATGTACACAAATTGAGATGAAAGCCAGGCTAACAGTAGAGCTAGATAATCCATGGTGTGAATCAAGGGGCAAGGGGTAGATAAAATTTTTCTAAAGTGTCTATGATCCATCTTTGCCCCATTTTATTTAAGAGGTGAATGGCCATTAAAATGCTCTGAGAGCAGGGCAGAAAGAGAGAGTGGGGTGGGAAAAAATTGTATGAAGAGAGAAAGCATAAGAACTCATCAAGTCTGAAGTCTTAAGAAGGGTATTCAAGAGGAAGCTGAGGTCCTTAAAAATAAATTTTGCTTATTTGAAGCTCTTCTGAGGTTTGATTGTCTCCTACCTTCTCTTCAAGAATGCATCTACGGGCTTCTTGAGATCAGAATGACATTGCACATGTTGATTTACTTTAACATACTTCGTTTACATCAACAAACATATAATACACAACCACAGGCATTCTTTTGTACCTATTCACATGAGTAAGTTATCAACCAATCATGTTTTGGTATATTTGTACTGAGAATTAGAAAACACAAGATGAATCAAGAAGAGACTTTTCTGATGCTAGATCCCCTGGGAATCAGGAGTAGAGGATCAGTATCAACATTAATACAAATGAGCAATTTTAATGAAAATTTTAAAACAAGAATTGGGCTATAAAACTGTTATGATGATTCAGTAATAATTATTGAACACAATGCTCACAGTTTTTCTTTTGATTTAATTTTTAAAATATTTGTGTATTTGAGATCAGTGTGTTCTTTTGCATGTTTTTTGCAGACATCTTTTTCTTTATGAAACTTTTCAGAACACAAAATGCAGCTTGTAAATAATTTTGGTTTGGCAAGGTCTCATATGCACTAACAGGTTACATACTGTTCTGATTAGACACGCTGAACATGCTACTCAATATGTAGACGTGTTTCAACTCACACCGACAGCTGATGTATAATTTACTATGCTGACTGCTCAAGGCATTTGTACTAGTTCAATTTTCATATTTATTTATGCCAAAATTTTGTTGTAAACAAAGCAATTTAAATGACGTATCAGATGGCTACTGACAAAGAGTTTTAAAAAATCTGTTGACATGCACTTTAAAGGAAAAAACTCACATAAATATGTCAAAATTTTATGAAAATAAAGGAGGTCTTTTTAAAAGTAAAATAAAGTCAGTGGCATTCTACGATATGTTTTCTGTACCATTTTAGTTATCTACCAAGCTGAAAGAAGTGTCAACAAGATAGTGCAAACATTTTCTTCAGAAAAATAATCTTTGTCGATTAAGAAAAAGTCCTTTCAAGAATGAAAAGCCAAATTTTTCAGTTTACAAGTCAGAGCTATGGTCTAAGTACCCGTTGCGCTTCCATGGACAAACTTCTAAATATCTAACCTGTGAACAGTCATTGTATAAGCAGGATAAAGTGCTATTTTACCTTAACGACCATCTGTAAGTCACTCCATTAAGGGATACACTTGTTAAAAGCTTAATGGTCAGAGAAAAAAACATGCAAATTTTCAAAAGGAAGGCAAAAACCCACATCTGGGTTTGTCTTTTAAATTGCATTCATACCCTGACTGGCCACACAGGAAGAGACTGAGCTTTTGCCTAGGCAATAACTCAAATCTTTTCAGTGTAGGGAGAACCATTGTTGATCCATATCTTATCGGCATTTTTATTTCTGATCAGGGATTACTACAATTTATAATTTAATATTGGGAGGGGATACCTGAATACTCCCCTCCCATGGTGGACTGTACACACACACACACACACACACACACACACACGTGTGTGTGTGTGTGTATATATATATATGTATATATAAAGAAGCACACACTTCAAAAATCACTAAGACGTATTTACATTGTCTTCCAAGTGGTTTTCATTGACCTCATGAAACTCATCCAGGATTTAAAATGGAAGATGTGAACAAAAGTTAAGCAAATAACTTTCTAAAATGTCACAGGAGAATGAAGGAGAAAGGAATTTAAAAAATGATTAAAAGATAGAGGGAGAAGTAATGAAAAAAGACGAAAGAAATGCGAAAATGTTTTGGAGGGAATTGAAGGTTTTTTTTTCTTACTCCAAACCATATTCAAAGTATTCTAATTATTAAGACTACAATGAAATCTAAAATACACTGTATCAAATCAACTGCATTTCTTATAATTCCCTAGTAACTAACAGAAAAAAAACACATAATGTTTACCTAAAGGGTTACTGAGACAATAAATGTAATGCTATGTTTTAAGGTTTGGAAATTGCTTATAATGGGTTTTTGCCCCTGATATGTTCAACATCAGGATGCCAATAATTTGTCTGAATAAAAGCGCCTTGATAAACCTACAGAAATGTAGTCATCAACTACCCTGTATATGGAGATATGTAGAAAAAGGACCTCGTAAAGATGCAATACACTATTCGTTTCAAGAAAAAAGAAAAATGTTCCTTCATTTCTAATTTATCTTGTAGAAAATGTCAACTTCCTTATTTTAATGACAATTTATATTACTATCTCTTTTTTCAAAATTATAGTCTGAAATGCACAAGTTTGACTATGAATTAATGTCAACAAATTGTCTTGGAAAGGAAAAAAAGAAAAAGAAAAAGTATCACATAGAACTGTTTTTCATTGCTCTAAATTTGCTAATTTCGTTGGTCTAACTGGGTGTTATTGATTGGGTCAATCCATCCTCATTAATTAGAAGATGCTGAATTAAATAAAAAAAAAACTACCGGAAGCCACAAATATTAGTTCCTAAGTTAGAAACAGAAACATTAAGAAAACATATTTTAAGGAGCATAGTGTCCACTGATAGATAAAAAAAAAAACAAACCTTCTTGCATTGAATGCCTATTCTAAGACTCCATCTTTCCTAAAGATAGCACTTCTTTTTACATTCCCTTAAAATGAGACAATGAATATTCTGTAAAACATAAATTTTTCCATAAGAAAATAACATTAGCATGTTTTTCACCTTCAAAACATTTAGAATCTACATATCTCCGTGATGTATACACTCTGGATGCAATGCCACTAAGCTGCTGTTGGTTTCTTTTTAAACAATTAGGACTTCTTCTCATCTACCAGAATAATACAGTCATTTAGGGGTCCTACAGTAGTCACTTAACCTCTTTGAATAAGTCTCTTCAACTGTAAAATGAAAAAAAATGGTCTCTGAGACTCCTTTTGGAACTAAAATTCCACGAGTCTGTGATGTGTATGCTATCATCTTAGCCATTTGAACTGCCCAAACAGCTCACCTGAATGTGCTTTTATTGAAGCTCCTGTCACTAACACAAAGAGCCCAGAACTTTGGAAAAATGTCTGTTCAATTTAGTCACTCCTGGAAAAAAAAAATTCTAGTCAATCCCATTATTTGATTTCACTGATTTTTTTCATTAGTTGATCAGTCATTCAGTTAAAATAGTTGAAGTTGTTACATGTGTAATCAGCAAATACACTGATATGTCTGAATTGGTGTTGAAAGAAAAACATGCGCTTAACTGCTTAATCAATTACACTTGGAGGAGGAAGTATCAGGTAAATTCTTTGGGTAGCAGAGTAGTTTCAATAATGTCAATAATGCATTGTCTATTTTCTGCTCCCATTATAGTACAGTTTCTGATTCTCAAAACTGTTGTCTGACAGGTCTGTGTTCTCCTGGCGAGGTTGTGGTACATTTTGCAGCTTGTCAAATTTCCTCACTTCCTCGTGCCCTTTTTCATTATACAGTATTGCTCTGTGCTTAGCCACTGTATCCATTCATGCAGACATACTCTACCTTCAGTATAACACTAAAATTGATTTGCTAGGTGTTCCTTTGCTTCTTCACATTTCACATCTTCCCATTGAATTTCTTGTGTCAAGAACACAGCTCTGTCTTTTTACTTCCATCCTCAAACCTGAACACTCTTTGGGTTTTCTGAATATATTAATAGCTTTGTGACTGATGTCAGTGTGTTTTATTCTGTTTTATTGTACTTTGTTCAATGCAATTTTGTATTATGTTTTGAGAGTATCCTACATTATTTTCATTTTAGATTCCATCTGTTTAAAAATTATTTAAATTTCCTGGTCTTTTCACAAGAGTTAATAGCAAAAGCCTTTTTTCTTTTTTTCTTTTTTTGTAAAAAGCAGTTTCTAATTAGTATTTTCTTCAGAAAACACATATTAAAAACAGAAAACTCTATAATATACTATAGATTTGTCCAAAGTTAATAGTCTATTTTCTGTACAAGGACTAGAACAGGAAATAACAAAACACTAAATAATCCTACACAAATTTTAAAAAGTGTGTGTGTGTGTGTGTTTTACTGCAAAAGTGAAAGACATGAATGTAAAATGGTTCAGGCTTACAATTACATGATCTAAGTTGACACTGGATCTTAGATGTTCTCGGGAGAGTTCAAAGCCTGACCATTTAGTGCTCATTGATAAAGCACATTTATTTTAGCATATTGTTTTAACTGGTCAAATTTTGAGACTTTTGGAAGTATAGGTGAAAGTTCAAACTTCTTTACTAAAGTGTAGCCATTGTGTAATAAAATACCCAAGATGATTCATTCAGTCAACCTAATATCTACTCATCAAGGAGGAGAACAAGCTAAGGAGGTATTATATCTTTCTCTAGCATAACATGTTAAGTGCAGCATTCCAATGTAAAAGGTAGAATTGTTCCTTTGAGTAAAATAATTAATGAGCCCAACAAAAGGAAAGCTGTTACGAGAGAGACCTCTAGTGGAAAAAAATGTAAGTCCCTTGGAAAGAGGTTTTATTGTTCATGCTTCATCTGAAAAACGGAACTCACAAATGCTATTTAACGCAGTGTCCACAAAGCAGAAAACTTAAATTCCTCTCTAATGCTTAGAACATGCTGTTTGTCCAAGCAAATAACGCTTTTCAGAGTGGAGCCAACAAAGTGCTTGAGAGAGACGTAAATCCTTAGATATCAGATTTTGAAAAACAAGTTACAGATATTTAAGAAGAAAGACAAGGTTTGTAAAAGGGGGCAGCCAGAATTTGGAGACGCTGCATTTTCTAGGCACTTGAGCCCTTTATTTGTTTATGGAAGCATTACTTAAATTGTAAGTAACTTTTTATGTATAAAATTCTCAAAGCACTTTTCTGTGGAGGGGGTTGTGAGGCCAGGAATAGAAGGACTTTCCACTTTCCCACCAATCATAAATTTAATAATAAAACACATTAATATTAATTCAGAATTACTTATAAGGAAAACAGCAAAAAAGTCCATGATACGCAGAATAGAGAGGCACCCACGTACAGGTTATTTCAAGAAAACCGTTGCTTCTGGATTATAGAGTATTTCATTTGACTAACACTCCTTAGAAGATTAGTCATCTCTTGTTCTCCATACAATTGCATTTAATTCATCTTCTGATGTATAATCTAATGTTAACTGCTTATTAAAAATTTTCTGACTTAAACAACGTTAATGGTAAATAAGAAAATTAAAAAATGTTTTCTGACTAAAGATCTAGCGCTAAATACCAGAGAAATCTGAGTCTACTCATTGTGTTTTTAGAATAGGTAGTAATATAACTTCTAATTCAAACGACTGTAGTTCAGAGAGACACTGTGACCCAGAGTCACGTGACTTATAAAAGTGTTCCAGGCATAAGGAAGAAAGTGAAAGAAGTTAGTAAGCCAAGCATACAGGGTTAACTCAGCACTGAAATATGGTCACAATTCTTAAGAAATACAGCTTTGGGAACCAGTTACAATAACAATTTCTGAAATTCTATTCTATAATAATGACAAATGTTGCATATACTTCTTTAAAAATTAACCACAATAGAGCTTTAGTGTTTATTATTGTTCAGCTGTATCATCCAAATTTAGGAAAAGAGTATTTTGTAAGGCTGTTTTTATTTTCAGTGTCAGTCCCTAGTTTTCTTATCCATTTTTAATTCTGCCTATTGTATTTGATAACACTTTCTTCAATTTCTCCTCAGGATTATGAAATGTTAGAGCCTATTTGCAGGGCAGGTTATTCACAGACCTTATATTCCTAATACTAATATATCTCAGTTAATGCTGAAGAGGTTCCATCTTTTCACTCTTACCAAAGTCTGAGCATCCTATAAAATAGGACATCATTACTCTGAAAAGTGTAGTTCATGAATCTCTTCAAATTTGGGCCTGTGGCTGGCAGTCACTTAAATGAGAATTGGTAATAGGGTGGTGGGAAGGTGAAGAAAGGAGTTAGAGGGTGTCACACAAACTTTGTTTCCCTGACTTTGTTTCCCATTTAGAATGGAGCTTTATTCAGAAAAAGTAAAACAGCTTTAAATTTTGGAGGCTTTGGAAAAGATTATTTTGTTTATATTTAAAAATAAATACAATGGCTAAAATAATTTTTCCCGTGAAAGCAAAGCATATGGAAACATATTTATCCACCCTCCTTTCTGATTATTTCTTCTTTAAAAGAAATTGAGTCACATTCCCAGGTCTCCATGTGTTCTTTAAGTGAAACTGCACATTTCTGTTTATAACTATCTCCCCAACCGCGTAGAACACTGACTCTATCAGCATATGCCCCGCCTGAATTGTTTCCTTGCACTCTTTCCCATCCTCACCCTTCTTGCTCCACAAAAAGTTAATTTTCATAAACACCTAGGGATGTGAGATTGAAGGTAAGAACAAAGTCTTCAGTGTTTTCCAGAATTCCCAGTGGGGGAAGAAAAGTCACAGTTTGATTTGGCCAAGGGACTGAAATGCAAATGGCTCCCCACTCTCCACATTGTGCCATATTTGAGGGCCTCATTCACACACACACACAGACACACACACACGTGTGAAAGAAAAGAACTCTGCAAGTAGAATTTCATTCTTATTTTAGGTGAGTTGCAGACATCTGTCTTAATTATTAATATTTATATGCTTACTGTTGACTTTCATGTTTCTCTTTCGAGAGCAAATCACTGGGGAAGAAAGAAAGTTAGAAGAAAGAGAATCAGAATTCTGCAAAAAATATGTGAATTATTTTTACTTTTGCTTTCCACTTTGGAGCTACTGTTTTTGCACATCCTCTTATGGTTTGCAACACATTAGTTCAAAATTTATAATTCCCCTATCCTTCAATGCCATCCTCACCCTTATTCCCATTCCGACAGCTATGAACCACCAAGTGCTAGCACAAAGAAGCATTCCAATGAAAAACAAACAAAAACCATTGAAGTGGCACTCAAATGACCTGAGTTCTCATCTCTGCAACGCTGGATAGTTGGCTCTGATCTGCCAGTAAATAGGTCATCTTAGTAGGTCCCCAGCTTTTCTGTGCTTTAGTTTCTCTGTCTGTAACATGAAGACACCAATATTTCCCCTATCCAAATTTTGATGTCAAGATAAAATACTTTGAAAAAATACAAATACAAAGTAACATCATGCATCTGAAAATGAAGACAGCAGCTGTGGGATACTGTTTTAAAAATTCCTCTGCCTAATAGATTTGATAGTTACACTTGAAATTCCTCTACCTTAGATTCTGTGTCTGTTGCTTTGGGATCTTACTGTAGTCACACAAATGACTAACACTGAATTGTGAGTTAGACTAAGCAGAACTTTCAACTGACCTATTTGTGTTTTTTTCCCTTCAACAGTAATGTATCTGTGGCCAATGTTCATAACTTCCTGCAGGTAAGTGATTTTGTGTTCCAGATGCAATTACACCAAGAGGGGCTCAGATTTCTAACTCCCGACTGTTCTAGGCTTTTTATCCTCAAAGAATTTCAGAGTGAAGAAGGTCCTATGAGGTCATCTGGTCCATTCATACAACAGTAATTATTTAAGCAACTACTAAGTAAGCATAGCTTTCTCTGGTTTTCATCAAGAACATTTCTGGGAAGAGAACACTTCCTGAGATGTAAGTTTTTATAACCACATCTTAATCAATTTAAGATTTTTCACAATAGTTAAACATTAGTCTCACTTTTCTTTTCTCCTGAGAAATCACAAAGATCAGTCGATAAGGGGTTTATGGAAGGTCATTGTTTTGACATCAACTGTATAGAAATAGGAAACTGAGGTTGTTCACCTATCCTCCCTAAAATAAAATATACATAATATGGACTTACTCTCCTTACTAAGATATGTTATTTAAAAAGCATCTTCTAACTCTAAAAACCCTCACTTTTTTGTTCATATGGCAAAATTCACAGGAATTTAAAAATAACATATATTAGTGTGAGCTTGAATTTGTGTCCGCGTAGTTACGCATATGTTTGCACACAGAAAAGAAGGAATAGAGAAATTACCAGATAGGTGATTAATATAACACTGCTGAAGTTGTGCAGGTGTAATTTCAAATTGTGTTATAACATACTGCCATATATCCATCCCGTCTCCTAGATTATGAGTCTTCTAAGAGCAAAGGTCATATTCTCTATAGCTCTAGTTTCCTGAATTTATTCATTCACACATTCATTCAGCATTTATTGAACATTTGCTTTGTCCCAGATGTAGTGTTAAGTGTAGGAATTTTTGTACAAAAATGTTTACATGATATTAGACTTAAGAGAGCTCACGGTCATGGAAATAAAATAATATTCTATCATTTTGGCAACTATAGAGTTTGAAAAGCACATTTACTTCCATGATATCCTTTGAACTTTAACAATTGTGTGGGATTGGTATAATTATCCCTATCCTTACAAATGACGAAAGTGAGTTTCACAGAGGTTAATTATGTTGCTTCAGGTCACTCAGCTAATCAATGGCAGACCATGGGCTCCAGCCTTCTTACTCCAAATTCTGTGGGTGCATAATCAACACTACTATGAATCCAACAATACAATGTAAGATCTCTTTTAGTAAAAGCATCTTACATTGTATTGTTGGATTATTAGTTGCCTTACTGCTTTTTCTTCTGATCAAATGAAAATATTTATAAGACATCTCCCTAAACATCAGTGTTAAATCAATTCCATCAGTAAATTACAGGGAATCAAAAGTGAAACTCCTGATCTAACCAGATGAATTGTGAACATAGAGTCTTTCAAAATAAATCAAAATATTCACATACCCTCAAAAATTTAGCACCACAAATCTGATTCAGTCCATTTCAACAGCCAGAGAAACTGCTTTTGTGCATACAGCATTGCATGCAATAGAAGGATACATTAGTACTTGCCCTCATGGTTCCAGTTCAAAGAATTACTGTGCCAGAAGTTGTTTCCTCTGTTAAGGGTCCAAGAAAATCTGATTCTTGTTAGTATCACTTCCTATACACAGAGAAGGTTGGAGAATGCTGCTTTGATTCAATCCAGTCTACACATCGCACTGTGCCTGCCAGGCTGAGTTTGTATTAAAAAGAGGAAAAAAGAATAACATATTACTCAAAAAGCTTTTGTGTTGCTATCAGAGGTGGGGTGGTGTTGGGGGTAGGGTGACGATGGGATCCTGTGTGTACTGAAGAAATATTATAAAGAATTATTTAAGACAACCAGACTACCTGATATGCATGTTAATTAGAGAAAACAATAGGTCGAACCAGGCAAAAATTGTCTGAGGAATTATCAATTAAGGAATCATTTAAACAAAGTGTTAAATTTTAAAAAGTCAACCTGACTGATCTTGTTTGGTAGCACATGTAGAAAGTTCTGTGAATATCATCTTGACTTTGGGTCTATTTTATTCTCAGGCATAGCTACACTATAAGCAAGGGCATCTGTGACCCATATTTGAATCATAAGCTTCCCCTTCTGCCTATTTCTTTTACATTTTCCCCAAGAAAGGTTTAGGATAAAATCATGTTTAAGTTGATTGAAAATAATGTGACATAGGGATGTTTTAGTATCTCAAGTTGAAGACCAGCAAGCTGGAGATCACAGATCAAGCATAATTCTGCTGCTATGAATGGTGTTTATTAGTGTACTCATTCATTAATTTATTTATCCATTCTAAAAATTTTTATACAACATTTTTCCTGGGGTTATAACAAAGATGAAGCATAGTTTTTTTCCTGTAGAAATCCACAGCTTAGCGAGGTAAGAAAGACAAATGAAATTATCTCTTTTAGTAAAAGCGTATCAGCTAATATTAAAGATGAGAGTCAAAATGAAGATAACAGAAGTCAAGTATCTGATGAGGGTATAACGGAGACAAGATTATCATGTCCTAAAAGGGAGAAGCAATACATGGCTTATCTTTATTATGTACAGCGCCTAGAAGAGTTTCTGGTACATGGAAGACAATGAGTGTTGAGTGAATGAATGAATGAGTGAATCAATCAATCAAACATTGTAGGTGAAATTCTCAAAGAATTTAGAAAAGGTCAATTTTCCTGGCTCCTGTGAACAAACAATTGTTAAGCTAATGATGAATGAATAAAATAAACACTACAGGCCTGATGTTCAAAATGTCTAGAAAAGGCCAGTAGCTTGCACATTGCAATCCTACACTGCACTGCTTTTCTTACCCAACCACCTACTCATTTCATAAGATGAACTGAGTGAGAGAAAAGAATAAGTCGACCATGTGACAGGGAAGGTATGCCTTGGCTTTCACAGGGGCTTAGCCTGTCCAGTACAATCCACCTAGTCTCAATATAATATTTTGGTTTTATAGGGCTCCTAGTGAGCGCTGAGGTTTTTTACCCACATACTGAAAACATCATCTGTTTTAGTGTTCTGCATGTGACATCACTCTGACATACTGTAAACATGATAGTGCATTTTATGGCAGTGGAAAAATAAGCAAGAATAGGAAATATCTTTCCTCCATGCGTTAGTCAAATATATTTTATGGTTACCTAAACTTAGCAGACATGCGGTTTTCAGAGATGTGTATAAAGGAACTTTCTACTTTGAATAAATTTGTTCTGACAAATGTAACTATTCACAGAAAACCTTAGACATTCCTTGAAAATGTATTGTTTCCTGTTTCAAAGATGTATTATATACTTTACCAAAAAAGTCTTTATTATAATTTTAGTTCTAGGCACTAATATTGATACGCTTATGTAAATATTGATACGCTTATGTCTCACTTTCAATTTCTCAGAATGCAAATAAAGTACTTCTATCTGAATGTTTCTATTGATTTTAAGGGTTCTTTCCACCCAAATCTAGCAGTTACAGCCATGAGCACAGTCTCATTTTTATTGACCAACCATCAGGAAGAGAAGAAATGAAAATAAGATGAAAGGAATTAAACTCAAGTAGAAGATACATAAGAAAAAGAGGGAAAGGTAGTAAACAGAAGTAAAATATGGAAATTGGATCAGTTTTAAGCTTCCTCTTTAGCATAATGGGTCTCGAAGCTCTTAGCACGATCCTGTTGGTTTCAGAGGCAGGCCAGATACCTGAGGCTTGAAGTGCCACAGGGCAGGTAGGTTACCATGTAGGTTATTCAAAATTAGATTTAAAAAGTAGTATTTAATAATTTCTTATGTATTACTCAATAGCTCAAGCTGCAGCATTCTAGTTTTGCTTCAAATTATTTCCTGACTTCTAATTTTCCTGAAAATATCCTTTTTATATGTACTTCTTAAACACATAGCCCCAACTTATCCTGTGAATGTAAGTCATCTCTGCAATAAAGATTAAGTAGAAAAATTGTTTTTCATTAGGTTTTAATTTGTGATTCACCTTAGATATGCTAACAGAAGAAAATATTTGATTGATTTCTTTTTAAAAGATAAGAAAAAAGCATGTATAAGTTCAATTAGTTTAGTAATCCTTAAGATTCAAAAAATGAGGTTCACATGTTTACGTTTTGTAAAAATACCATGAGAGAAAAAAGTATCCTATTGCCTGCGGGGCGGAGGGGTGGGGAAAGCATAACTGGTTTGCTATCTTTCATCTACCTGACCCAAACAGAGAAATTATGTTCCATGATCTTCATAAAGTAAATTGCTACTTGTAATATTATAAGCATAAATTTTCCTTTTTTCATTCTATCCTTTACTAAGGATGTTTAAAATAATCTTGAGTTACTTCGGCAGCTATTTATCAATGCATTTTATGCCTTTTGTTAGCTATAATCTTAGTCATTTTAGTACATGGAGCCCTAATCTTCAAGTCTGTCAGTCCCATTTTGCATTACAAATCATTTGTAGTTTTATAACTGTCATTTCCAAGGACATCTGGAAAAGATGGATTTATGAAAGGTTACCATGCATTCTAAGAAGGCCAACAATTAGCATGACTTTGTAAAGGTTCTTATAAATTGAGCAGCAGCCATCACTGGCAATAAGGTGTTTTCTGCTCTTGTCAAGTATCTTTATTTAAATATTAAGGGAGAGATATGACCTTTGGCCTCGGAGATCACTGTGACATGGCAATGGTTCAATCTATTAGCTGTCAATGGAGTGCTATGGTCTGACTCTCTCAAGGCTCCTATTTGTGGACAGTGTTATAATAACCCTTCCATTAGGCACCCCCAAGGCAAATAACCTCAGCTTTAGCAGAGTCAGTTTAAAACTCCTTAGAGTAACATTTAGAGACTATCTGGTTTGTGTCAGTTTAAGATCAACTGCTCTCTGCACAGGTTCAATTCTGTAAATTTTAAGTAGCCATAGTTATTTAAGAATTATTTCCTATATGCCTGCAGGTAAATATTAGACACATAGAATGTAGAAATAACCCTATCTACTTCTTTGATTTTTTTAACAGCCTTTTTAGGGATTAATTCAATCCAAATGGGCTTGAGATTCTATTTTTTAACATGACTTTTTCTAATCTATGTACATAGCTTTTGTTGATAGAAATTGTGCACGGTTGCTGCAGTGATGTGGTATGAACAGGAGTTAGAGATATCAAATCCCCTCACAGTACACATAAATTATCATAAATGGAATAGACAAGGTAATATTCATTGGAGGAAGCAGGCACACCTCTCTATGTATATACTGAAGTAAGTGATGGTTACAAGACCAAAAATTTTTGGTTTTCTCTGTCTCTTCCCCCTGATTTTGTCTGCCTCCTACACTGTTTTACCCCAGGTAAGTCATCTGGTTATGCTCAGATGAAATGTTCACATTTGAATCACAAATGATTGCTCTTATCTCTAACTACTTAGGTTCATTATTAGACTCAGACTTTGGGGGGAAAATCTGAGGTAAAAAGACAGCTTTATGCAGTGAAAAATCAAGGTCAAACTATCCTAAAATGCTTTGTAAAAATCACAATTGTCATTGTAAGTCTAAAACATAACAGTAAAGATGATATTAATACTTTGAATATTTGGTCATGAAATGATTTTACCGTTTCCTCTAAATTCAACTTTTGTGTTTGGATGTCTGACTTTTTTCTTGTTAAAACATAAAATCCAGATTAAATATGAACAAGTTTATTGGTGACTATAGATAGCTTCTCAAATGCAAGTTTCATTGCTTTACATTCTTTGTTAAATACCAACAGAAATATTCATTTAATTTGGGAACTGTTATTTTTAAAACTAATGGAAAGTCAACAAATATTTGTAGAGTGCTTACAATGTACACATGGCATTGAGTTAAATACAAACATCTATAAATATTCTTTCCATGCATACAGTAAATATCCAACCAATTTTTAAAATTAAAGACTAATTTGTAAGAAAACAAAGTATATGTTTAGTACTTGACTTTACTTATTGATGCCAAGTACATTAAAGTGTAAATAATTATTGATTGTATTTTTTGTCCTGCATCAGGTTAACTGCTATAAGAGGGAAAAAAGTAAAATGATATCATGTGATAAAATCCCAGTGCTCATAAACAACACTTAGCCTTTGATTTACAGTGAAATCACAATTCTCCATTTCTCCTTCCCTCTGTCTCTGACATTGCATGTGAGACTATAGGGCAATACATGCCCTACAACATAATATAGGATGTAATTTAAAGGGTTCTATTGATGCTATAAATCACAAGTAGTTCGCTGAAGCAGTTTATGAATGGCAGTAAAACACTAAGACTGGATTATACCATTAGAATTATGTACCACATGCATGTATTGTTATTTGTAATTGGGGATAAAGTATTACAAAACAGATATATGGAAATGTCGTTTTTCTTGATATTTACAACCTTCTTTTACTCTTATGTAAGAAGATGTGTTTTGGGATAAAATAAGAAATCCAGGGTTGTAGAATATCTGTCATTCTAGAAAAAGGATTTGTGTTCTCTGAGAGTAAACTATAATAGTTAGAGCATATTCTGGCAGTTCATACATTACCCAATCGTTAGAACCACAAAATACTATCTGCATATGGCTACTAGCATATGGGTTATTAATGAAGCTTATTAGTACAAAATTAAAGAGAAATAACACCACAATTACTATGTGGTATGATGCTCTAAAAATAAACTGAAGAGTGTAAAAGGTCAATCAACCTGTTAATGCTCTCTAAAAATATAATAAAAATGAAGTTATTTTTCCATTGAACTGACTGGTTTTTGTAGATACATAGCCATTCTGAAGCTCTGAAATAATATGGACTTAAATATTTCTTTTCTGGTGGGATAAAATGATAATGGTAATTCTTCAACTATTCTGGGCACATATTTGATGATGGAGAGGAATTCCAGTCTTCTGTCTTTTTTAGCTGCATCCTTCTGTTATTATGAGTAAATTGTCTTAGTGGATGTATCTATGTAACCAAACCAGATGGCCCGATTTGATGCCAACACAGTTCTTTCATCTATTATTTTAAATGTTATTTTTTCTCAAAGAAACTAAAATAAAATAACATATAGTGGGATAACACAAGTAATTTCAGAATATTCTAAGTGGGCCTTTGGGTTCTTCAGATTAATTTCCCTAAATGAGGTCAATCCTCATCAAATTCTAAAATAGGTTAAGACTTGAGCACCTCCTACCTTTCTGTCTCAGGCAATAACCAGCAATAGCCGCAAACATCCAAGCTTACCCCTAGTTTCCCATGAATAAAATAAGGCATTCCAGAATTATTTATCTGGATTATCACCTGTCAGAGTCGTGTCCTTTCATTTTAGGCTTGTTGCTATTATATTTCCCTTTCCACAGAAACAAATTCATTCTAATCTCATACTTTCAAAAGAAAATAGAATAATTGACTAATAAGCTATCTGCATTTATTTACAAAGGTAGTGATTACATTTGAAATACCATTAGAATTATGTACCACATGCGGGTATTGTGGTATAAAATAATAAATATAGATATAAAATAATATACAGATTATTTTTAAAGTCCTTTTTCTGGGAAGAACTCTAGAATTGATTTATTTAAATATTAAAATGGGTAGAAATAATGTGCTATAACAGTTTAGACATGAGAAAGATGACTTCCAGCTAGAGGTTCTCTAGAAAGTTTCTAAGATAAGGTAAAATTAGCATGTAGAGATACAAAGGATGGCCATCCTGGAGGAGCTTAGTCAAGGCACAAGAGCAGGAAAGTGAGAAATTCTGGGTACGTAAAAGGGAGGAGTATGAGACGTCCATCACTGCAGAAATGTTGGGAAATGCAGTAGCATGTATAGAAGAAAATAATTTTGTATTACAGTCTTGCAGTGAAAAGTAATCAATATTAACATTATTATATCATTCAGTTACAATTTTAAAATAAATAATATTCTGCACTTATGATTATATGTACATATATGTTATATACATATATGTATATGTGAATATATGTATTTACACTACACATTTATAATATAATACACATAGTTGTAAATATATAATACACTTAGTTTTAAAATAATTAATGTTTTTTAAACTGTATACTTTTTCAAAATAAGAATGATTAATCATTCAAATCTATAGGAAATTTATGTTGTTTCTCATATTTTGCTACTGTTGGAATAAAGGTTAGAATAATCATACTTTCAAATCCTTGTACCTGGAACTGTTTCCTTAAGAAATATTAAGAGAAATAAAATTAGAGTTAAATGTATTAAGTATTCAAAGTTTTCTGATATATAATGCCATGTAGTTTGAGTATATACAATTTACATTTCCTAAGTAGTGATAAAAGGGCCATCTTAATACCTATTTTCATCCTTCATATATCTTTAAATTTGAGATTTCAACAAGGATAATACATTGTTTAACCTTAATAATGATGTTTTTCCTTTGTATTTCCTTAGGCTCTTCTCTTTCTGCTCTTAGAAGGGCATTCATTTTGATTATGAGAATGTTAGAATTGCTATCCCAGAAATAGAAAGAGAAAGAAAAGTTTTTATTTAGTTTTCAAATCCAAAATAGTATTTTTTGCAGAAGTAAAAATATTTGGAAAGTTAAGCTTTGTTGAGAGAGAAAGGATCTTTTTCAAAACACTTAAAATATGAAGGGTCAAGTCTAAAGATCAAAGACCATAGTGCAGAGAGAAAGCTTTTCTTTGTATTCATGGGGTTCACTGTGGTTCTGTGAGTTGATATCTTTCATACAATTTAGAAAAATCTTGGCCTTTATTTCTTCACATATTATCTTCCATCAGATTTTGAAAAAACTTGGCCTTCATTTTTTTCAAATATTGTTTTGGTTTCATGATCTTTTCCTCTCCATCTGTGATTTCAATTACACATATATTAGGCCTTTTTAGAGTGTCACATGTATCTCAAGCATTTTTTCCCTAGGTGTTTTCAACTATTTTTTCCCTATGACTTCAGTTTTAATATTGTTCTACTGGCATGTTCTTAGGCTTGCTAGTCCTATATTCTGCTACATAGAGTAAGCCATTTGACCCATTCAACATGTTTTTAAAGTTAGATGTTGCATTTTGCAGTTCTATAAAACTCATTTAATCCTTATTTACAAGTTCTCATTCTTCACTGAAGTTTTCTTATGCATTTTGTTTTTATTTTTCTCTATTTTCTTTAAAATAGAAATCTCAGTTACTCGGAAGCCTTTTTTCACTAAATCTAACATTAGGGTTATCCCTGAGTTTGCTCTTATTGACTTTATAAAGAATTTCTTGATTGCCAGTAACATTGTTTTTTGCCCCTTTACATATTTGGTGATATGGGAATATATTTCAAATTTATGAAAAATATATTAGAAAAAATCTGGATTATATTATTTTCCTCTGAAGAGTATGAAATTTTCTTTTGCAAAATGTTAAATTTTTGGAGGGGAACTTGCAGCTGTCAAACGTTGCTTTTAGGATTTCTAAAAGTGAATATGATTCAGCTTTACCATTACTCCTACGACAGAACCATCATAACTCTTAGGGCATACTTCTTACTCCTAGGGCTTAGACTTTCTCAACTACAATCCTAAGATATTTACTAAGAACTCTCCACTTTATCTGGACTTGCACTTTAATTTATTTATAATACTCTCTGCTTCTGAAATTTATGCTCAGTTCTCTGGCCTCCTAGCAAATGTGTTATGCTATGCTTCCCAGAGACTTGCTCTGTGCATGTACAGCTTAGGCATCAGCTAAGGGCCCTGAGAGGGATTTTATGCAGATTTTGTAAGTATCTTTATCTGCAGTGTTCTATTCTCTAGTACTATGCTCTCCAAATCCTGGTTGTCAGTCAGCTCCAAATCCCAATCAATGTTTCCGCTTGGCCTCTATTTCCCTAATTTCTTAATGAAAGACTCACCTTTTGGATTTTCTTCTCAAAAATTGTAACCCTATCTTGGAAGCTTATCAATGCTCCAAACCATTGTTTCATTTAATTAATTTTTTTTTTATTATTATTTACAGTGGGAAGCCAAGTCTAATCTCAGCTGCCGTATCATGTCCAGGACCAGGTATCATGAAATAAAATTTGAAGAGAGAGAATGTTTAAATTTTAAAAGTAGATTAATCACTGGTAGGTCTAACTGCATATGGTTCTAACAGGTGGAGGCTCATGGTAAAGAAAAAAGGTTTTGTTGTTGTTGTTGTGTTTGTTTGTTTGTCTGTTTTTTTAAAATAACACAAGGTTGCGGTATGTTGCCTAATCTGGTCTGAAACTCCTGGGCTCAAATGATCCTCCCTCCTTGGCATCTCAAAGTGTTGGGATTACAGTTATGAGAGCCACTGCACTCAGCAGAAAAAGCATTTTTAAAAAATGAAAAAAAAATTTTCTCTGCATATATAGGAAAATGCAAATTATTTTTCAACCATGCCGCACTTTAAAAAATTATTTTTAAGACTTATTGTTTTTAACACATGTATTTCTTTTTTGAGGGCTGTATGTTAATGTTCTTTCTTGTATATGCCTTTAAAAAGCAAGTTACAGGCTTCTGTAGTTGAAATACAAGAAACTGATTTCTGCACCCACTTGAAGTATTAATCATATTTTTTAAGATACAGATAGAACATATGAAAAAGAAACTACTGGAAAGAGACTGGACATCAGGAAGCAAAAGTGGTCCATGCGAGATAGAATAAAAATGAAGTGAGCCTCATAACTGCCCCAGCTCACTGCCTTGAGACAGTTTCAGCGCCATTGTACAAGGAGGGTAACCTAAGTGGAATTCAAGAGACTTCCTGAGTTAAGGAGACAGACCTAAGAATCTGGAGAGACAAAGGCAGGTCAAGTTTACAAAAAGAGTACTAAAGAGGAAAGAACTGGACAAAGAGAGAAATTCAGAAATCTCATAGGGCCTGTCTTGAGTATTCAGCAGAGTACTGATTAATGCGTGTGCTTCAACTATCCAAGCTGAGGGAAGTACTACTGAAAGGATCAGAGAAAAAAAAAAAAAAAAAAAAAAAAAAAAAACAAATCCATGGAACAGACGCAAGACTGGGAATAGTGCCTATTCCACTAGCCAAACTGAAAAACAAACAAAACTTCATTCTTCACAGGCTTTGTGTATAGTACTTAGAAAGGTTTGCCTCAATAGTGGAAAACAATTAGACTAGATTGAGCACTGTCCCAGATTCCAAAAAAACTGTAAAGCAAGTCCCAAAAGGATCAAACTATTTCCAAGTAACCTAACTCCATTCCAGAACAAAACATCCGTGCAAGTGAGCTAGGAAATGGATCTTTCCAAATTGAACCTTGAGATGACTGCAAACTTGTAGAGATTCAGTCAAAAGATAGCTTTAAGTCATGTCTGGATTTCTGGCCCACAGAAACTGTGGTATAATAAATGACATTTTAAGTCAAGAAATGTTGGTGTAATATTTAACCCAGAAGGAAACTTCCTTAACCTATTAAAAGGTATCTATGAAAGACCTACAGCAAACATATTTAATGGTGAAAGACAATATTTGTTCCCTAAAGATCAGGAATAGAAAGGATGTCTGCTCTCACTACTTTTGTTCAACTTGTACTGTAAGTTCTGGCCAACAAGCTAGCCAGAAAAGGAAAAGAAATAAAAGGCTTCCACATTTTAGGGGAATAATTAAAGCTATCTTTATTAATAAACAACATGATCATGTATGTAGAATATCTGACAAACTATTAGGACTAGTGAGTGAGATTAGCAAAGTTGCATACCTCAAAATAAATTTATAAAAAATTATTACATTTCTATATTTTGGAAACAAAAAATGAGAAGTTGAAATAAAAATACCATTCACATTAGCATCAAAATATGAAATATTCGGGATAAATATGACAAAAAATTATACACCAAAAAGTACAGCACCGAGGGAGACTGAAGAGAAACTAAATAAATGGAAAGAGACCTACTTTCATGGGTTGGCAGGCTCAATATTGTTAAGTTGCCACTTCTCCTGAAATTGATTTATGTATTCAAAACAATTCCAACTAAAATTCCAGTTGTCTATTTGAAAAAATTGATATTGATGTGATTCTAAAATTGATTCTAAAATTCTAAAATTGATATTGATGTAGAAATGTAAAGTACCTTAAAAAGAGAAAAAAGTTTTAGAACTTACACTATGTGCTTTCAAGGCTTGTTTATAAAAGTACAGAAATCAAGACAGTGTTGTATTGACATAAATTAATTAAAGAGATGAATAGACTAGAATAGAGGGCCCAGACATATACTCACAAATATATAGACAATTGATTTTCAACAAAGGTATAAAGATAATTCAGTACAAATATTACTGATAATTACCATTTACTAATTTTTTGTTTATTGCCTATCTTCCTTATTTAAATGTAAGCTAATGGAAGGCAAGATCTTGGTCTTATTAACTACCATGTCCCTGTGTCTATAGTAATGTCTAACACTGAATTCAAATACCACCTTTTGTGGTGAAAAGTGCAAATAACTTAGAGCTAGAAGCAGTTCTGGGTTATGCAATATAGTGCAATCTTATTAATCTTATGCACTTTAACTGTTTTGTAATAAAGAAGTTGTTTAGTGGATGCATAGATGGATGAATAGATAGGCAGGCAGAAAGAAATGCTGCAATGCATTATTAGAAACTACAGAAACAACATACCTCTGAGAATCTCACTTAAAAAATAAACGTGTGACAAGAAATGGCAATAGAAAGAAGAATCTCTCCTCCTCCTCCTCCTCCTCCTTCTTCTTCTTCTCCTTTTTGACATGGGTTCCTGCTCTGTCACTAAGGCTGGAGTGCAGTGGTACATTCATGGTTCACTGTAGCCTCCACCTCCTGAGCTCAAGCGAGCCTCCCACCTCAGCATCCCAAGTAGCTGAGACCACAGGCATGTGCCGCCACACCCAGCTGATTTTTTAAATAGTTGTAGAGACAAGGTCTCACAGTGTTGCCAAGGCTGGTCTTGAACTCCTAGACTCTAGCAATCCTCCCACCTTGGCCTCCCAAATCACCGAGATTATAGGTGTTAGCTACCACACCTGTCCCAGAACCTCATTTTTTATGATAATTATAATAGCTATTATTTATGGGGTACTAAATGTATGCAGGAGATTATGCTAAATTCTTTATGCACCTTCTCTCATTTACTAATCCTCAGCAAAAATTTACTATGCTGGTTATTAAACTTGTTCCCATTTTACACATGAGGAGACTGATGCACAGAGGTGAAATAAATCTTCACAGTCATGTGCCCCTTAAACTGTAGAGAAAGGACTTGAACTAAGTTTGCCTTACAACAAAGACTGTAGGACTCTCAAATATTGCATACAGCCTCAGAATGACATCTGACAGTCTCCAAGAAATTCATCCCAGGAAACGCTTTGCATTTTCTTACTTGGTATATAAATGTACTCTGTCTGAAAAAAAAATATTGAAAGTGAGCAAAGTTACTCAGAAAAGTTGCTGAAAACAATAATATCTAGAATGGAGTAATACAATTTGAAAACCAAAAAGTCATTCAAAACAACTTTTCTTGTTCCTCACTTCAGGAATTAAAGAAACCAGATATTTTCATTGAATTTGTTTATCTTTGTCTTCACTTTTTCATCCTTTTCCTCCTGCCGCCACTCCCCTATTTGCTCTTATTCCTCCTTTTTTTTCCTTCTTTCCCCTCCTCTTAACTCCCTTTCATTCTTGGCTCCTCTAACCATCCTTTTCTGTTTTTGCCTTTTCCAAGACCATACGCATTTCCCTGGTCTTCAATACCAACTCTACCATGAGCAGTCTCCATCTGTTATAGACTAAATATTTGTGTGCCTCCAAAATTCACACGCTGAAGCCCTATCCCCCAGGGTGATGGTATTATGAGATAGTGCCTTTGGGAGATGATTAAGGCAAGAGAGCAAAGCCCTCCTTAATGGAACTGGTGCTTTTGTGAAAGAGGCCATAGAAAACTTGTTTGCTGTTTCTGCCAACTGAGGATGATGAAAAGATGGTGGCCTCTGGACCAGGAAGTGGGCCCACACCAGACACTAAATTTTCTGGCACCTTGATCTTGGATATCTCAGCCTCCAGAACCGTGAGAAATAAATTTCTGTTTTGTTAAACTATCCAGTCATGGCATTTTTGCTATAGCAGCCATAACAGCATCTCCTTCATGTTCTCTCCAGTGGTCTACAAAGTCTACCACAATTCCACTGCACCCTCAAATTAGCTAGGCTTATTACCCCCATCACTCTATATTGGGTGCTTTAAAGCCCCAGTCTATATAGGCCTTGTGACTTTCCTCTTGTTTAGGCTGTAAAATCCTGAACTAATTATTTACTATGCACCTCCACCAGCTGTCAAACTTAAGTCATATTCATCCAGGAAACCTGCATTGAAGAAATAATTGCACTGTAAGCCCTATATCAGCTGTTTCTAGAGTGAAGCAGAGCTCCTAAAATCTGCGTAATAGCACATTCGGCTGAAACCTGGATACGTGGGATTTTAGTCCTAGATCTAGTTTTGCGATGGTGACAAGTTAACATAACTACTTCCCTCTCAGCTGAGTGTTGGGCATCAAGAGAATGATAAAGTCACACATTCTTATCACAGCAGGAATTATTCTCTGCTTTTAAGGTTCTATGTGATTAGATTAGGCTCACCTGGATAATGCAGGATAACTTCTCATTTCATTTAAATACATCTGCAAAGTCTCCTTTGCAATGTACGGTAGCATATTTACATGTTCCAGGGATTAGAATGTGGCCATATTTGGGGGAACATTATTCCACCACAAGGCTGTTAAAACTAATGTTTGTATTAGGGCAGAAATCCAGTTATTTCTAAGAATCTTCCCAAAATATAAATGCAAATACTGCATGTCTGTTTTATTTTTTTTTCTGCCTTTGCTGTCTTCAAAAAAGAAACTTAGAACTGTTACTGGTCAAACATTGAAAGCCAACATTGCAGAAAATACTATGGGTGAATGAAGAGAACGAAACAGGAGATTAGAAAAATAAACTGTCATACTGAATGGGCAGAAACTAGAAGCATTCCCTTTGAAAACTGGCACAAGACAGGGGTGCCCTCTCTCACCACTCCTATTCAACATAGTGTTGGAAGTTCTGGCCAGGGCAATCAGGCAGGAGAAAGAAATATAGGGTATTCAATTAGGAAAAGAGGACGTCAAATTGTCCCTCTTTGCAGATGACATGATTGTATATTTAGAAAACCCCATCAGATCAGCCCAAAATCTCCTTAAGCTGATAGGCAACTTCAGCAAAGTCTCAGGAGAAAAAATCAATGTGCAAAAATCACAAGCATTCTTATAAACCAATAACAGACAAACAGAGAGCCAAATCATGAGTGAACTCCCATTCACAATTGCTTCAAAGAGAATAAAATACCTAGGAATCCAACTTACAAGGGATGTGAAGGACCTCTTCAAGGAGAACTACAAACCACTGCTCAACGAAATAAAAGAGGACACAAACAAATGGAAGAACATTCCATGCTCATGGATAGGAAGAATCAATATCGTGAAAATGGCCATACTGCCCAAGGTGATTTATAGATTCAATGCCATCCCCATCAAGCTACCAATGACTTTCTTCACAGAATTGGAAAAAACTACTTTAAAGTTCATATGGAACCAAAAAAGAGCCCACATTGCCAAGACAATCCTAAGCCAAAAGAACAAAGTTGGAGGCATTATGCTATCTGACTTCAAACTATACTACAAGGCTACAGTAACCAAAACAGCATGGTACTGGTACCAAAACAGAGATA
Organism: Gorilla gorilla gorilla; assembly: GCF_029281585.2. Taxonomy (NCBI): domain Eukaryota; kingdom Metazoa; phylum Chordata; class Mammalia; order Primates; family Hominidae; genus Gorilla; species Gorilla gorilla. The sequence goes on from NC_073230.2 coordinate 124,885,583, forward strand.
TAGACCAATGGAACAGAACAGAGCCGTCAGAAATAATACCACACATCTATAACCATCTGATCTTTGACAAACCCAACAAAAACAAGCAATGGGGAAAGGATTCCCTGTTTAATAAATGGTGCTGGGAAAACTGGCTAGCCATATGTAGAAAGCTGAAACTGGATCCCTTCCTTACACCTTATACAAAAATTAATTCAAGATGGATTAAAGACTTAAATGTTAGACCTAAAACCATAAAAACCCTAGAAGAAAACCTAGGCTATACCATTCAGGACATAGGCATGGGCAGGAACTTCATGTCTAAAACACCAAGAGCAATGGCAACAAAAACCAAAATTAACAAATGGGATCTAATTAAACTAAAAAGCTTCTGCACAGCAAAGGAAACTACCATCAGAGTGAACAGGCAACCTACAGAATGGGAGAACATTTTTGCAATCTACTCATCTGACAAAGGGCTAATAACCAGGATCTACAAAGAACTCAAACAAATTTACAAGAAAAAAACAACCCCATCAACAAGTGGGCAAAGGATATGAACAGACACTTCTCAAAAGAAGACATTTATGCAGCCAACAGACACATGATAAAATGCCCATCGTCACTGGCCATCAGAGAAATGCCAATCAAAACCATAATGAGATACCATCTCACACCAGTTAGAATGGTGATCATTAAAAAGTGAGGAAACAACAGGTGCTGGAGAGGATGTGGAGAAATAGGAACACTTTTACACTGTTGTTTGGACTGTCAACTAGTTCAACCATTGTGGAAGACAGTGTGGTGATTCCTCAAGGATCTAGAACTAGAAATACCATTTGACCCAGCCATCCCATTACTGGGTATATACTCAAAGGATTATAAATCATGCTGCTATAAAGACACATGCACATGTATGTTTATTGCGGCACTATTCACAATAGCAAAGACTTGGAACCAACCCAAATGTCCATCAATGATAGACTGGATTAAGAAAATGTGGCACATATACACCATGGAATACTATGCAGCCATAAAAAGGATGCATTCATGTCCTTTGTAGGGACATGGATGAAGCTGGAAACCATCATTCTCAGCAAACTATCGCAAGAACAGAGAACCAAACACCGCATGTTCTCACTTACAGGTGGGAATTGAACAATGAGAACACTTGGACACAGAAAGGGGAACATCACACACCAGGGCCTGTCGTGGAGTCGGGGGAGGGGGGAGGGAAAGCATTAGGAGATATACCTAATGTAAATGACGAGTTAATGGGTGCGCACACCAACATGGCACATGTATACATATGTAACAAACCTGCACATTGTGCACACGTACCCTAGAACTTAAAGTACAATAAAAAATAAAAAGAAAAAAAGAAAAAGAAACCATCAATATAAGCATACTATGCATCTTAATTTTTTCTTTGAATAAATACATTTGTATGCTTCAAAAAATTTTTAAAAGGTATGTAATAAAAATATTCCCACATCTTCTCCCCCAATAACACCGCTGTTAGGTTCCTATACATCTTTCCACAGTTCATTCCTGCATGTATAGCAAATATGAATGCATATCCCTATCTTTCACTCTTCACCACCAAGAAAGAAGACAGCATTCTACATGCAACTCTACTCCATATAGTATTAAGTAAAAAATCAATCCCAGGGAACTTTTTATATCAGAACACAGGGTGTTTTTTCTCCATTCCTCATTGCAAAAAACATTCTACTCTATTTAATAGATGTACCATAAATCTCATGGCCATTTGATGTGATTACACGCCATTTATAGAATAGTCTCGTCTATACTGATTTGTAATTATTTCCTTTATGTTTAATTCCAATATGCATTTAGGCTTATTTATGTCCTATGAACTGTTTATTCATTTCCCATTCCACAGAGTTTTAATTAGTGAGACTTTAAGATATGTTTTAGGCCGGGCGCGGTGGCTCACGTCTGTAATCCCAGCACTTTGGGAGGCCGAGGCGGGCGGATCACAAGGTCAGGAGATAGAGATCATCCTGGCTAACACGGTGAAACCCTGTCTCTACTAAAAAAAAAAATACAAAAAATTAGTCGGGCTAGGCGGCGTGCGCCTATAGTCCAAGCTACTCGGGAGACTGAGGCAGGAGAATGGCTTTGAACCCGGGAGGTGGAGCTTGCAGTGAGCCGAGATTGCGGCACTGCACTCCAGCCTGGGCGACAGAGCGAGACTCCATCTCAAAAAAAAATATATATATATATATATGTATATATATATATGTTTTAACGTCTGGTAGCCCTTGACTTTTCTCATTACTTTTATTTTTCAGCTATTTCTTTTATTTATTTGCTTATCTTTCTTTATAAAGTGTTATGGCAACTTGTCTTCTTTACAAACACCTATTGGCTTTTCTATTTATATCCATAAAATGTATGAATTTACATAGGGAGAAATGATACCTTTATTTTGTCTTCCTATCCAATAATATAGTATAATTTTCTACTTATGTAGTTTCTTTTCCTACTAGGTTTCTTAAATGATATACGTGGGCTATTAAAGAAAAGAGGCAAAGTGTTATTGAGTACTATTGGGCATTCATAGACAGTGTGGGAGAGGTACTTAAAAGAGCAAACTGCTAGCTGTAAGCACACGGTTAACTATATGCTTAAAACTAACAAGAAAAAAACAAACAAGAAAAACCCCTTATCCCAGACAGGGACAGTAAACTAGCTGGGAAGGGTAGCAGTAAACTAGCTTGGTTCACTGATACAGTGAACCACACACACTTAGACACACACTGAAATATACACTCTCTTACTCTGCCTAGGAGAAGTGACACAAAGGTCCTCTGACCAAGTGCCCCTTTCCTGAGTTTTCCTTAGTACACAAAACAACCTGGGTTTTGTGTACTAAGAGCCTTTTTAAAGTAATAACTCCAAATAAATCCAAATCTTCTGAAACCCCAGGGTATTAAAACCATTGATGAGCCCCCTGAATGAATAATTGTAAACTCATTGGATGCTTGTGCTTAAAGGACCTCTCCCCCTTCTCTCTCTCTCACCTCCCCTCTGTACCAAGCTAGCTCTTGCTCTGCCTTGAGGTATCAGTTTCCCTGAGACTGGTGTAGATGCACCAATGTTTGCTTCCATAATACCCTTAGCTCTGCTACCATCATATTTACTAAACCTTATTGGAAGATTTCAGTGACTTTTGTTTTTTATGTTCTCTTCAGCAACAACCACTGTTCCTTGGGAGATGCTCATTAAAGGAACAGTAAGTGAATCAATGAATGATTGTAGAACAGGAATATTCTCTGTATCAAGTTTTGCAAAAGTTAATGTTATTTTCATTTCTCAAAGTTATAAGCCCAAAGAACACAAAAATTCCTATCTCACTGTAATAGAGATAATTGCAAAGAAAGATTGAAAGGTGAACATTTCAGTGAATGGTCACAGCCTTGAGTGAACACCGTTTTATTATCTGATTGAAGAATTCGACACTTGCATACTTTCCTTACCTAAAATTACCCATCACTTAATTATTTACTAAGAAAATAGCATGTTAAGTGATGTAGAATAAAAGAAAGCTAAGGTATATGTTTTGCCTCCAGTGCCCATCCATCTAGTGAGAAAGGTAATGTATGTATTAGCAATACAAAGATAAACGGCAATACAAAGATAGAATTTAAGTACCAGCTGACTGGAATTGCCAGAAAAGACAATGGTGACGTTAACTGTTGACTGGGGTGGTGAGGGAAAGCCTTCAAAGTAGGAAAATGTTGAGTAGCCTTGTTAGATTAAAGAACAGAAGACCAGATGAATATGGGAGTTGCCAAGACTGACTTTCTTTATTGATCTGGGGACCTGTGTGGAAAAAGTAATAAATCTACGTCTCAATTCTACTTTTTTATATTTACCATATAATTTCTATTTACCAATGGAAATTTAATGCTAGAATAAATAATGCCTCAGATATATCCTACTTCCTGTCCTTAGGAATATCAGAATCGATTTTACACAACTACCTACTGCTTCTAACATTACAAGTGATTGCAAAGTCTTGAAGAACTTAGAGGCCTGCTTGTTCCATATAAATATATGAAGTAACTATTTCTTAAGAGATAACCATGTAACTCAAGCAATATTTTTTCTTTACACATACGCACAACATCACTCTTCACTTGTGTAAGCAAATAAATTATAATCTCGACTATAGTATTGGTTTTCAGCAATTTAATTTTTTCTGAACATAGCTTTTATTCTATTATAATGCTTGAATGACTCACATGCAGTGTTTCCAATCCACTTTTCCTGGCTTGTGAAACTTTTTAACAAAATGTTAGCATTTGCAAGCACCAGATGTTTTGACATAAGGAGAAGCAATATGTAAATTTTAATCCATGCTAGGAACAATAGCCTGCAGGCACCTTTTTCTTATTACGTGAATCATATACTTAACCACAATGTGGTTGAGCCTATCAAAATCATTACTGTCTCAAATGTAATACTTTTGTCTTATGGTTGCCAATTAATGAAACTGATACATATCTAAAATGATAGGCATCCATTACTTAACCAATAAGCCTTATTGTATTTTACTACTTCACTACCACTTAGCTAGAACTCCGCAGGTGACAGTAATAACTTTTTAGAGGGTTTTAATCTTCCTTTTGGTGGTCAATAAAATCAATGCTTGTATTAGATCTTAATGTTTTATAGCTGAAAATATTATTTTACCAAAAATATTAAAACCTATTACAACTTTTTTCATCTTTTCCACCTTTAAACTCAACTCATGGTAAGGAGTATGATGTATGATACGTGTGTGTGTGTGTGTGTGTGTGTGTGTGTTTCTAATAGGAAAGATTTGGAGACAGCTTCAGTATTTGCTACATGTATTTTCCAATAAAGAATAACATATTCTCTTTAGCTTAAGGATTTTTCTAGGGCTAAAAGAATAACAAAGAACATATTCTTATATGCAGTCTTTTCTAATATTGAAGAATTATAAAACGTTTTAAATAAGCTCCCACATGGACACATATATGTATGCCCAAACACACCACAGATGTACATACACATACAATAAACAATCAAGTATCAAAACCATTCAGTCATCCATATTTTCAGCCTATATACTGTTTAAGAAAAGTCACCCTGACTTATTTTTACCTGTATTAGATTATTCTTTCCATACAAAGATTATTATAATGATCAGTATTTTGGGCATTGATAATACTTTAAGAAAAATATTCATGACATTACTTTTTTTAAAAAAGCAAAGAACCTGTATTTGAACATAGAATACCACCCTTTATGGTTAACTCTGAGCAGTCCTGTTTTAGTATTTTAAAATAAAGTATGGAGGGAAAAATTTCATAAACATGGTATTAAATATTAGAAAGTCTTAACACAACTGAAATCCTTATTAATTTCATTATCAAAGGATAGGTCTAGTCAATACCAATTAGCAGCTTTAAGATGTTTTACATATTAAAATACAGTATTCTATTTATCCTAGATTGTCTGGGGACCATCTAGTATATTAAAAGGTTTTGCAGAGTTTCTTAGTGATTTCACTGCTACCATTATGCCTGTTAGCAATTTAGCAACATTCTGATAAATATTTTCCATAAATCAAAGCCATAACAGCATGGTGAAGCAGATGGCAGGAGACCATATTAAAGAATGTAACAATTATTTTCATTAATAGGGAAATATTGAATCATCATTTTCAGCATGGACTATGTAGTGAGTAGTTGTCAGCTGTGATGTCTGGTGACTGTTTTAAATATCCTTTCAAATGATTAACCCACATTCTCTGTTTTCCAGTGCAGTCTATATACAAAGGCAGAACAAAAACTGTAAAACATTTCATAATTATAGTCTTTCATTTAATATATGCAAAGAAAATATTGGTACATTTTAAGGTATTTTTACAAAGATTTTTGTATGTATTAAAGTACACCAAAGTTCTCCATTTTCTTAGAAAATAAGACACATTACTTTGTTATTAAAAATGAAAAATAGCAATAATTACAAATTCTACAGTCTTATTAACAATGTTTTCTTGATCTAATCAATGTCAGATTAAAATTATAGGAATGTTACTTCAGCTATTTATATATGTAAAACACTATTAAAGTCAAAGATTTTTAACTACATAATAATTATTAAGATTAAATAGCTGAATTAATTTTAGCCTTGTATGCCATAAGCAACTGCTATGCTGTTAGATAAGATTCTTGAATTTCATTTGCTTTTAAAATTCAGTATCATATTTAAAGAACAATATGTAACTTCTTGATTATATATAATTCTTTCAGCAAAATCAGTCTCTTCTTTTATTTGTATATTTTGTCTGCTACATAAACTACCAGCTTTAACACAAAAACAAAATTTATTTCTATGGAAAAAATACAGTGACAATATAGAATTTTTGCAATAAAACAGTAGTGCAGGGATAAAAGAGGTAGTATTACAAACACAAAAGTCTTTACTGTTATTCTTTATGCCTGTTGGATAATGTAAGAAAAAGACATTTTACAGAGAATTTCATCAGTAGAAAACACAATAGAAGTCATCTGATTATGCAGAAATACACATAAAAATCCCTTTACAAGCAGATAAAAAGTTCCCTTTTATGTATAAAGCAGTAGACAATAGTATTTCATCATTAAGTTGGTTGAATCCTGGGAGATATATTTTTTAATCAAAATAGCTGTTTTCAGATAATCTCCTATACATTCAAATTCTCTATGGACCTCAGAGGGAAAATGTAGCACTGAAAATTTTAAGAAAAGCTATTTTTTCTGCTTTTGGATTGTTTCCTTGTTTTCAAATTAGAATTCATACAAACAATAAAACATTGGAACATCAATGCACAATAACATAGGAGATCAGTAACACTCGAAATGTATTTTGTATTTATTAGGTAAATGTAATGAAATCTCTGTATATATGTATACTAAGTCAAACTGACATACTTAACATATAGGGCACTGGAGGGATAAATGATGTAATTCCATGTAGCACACAGAGACTATGCCATTATCAATACTGAAACAAAATTCAATCCTTCGGGTGTCTTTAAGAAACCCAGATGGTTGATCTTGCGCTGATAACACAGTGAAATAATTAATTGATTCCAGTTTTATTCCACATCTTACATATCAGATGGTCAGTAAATACCTAAAATGTTTGAATAGGGTCAAAGACATTGTAAAAAAATTTGGAACACTTAGTTATGCCATTTATTTATTTGAATGTTTAAATTCCACAATATCCAAACAGGAAAAAAGTGTTTCCATGATGCCTTGAAGTATAAGAAAATTCCTATATGACTCAGTTTTTCAAAATAAAATAAAAATATATTCCTTTTAAAGTTGTGAAATCTAATTCCCCTCATGACATTATGGTAAATGAGCACACCAAATCAAGACATTCTTTGTATCTATTTTTTAAGTAAGAGCTATTAAATATTTGATTTACAGTCATGTAGGTGGGAAAAAATGAGTTGAAAAAAAAAGAGTAAGGCTATTTCTCAATGTCCCCAGCTCATCTGGCTATTTATTATTTAGAGCTTTTTTAAAAACCTATATAAAGAAAGCCATGGCCACTGATATGCCTATACACTGAGAAAATACCATCTGTACATATATTCTCCATTTGACATAGGAAAAATTCAAGAAGAAAAGGCACTAAAGAAAAAAATTGTAAAGAGCTGTATCTACTCATAGGAGGTCATCATTATTTTAAGATAATTGGAAGTTGGAAAGGGCTATTTAATGTGAATCCAAGAAAAAGCAGCCAATATTTAATAATATAAAAAATGATTGGATGGGATATTTTGTTAAAAAAAGAATGAAAAACAATAAAATTATTGTATCTTACTTTAAAGGAAGTTTTATTATAACTGTAATTATGAATTAAATCTTTAAATGAAAAGGGATAATTGTATATTAATTGAATGAATAAATCAATAATTATGCATTAATAGTCCCATTACAGTTGATGCTTTTTGTGACAGCATTGTTTGATAAACATATGCCTCTTTTACTATTATGAAAAATCTCATTTCTGCAAAAAATATTCTAGAGAGTCAAATTTTTCTAGAGGTCTACCTTGTTTCTTAGATACTCAAATAATTTGCTTTTAAATTCACACTATTTTTGTTTGGAAATTTATTTGCATCATTTCAAAATGTTATGGTCAGATGTTTATAATGCTCAGTAATTATAGTGAAACTGACCCATATATAATAAATAGAAGGCATAGTTTGCTGAGTGGGGAGGACATGTTTGAAAAATGACTACTTCATAAATGAACAACTTTTTTAGTGAATAATCTAAAGTTTGGTACACTATTACTTTCCTATGCAACCTCATCATTATTAGGATTGGGATAATTATATTTAGATTTACAAGTAAGGGTCCCCCCCATTGTTATACATGACATTAACTGCATACCTAAGAGACCTGATTCAGGAATTTTTCACTTGGGATTCAAGAAAACATTCAGGAGATCCCTAAGATCTCTGAATGCATGTGAATTATTGTCCATATAAACAGTTCTATACTTTTCTAGGGAGAGGGTTTATAACTCACTAGATTCTCAAGGTATCTGCCTTAAAAAGTTAAGAACTACCATCTAATTAATTTTTAACATATTTCAGTTGACCGGGACACAGCACAACTCTTTACTCTCTTTAAAAATTCATTACCCTTTTTACAGTTCCCTGACATCTCATAATCTGAATGTAGCAGCAAATATCAGTTCCCTCTCCAGATCTCTTGTGTCCAGGCTCTATCATCCTGTGCCAAGTCCTTATCTCAGCCAAGATTGTGAAGGATAGGTTTCAGGGCCCAGTAGTTGTACCTTAACAGAATGGAAAATAATGACTGAGTAATGACATCATCAGTGCAAGTCTACTCAAAATATGAAGAAATGAGAAGAGCAGATAACATGAGAACCGAAGCCAGTCTCTATCTAATAAAGTGGTGTGTTTTCTATGAACTCCAAAATATATTCCTTATCTGTAATTTTTAACATTTAATCAAATTATCAACTCAGATAATGAAGTGGAATTTTGTTATAAAATTAAAAGTATGTAATATCTTCTTGAAAATTATTGAGAAGATGTATCTAATAGCTGTTTCACATGGCATATTTCAGATGAATTTATCTATCAGGCTTTAATGACTGTACCCAGAAGTTAGTAATTATTTTTCCATGTCAAACAATAAAATTATTTTAATTCTCCAAATTCTGAGCAAATGATATAAGCTAAGCCTGAGATAATTATTATACCATAAGGATTTACTATTTTTCTACTTTTATCAGCATTAGGGTCTCACATTTTATAGTGACATATTTTCCATGTGAGAAGCAACTAAAAGATCCTTTCAAAATTTATCCCAAAGCTTAATATTCATGAAAGATTACATCTCACTCGTTAGTAATATATATTTTAGTTTTCAGCATCCTCCCTGCTACTAAAAAGATTTGTTTCTATTATATTAATACTATATTATTTCACCATAGTTTTCTAAGGGCCTTCACAACCTGTTGTCAGTCTTATGCTTCAGAACTCCCCAACAGACATCTTCTAGGGCATCCAGATCTTTCTAATGAAAGTCCTATAAAGATACTTCCCCTATTATTCTCACTTTTATCATTTGGTTGATATTATTCCTTTATATGCTCTCACTTTCACTCAATTAATGCCTTTCAAAGAGAAGTCAAATTCTGCTGTTCCCATAAAGTTTGTCAGTCATTTTCATTTTCTTTGACCTTCTGTATTTACAGCTTATGCTTAGATTTTTTATTCTATATGTCTTCTATATTTTGTTTTTGTTTTTCATGCATTCTCATAAACTACCTTAGGAGTAAGACCCTATCTTTTTCAACTCTTCTACATTTTCTCAGGACTCACTGCAGTTCTGAGTATGCCTCCATGAATACTCATTGATCGGATGATCACTCTTGGAGGTCCAGCACAGAGCAACGTGCTTGGTAACTTAATTTCCTAACCTAAAAGAAGCGCAAGAGATAAAAATCTAAATGAAGCATCATAGTTATAAGTGCTTATAATAAATGCTAACAGTGCAACCAAAGATCATAGGACACTCTAAGTGCTTATAGAAATAGAACCTTACGTTCCTCTCAGAACTGAAAATAATAAGAAATAGTTTGTTTTAATAATTATTTTGTCAATTGGCAATTCAATTTTCAATATTTTATCCATTTGTAGCAAAACCAAATCAACAACTAATTGATTTCTGTCCAATACTGATGAAAAGTTTTAAGTACCTGAAAACTGTCCTTGTAGGGGACATTTTATATTTTATTTACTACAATTGATGATCTGACATCTCTTCTTAATAAGAAAAGAGAATTTGGAATGTGATTCTGATGCAGTCAGAAGAATGAAGAAAACAAAAGAACATATACTACCTGAATTATGTGAATACGTGTAGGTGTATGTTTGTGTGAAGGGAGACAATTCTGGTCCATATTCCTGAGGAAAATATTCAATATGTTCCTTTTCCTGAACAGAGACTGGAGATATAAATATGCATGGATGCTTTTAGAATTAGTGTAATTGAACCAACTACAATAAAATGAGGATCTAATTTTAGTAACCAATGTTTTTATAAGTTATCCATATTTTATTGTGGAAAATTCTCACATTTATTGTAGATTTGCCTTTCAACCACAAGTGACAGATAATCTATTATACATTTATTTATCCTATAAAGTTTGAACTTTAGACATGTCTACTAGACAATGGAGAAAGGCAATGAACACCTGATATGTTGATCTTGATTCTGGAAGACTGATGTGAAAGTTGAAGAGAAGATGGAAATGAGTAACTAAGAGACTGTATATTTCAGTCGTTTAACACTTTGCAGTCATTAGTTCCAGTAGTACACCACCGAGTTGCTGCTTTTAAAACATCAATAAAGAGCTATTCCTTATGCTGTACCTCTTTCCAGGAAAACAGAATTTAAGTGGATTTGGACTCTGTAGTCAAAGAAGAAAACACCTTTTTTTCGCCCTCAATAATTCATTAACACTATGATTTTTCTTCCTGCGAATTCTTCTGTTGCTTCTATCAGTTTTTCATGAACAACACATTCCTTTAAGAAAAAAAATAAGCCAAAGCAACATATGAAACACAGAGCATAATTGCATAGCACCAGCATAGAATTGCTTTCCAGTTGATGAATTGGGTCTGTTTATTTCTTATAATTCATCACCATCATCTGAGCTAAAGCTACTTCTCCTACTGCTTTCTTTGGAAACTGCAGGGGAAGTGGCAGATAGCAGAGGATCTGTTCCAAATGGAGAGATTGTGTCATCCAATAGCATGCCATCCAATCTTTGTTCCTCTTTCAATGCAGCACTAAATGATAAATCTGTGAAGTATGACAAAGGATCAGAAAAGGCTACAGCTTGATCACAGAGCTCAGGGCTTGGCCCCTGAGACACAGTCAGTTGTTGGCAATAGTCTACTGAATTCTGTTCAGGATGGCTCTGCCGTTTGGTGACATGAGCACCTAAATCAACCGTGCCAAGTGAAGCCAGGGTTGGCAGACCATGAGTACGAGCCTGAATTTCTAGTTCCTGTAATTTCAAACGAGAATCATTAAATAATGTCTTTGAAATTGGATTTAACACTAGAGAATAAGCCAGACATAGAATCAAAATATTAGCAAGCATTTAAAATGAAGAGTAATACAATACAAATTATGAATAATCTTTGCAAATAATGAAATTGATACATTTCTGATGCATGAAAAATAACTCTGAGAAAATTACTCAGATTTTTTTTTAAGTTTGGTCTCATTGTTCTACAAAGGTTATGACTGATGATAGTTCCATAGTGGCTCAGACTACAATACAGCCATTTGAAGATAGCAGAAAGTCATCTATTTATTCTTCCTGATTAATTTCTCACTGTAAATGCAGGACCTTTTCATGGAAACAGTAAATGTTTTACCTGATGCTAAGCATACTCACATTTTTAAAAAATCTTGAGAGTTATAAAAGCCCATGTTTTGATATTTTGGATTATATGAACAGATGAGAAGTGACTTACTATATACTGTCACAACATGCCTTGAGGCAATGAAATCCATAGCAATGTTGGAAAGAAACGAAAGAAGGAGGGCAGAATTTAATGTCCAATATAATGTAGAGAAACAAATGTTCTACTTAGTATTATTATTTGATTAGGATAATAATGTGTGCATTTATGAAATGAGTTATATTTTATGCATTTTGTAATTTGTTGTTGTCATTATATATGTGTATATATATATATACATACACACATACACACATATATACACATATATGTGTATATATGTATATACATATATACATTTTCAGCCACCTTGATCCTGGATTTCTAGTCAAATCCTAATTGAAACAACCCAATTCACGAACTTCTAAAAAGCAGTAAAATTATCCTTCAAAAGGAAAAATAATTGTTAATAAGAGAAAAAATAAATGAGACCAATGAAGAAAACTGATGACAGCTGAGTCATGTGTAAGCTATGTGGCTCATGGCAACATTCTTATAAAAACCTGAATCCGAAGTAGAAGTCGCCTGTTAGCCTGCTCTAATTTCTTCTGTCTGTGTTCTAATTCTCGGGCTCTCTGTTGTTCTTTTTGTAGCCACTTGATGTACTCCACTGATGCTTTTAGAATGGTTCCTTTGTTCCAGCGCATATCACTGTAGAACGGAGAGATAACCTTTTCACAATTGTGCATGTCAGCAGAATTCATAAGAACTTACAAAATCTTTTACATTAATATGAAATAATGATTTACATGACTATTATTCACTCTTAGATATTATTGCTTCTGAATAGAAATTTTAATAGAATAGTTAAGAAGCCCTTATATAGTAAAATTAATCCCAGAATGAAAATAAGTGTCAAAAGAAAGTAATAAAGTGACTTTTTGTGGGAGAGCTAAATGCAATATCATGATTCTACCATTACAGTTTTTATATTTTTAGTGAAAATTGCTTTTATTATTAACTCCAAGATTAAAATCTATGTGCAGTATTTCTGCATTAATGAACTAGGAAATGTACATTACCGAGGACTTAAGCCTAAATTTTTTAAGATCATTTCAAATGTAGCAATCTTTTAACCTATTTTCTAATAAGGTTGCTTTTATGTTTCTAAGAAAAAAATAAAGTCCCTCCTGAATGGTGATCCTGAGCAATTGTGAAACAAATCAGACTCTGGCAACATCACTTTACATAATAGAGCAAACTTTCTAAAACCATTCAGTCATTTTTTTGTATACAAACATCATCAAAACTTCTTAAAAGCTTGATGTGAATAGCTATTTTTAAATACATTTAAGATAAGAAAATATAATTAAACATTACTGGATAACTTTTTAGGCTATAGCATAGAAGAAATCATTTCATTAAAACTTACTTTTAAGACAGGAGAAATTAAAGATATGAAATTGTGGAAGAGGCTACTGATTTTGATATCTGAAAATATACATTAATGAATGTAATAATGCATGAGAACTAATAATATGTTTGGAGAATGAGTCCAAAGTAATTGCTAAATGTTAATCAGAGTTGTTGGAAAACCTGGATACATTTTGAATTTAGAGTCATGAGATGTTTTTAATATAGCATAAAGTACACAGGTAGGGAAATATAACATTTTTCTACATATATTTTTGGTGATGTGACAATGCCATTAGCAGTAAAATATTAAAAGAAGAGACATTTTTCTACCAGCAGGTGAAAATGCTTACTGGAACCTGGATAAGAGCTCTGTTCTACTGCAATGCACCAAAACATTGTCAATGGACATCGCAAGTTTGAAAATGCTTTGTCATTTCTTTAAGGCTATAATGGCTGTTGGTCTCATTCCACTCACAGGGGGTGAGGGGAATGGGTGGGATGGTGGTGGTGGGAAGGGTGGGGAGAGACAGTCTATCTTTGGTGCTAAACCAAGTATCTGTAACTGAAACGTGTAATGGACTCTAAACTAAAATTTAAGTAGTAGCAAAAGCCTTATGGACCCTTAATTGGTGTCATTTTTTCTCATGGAAAGAAAAACTTGAGGACAGAGGAACAGATTTAAAAAAAACGATAACCCTAGCCATATTTGAAGTTTAAAGTACTATTAGTTCAAAAACAAACCTTCAAAATGGTAGTAGAGAACACACAATGAGCCTCCCTTCAATTTGTACCTGATGTCACTTACAATAATTTTTTTAAGTTCCTCTATTTTAAAGAAATTTAATGTACAAGATTCTTTCCTATTTATTTTTTATATTTACTAAAGAGACTTCTGCCTCTCCCAAAACAATTTCAACAAAGTAGGCATTACAAATATTATATAGGGTGGTACCATATAAACACAGACACACCAATAAAGGCATGGCTAAAGAATGAATGTTGATAGTTGATGCTGGCCCTTCATTTTCTGCGCAACAATTTTTTAAGATCTTAAAACTTTGGTGGATTAAAAGCCTGAATGCATTTACAGTCAGAGCAGATAATACAAATGTATAAATTGGAGTAAGGAGTGCTACCAGGCAAAACTATGGAAAATGTACAATCTGTTGTTATCTTAGGAGTGTACATCCACTTAAAAGCATTAAAAAATAATTTTAAAAAAAGATTTTAAAAAGAAAGAAAATAATACTATGACAGGTCTGAATTTTTTTTTTTTTTTTTTTTTTTTTTTTGCTTCAACATTTTGTGACTCCTGACTTAGAAAGCTTTGTCAGGTCTCATATTCTACACCAACTATCATTCTTACACAAAAGCAGGAGGAATTTGGTTGTAGAGGGGAATAAAGATTAAGTAAAAAAACTTCAAACTATTTAGAAAACTTTTTACAGTGCAAAAACAAGAGTAATAGAGTAATTAATGATCTAATAATACTTTTAACTTTCTACTCATGTAATTTTTGTAAACATGGCTCACAAAAACACATATGGACAAAAGTGTTTCCAAGAAAGCTAAAGAGGACAACTACTACATGTTGTAGAAGCTCTTCACTCTTTCTCTTTGCTTTTATTTTTGTTTGGGTTTTGTTTTGTTAACACCGGTCAAGAGATTGTCATTGCCTGGTCATGTTTTTTTCATGTAATTTTCTCAACCTATACATCTCAATTACAGCTGTTCTCTATATTACTTTTCCTTCTGACCTCACCATTTTGACCTGCAAAGAAATAGAACTTTCTGAATATTTTGATACATAGAAATAAAAACTTCATAGAATTCAAAGTGTCTTCAGTTATTAGCTTTTATTTCCTAAGCCAACTCCAAAATATATTCCAATCATGAGCTGGAAAGGTACTCAAAGGCCAACCATGCCACAGTTGCTGCTATATGCCCCAGAGTATATGGTGTTTAGGAGATAAGCCCCAGGTTTCCTCTCTCAATTCAGTACTCTTTATGCCAAGCTGTGGCTTTCCCACCTTGCAAATGCATCTGTCATAAGAAATACGCTTTATATAGTGACTTGGCAAACTCTTAGTAAATAAAACTGCAACAAAGATTTCACAGGGCTTTCCTATTCTCTTTACATGTAATACTCTCATATTTTCAATGCTATTCTTCCTTTTTTGTTTAAAATGCTGCATTTGTCTCATTTGAGTGATTCCATGACTCGTTAATAGGTATGGCACATAATTTAAAATATCTCATACTAGATAATTGTATAGCCTTATGTACTTTTTATTTTTTAAAAACTGTTCTTAGTCATTTTAATGGTTGTAGTCACCTGTTCAACAAGTTATTCAAAAATGTGCTAAACTCAAACTAAAATCTTGTATGGTCTTTTTTTTTTTCAGATCCACTGTTTGTTAATTTCCTCATTGTCATAACATAATAATGTCATTTCTTCTTTTATTTTCTCACCCTCAAAGTAAATTTGCCTCTTCTATGCTACCCTTCCCTTTCCCAGCATTCTTGTTTCCTGTGACTTTTAGATTATCCCTAATAACATTTGAAAATTTGACAAATGGATCCAGAATAATTTTGTCACGTAGATGGGTACTCCTTAGTCCATGGAGCCAGACCTTGGTTCTCAGGTAAAGTCATTTTAAGAGGATACACTCTGGATTCAATCATGGGACCCTCATTGCTAAACCCTAAAGAGGGACACTGGAGTAACAGGTGAGGCCACAGCAAGCCGAGGAATAAAATGTATTTAAACAGAATTAGTACTGAGATTTTTGGAATGTCACACATTTCAGTGAAGTGTCTTCTCTACCTGTGATATACGGAAAAATCCATGTATAGACATATTCAACATCTAATTAATGTGTTTTCCATTAGACCCCAAATAAATGTTATTTGCCTACATACAACACAATAGAAATAAAACAAATAATAACCCTCCTTTCTGAGATTCATAAGGAAGAGAAAAACAATGCTTGCAATGCAGTTTTCCCAATTCTGGTCTATCATAAATTGAATTTTCATATTCTAGACCAAGGGTAGACAAACTATGGCCCATAGCTTATGTTTGTCAATAAATTTCACTGGGTGAGGTCAAGCTCATTCATTCCATGTTGTCTGTGTCTGCTTTCATGCTACAATGCCAGAGTTAAATAATTGTGACAAAGACTTTTGTATGGCCCGCAAAGCTTGAAATATTTACTATCTGGCCCTATACAAAAAGTACTTACCATCCCATGTTCTAGAAAATGAATTAGAACTAGAAAGGAGTCTTTAGATAAAGTTTTTATTAAAATTTGGAGTAATAATCTCTCATAAAACTTTATAACTTGCAAACTATTCCCATACACCTTATTTGATTTTATTTTTATAAAAACACAGGCATATAGGGAAGACAAGTGTTTTCTTTAGCTAACAGAGTCACATGTTTAGAGACTTTAAAAGATTTGAAGAGTTTGGAGTAGAGTCTAAATTAGGCCTGAGCTCTTCAGACCCTAAATGTCTTCACAATCTAGTATGTACGTAAGGACAAATATTGCATTCCCTTTTCTAACAAATTGTTGAATTGTCCAAATAAATGAGCAAATTTGGATTTAGAGAAAAAGTGCTTTAAAATCTCAGAAACATAACTTGTGTGTGTGTGTGTGTGTGTGTGTAGGGTCTTGTTCTACCACCCAGGCTGGAATGCAGTGGTGCGATCATGGCTCACTTCAGCCTTGAAATCCTGGGTTCAAGTGATCCTTGTGTCTCAGCCTCCTGAGTAGCTTGGAGTACAGGTGCATGCTACCATATCAAGCTTGCTCTTTCCTTCTTTCTTTCTTTCTTTCTTCTTTCTTTCTCTCTTTCTTTTCTTTTTCTTTCCTTCCTTCCTTCTTTTCTTTTCTTTTTTCTTTTCTCTTCTCTTCTCTTCTTTTCTTTCCTTTTCCTTTCTTTTTTATAGAGGTAGGATCACACCCAGGTTGATCTTGAACTCCCGGCCTCAAACAATCTTCCTGTTTGGTCCTCCCAAAGTACTGGGATTACAGGCATGAGACAACGTGCCTGGCCCACAAGTATCACTTTATCAAGCATGATCATTTCCGGATAATGAATAATATCCAGTATTTGGAGAAAAAAGTTCTTTTTTAATTTATTATTATTATACTTTAAGTTTTAGGGTACATGTGCCAATGTGCAGGTTAGTTACATATGTATACATGTGCCATGCTGGTGCGCTGCACCCACTAACTCGTCATCTAGCATTAGGTATATCTCCCAATGCTATCCCTCTCCCCTCCCCCAACCCCACAACAGTCCCCAGAGTGTGATATTCCCCTTCCTGTGTCCATGTGTTCTCATTGTTCAGTTCCCACCTATGAGTGAGAATATGCGGTGTTTGGTTTTTCGTTCTTGCGATAATTTACTGAGAATGATGATTTCCAATTTCATCCATGTCCCTACAAAGGACGTGAACTCATCATTTTTTATGGCTGCATAGTATTCCATGGTGTATATGTGCCACATTTTCTTAATCCAGTCTATCATTGTTGGACATTTGGGTTGGTTCCAAGTCTTTGCTATTGTGAATAATGCCGCAATAAACATACGTGTGCATGTGTCTTTATAGCAGCATGATTTATAGTCCTTTGGCTATATACCCAGTAATGGGATGGCTGGGTCAAATGGTATTTCTAGTTCTAGATCCCTGAGGAATCGCCACACTGACTTCCACAATGGCTGAACTAGTTTACAGTCCCACCAACAGTGTAAAAGTGTTCCTATTTCTCCACATCCTCTCCAGCACCTGTTGTTTCCCGACTTTTTAATGATGGCCATTGTAACTGGTGTGAGATGGTATCTCATTGTGGTTTTGATTTGCATTTCTCTGATGGCCAGTGATGGTGAGCATTTTTTCATGTGTTTTTGGGCTGCATAAATGTCTTCTTTTGAGAAGTGTCTGTTCATGTCGTTCGCCCACTTTTTGATGGGGTTGTTTGTTTTTTTCCTGTAAATTTGTTTAAGTTCATTGTAGATTCTGGATATTAGCCCTTTGTCAGAAGAGATAACTAAAATCAGAGCAGAACTGAAGGAAATAGAGACACAAAAAACCCTTCAAAAAATTAATGAATCCAGGAGCTGGTTTTTTGAAAGGATCAACAAAATTGATAGACCGCTAGCAAGACTAATAAAGAAAAAAAGAGAGAAGAATCAAATAGATGCAACAAGAAATGATAAAGGGGATAACAGCACCGATCCCACAGAAATACAAACTACCATCAAAGAATATTACCAACACCTCTATGCAAATAAACTAGAAAATCTAGAAGAAATGGATAAATTCCTTGACACATACACTCTCCCAAGACTAAACCAGGAAGAAGTTGAATCTCTGAATAGACCAATAACAGGAGCTGAAATTGTGGCAATAATCATTAGCTTACCAACCAAAAAGAGTCCAGGACCAGAAGGATTCACAGCCGAATTCTACCAGAGGTACAAGGAGGAACTGGTACCATTCCTTGTGAAACTATTCCAATCAATAGAAAAAGAGGGAATCCTCCCTAACTCATTTTATGAGGCCAGCATCATCCTGATACCAAAGCCGGGCAGAGACACAACCAAAAAAGAGAATTTTAGACCAATATCCTTGATGAACATTGATGCAAAAATCCTCAATAAAATACTGGCAAAGTGAATCCAGCAGCACAACAAAAAGTGTATCCACCATGATCAAGTGGGCTTCATCCCTGGGATGCAAGGCTGGTTCAATATACGCAAACCAATAAATGTAATCTGGCATATAAACAGAACCAAACACAAAAATCACATGATTATCTCAATCGATGCAGAAAAGGCCTTTGACAAAATTCAACAACGCTTCATGCTAAAAACTCTCAATAAATTAGGTATTGATGGGACGTATCTCAAAATAATAAGAGCTATCTATGACAAACCCACAGCCAATATCATACTGAAAGGGCAAAAACTGGAAGCATTCCCTTTGAAAACTGGCACAAGACAGGGATGCCCTCTCTCACCACGCCTATTCAACATAGTGTTGGAAGTTCTGGCCAGGGCAATTAGGCAGGAGAAGGAAATAAAGGGTATTCAATTAGGAAAAGAGGAAGTCAAATTGTCCCTGTTTGCAGATGACATGATTGTATATCTAGAAAACCCCATTGTCTCAGCCCAAAACCTCCTTAAGCTGATAAGCAACTACAGCAAAGTCTCAGGATACAAAATCAACGTACAAAAATCACAATCATTCTTATACACCAATAACAGACAAACGTAGAGCCAAATCATGAGTGAACTCCCATTCATAATTGCTTCAAAGAGAATAAAATACCTAGGAATCCAACTTACAAGGGATGTGAAGGACCTCTTCAAGGAGAACTACAAACAACTGCTCAAGGAAATAAAAGAGCATACAATGAAATGGAAGAACATTCCATGCTCATGGGTAGGAAGGATCAATATCGTGAAAATGGCCATACTGCCCAAGGTAATTTACAAATTCAATGCCATCCCCATCAAGCTACCAATGACTTTCTTCACAGAATTGGAAAAAACTACTTTAAAGTTCATATGGAACCAAAAAAGAGCCCGCATCGCCAAGTCAATCCTAAGCCAAAAGAACAAAGCTGGAGGCATCACACTACCTGACTTCAAACTATACTACAAGGCTACAGTAACCAAAACAGCATGGTACTGGTACCAAAACAGAGATATAGATCAATGGAACAGAACAGAGCCCTCAGAAATAATGCCACATATATACAACTATCTGATCTTTGACAAACCTGAGAAAAACAAGCAATGGGGAAAGGATTCCCTATTTAATAAATGGTGCTGGGAAAACTGGCTAGCCATATGTAGAAAGCTGAAACTGCATCCCTTCCTTACACCTTATACAAAAATCATTTCAAGATGGATTAAAGACTTAAACATTAGACCTAAAACCATAAAAACCCTAGAAGAAAACCTAGGCATTACCATTCAGGACATAGGCATGGGCAAGGACTTCATGTCTAAAACACCAAAAGCAATGGCAACCAAAACCAAAATTGACAAATGGGATCTAATTAAACTAAAGAGCTTCTGCACAGCAAAAAAAACTACCATCAGAGTGAACAGGCAACCTACAAAATGGGAGAAAATTTTCGCAACCTACTCAAAAGTTCTCAGTTTTAATGAAATATTTTCAAATCATTATTAACGCTACAGATTCCATGTTTTCACTTTTTTTTTTTGAGATGGAGTCTTGCTCTGTTGCCCAGGCTGGAGTGCAGTGGCATGATCTCAGCTCACCACAACCTCTGCCCCCTGGGTTCAAGCGATTCTCCCACCTCAGCCTCCTGAGTAGCTGGGATTACAGGCATGCACCACCACACCTGGTTAATTTTTGTATTTTTAATAGAGACAGAGTTTCACCATGTTGGCCAGGATGGTCTTAAACTCCTGACCTCAAGTGATCTGCCCGCCTTGGCCTCCCAAAGTGCTGGGATTACAGGCGTTCGCATTTTTAAAGAAACATTCAACATTTTAAGTTAACACTTTATTTCTCAATATTTACAAGAGTAAGTAATTTGTTTGATGGACATTTTGTGCATACAGCACAAAGCCTGGTCAGCATCAATCAATATGCTTTTATAATTCCATTTGTTCCTTGTGTGTCTCCAAAATTCAGGGACCTTGGAAAATCTAACAGTTCTATTTTCACTTGCACACAAATTTTAAATTGGAAGAATTGTTATACTCATAAAAATTGAATATACCAGTCAGCATCATAAGTAGTATTTGACATTATCACTAAATTTGACAATATTGTCACCATACAGAAAGACTCACTATGAACTGAGGAAAAATAACTTATTTACTTCTTATAGCTCAAGAGGACAACTCTTAGTAACAGCCCTGATGCTCAGTAACAATCAGACTGGAATAGACATTTTAAAATGAGCCCAGCAATAGCCTCATTTTTGCCATAAGCTGCTTAGTTTCCTAGTCATTGGTTCTCTCCTCCCCTCTTCCCTCCCATTCATTTTGGGGGTCTTTAAATTATAACATTATTATAGAAATGATTGTTGAACTCACGGATCATTAGACTTTGGAATAAGAGTGCCAAGCTCCTTGATTCGGTAATTAATATTATACCTTCTTCTTCTTTCAACTATTAAAGAAGAAATATTATTGATTATTCTCATTAATGCACAGTTCACTTTTGGTCAGCTGTAAACATTTTTAACGATCTTTTAAAAACAATGGGAAAAAAACTTTCCATTTAGTCAAAAGATAATACTTCTCAAGAATAAAATAAAAATTCTTATTCTAAAAGTAAAGGTTTCAATATCAGAATTATAAATCTATGATTTACACTGTTTTAAAAACATTTTGTCACAAAACATTTTTAAAAATTCTTTAAAATACTATAATACTCATAATGAAATGTGTGTAAGTATATATTAATATGTATATCTGTTTGATTATTTCATACATTGGCAATTTGTCAGTCCATCAGGATAGTAATCATTCGAGGTCGTGCAACACTCTTTACTCTTCTCATGTACTGTCCTCAAAGCCTAACGCAATGTTTAGCACATAGTAGGTCTGTGTATCCAATTAGACTCTATGACCTCCTTGAGGGCAGGGACCTAACTTACTTATTTTTGTATCACCAGAGAGCTTGACTTATAGGAGGTGGTAAATAAATGTATATTGATTAGACTGCAAATTTATTTTTCTATTTTAGTTTCCAATAATATATAAATAAGTAGTTTTTATACTTTGGCACTCTTTAGACACACCTGGAAGGATTGTTAAAATAGATTTGCACCACACACTTAAAGATTCTAATTTTAGTGTGTCCTGGAAGTAGGGGGACAAGAGTGGGCAAGAATTTCCATTTCTAACAAGTTTCATGGTGATGCTGATACTGTTTTTGTAGGGCCAATGCTTTGAAAACTGCTGATATAAGCTCTTATTCAGAGACTGTTTTCTCTTTTTGCATTTCCATACATTCATTGCTTATGGCAATTTTCTGAACATCGTAAATGTTCAACATGCAATATACATCTGTCAAATTTCCTGTATTACTCTTCTCTAAGAGCAGTCTTCTACTCTATATTCCTAATATCAAGAACCATAACATATACTTATACATGGTATCTTTTTCAACAGATATGTTTAAAGCTTTTGGGGAAGTAAAGGTAGAAAAGGATATGAAGAAGAAGGAAAATATATTTTTTTAAATGTTGGAAAATACTTAAACAGTTCACATGTGAGAATTATGAACTGCTACTAGAAACAAGGAAAGTCATCAAAGACTATCAATTGCCTTGATGAACTTACTCTACAAAGCAAATTACATGAATGAATTTGACCTTTAGGAATAATACATTGTGATTCCTCTAAAATGAGAATATAATTGGTTCTGGTAAGAGTTTATTTTCCCTCTTCACCAATCCTATTTCCCCCGTGCATAGAACTCAAATAACAGCAAAATGACACCACAAAAAACACTGACTAGAAAATAAAGGTAAAGCTAATAGAAACATATATACACACATATAATACATATATACTTATATAAAAATGTATATAACATATGCATATATAAAATAATAAGAATTTCTTAATAATTTTGTGTCCACACACATTAACTCTTATAAGCCAGACTTTTAAATACAAGATGAAGAACAACTATGAAGGAAGTTCAGAGTTTTTTTTCTCAAAATAAGGGACTGTTTCTGTCCTGTCACATTTCTTTAAGATATTTTATTTAAATTTATCTTATGTAGCATGTCAGAACCTTCTTCTCTACTCTTCTTAGATAGTAGTCTATGAATTTTTAAATGGCTAATTATAATGAGAAATCTGGCTCCCAATGGTGTTCATACCTAGTACTAGTTATTTGTAAAGGAGTCAAGTTTTAAGAAATTACTAAACTACTTCATGTCATGGCGGTTTCACTCTTCACAAAGTTTTTGACATATTCACTTAATCCTGTACTTAGATCCAGGCAAGAGAGGCTCTTACTCTGATCAATATTTAGAGGAAGCACTCTTGCCTTCTCTGGCCATGCCTCTCTCCACTCAGCAAGGCAGCCACAGGGCTAAGGGAACCCTTCTAAACTATACTCTGGGTTATCGGCACAAGCAATTTCCTCCCTAATTCCCTGAGTTCACTTCCAGAGCCTGTGCAGGCCACCTCCCTAGGTCCATCCTCCTGAAGACCGAACATGACACCAACGTGCTCACTGGGGGCCCCAGTTCTGACCAATGGGCAGTTGTTTGCAGGGCTGTATATGGAGCTTGAATGTACAGGACAGGGTGTTCACCGACACATTTGAGGCCGCTTGTAGCACAGAATGGAATAGGGGTTGCAGAAAGAAGAGTGGGGGGCTGCAAGCTGAGAGCTGACACTGCCCTGCCCTGACATTTTCACGCCAAACTCCTATGAGCTGAAAATTCTAAATTCACTCCTGGCCTCCGGGTCTTTATGAAGAATGGAACATAATTTTATGTAAACTTCTGGTAAATTGGACTTACTTTGTAATTTTGCTACGATCATCACAAGTTTTTAGGGTTTTTCTAGATTCATTCTATTTAAAACTTATAATGTTTTTAAGTGTTTGTTTCCTCCAAAAGCAAGATGATGTAGCAGGTGTATCTAGATTAAGAAACACTTCGATAATGGATATACAGGACACCATGTTACTCTACATTAAATGACTTGTTTAAGCTGCAGACACAGAAAAGAGAAGGTAGGATTAAGGTCAGTAATCGTTAAGTGGCTGATTAAGAGAAAAGTCCATAGTTCCTCAATTTACTAATCCCTTCTCTCAGCCATTAGCTCTCCCCACTCATAATCTGGACCAAAGTTATCTGCTCTGACACTAAAGCCTTTGAGAATAAAATCATTTCTCAGAGGACTGTTATGACCACGTTCCAGCTCTTGTCTTACAGTCACACACTCAGCAAACATCACTGTGACACAGGCAGGTGCTTTATGAACAGATGCAGGTTTCACAAGTACGTGTATACTCAATTTCAGCTAGCGATACATAAGGAAATTAGTCATTAGTTTTAGGAATTTGCAATATTTTATTTATTTTAATTTCATTCTACTCTGTTCTCAGTTTTTGATTTGGCTTCCAGAACGAAAAGGCTTCACACTCAATTAGTCAAGCTCACTTGAGACAGTTACACATTTAAGACATGACCAAGCATTCTAAAGCTCAGCCTCGCTGCCAATCTACTTTTCTTGCCCGATTTCTCCATCTCATATGACCTGTTATCAGAGTCTAATTGACCCTTAGGAAGGCATGAGGGCTCTATTTGTTCCAGAGGTGAAATTCAGCACTGCAACACAGCAATGCCTTTCAGATAATATATCATTAAGAAAGGAGGAGCAAATTGACACAGAAAAATGAGAACCTGGAGTTAAGTTTCTTATTATTTAAATGTTGTACATTTTCAAAAGTCACTTTTATCTCTTTAAATCTTTGAGTCAGTGAGTCACAACAGAATTCAAATGTAACCAAATGCACTCATCTCAGTCACAGGTAGCCTCCTTGGAAGTGAATGAGCAAAGAGGGAATTCGAGATGTTTCATTTTGTGAAAATAGATAGCTTTTCTGAGAGCTCACATTGTTAATATTTCCCAAAATAAATCAAGTTGTATGTGCAATTAATTTTGGCCATCTGACATCAAAATACTCATGGAGTATAATAAAAGACCACACACCTTAACCTCTATGCATTTCCTTTTGCATTAATTTTATATGGAAAAATATATACTCACTGAGGTTGTGGTTGTCCTTTTTTTGTCTCTCTTTTGCTAAAGCTCTAGTGTCAGTTTCTGATCAAAAGAAAAATAATAAAAACCATGCTTAGTTCTACCTTAAAACCCCTCCACGCAACATAATTCAGGACTCCTAGGTGAAAATAAAATATTATTTGCCCCAAAATGGTACAATAATATTTTTGATGCAAATATTCAGAAATTTGGAAAACAGTACTCTTCAGTGAAAGGCAATGGCAAAGCTTTTAGGCTCTGGGATAATAAAAACGGAATTTATTTTCTGGCCCTCCATTTAATAGCCATGTGATCTATTGCCACACTTCTCTGTGTTTCAGGCTCTTCATCTGTAAAATGACTATAATACAATACCTACCTTAAAATCATTGTGATAACCAAAAGAAATATAGTATACAGAAAATATAGTATTCAATTATTATTTTCAGAATTTTGAGATTCAGAAATTATTCCAACCTAAATATTTTATTAGTAATTATTATTTCTACATCCCAAGAGTTGCAACTCACTATATTTCTCAAATATCCATATGAAACAATTCCACACTTTCTTCCAGTAAATGGCACTTCCCTGTATATATGGTGTGGTTGTATTTATATGACCATCAATCTCCAGGATGGCCTACAATGATTCTTAATTTGTAGTATTCACACCTTGTAATTCCCTCCCACATTAAATAAATAAGGCTGACCTGTGAAGCCACTAGCTTGTTGTGGAAATGACTAGTATGGTATCCAAGGCTAGATAATAGGAGAAATTTTTAACTTTCACATTGGCATCTCTTTGATCTCTAGTTGTCATGTCATGAGGACACTCAAGCAACCCTATGAAGAAGTCCAAGTAGTCAGGAACAAAGACCACTTGCCAACAGGAAGCACTATCCTACAAGAACTTGAGTGAAACACCTCGGGAGTGCATCCTCCAGCCTCAGTCAAGTCTCAGGTGTCTGTACTTCTGGCTGACATCTTGACTACAGCCTCATAAGAGATTCTGGTCTGAACGAATTCACTAGGCCACTCCTGGATTCTTGATGCTCAAAGACTGAATGAGATTATAAATGTTTATTACTTTGAGATTATAAATGTTTATTACTTCAAGTTGCTAAATTTCAGGAGTAATTTGTTGTTATGCAACAAAAATAATACGATATTATTAGAGTTATAGTTTAAAAAGTTAATAAAATAATACATTTTATTTAAATGTATTTATTTAAAACTATAGTCATTAATTTTAGTCTGAATAATTTGGATGCATAGACATTTTTGAATTATTGATTGAGCTTTAAGAGTGGTCATGTTGTATTTATTTAAAATTTTACCATAGTGTTTGAGCTCCAAACCAAAAGTTTATTGCAGAAATCTCAAGTGAATTTATCTACTTTATTCTTACGGAGGATCTAACACTGGACTTCTAAGTCAGGAAACCCTTACGTTGATCCAGTTCTGCCTGTAATCAGCTGTTACACCTTTAGGAAAGTAGCTCCTTTGACCCTGGGTTGATTTCCTCATTTATTTTGGAAGAATTTGACTATGCTCCTATAATTTGAGTTGTAACACTTAAAATAAACTATTGAAAACTCAGGGTTTATTTTCAATTAAGAAAATTAAATGTGAGTCTATCATGAAATCCATAAAACAAGCTAAAAAGAAAAAAAATCCAATATTTGTTTTTTATCAAATTCTGCATACAGAGAATAGAATCCACAAAACAAGCTAAAAAGAAAAAAAATCCAATATTTGTTTTTTATCAAATTCTGCATACAAAGAATAGACTAATTTCTCTAATTTATTACATCACTTTGTAACCATGTTAATAAATGGCATCTATTTAATATAAAAATGAGCCTATGTTAAATGAAGCTGTCTTTTATATATGTATGTATATGTGTGTGTATATACATGTATATATGTATATAAAACATATGTGTATTTGCTCAATTTCCAAAATGATGAATCAATTCAGTCAAACTATAAGTTATTTTAACTTACTGCTTGATTATCACAAAAAGAAAAGATGAATTTACTGTCTGCCTTCTTTTTTGTAACTGTTTTGTTATACTTTTAAAATCCTAGTTAGCACAATATATGTCACTCATAACTTATGTCATTAATAAAAATAAAAAGGGTAAAACTATAAAAGCAACATTACCTGTAATTTCTCTTTTCATTGGTAGACTACTTGGACAAGAAGCACTTGTAAGCCCCATGTTAACTGGTGAAATTCCTTGTTCACCACTATACACATCCAAAATACTTCCAGATAACTTGAGAGGAAAAAGGAAGAAAAGATTAATAAAAACCTTCTGTGCAAATTGATATATTTAGTTATATATATTACATTTTCCACTTTAAATGTGGCATTTTGTTAATAATAATTTCTAATTTGGGGCATTTTGCTTTTAAACAAGACAAGAGTATGCATTAACTTTTTAAAAAATGCATTATAAAATGCTTACAGATAAGATGCGCTGAAAAAAAGTTATATGTGTTTAAGCAAAAAGAGAAATCAGTTCATGTATGAAGGAAAATTCCTATTAATATTTACAAAGTTATGGAAGTTTGATCCAGCATATGACCTGGTTATAAATGGATGTAATTAAAAATATTATTTTGGACAAAAATCAATATACATCTTTGCAAAGCTGGAAAGTTCACCACATCCCACAAATTAGGTATAACGGTTGAACATTTTGGGAGCCTTCTTAATACCATCAGTGCTACCAGCAACTCACAGTCAAGAGGTGTTTTACACTGTTAATTAAATGAGAAACTCTTCCCTTCCTGGAAGGCATACTTTTTCTCATTGTACACTTAATGTTCTAGATTATTATAAATATCCCAGCTGGTAACCAAAAGTAGTCTAAAACTACTTTTGCCTCTAGTGAATATAGGGTACATCCAATTATAGCAACACTGCAATTCTTGAACTGCTTCTTGGGAACAATTTTTCAGAAAACCTAAGTTGCTTTATACACAATTCAAAATTGCACCAATTCATTATTCAAAGTGTGCTTATTGATTTGATTTCCCAAGAAAATCAAATTTAAGTAATATTCATATTTCAGGTTAATACTCATTATTCCAGAACAAGCTACATTCACTATGCAGGATTTGAAATTTTAAGATATTTCCATTGTGAGTATCTTTCTTCCACTTCTGTGCAATAAACCAAGAGCTGAATAAGAAGCAATTTTTTTATTTCCTCAATGACTAGAAATAAAACATATAATAAAACAATGCTTTAACAAGTCTTCATGAAGAATCTAACTTCACAACCCACTTTTTGCAAAACTCCAATTCAATTTGAGAGAACTGATAAAATCAGACTGGAAGTAAATATGAAGAAAGGACATATTATGTCCAAAATTAGTTTCTGAGATAATAATCTATTACGGTATATATAATAAATGTTGTATATACCTGAGGGGAAAAATTTGAAAATACAGTTGAAATCACGTCAGTTTATATGCATATCAATAAGGACATTTTAGACTTATATGGCTCTCAGATGTATTTTTTCATATTTTTTCATTAACTCTATTAGGACTCTTCACGTTTACTTTATATAAACTTAATTGTAAGAGAATTTTTGCTTTATGGGTGTTGGAAGGGAGCTATAAAAGCCAGCTATTGGAGTCATCAGCTATTTCTCCTCAATTTTCTCATCTGTAAAACAGGGGCAAAGTTGAGCAAATTAGGCAGAAATGTGTGTTGGTATCAAATAAATACAATTAATCTTTGGAAGAAATCCAAAAAGCAGATGTTTTTCTAGGATGTGACTCACTTAGCCATACTTTTTAAAGTATAAATTTTCCAAGGTCATTTTTGAAAGGCCTGTTGGTTATGAGCTGAGGCATCACCAGCTTGAATTGCACATTTCCACTGTGCCTTTGAGAAGCATAATGGACACGTTGAACAAAAAGGGAGTGAGGGGGACAGAACTAGGAAAAGGGCACTTTCCCTCTGAAGAGCTTGAATTCAGATGGATTTCAATGAAGAAGTGGCAAGTTGCAGAAATGTTAAGGAAGAAAAGGAGCCATATTACAGATATACTGCAACAATAAAGTAAGAGGTTCCTAACTATAGCATTTCCTTGCCTCCATATTACCTAGTCAGACAGCACCCAGTGCATTATTCCTTAGAAATTGGGTTTAAATTCTGATAATGAATCTAATCCTGCTGAACTGTAGCCATATTGCATATTCTTCTGATCTTGGTTATTGTCTAATTTATGCCCTAAAGCACAATAATTAATATCCTATTTAATTTTATGCTGTAGGTACTTCTCTATTTCATGTAAATGGCTCATCACTTTTTGAATATCATTAAACAATTGAGTTCAGTTTCAAAGTGTGTAATACACTTCATGTAACCTAAAGTGCATTTTCTCCATTAAAAGATGTAAGAGTCCAGTGTTAGTGAAAATGTACAGATTGCATTCACTTGTGAAAAAGTTTACAAAAAACTTCTATCAACATTTGTCAAAGGTATAAGTAACTTAGGTAATAAGGTCCAAGTTTTAATTTTGTAGATCAGTAGGCAAATGAATGCCTATTTTATGAAGAAATATTTATTATGATATTTTAAAAATGTTGCTTTCTCAGTAAAGCAAAATCTTTGATGTGACAATAGGCAAACATATTATTATTAACAAAAAATTCACAAACTTTAAAGACATAAAATAAATAATTTATTATAAAATCCAGTCAACAAAGTGAGAGAGAAGGCCTGATAGAGCAGAGTCTACTTCTCTATAAGGCAATACTTCTTTCTGATAGAAAAAAGTGAACTCCTGATCTGAGAAACTGCTTTGAGGTGAGGAGTGAATGACAGTAGTTTCCTGGTATCAGAGGCTCTTCGCCTTAGATTTTATTCACATCTCCACTGCTGAAGTCATAGGGACTGAAACAAATAGAGTCTAACCTTTCCACATATACACTGCTATCTACAGTAACTAATATTTCCTGAAGAAAATGAGCTAGCAGGTCAAAATATCAAAATATTTGAGGAAAATGACTATTTCAAAAGTAAGGCAACAAACACCATTATAAATAACGTCAAAGGTATTTGTAATAACTTGTGATATAAAATAATAAACAGTAAACATAATGACCAAAGAGACCAAGGAGAAATGAGAGATATGAGAAATAGAATGCTTAGAAAAAAATCCTATAGAATGGAAAAATAACATAATGGAAACAATAAAAAAGGAATAAACGAATTGGTAAAATATAAAGCCAAATTTTTAAAGTAATCTCCCAGGAGGATAAGGAAAAAGACTAAGAAATAGAACATAGGAAAGAACACCTAAACAATACAGGGAATAGAATTATTAGAACTAAATTACAGATAACAGGAGTTTCAAAAAGAGAGAAAAATAACATTGGAAGAAAGAATTTTTTAAAGTAATGGAGACACATTTTTAAGAATTAATAATAATCAATGGACCACAGTATTTTATTTCACCGTAAGTTATCATTATTTTATTTTCATTTAAAAATCAAAGTGTTTATAGAATGCCTAATAAGAATGATAGAAAAGACCTGCATTCAGATATATTGTACTAAAATGAAATAATATACAATAATAAAGAGAAAAAATCTAAAAGCCTAGAAAGAAAGATTGTGTACAAAGAACAAAAGTCCAATTAATATAAGACTTTTCAGTAGCAAAACTGAATGGAAAAATAAAACAAATCTGTATTTTAAAACATTGAAAGAAAATAAAATGAAGTTTTATAGTTTTATATCCAGCTCAAACGTCATTCACACATGAGGCCATGATAAAAAATATTCTTAAGCATACAATGCTTAAGAAAGTTCATCCCATAAAGACTAACACTGGAAAAAGTTGGGGTGAAATGCTTAAATAAGTAGAGATATTTAAAGAATATGCTCAAAAATATAAAATAAAATTGATCGAATATCTTGGTAAAGTGATTGTGGAATAAATAATGGCAGTGGATCCAAGATCAAAGATTGAGTGAAACACATAACCATGTAACTCGATCTAGATAATATCAGCATAATTGGGTTGCTGTTGCAGGGAAGCCAAAGGATGTGAAAGTGGTAAGAATGTATTAAGGAGAAACTTAAAAATGGGGCACAAAAATGAATTAAGATAAGAAGAGCAAGTGAAAACATATCAATAATAATAATTGATCTAAACAGGTCAGACTCCCTAGGTAAAGGGTTGACAGATAAAGTAAAAAAACAGGAACTAGATACAAGTATCTTACAAGAGACATATCCACACAGTAAAAGGACACATTAAGATTAAAACTTAAAGAATGGAAAAACACATATCCAGCAGATGATATCCATGGGGAAACTGATGTAGCTATATTAATATCAGAAAAAGGGCTTTCACGCTTAAAAAATTATTAGGGATAATGAGTCACTATTCCTAAAAGGTATAACAATTACAAGCATGTGTGCTCCTAATAAAGTAACCTCCAGATATGTGAAACAAAATGTTTAGAACTACAAGGGGAAATGAATAAATACACCAAAATAGTGGAAGACTTTAACACACATCTCCTCATTTTTGAAAAGTCAAGCAGACAAAAATAATCAGTAATGCTATAGAAGATTGGAACAATAAATGTTAAATCTCAGCCCAATAGACTGGCATATAGTTTTACATGAAGAAATAGTGAATACAGTTTTCTCAAGTACATATGGAACATATACAAAAACTGACTAGGTGCTCAGTCAAAAGAAACCCTCAACACATTTCATAGAGTATCTGATTGCCAAAATATTTTGAAATTTTAGAAAATTGCTAAAAACCTCAAAGTTTAAGATGAAATCATACTGGAATTTTAAAATACAACAGAGATAAAACACATGTAAAAATGTCTAGAATATGGCAAAACAATGCTTTAAAGAAAATTCATAGCCTTAAATAATAAATGATAAAACTAGATTCATTTTTGACTTATATAAATTAACCATCATTCTTTTAAAAAAAGGGGAAATAACCAAATAAATCCAAAGAAACTAGAATAGATAATATAATAAGGCCATAAATCAGTGAAGAACAAAACAATACACCGATAGATTCATAAACCAAAGCTTGTTTTTGTTTGAAAAAAAAATTAACAAGATTGGCATGCTTCTGGCAAAACTGATTAAACGAATAACATTTCAAATGAAAGGAGAAAGTAACAACAGTATGTTAGATTTAAAAGGTAATAAGTTTCTCCACTAAGCTTAGGAGCAAGATAAGGATGCCTTTTTTCACTACTTCTATTCAACACAGTATTGTAAGTTTAGGTGAAAATAACTAGGCAAGAAAAAGTAACAAAAGCTATCCATATTGGAAAGGAATAAATGAAATGATCTCTGCTAACTGTTGACACGATCTCATATTAAGAAAACCCTCCCTAAGATTCTACACTTACACACACACATGCACACACGCACATACACCATCAAACTGTGTGCTGATTTTATGTACTGCAGCTTAGCTGAATTCATTTATTAGCTCAAAAATCAGTTGCATTTCTACACATGAACCATGAACAAACTGAAAAAGAAATTAAGAAAACTATTCCATTTAAATAGCATCAAAAGGAATGAAATACTTAGGAATAAACTTAACTGGAGAAGAGAAAGGCTTATACACTGAAAACTAAAAAATACTGCTGAATGAAATGAAATAAATCATAAATAAGTGGAAAGGCATTTTGTGTTCATGGATGAAAAGAAATAATATTGTAACATTGCAATACTATCTAAAGCAGTCTAAAACTCAATACAATTTTTATCAAATTCCAACTGCATTTTTTAAAGAAATAGAAAAATGCATTTTAAATTCACATGAAATCTCAAGGGACCCTGCAGAATCAAAACAATCTTGTGAAAGAACAAAGTTGGAGCACTCACACTTCTAGATTTCAAAACTTATTACAAAGCTGCAGTTATCTAAATATGTGCTAGTGTGAGTCTGACAATAAGATATATAGACCTAGGGAGTACAATAGCAAGTCCAGAAATAAACTCTCTATTTTATGGTCAAATGATTTTTGACAAAGGTGCCAAGACCACTCAGTGGGGAAAGGAATTATTTTCAACAAATGGTGTTGGAAAAACTGGCTATCGTCATGCAAAAGAATGAAGTTAGATGTTTACCTAACACCACATACAAAAATTAACTCAAAATGGATCAAATACATAAACATAAGAAAAAAATCTATAAAACAACCCTCACAGGGGGAGAAGCTACTAGCAGATCATGTATTTCTTAAGAGATTAAGATCCAGAATATATACATATAAGCAAATCTTAAACTCAACAACAAAAACGACAACCCAATTTCATTTATTTATTTTATTATACTTTAAGTTCTAGGGTACATATGCACAACGTGCAGGTTGTTACATAGGTATACATGTGCCATGTTGGTTTGCTGCACCCATAAACTTGTCATTTACATTAGGTATTTCTCCTAATGCTATCCCTCCCCTACTCCCCCTCTCCCTGACCAGCCCCGGTGTTTGATATTCCCCACCCTGTGTCCATGTGATCTCGTTGTTCAACTCCCACTTCTGAGTGAGAACATGCAGTGTTTCGTTTTCTGTCCTTGTGATAGTTTGCTTAGAATGATGACAACCCAATTTTCAAAATGGGTAAAAGACTTGAATAGACATTTCTCCAATTAAGATATATACAAATGGCCAATAAGCACATGAAAAGATGCCCAATATCACTAGTCATTAGGAAAATGCAAATCAAAGCCACCATGTAATACTTCAGTCTCATTAGGATGGCTAAAATCAAAAGAAAAATTCAGGAGTGCTGGTGGGAATGTGAAATGGTGCAGCCATTGTGGAAAGAAGTATGGAAGTTCCTCAAAAGGTAAGTATAGAATTAACATATGATCCAGTAATTTCACTTCTAAGTATGTATCCAAAGGAATTGAAAGCAGGGACTTAAACAGATAATTGTACACCAGTGTTCATATTAGCATTATTTACAATAGTCAAATGTCCATCAACAGATGAATAAACAAAATGTGGTGTATACACATAATGGAATAGGCTTAAAAGGGAATGAAATTCTGATGAATGCTGCAACATGGGTGAAACTTGAAAAAATTATGCTAAGTGAAATAAGCCAACCACAATAGGATATATATTGTATTATTTTACTTATATGAGGTACCTAGAATAGTGAAATTCATAGAGACAGAAAGTAGACCAAAGGTTATCAGGATCTGGAGATTCAGAGATAAGGGGAGCTATTGTTTAATGAGTACAGAGTTTTTGTTTGGGATATTGATAAAGTTTAGGAAATGGATAGTGGTGATGGTTACACATTATGAATGTACTTAATGCCTTTGAATTGTACACTTAAAAATGTTTAGAATGGTAAATTTTATGTTACTTATATTTTACCCCAATATAAAAACATAATGGGATATACTACCAACAGGGAGCAAGATAAGGATGCCTATTTTCACTACTTCTCTTCAACATAGCATTGTAAGTTTTAGCCAGAATAATTAGGCAAAAAAAGGTAACAAAAGCTACCCACATTGGAAATAAATAAGTGAAATGATCTATGTTCACAGTTGACAAAATTTGCCATTGATTGTAAATGCTTAGACAAAATGCAAAATTTTCTAGAAAAATATTACTTAGTAAATGTAATTACTGACTGAAGAAGTAATTAATAGTGGTAATCGTATTATGATTACTGAAGAATCAAAGAAACTTTAAACATACTTCACAAGGAAAATATCTGAACTAGATACTTTTATGGGGAAAAGTATCATATTTTCAAGAAATATATCATGCCATTTTGTAAAAATGCTTCCAAACAACTTTAAAGGCAAGTGGGAATATGTCCCAATTCACTGACACCAAAATCATACAAAGACATTAGAGGAGGAAAAATTATAGGCCCATTTCACTCATTATTATAAATATTTAGCAAAATATTATTAACACTTTGAATTCAAAAGCTATAAATAAGATAATTTGCCACCATCAAGTTTGATTTCCCATAAGTGTATTTTATAATTTAAAAGAGAAAAAGAATCTATGATCATCTCAACAAATTCAGAAAAAGCATTTGATAAAAGTTAATCCCATTTATTATAAAACTCAGTTTATTAGGAATAGAATTTTGTTAATTTGATAAATAATATGTCTGAAACTTTAAGGCAAACATCCTAATTAATTATTCCCATCAAAATCATTCCTTTTGACATTCAACTCTGTATCTGAAATTCTAGCCAAGGTAATAAGGTAAGAGAAGAAAAGTGCTATGTTTACAGTATCAGTCTATCTCTTCATACAGAATATAGTATTAAGAGAAAACATTTAAGTTACAAAATGTCACACACAGCTTGATATCCTTTATATATACAAAGTTAAAAACAACTAAGAAAAACAAGTTGATCATGTTTTCTTAGCCCAGTGCATGGTAGACTAGCAAAGGAGAAAGAACAGACAAGGCCATTGTTGTCAAGTGTGGTAACAACTGTAGAAATGACAGTAACAATTTCACAATGCTGCCAGATTTTCTTTTTAAATGCCTAACTGGAGTTTTCTGTATAGTTTTAAATTAATTAAGTTTTAACTGATGTTGATATGAAAGTAATTCTACACATAAGGTATATGTTTCATAAACTTTTTTGGATAAGACCAGTAAATAGTTTGACATAATATTTCTTACCTACAAAAATTCTACCACTTCTAATAGCTTCTTAAAGGGAATTTTTCCTACCTCTTCAGGCTTAGGTATTGATTCTGTTCATCAAATTTGTTACTCTTAATCTCCTACTCTACTACTGTGTAAAGATGCTGATTTAATTACATGTAGAATGATTATATACAAAATTGTGAAACACTGGTTACCGTATATCCTTATCCTCTAAATGGAATGCTTATGGATCAAAGTTTCCATTACACATTTGCTTACTGTTAGGATAAGGAATCGTGTGCATTTGTCTCACATTTTATCAAAATAGCGCCTTTTTTTTTTTTTTTTTTTTTTAGTTGAAGTTACTAATGTCTCCAAATTGCAATTTTAAGTCTGGAAGAAAAGACAGTGAAATTTTTATTCAAATTCAGTGCATTGGCAACATATTTTTGAGACAATACATGTTTTCATAACCCTAGAAAAATATAGCTTTGTCTTTGTTTAAAATCAGTGCTGCTCTATAAGAAAATAAAATCTGTGTCCAAAATTATTGTAGAAACATCTAAGTAAAATTAACCTCTGAAAATGTTCATATATCCATCTATTCTTATCAGGACAAATACAGGACAACATAAATAACCTGACCTGAATTCCACATATGCTTTTTCTACTGTTTTGGCCTCTTCCCTCTTCATATTTTATATCTGATCTATCACTCAGATATGACTTTTTTTAAGAGCTATTTCTCAGTTTGAAAATTCTTCCCTATTCTCATATTTCAAGATTCTCACAGCCCTAAGCCTAAATTATGTTCCCCGCCACTAGTATTTCTTCATCTCTCTCAATTAACTACCACTACCCCTCCCAGACTAACTCATAGTTTAAAAATACAACTTCCTTCTGCTTTCTCCCAGTCAAAAAATTTGAAATCTAAAATCTTTCTGCCTTAACTCATGTATTAAGCCCAAATTCTTGCGTTTAGTTTTCAAAATCTTGCTGCATGGCCCCACTTTCTCTATTCGACATTATTTCCCACTACTCTCAAGATGAAAGATTTCTTACCACCACATGTAAACATACTGTGCCCATGGCTCTCAACAATAGACTTCAAACCCTAGCGGGAGGGAGGGTGTGAGGGGGAAGAATGTTACTGCAAGGAATCTGTGAATTTATATATGGGGAATTTTTTTAAGAAGATAATAAAATACAAGCATGATCCTGACACACATGCTATGTCATAGACAGCTGAGTATTTATTACATACCAGGTACTAAAACAAGCATATTTCATAATAATAATTTAAATAACTATATCTCAAGTAATCTTTACAACAACTCTAGTATTATAATTGTCATTTTAAACATAAAATAATTAAAGCTCTAAGAAATGAAATCATCATTTCATGATCATATAGCTTTATAAAGAAGTAGAGAGCTTGGATTCAAACCAAGGAATGTCTAACACAATGTCTGGATTCTTTATTATCTACCCTATAGGTAGAAGGGCCTTGCCTTTAAAACTTTTAGTCTTAAGTGTTTTGAGTACTAAAAAAAGTTACAAGGCATTGGATTTAATTTTTCTCAGTTTTATTCTTTTCCACTGCTGTTTTCTGCACTACCAATGTCCCCATTCCTTCAATAAGCATCCAAATCTAAGGCTCAACTTTGGGAAAGCCCTCTTCAGCACTCCTCCTCAGGCCAGCCTGGTTTATTTTTCCTTTCACCCTAATCACATGGGGCTAACAAACTTGCAATACATTTTCTAATTGAATTTAAATTAATTGTTTTATCTTTC
Source organism: Gorilla gorilla gorilla (assembly GCF_029281585.2). Taxonomy (NCBI): domain Eukaryota; kingdom Metazoa; phylum Chordata; class Mammalia; order Primates; family Hominidae; genus Gorilla; species Gorilla gorilla. The sequence continues at coordinate 124,923,256 of NC_073230.2, forward strand.
TCCATTTTTATTCACTCAGCAAGAGAAAAGGCATTATAGTATGTATTTACCATGTTCCTGAAAATGGATTATATATGTAAAGCTAAGAATCTTTGGCATACATATGTGTATATACATATACATATACATATATATAATGTCCTAGATAATTTCATTATAAATACAAAAATGTAAAAAAGTCTTATATATAGTCACATATTATATTTCCAGATAATTAATTAGTAGAGATAATAAAAGGAAAAAAATACCTTACATATATGTGTCTGTGCACTACCATATATTTAATATGAGTGTCAAGGGAAACTGAGGGAGTATTTTGAGTTGTTTGGATCCTATATTGTGTTTTTTTGTGAAAACATTCATTGTGACCCTAACATGGTAAAAGATTAGATAGAATAATTGTAGACATAAAAGGAAAATAAACTTCATGTATAAAGAGGATCACTGTAGGAGAGCCTAGAGTGCACAATGCACGCAAAAAATTGGCGTTTGAAAGATTATTGTCTTTCCTTTTGGGTGTTTATTAATGTAGATGCAATAAACAAGGTCTTTATAGTTTCAGGACACACACCATTAATATTCCTCTAAATTTGTTTTCTTTGCTACTAAAGCAGAGGTATACAGTTTAAATGACATGCACTGAATAGAGAAATCCCACTGTGTTATTGCTGTTATTATTTTTGTCCTATTATGACATATGTAAATATAATGTGTTGAGCTGGAATAGGAGATCCCCTGTCCTTGGTGAGCTGGTTTATACATATAGTGGCAGATTATCTGGAAATACAATATGTGACTATATACAATAATAGAAAAGATAAAATACAAAACAAAGAATGATAATTTATAAATACTTTTGCATCATGCATATTATATACATATGACCTATTTAGTAATAAATAAAAACAATTAATTTAATGTAAACACTGCAACAATTAGTTTGAAACCCTCATCTTTTGATTAAAAAGTAATAATAAACAGGAGTTTGAATATTTTTTATTAAATATACTGTTATAATTTTTTACTATAGTCCAGAGCACTAAAAATAATCTTGTAAGTAAGCACGCTTGTCAATACAGCAGAATATATTTTATGCGTTTCAAAGCTCAATGTTTACATATCTTATTTTATTGACCATAAGTTTATAAAGTTTAAATTCAGTATTTAAGGTGGTTTCATCTCCAAACACTGAAAGAATTCCAAAATATACTTGCTCACCAGTTTTAACTTTGAAGTGTCTATAACCTTCACAATAGCAATGGTTTTCTCTTTCTCCTTCATCATTTTCTTTTCCTTAAACTTGCAAACAATAACCAAGAGAACTGCGCGGAAACTTCTACACTAAAGTGAACTTTGGTTCTTCTTTGGACTTTAAGACTAATCTTGTCTAGATTGTGATTGACAAAAGCTTGCTCACTGATGTTATGCAGTCCTTTCAAGTTCCAACCAAGCACAGGGGGTTGTTAATATTTACTCATTCCTCGTCTCTGGAATGATCTTGAACTATAACAGTTTACTTAGACTACCAAATGCCACCAGCATTTACAGACACTTGATTGAAAAAATACCTATATATGTTAAAAGAAATGAGTTACTATGCACAACCACGTCTCTGAAAGAAAGGGGTGAAACTAAGACCAATGGGTGTAAATAATACACAGATCTAAACTCAGAGGCTAAGCAATCATTCAGCTGGAGTGTGCCAGATGATAAGATCTGTCTCAGACCCCTTCAAATCATAGGATTCTATAGTTCTATGAAATGGCTACTTCCCTGAGACCGCTGGCACAGCAGAATGGGTAGGATAGTTGCACTGGTTTCATGCAGGGCTGGATTCAAGGCCCTACTTTGCCATTCATTAACTATATGAACTTGGGCAAGTTACTGAACTCTCTAAGCTTCTTTCCTCATTTGTAAAATTTTAATAGGCAATAACAGTCTCTATCTCATAGGTTTGTTGTGAAATTAAATGTAGTTTTTCACTAAAAGTATTTTGCATAATTCTTGGCACCTAGTAAGTAACCAATGCATGGTAGCTATTATTATTGTTGTCTTTATTCTTGTTGCAGTAGTACCATGCTACTGCAACAAGAATAAAGTATTCCTGAATAGGAATTATAATGAAAACAATTATTTCAATACTATGTGTGAATTTTAGTCATTTATTTAACATGCATTTGCTGAGCACCTGTGATGTGTTAGTCACTATGCTGGGTACTAACAACAACAAAACAGGCTACTGTTTTAGGCTCCAGAGACACAGCAGTAAATGAGACAGACAAAATCCCTGTCTTCAAGGGGTTTGCATTCTACAGGGGGAAGCATAGAATAAATAGGTAAATGCAGTAATAAAGAAGATCATTTGTGTTACACTACTCATAAGTCAGAGGGTAAATAAAATAAGACATTGATTTGAGGAGTCATGGAGTTAGGGTAATTGTGAAAGGCCCCTTTGACAAGCTGACATTGACTAAAGATCTGAATCATAAAGAGGTAATCACGCAAAGATTTGAGACAAAAGCATTCCAAACTAAGCAAAGGAAGTGCAATGGTTGTAAGATGATAATATTCCTGTCATGTTTAGGGACGAGAAAGGATGCCATTGAATCCAGACCCTGAAGTCAAAGGGAAGTGCTTACTATAATAAAGTGTCTGGATTATATTCTGAATATTTCAGAAAGTTAATAAAATGTTAAGCAAGGAGAAACAGGATCTGATTATTTCTTTAGGAAGATCATTCTGCCTGCTCTGTGAAGAACAGCTGTAAGGGAACAAAATGTAGCAGGAAAGCTAGGTCAGAGCCTGTGGCTGTAGGGAGAGATGATGGAACCTGTTTTACAAGAGGACATGATAGGAACCTGTGAGATTCTGGAAATCTTGGATGTGGATTACAAAAACATATTGATAGATGTGAGTATGGGAGTAAGAGAGAGAAAAGCAAAGAATGACCATTTTTGTTTGTTTCTTTCACATCAACTAAAAGCAGATTTTGGAGGGAGGACTTCTTTTCAGCCATGCTATGTTTAAGATACCTGTTAGAACCACAAAAGATATCAAGTAAGCAGTAGAATATATAAGTCTGGCATATAGGGGATTGATCTAGGCTAGAGATGTGTTGATGTTACCTATAGGGCATGTATTGATATATGAGAAAAGAGGACCAAAGACTGAGCCTTAGGACACTCCAGAATTTAGACATCTGTGAGAAGAAAAAGAACCAGTAAAATGAGTGAAAAATCAGAGAATCCACAGAACCCCAGATAGCTCTTCAAGAAGAAGGAAGTGGTCAACCATGTCAAATGCCACTGAGGAGCCAAGTCAGGTGACAATGGAGAATTTGCTACTGGATTAGTTTGCTGTTGACTGCTATTGATTGGCTTGCTATTGGTTTGCTATTGATTGGTTTTCAGAGCCCTTTTTGAATTGTGAGGACAAAAGCCCTATTGGGGAGGAAAGAATGAGAGGGAAGGAAGTTGAGGCAGGGAGAAAATGGGGGCAGTGAGTTTTTTTGTGTCTGTATGTAAAGGAGTCACGAAATAGCCTAGTAGCCAGAGAGGAAATGTGTTTAAAGGGTGCTGTTTGGTTAGGTTTGCTTTTAGTGAGTGTTATTAAAGACTGATAAATGCTGATATTTATAATCCAGTAGATCAGCATATATTCATGATCTAGAAGGAGGAGCTATTTAGAGAAGAAAAGTCCTTTGGAAGGGATCCCAGACACAAATGGTAGGGCTAGCTTTAGATAATGAACTAGGACAATTATTCACATGGGAGCTAGTTATTTAAAAGAGCATGGCAACTTCTCCCTTCTCTCTTGCTCCCTCTCTCACCATGTGACACTCTGGCTCCCCTTCCTTTCTGCCATGACTAAAAGCTTCCTGAGGCCCTCACCAGAAGCAGATACCAGGGTAATGCTTCACGTATACAGTCTGCAGAGCCGTGAGGCAAATAATCCCCTTTTCTTTAAAAAGTACCCAGCCTTAGGTATTCCTTTATAGAAATGTAAAATGGACTAACGCAGACAACCCATGTCATATAGTAGGTAAACATAATAATAATTATTGGTAAATATTCTCATTTTTGAACCTTATTTTAATAAACATCTGTTAATTTAGCCTGACTAGAATCCATTCACATTTGCTTGGGTAACGACTACTGCTTTCTTGGTTCTCACTCTTAGTCTGGGCAATTTGTTGTGGAGGGCTGTTCAAGCCACAGCTCTAGGGTAGGCCCAAGACCCAGAGACATTGGCTTAGAAATAGATATGTGACAGAAGCTGCTCCATTATCCCAGAGCTTTAACTGGAACTAAGAAGAAAAACACTTCCTCTTAGGTATCCCATACTAACTGAATGTTTCCATTAGGATGCATTTGTTTTTGAGAATCAGAAAATCCTGATACAATTGGCTTATAAAATAAAGAAAAAAAAAACCCTTACATATCCATAGGCAAAATAATTCTCCAGGGGCATATAAGCAGCATTTCTTTCCATATCTGTTGATTTTCTCTTTCCCTTTGTTTCTTTTGTTTTTCCTCACTTTATCTACCTTTTGGGAAAAAAAAAAAAAGGCTACAGAAGCCCCATAAATCATGGAGAAGCAAAAAGCCTTCTCTTTCTTGAAATTACAGACTGAAGAAAACTTCCAAGCAGGTCTCAGTATCCTGCTCAACTTGCCAGAATTGCAGCACAAGCCCATTCTTAAAACAATCTCTGGCAAGGGAAATGGGGCCACCAGAATTGGTTTAAATTAATCAGAAACTTCCTCTTTCTTGTGAAGGAATGGATGTCTGAAAAAAAACTAGGTTAGCAAGAAAAAAGTGTATGCATGGCTGGGAATAGGCTATGACAGTGTCTGTTCAATGGCTGAGAATAAAGCCAGCACAGAAGAAAACAGAGACAAATTTACAAAGGGATGCCCACATACAATATTACTTAGGGATTTTTAGATGGCATGAACCAATAAATTCCTTTCATGCTTAAGCCCCTTATGAGTCAGGTTAACCACCTGCAACCAAAAGTTCACTGGCTAATATACTTACTCAAAGCTTTTTTCTGAATCTAACAAGTCTTTGCTTTTATCTACATAAACTATAAAAATCCTTCAGAGTTTCCTACCCCTATTCTACCAGCTATTCTTGTACATTCTCTTTTTTCTCACTTCTTGCCTTATGTTGTTCTCTTAACTTGCTACTTTTCTGCCTTCATGTCTATCTCTTAAAATCTTAACTATACAGTACTTCATAACTATATTTCAAACATCACCTCTTTCTAAAGGACTTCCAAAAATTCTCACTTTCGCATGGTTTCTCCTTCATTTGAGCTGCAGAGCAAATCTCTGACTAGCATTCAAAATGAACACATGTAGTCTATAAGATATCAATTAAAACAGCCTTCAGAGACCAATATTTTAAATTATTCCCATACTACAAAAATAGATACCAAAGCAAAGGCAGGTTACGTGATTTGCACAATGTCTGGACTAGAAATGGGTTTGACCCAAGTTCCACATTCTTTCCCGCCCTGACTCTCAGGTACAACTCATTGTGCTACCCCATTATATTGCCATCTCTTGACATGTGAATTGTGCCTCACTCAACTTGCAGTCTCATATTGTGTGAATATTATGCTTTACATATAACAAGTATTCAGTAAATATTTGGTTAATTGAACTGCTTTGTTTTACATGTGGATCTAAATTATCAATAATCTTTGGTTAGTTAACAGCAGATATTTCTTTATGTAAATACACTTAGGCCAGTAGTATCCATCTATTTAAAAGTACATTCTGTATATCAAACGCATATTCCCAATGAAATTCATCACCAATTTTTTACTGAGTAAACCATTCTACAAAGACTCTACAAAACAAGTAGATAATTTGACAGAGAATGTTTCAGTATACAATTTCAATGAAGTAAGTACCATGTACAAAGAAGAGAAGACTGCAGGAAATTAGTATCATTTCCTCAAGCTCAGAAGTTGAATATTGGTTAAGAAAATAGGATCCTCATGCTGTGAAATTAGAAAGGGAGATATTAGCATTAATATCAAATGTATCTAGAGAATTAGTTTTCATGTCACTATGCTACTTGAAATCTGAAGAGAAAAAAGGTAGAGTCATCATTCTATATTTAAAAAAATGAAAACTGAAAAAAAATCCTGCAACAAAAACTAGATTTGAAACCTCATCTGATATTTAGCAGGTAGAGTTAGTATTGGTGACTTGACTAGCACTGTGTGGAGGTCCTGCATACTAGAGAAAAGGAGAAAGAGACACTTCTCTCATTAGATAGTCTACTGAAGAATTGATACAGAAAAAAGGGATGCTTCCACCATTTTTTTCTAGGCCCTAAATTGAAAACATCCATCCATAATAATAAGCCTATTGACTTATAGATGAATAGTCCACAACTCAATATAGTCAGAGTTCACTTTTTTAAATTAAATATTTAAAGTAACAATTCAATTGCGATCTTTGAGATTCTTTTTTCTCCTGTTCTCTAAAAGATTGTAAACTGTAAACAAACCAAAAATAATCCTTCAAAATATGTTGAAAGAGCTTATACACCCTTTACAGATAACATTTTTATGATTCATAAATGAACAATCAGAAGGCGCATAGCAAGCAAATAGGAGATAATACACTATCCCTTCATATTGCAGGAATTTGTACTGATTTCAACATAGAAGTCTTTCTACATACTTTAAAGGAGGGTGAGGCCTGTTCTATCTTTTTCAATTTGACTTTAACCTCTGGCTATTGGCTTAGAAGTAAATTTATATTTTTCATTGTTGTAATATTTTCTTTCTTCTACAAAGGTATAGAGCCTCTAAATCTGAAAGCTGTATTAGTCATGGTAAAATAGTCAAAATTTAGTCATGACCTTATAAGAGTGTTTGATTACTTGCTGTGCTTAAAATAGAAAATATAAAGATTAAATTCCTTGCAGAAAATGCTAGCAAATTAGATATATAGTTAGATGCATGTATATAGGATTAGATAGACGCAGAGACAGAGAGAGAGATTAGTACAAGCACTATATTCTTCAACCATTAGATAACCTTTTTTTCTGCACCAATAAATATTTTCTAGTATTCATCTTTTATCCTGTCTGTTTAAAAAGTGCAGAAAAAAGCACCAGTTGCTAATCAAATTTTTTTATTATCAGAGTGTATTTATTTCCGTTTCAATGACCTTCTTGGGTCTGAAAGCACTTACTGTTCTTTGCATTAGCAGAGGAGAGTCTGCTCCTTCCTCTTTAAAACTTGATTCCATACCGATTATATCCTCAATAACGTCCTCCATCTAGCAAAATATAATACATTTAGAATATTGTACATAATGATATAAGTTGTGCTTCAGTCTGAAAACAGAGAGAAAAATTCTAGCAATCTTTAAAAGTTTTTAGACAATTTAAATTGAGGTTATATATACATATATATAAAACCTCAATATTATATATATATATATATATATATATATATATATATATATAAAAACACAGATTACTTTAGCATTGAAAATGCAGGAATCCTGACAATCTTTGGTCTGTTGCTTTTTCTTGCATTTGTGTCCAAAGGCTGACAGGTGACAACTTGACAAATCACCCTGGGCTAGTCTCTTGGAAATCAGTATCTACATAAATAGAGTGGTTATCATGAAATATCTCAAGGCAGATAGGGTCCCTATAGTTAATATGTACAGAGATTACTTTCTACAAACTTTATTTTTCTTTTAAAATATTCTGATTGCATCTTACATGTGGATATCTAAATATTCATGGTTAAATATTACCCAGTACATTCCTGTAGATATAGAAGAGATGGAAACATTTCATCCTACCTTCTCTAAAGACCAATAATAATAGGTAATAGCAATAGCAATAACAAAAACAGCAATAATTATGAACATTTTAAATAGTAACAATAAAAATCACTTTTATAGTGCATGAGATGTACCAGGCATGCTTCTAAGTGCTTTACATACATCATTCATTTAATACTTACAATCACTCTATGAAATGAGTACTTTGCTATATAGAAAAGGAAACTGAGAGAAAAAAATTCAATAATTTGTCCCAGGTTATATAGTGAGTGAGTGGTGGAGGAAGGACTGACATCCTAGAAATTTGGCTCTATAGTCCAAATCTCATTGGCTTTCTATTTCCTTTCTCAGTTCTTTTCTAAAATAGAAACTTCCCTTCCGTACTTTAGCTAGGGGAGATTTTTAAAGTTTATATGTTTAAAAAAATGGTTGCTACTCTCTCTCTCTCTTTCTCTCTCTCTGCTCTAGCTCTAGCTCTCTTTGCTTCCATCATATTCCATTTAGTTAAATTTTTAAATGTGATATAAACTCAAAGATATTGTGAATGTTTTATTTATATAACTATAGTACTGTGAATTTCCCGTGATATATGCAGATACAGTCAGGAGTACACTCTGATAGATATGGAAAAAATTTTATAATTCTATTGATGTTATCTTCAAAGCAAGATATCTAGGAACTTAAGAGAATTGAGTGTTCAGAGAATTCTACTAAGATACTCGAAAAAATAAGGAACATTATTCATATCTTAACAAATATTAATTAAGCAATGTTTACTGTGAGATCTTGTGGTTAGAACTGGAGCTACCATAGCCAACAGCAGGAAATTCTTCCTCTTATGCAGCTCAAAGTCTTAATGAAACAGACCCATAAACAGCTTAATAACAAATAGTGGGCTGAGGAAATTAAAGCAGGTAGAGGATACGGCTTGATGAAAATGGTTGTTATTTTATAAAGCGCATCAGAGAAGATTTACTGACATTTGAACAGACATAAGATTAACATGGGAAAGGGTCATCCTTGGGAAAACAATAAGAAACACCTAAAGTAGGAACAAGTTCAACATGTTTGAGAAAGAATGAGCACTAATGGGAATAGAGCAGAGTGCGCAAAGGCAAGAGCGGTTAGAGATGAAGTGGAAAAGTATGCAAGAAACTGACATCACAGAATCCTCAAGGCCAGTGGTATCCAGTAGAAATTTCTGCAATGATGGGAATGTCCTACATCTGAAATGACCAATGTATTAATAGTAATAACTAACCACATGCCCTCATATGACTACTAAATACATGAAATGTGGTTAGTGTAACTGCGAAACTGAAATTTTAATTTCATTTAATTGTTTTAAATGTTACTGAATTTGGCCGGGTGCAGTGGCTCACACCTGCAATCCCAGCACTTTGGGAGGCTGAGGCATGCAGATCACTTGAGGTCAGGAGTTCTAGACCAGCCTGGCTAACATGATGAAACCCTGTCTCTACTGAAAAATACAAAAATTAGCCAGGCGTGGTGGTGTGTGCCTGTAGTCCCAGCTACTTGGGAGGCTGAGGTGGGAGAATCACGTGAACCCCGGAGGCAGAGTCTACAGTGAGCAGAGATCGCACCACTGCACTCCAGCCCAGGTGACAGAGTGAGACCCCATCTCCAAAAAATAAAAATAAATAAGTTACTGAATTTGGACTAACTTTAAACTCAAACAGACACATGTGGTTCATGGGTACTACAGTGGAGGGTGTAGCTCTAGCCATGGTCAGATGTTAAATCCTTGTGCACAGAGAGATCTTTAAAGAAGCTAGGTTAATACATGTGCATATTTTGTTTCTTTTGTTTGGTCCAGTCTCTGAAATTCTTTAAGTAAATTATTGATTGTTATTAAACTTGAATTTTTATTTTGCGATATTTTACTCATATTCTACCACTAAACGGGCAAAAACCTTGTACTGAACAGATGTGAAGAAGATTTGAGGAAAGAAGATTGCTAAACATAATTTATGAGGAGTGCTTTTCATTTGGATACTTGGAGTGGATTCAGTAAAAGTTACACATAAGTCATTCATCTATTTTCTCTCTGGAAGCTTACGTCATAAATGACGCGGTCTGTTTAATTTTTCATGTTGACTATAAAGCATGCTTAGGTTTCCCTTATTCCAGAAAGAAACTTTTCTTTGTTATATGAGAAACATCCTCCTTTGGAGGCTGTGCCTTTGCCTTTAACACTACTATCCCTCATTTCTGTCATCTACCTACATGACTACTTTTTTCCCTAATTTCAGTTTTACCATTATCTTAATGGATGTTAAAATCTAAAATCCAGCCTAAAACCTTCACAACTTCTAAGTATCTCCATAATTAAAAACCCAAGAATCCATTTGTTATTTTAAAAAGACAATAAACACACCATTTTGTATCAGATGAAACAGAATTAATAGATCAGACAAAATAAGAATTACAAACCCGCAAGTAAGCATCCTCAAAATAATAAATTAAGATCATAACAATACAAAGAAAGAGCAAATTTCTTGACAAAAGTAAAAATGGAGATAATAGGCATAGAAAGTATAAGATTCAAGGACAAAGGAAAACATTTATACGTTTTCAGGTATGTGAAAATAAAGGTTTACAAAAGAACAAAACTTTTTAACAACACTGAGTGCAAGAAGAAAATGGGATAATACTAGAAATATTAAAGGTAAAGAACTTTGAACCTACATATTTATAGCCAACAAAGTATCTTTTAAGTATGTGGATGAAATTAAATTCTTTTTGGATATAAAAACTCAGAAACTTTAAGGCAAAAATACCTTTTAAAAACAGTTTAAGGAGTACTCCAGTCAGAAGATAAATAAAACCATGAAACTGATACAAAACAAAAGAATGAGTAAAGAACAGTAAAATGTTTGTGATCTAAGTAACTCTAGATATATGTAGAGAGAGACATACATGCATAATAATTATATATATATTTCTATAGATAAGTACATATATATACATGAATTCTATACATAGATAAATTCTATAAATATCAATTCAGAAAGGTGGGTGACAACAAGGAGATGAGACCATACTAAGGTAGATTTTTACTTCAGAGTATGTCATATATAATGTTAAACAAGGATATAGATGTAGAAAAAAACATAATGATGACTCTTAAAATATTAGAAGTAACAAACAGAAAAGAAGATTAAAACTGACCAATGGAAGACAGAAAAATAAAGGGCAAAGAAACGGAAAGCATAGTAACTTAAAACATAAGAAATTGTAACTGTTAAATCCTAATAGCAAAGTAAGTACAAGAATATAAATGAGTTAACATATTGATTGAGAAACTCTTTCTTGAATTGGATTTTTAAAAGGTTTTGTAATATTTTGTCTATAAGAGACACACTTAAAAGTAAACAACAGAAAAAGCTGAAACAAGGTTAAAAAAGGTATCATAAATATAACCAAAAGGAAATCCACAGTAGTGGTATTCATATTAAGCAATATAAAATTCAAGGTTAAAATCTAAAGGAAAAATAATACCAAGTGATCATGAACACGTATGCACCTAAAAATATATACAACTGTCAGAATTCTGTGGAAAAGTAAATCAACACTTGCAGTTGAATATTTTAACTCAGCACTCTCTAAATCTGATAGTTCAGCGCATAAACCTAAGTTTAGACTTCTCTTTACCTATACTTAAAGCCATGCCTTGGGTCTTGTCATCATCTAAAATGCTTCATTTCTGAAATCTTAAAATCCATGATCTTACTCATCAAATGCAGCCTTTGTTTTAGATCCAGTCTAAACACTGGCAGATCACCTGAACAATTTTTATTTTATGACCCATTACGCCTTTGCTCTGTTACCTTTCTGTCCAACTATCCCAAACATCCCAGGTAGTCAATCTCTCCACCTTCTATTAACTCAGAATTCAAAATAGAATGGCTTCTGCTCACCATCCTACTGACATCCCTTTTGTTGTTATTTTTATTCACTCTTTGCCAAGTTCAACAGATATTGATCAGTTCTTATTTTACTAGACTCATCTGCTATATTTGGGTGTGTGAATCACTCCCTCCTTCTTTAAACTAATTCTTTCTTTGGCATCAATGACATTGCACTCTCCCAGTTATCTTTTTACTTTACTTTTATGGGCTTTCTCTTCTAACCATCCCTTAAATGTTGGTCATCTTCAAAAGAGTATCTTTAGCTATCACTCTCCTCACTGTATTCAGGTTCTCAAGGGGATTTATTTCTCATTCAAGATTTCAAAGACCATCCGTATGCTGACAACTCTCAAATCTCTTCCTCCAGTCCAGCAGATTTGGATATCTAGCTGTCACCAACATCTCCACGTGATGATCTCACTGATACCACAGTTCAACATGTTTTAAGGGAGAGTCTCACTTTCTCACACCGCACAATAGAAATAGACTCCCAGCTGTTCCCTATCCCTGACTCCAGACTTCTCCCTCTATAGAGCTGACAAAGTGATCTAGAGTCAAATCTGATATGTCACCCTAGGTCCCAAGTTTCAACCCTACAGTGACTTGATACTGTTTAACATGGAGTACTAGCCTCTCTGTAATTTGCTGATTACTTACTTCTTTGATGTCATCTTTTACCACCATCTGCCTTCTTTTCTATTCATTTCACACTGCTTCCCATCTCTATTCTGCGCTCATGCTATCCCATCTGGCTAAATGCCCTACTAGTCATTTTCCTCTAAGTCTTTTTACATAATATTATAATTATTTGTTAATTTTTTCTCTTGCCCTCAACCTGAAGCTCCTATATGGTATAGATTATATAGGATGTGCAGTTTGTTCCCTGAGCATGTGGCAATGACAGCTGTCTGAATGAAGAAATAAATGAAATCTTATTGACCGTTCTAAGTTCTTTTTTGAGAAATAGATTTTTTATTTTCATTTGTCCTTTGAACCTCTTCTCCTGGTTGTCTTCTAAGTTAACTCATCATCACTTTCATGACAAACTCTACACTCCTTCTAACTACCATACTTCTCTTAACACTCCCTTCATCTATGTATGTTGTTCATCCTGTAAAGGCTCAAAAATCTCAAAATTGCACCAAAGTCATCTTCCACCTTCACTTTCGTATACAATATGACACTGAGACGCATCAACATTACCCGAGTTCATTTCTTTTATTCTCTCTACCACCAATTTTCCTGATTCAGGCTATAACTAAATTGCACTGTAATATTCTGTCATCTGTTCATGTAGCATGAAACTTAACCTTAATTCTTTCCCTCTCAACTGCCATTTAAATGTTTCTGAAGCATTGCTTTGATTATGATACTTTTGTACTCAAAAACTTGTTCCCACAGCAGATCCATTGAGAGTTGTGTAGTAAATATCAATTTTCTTCTTCTTTCTTACTAATGTTTTTGGTGAAACAATATGCTCAGAAGAAAAATGCATTTTTCTCAGCTTCACATCAGCTAAATGTGGCCATGTGACACAGTTTTTACTAAGTCATAAGCATAAGTCTCTTGTGAATTCCTGCAAAATTTTTCCTTTCCTCATGGAGGCATTCTCCTTGCTTCTCTCTCTACTGTCCATCTGGTTTGAGGGCCTGAGAGATGAAGCAGCCCCCTTGTGATCACATGAGGCCCATTAAGATAAAAGTCACACAGTGAAGAAGAAAGAGGAAGAACTGATCTATGTTGACGTCATAGAGAACTACAACAGCCTCTGACTACCTACTTCTGGCCTACTTTTCATGGGAGTTGCCCTGTTTTAAAAATGGAGATAATAGGGGCTGGGCATGGTGGCTCATCCCTGCAATCCCAGCACTTTGGGAGGCCGAGGCAGGTGAATCACTTGAGGTCAGGAGTTCAAGACCACCCTGGCCAATACGGCGAAACTCCATCTCTACTAAAAATACAAAAATTAGCTGGGCATGGTGGCTTGTGCCTGTAGTCCCAGCTACCTGGGAGGCTGAGGCACGACAATCTCTTGAACCCAGGTGGTGGAAGTTACAGTGAGCCAAGATTGTGCCACTGCACTCCAGCCTGGGCGACAGAGCGAGACTCCGCCTCAAAAAAAAAACAAAACAAAACAAAACAAAAAACAAAAAAAGGAGATAATCGTAAACCATAGTGCTGTTTAAAAAATTAATTTAAAATACCACCTGACATAAAATAAAGACTAAATGAATACTCTCATTTTTGTTGTTAATATCACTGTTAATATTCTATGTTGTTAATAATTATAAGACATAATTGTATAAGATTATATGAGATAATATAAGATTATTATGGGAGAAAAATTTGTAACTCTCATTTAGTTAAATCATGGGAAGTTATTTTCTCTTGCATGTTCCTAATGCAGATCTAATTGATACAGTCCCCCACTACCTTGGAATCATGTTCTAAGTTCCCAGATCTGCATTTAAGTCCTGTAGCCCCACCCTAATCCTCCTTTCTAACCTCAGTCACTTATTTGTACCAAACTGTATCACTCTCAAACCCACTTATGCTTGTCTATTCTGCCCTTAGCTTACAGCATTCTCTACTCAAAAAAATTATCTTCCGTCATCTTTGCTGTTGATGTACATGTCTTTCAACATCCAACTCAAGTATTACCACTTCCAGAATTTCCTGAGACCTCACACTGAAAAAATTTATCTTCTGATTTTCTAGAATACCTTGATTTCACTTTTCTAATGGTTCTTCTCAAATTATACCATATTACTTAAAGTATCACTGTACTAATAACAGCAAGTAGAGAAATATTATTGAAATAAGGGTACTCATTATTAACTTATAAATTTGCCAAAAATATGCACTGATTATTAATTGGCAGAAATTCATCTTAGGAGCTAGATATTAAAATGTGAATAAGGTATTGTATTTTCATCAAGCAATTAACAGACTAAAAGATAAGAAAAAGAAAAAAGGCATAATTAAAATGTAGCATGTGCTGTGAGAATGCCATGAAAAGTGCAATTGTTATCCATATGATATCAGCATTGCTATGAAAACTCAGATAACAGGCGCTAAGCCCAGACAGAGCATCACCAGGGAAAGCACCTTAGACAAGAAACCTGAAATGAATTTTGAAGGGTGAGCTAGAATTATCCAGACAAACGGTCATGATCAAATAAGCAGGAGGTAAAGAAAAGGTGTAAGAAGGAGAGCCCCGCCACCATGAGAACCAGTGTAAACCCATAGAGCTGAAACATGAAGCTCTATGGAGATACTGAAGGATAAGTCTGAGCCAGGTGCAAGGGTTAAGTGCGGAAGGGTCCATGTGCTATGGGTAGAAGTTTGAATTGTATCTCAGAAAGACCCATGTTACAAAATGCTTCTTTTGATTTTACATTTCAGCTTAAAGATTTTCAGTCTTCAAGTTACTCCTAATTCCAATTACCAAATCCTGAATCTAAAGCTGTTCTCAGACTTATCCTGTGGTAGCTATGATTTCTGGGGTCTTCTTTGAATTGATGAAATGCTCCCTGATGTCACAGGTGGAAAAGGCTTGGGAGAAAAAAAAACAAAAGATGGCAACAGACACCATCTCCTAAGCTCCCACTCTACCCTTGTGTTAAAAATTTAAAATTCAAGCATCAAAACAACTCTACAACGTGTACACACATGGGTGAGAGAAATTAAGGACTGAAACCACACAGCTATACTATACTGACTATATCCAAAGACTATACACTTTCTGCCTTGAGTCAGACTCCAAGAACCAGTAAAAGTATTAGACTACTGCGACAACACAGGGTATATCCTAGCTATCAAAGATAGTAAGTCTGTGAATGATGGCAGTATGTGAAAATGTATAAACGTACCAAATTCAAAGAGACCACACACTGATTAAAACTATTACAGACTCAGTAAAACTGTGATTAAATGGACATTAATGATAGTTGGGAGATACTTTTGTATACATAATTTAAAATATGATGGTTTAAAAAAATAGAAAAAAATTGTCTATAGCCATTGTTCGTTCACATTGCCCCAAGGCCAGAGCAATTCTTGGGACTTTCAACCCTTCTGAGCCATGAGATTATTTGATTGAGAGCACCCAAAGACCACTAAAAACATGTGAATTTTCTTTATATATACAAACTTAGGATAAAAGCAAAGGTAAGATGTGTGCTTAAAGAATAAAAAAAGTAAATAAAAGGCAGAAAGCTGATCTATGTTGCTTATCCATTCTCATTTTTTAGAGTACATATTTTATAAAATATATAATAAAATCATTTCTAGGTTTTACCTAGAATTAACTGGCATATGCATATCCTTCAAGATTTGTTTTTCTCTTCAGAAATCAACCTTTCACACAAGAAAATGAACTTTGGGAGAAGTAGTTGTAGGATAAATTGTACTGTGTGTAGATCTAACATTTACTGAACAGATTATTTCATCTGATATATATTTTTACAATCTTCATAGACTGAACAGAGAACCTGATTCTACATTCATTTTTTAGGAAAGTTTTTTATATATCCACTACTGTAAAGTTTGAGTAAATATACACGTAGGTATTTACATTCAGTTTTAGATTTCAAAAAGTCCCATTTTTTATTGTTTTATTTTTTATTAATAATCTACCAGATCCTTATTTTTTTCTCTTTTCCAGGTTAACATAAAATTTGTTTAAAAAAATTCTCTATCATTTGGAATTTAAATAATGGGATTCTGAGCATTATCCTTTTGTGCCTGGAGGCTACAGGCTTAATAGATGGTAAGCATTGACCTGAAATCGGCAATAAACACCAGGAATGTAGATTGGGAGATTAAACCTGGGAGATCATAGGACCATAGCTTTATCAACAAATCTAATGGAAAAAAGAAAAGAAAGCTCAGTTATTAATGTAGTTTTTTACACTGAAACATTAAAGGAAGTCTTTTTTCTAGTACCAGTGTTTCCCAGTTCTATTCATACTTCAATATTTTCTGAAGGTTCATTACAAGCAAGTCACAATAAATGTAAACTCCATGAAGCTAAATACTCATTTATTTTGTATGATCAGCACCTCTAAATTTCGGTTATTTAGTAAATAGTAGCCAACTATTTATTAAAAATAGAATTGAATGTATAGAAAAGCAAAAGTTAAAAGATCCAGATATAATTTCATATAAGTGCAATAAAATTATTAGTCTTATTCTAATAGTCAATTTCTACAGCAAAAATTTACTGCTATTTAAGTAATTTCTGTCTGTTTTATGTTAATGGATATTTAAGACAATTTAACTACTGATAAATATTTCAACTAAATTTATCAGAAAACATTTACAATTAGGGCTAAATCTTCTAAACACATACCACTATTAGTGTCTATTTTAATTCACATTAATACATATTTGAAGTGCATATTAAAAATGAATTTTTATAATTTATTATGCATAGGAATTTATATGCATATAGTTAATAGAGAATAATTAATTAATTAAAAGCACATTTCTTTTGTTACATTTGCAGTCGGAATGTTTACTGTAAAAATGTTGACTTCAATTACTTTAATAGAGTTTTTTTCAAAAACTGATGATATATTTTTATAACCAGCCATTAGACATACATGCCATTGTGCATTGTCATCTTCTTTCCCAATAGCTAGTAACTTGGTGAGTGGGTTTTCTGTGAGGCCAGCATCACTGTCCAGAGTTGTGTGTGCATGCTGCACAAGAGGCCCACCACTTGGCACTGCAGGTTGTGACCATTTAAGAGTTGGATTGATGATCTGATGATCAAGGGTCATGAAAGAGTTTACTTGCTGTCTCTGGGCTTTCTGTAATTGAGGCCTTGCAGAACTTTCCAGGTGTGCTGGGACCTACAAGATCAAAATTAAACAAATACAATGTGCAGCATCAGCTGTGAAATTAGAGTTCTCCTTTCCACAATTGCACTAGGATAATAAACACACTATACTATAGCATCTAGTTTCTCTCAAATCTATCGTCCACACTTCTGTCATAAGTTACATACAATTTTAATGGGTTATGATTATTAAGAAGTAATTTAAACTTTAATAAAATATTTTAAATGCTAACCAGTTTTTTTAAATGAGTAGCCCTAAAAATTAGGAATAAATATAAAAACCACAATATTTTTTGAGGGTCTAAAAAATGAAGGCCTAAAATAACGTAAGGAAAATACAGATGATTCACTATTACAAGTAATTTGTATATAACATGTATTACTTGGATTCCTTTATATTACACATAAATATTCTATGGAATACGATCAAAACTTTGTTCTTAAGAAAACTAAAAATTATAAGACAGCAGGAACTAGAAATATATGTACAAAATATTAAGTGTGAAACTGTATGGGTAGTGAAAATCTAGATGATTTTTTTCTACTTTTCTGTACTTCCCTATTTCTATCCTGAGCCCAGTTTTATTTTTTTAATCTTATTTTTAAACTCTTTCATATTTTCACTTATAATAATGAGAAAGTGGTATAGTCATTATTATGACTTGACAGGAGCATTCAGAAAAAAATCTAACGATTGTCATGTGTCAACTAAACAACTGTCCAGTCTGCCAAAATCCCTTTTTCAAAATATACCACATACTTTCAAAATTTTACACCTTCAGTCTAGTTATCATAGTTAATATTGTACTATCATTTGTGTAAGGACAACTTTAAGCATTTCAAATCTGCCCTTTAAAAGCCTGTGAACGTAGTTTTGCCTGGCAGTAGTCTTTATATTTACTGTGCTATTCTGTGACTTCTAATACATTTTTCTCAAGTGGCCTATATATAAACCGATTTAATATTTCCCTCATGTTAAACAATAGTAAAGACTGCTGTACAGTGCTTATTTTTCCTTTTATTTCAGTTACACAAACTGTTCCTTAAATCCCTTAACATGCATTAGCCCAGATAAATAGCCTCTACAAAGTATTTTGCATTTAAATTAGCTGGTTTGGGGTACAATATTGTAGTAGTTACTTTAGTTTAATTCTTTTATGCTGACATTTTTAGCACTATTTTAATTGTACTACCATAAAATAATTTTTCAGTCATATAAAATAGATTAAGATTGGTAATAAAGATTACACATATTACTAATTATATTGCTATGAGCTTTAAAGCTGTAAAATAACATTTCATTAAAATGCCAGTGGTAATTTTTTAGGGTAGCTATTTAGATTATCCTACTGTTCTAAATTAATTCTTTTTAATTTGTATACATTTATGAAATATACATTATGAAGAACACTTTCAGTTTCACAAATCTGAATGATATTTCACACTATGCAACTGAATGCCAAAGAACATTGTATACCTACAATTGGGAAATATCTCTTGTTCTAAGAAGAATATGTTGAATCAGAATTTACAACATGCATTAACTAATTCATTTTTTACTTTTCATCGATTCATTCCAAAAGCCTCATTGAAGCACTTACTCTTGTGTTATATCAAGAATACAAAAGAAGTCACAGATGTGATCCCAAGGTTATAGGAGTTTACAATCTATTGGGCAGTATTAATATCAACTATAGCAACAACAACAATGATAATAATATTAAGCAACAGATACTAGGCACTATGCTAAACAATTTACATATATTATTTTATTCCATTCTTGTTTTAACCTTAGGAGATAGGTACCATTAGTTAGTATCCCTATTGCACTATATAGATGAAGCCACTAAAATTTAGAGAGTTTAAATGGCATACCTATTACCATTCAGCTAGTGAGAGAAAGAAGTGGAATACAGAGCCTGTCTTCCTCAGCAGTACAATATCGGTTCCTGAGTAAATAACAGAAATGTTCACAATGCAAAGCAAAAGCTCCATAACACATGCAATGAAATTAAAAAGAAGTGGTTTTAAAAAAACATATTGAAAGAGAAAGTGATTTTAAGTCAGCTGTTGGAAGGAGAGATAGTCCTACACAGCAGGCAAAGGAAAGAACATCTCAAATATTCTCAGCAAACTATCGCAAGGACAAAAAACTAGACACCACATGTTCTCACTCATAGGTGGGAACTGAACAATGAGAACACTTGGACACACAAGTGTGTGATGAAAGGGAACATCACATACCAGGGCCTGTTGTGGGGTGGGGGGAGGGGGGAGGGATACCATTAGGAGGTATACCTAATGTAAATGACAAGTTAATGGGTGCAGCACACCAACATGGCACATGTATACATATGTAACAAACCTGCACGTTGTGCACATGTACCCTAGAACTTAAAGTATAATAAATATATATAAAAAAACATAAAAAGAAAACCTCAAATAGAAAAGATCCAGATGAAACAAGACAAGAAGTTGTGAGACAGTCACAAATGTTACTCATGCAAAAGAAGTCACAGATACTTTTCTCAAAGCAAGAATACCATCTCCTCTTCAGGCCACTCTATACAGAGTCAGAATAAAATATAGTATGGGACTAACTCTAATTCTCCCGAAATTATTGATTATCTGTGAGGAATTACAAAAGTTTAGCAGGCAAGAGTGAGGACTGTGTTGGAAGCTATCTGTACAACATCTGTAACCTAAGCAGAAGAGTATAAAAACTTGGTGTAGCATGGAAAGATTCAATAAAATGTGATTATACTGTTCCCTAGAAAAAAAATCTCTGACTTTACTAATCATGAACTAATATCAGAACAACGGGATAACTCATTGTAAAACACCAGTTTAACTATGTACCACTAATTTTAAAATACCTTAAAAATTGCCTAGGTTATAAAGACATAAAATTATCTTGTGAATTTCTCTAACTGGATGTGCCAATATTTTGTGGGATAAAGTAAATGAAATTATAGGTTGCCATTGTTCATTTGTTCACTTATTCAAGAAACAGTTTTTGAGTATCAAGCATGTGTGGGCACTAAGTGGTACACTGAAGGTAGAAGGCAGATTAACACAGCGTCTGCCCTCAAATAGTATACAGCATAGTCACAATCTAGACAGGGTAGTAAAAAATGAGTTCTTCATGGGCAAGGACTGTATTTATCTTGCTGGCTGCTCAACTGCTATGCTTCTTGTACATATCCCAGAGAATGACAGACAGCAGGCACACAAAAATATGTGTTTATATGTGCTCATATAAACACATATAAAATGTGTTTTATATATATATATAAACATATAAACACATATAAAAATGAAAGAATGAGTCATTAGAGTAAATCTTGAGAATCCACTAGAAGACCATATAAACCATAATCAGGATATCAAAGTATTTGCTAGGAGGTCAGAACAGCTACAGATTGTGATTTGTTTCATTGAATTCTCAAAGAGATAAGACCATCAAAATGAAGAGAAATTTTTTGGTTTTTAAAACAATAAGTAAATCATATCTTCAGAACTCAAAATTATGTTTCAATATTATCCTAACATGCTGCTATTGCAAATTAACCTATATAGAGAATATTTTCCTTTACCCAAAACCTTCCCACCACATTACTAACAGCTTATTTATAAGTTTCTTTTACATCCAGTACATCTTGCCTATCAAAAAAAATTACAAGACATACTAAAAGGCTAAAAAACATGGTTTGAAGAAGCAGAATAAGCATTATAACCAGACTCAGATATGGCAGGGAAGTTAAAATTATCAGACCAGGATGAATTTTTTTAAAACTATGATTAATATGCTAATAGATAAAGTAGCCATCATGCAAGAGCAGATGGGCAATGCAAACAGAGTGACAGAAATTCCAAGAAAAAAAAACAAAAAGGAATACAAATATCAAAAACACTGTAGAGAAATGAAGAATGCTCTTGATGAGTTTATTAATACACTGAAGATGACTGAGAAAAGGATCTCTGAGATTAAGGATTTCACAACAGGAAACTACAGAACTGAAAAGCAAAAAGAAAAAGCTTAAAAACAAAAAAAGAAACAAAAAAGAATATCTAAGAACTGTGGGACAATGACAAAAGATGTAACATGTGCACAGTGGGAAAACCCAAGGGAACAGAAAGGGAGAAAGAAACAGAAACAATATTTAAAGCAATAATGACTTAGAATTTCTTCAATTAATATAATGTACCAAACCACAGATCCAGGAAGCTCAGAGAACACCAAGCAGAATAAATACCAAATGAAAACAAAACAAGAACAAAAAACAATCTATACCTGGGCATAATATATTTGAAGTACAGAAAATCAAAGATAAAGAAAAAAACTCTGGAAAAAAATCTAGAAGAAAAAGCACCCTACCCATAGAGAAGCAAAGATAAAAATTACATCTGACTCTTCCTTACAAACCATGCAAGCAAGAAGAGAGGAATTAAATACTTAAGGGATTGAGGGGGAAAAACCCCACCAACCTAGAATTCCGTAGGTTGTGAAATTTCCCTTAAAAGGTAAAGGAGAAATAAGGACTTTTGTAGACAAGCAAATATTGAGGAAATTTGTTTTCAGTAGCCCTGCCTTACAAGAAATGCTTTTAAAAATTCCTAAGAGGGAAAGAAAATAATGTAGGTCAAAAAGTCAGACCTACATAGAGAGACAAAGAGCATCAGAAACAGAATAAATTAAGGTAAAATAAAATTGCTTATTTTCTTATTCTTCATTGATCTACATTAATGTATTTAAAATAATAAGGCAATCATGGGAGGAGGTTCCAAGATGGCCAAATAGGAGCAGCTCCAGTCTACAACTCCCAGCGTGAGTGATGCAGAAGACAGGTGATTTCTGCATTTCCAACTGAGGTACCACGTTCATCTCACTGGGGCTTGTCAGACAGTGGGTGCAGCCCACGGAGTGTGAGCCAAAGAAGGGCGGGGCATCACCTCACCCGGGAAGCACAAGGGGTCGGGGAATTCTCTTTCCTAGCCAAGGGAAGCCATGACAGACGGTACCTGGAAAATCAGGACACTCCTACCCTAATACTGCACTTTTCCAATGGTCTTAGCAAACGGCACACCAGGAGATTATATCCCATGCACGGCTCAGAGGGTCCCATGCCCACGCAGCCTCGCTCACTGCTAGCACAGCAGTCTGAGATTGAACTGCAAGGCGGCAGCGAGGCTTGGGGAGGGCCGTCCACCATTACTGAGGCTTGACTAGGTAAACAAAGCGGCCGGGAAGCTTGAACTGGATGGAGTGCACCACAGCTCAAGGAGGCCTGCCTGCCTCTGTAGACTCCACCTCTGGGGGCAGGGCATAGCTGAACAAAAGGCAGCAGAAATTTCTGCAGACTTAAACGTCACTGTCTGACAGCTTTGAAGAGAGTAGTGGTTCTCCCAGCACGGAGTCTGAGATCTGAGAACAGACAGACTGCCTCTTCAAGTGGGTCCCTGACCCCCAAATAACCTAACTGGCAGGCACCTCCTAGTAGGGGCTGACTGACATCTCATACAGCCGGGTGCCCCTCTGAGATAAAGCTTCCAGAGGAAGGATCAGGCAGCAAAATTTGCCATTCTGCAATATTTGCTGTTCTGCAGCCTCTGCTGGTGATACCAAGGAAAACAGTGTCTGGAGTGGACCTCCAGCAAACTCCAACAGACCTGCAGCTGAGGGTTCTGACTATTAGAAGGAAAACTAACAAAGAGAAAGGACATCCACACCAAAACCCCATCTGTATGCCACCATCATCAAAGACAAAAGGTAGATGAATCCACAAAGATCAGGAGAAACCAAAGCAGAAAAGCTGCAAATTCTAAAATCAGAGCGCTTCTTCTCCACCAAAGGAGCGCAGCTCCTCACCAGCAATGGAACAAACCTGGATGGAGAATGACTTTGAGGAGTTGAGAGAAGAAGGCTTCAGAAGATCGGTAATAACAAACTTCTCTGAGCTAAAGGAGGATGTTCGAACTCATCACAAAAAAGCTAAAAACCTTGAAAAGAGATTAGATGAACGGCTAGCTAGAATGAACAGCATAGAGAAGACCTTGAATGACCTGATGGAGCTGAAAACCATGGCACGAGAATTACGTGATGAATGCACAAGCTTCAGTAGCTGATTTGATCAAGTGGAAGAAAGGGTATCACTGATTGAAGATCAAAGGAATGAAATGAAATGAGAAGAGAAGTTTAGAAAAAAGAGTAAAAAGAAATGAACAAAGCCACCAAGAAATATGGGACTATGTAAAAAGACCAAATCTACATCTGATTGGTGTACCTGAAAGTGACGGGGAGAATGGAACCAAGTTGGAAAACACTCTTCAGGATATCATCCAGGAGAACTTCCCCAATCTAGCAAGGCAGGCCAACATTCAAATTCAGGAAATACAGAGAACACCACAAAGATACTCCTCGAGAAGAGCAACTCTAAGACACATAATTGTGAGATTCGCCAAAGTTGAAATGAAGGAAAAAATGTTAAAGGGAGCCAGAGAGAAAGGTCAGGTTACCCACAAAGGGAAGCCCATCAGACTAACAGCTGATCTCTCCACAGAAACTCTACAAGCTAGAAGAGAGGGGGGCCAGTACTCAAAATTCATAAAGAAAAGAATTTTCAACCCAGAATTTCATATCCAGACAAACTAAGCTTCATAAAGGAGAAATAAAATCCTTTACAGACAAGCAAATGCTGAAGATTTTGTCACCACCAGGCCTGCTTTACAAGAGCTCCTGAAGGAAGCACTAAACATGGAAAGGAACAACTAGTACAAGCCACTGCAAGAACATGCCAAATTGTAAAGACCATCGACGCAAGGAAGAAACTGCATCAACTAATGAGCAAAATAACCAGCTAACATCATAATGACAGGATCAAATTCACACATAACAATATTAACCTTAAATGTAAATGGGCTAAATGCCCCCATTAAAAGACACAGACT
The DNA here is from genome assembly GCF_029281585.2 of Gorilla gorilla gorilla. Lineage (NCBI taxonomy): Eukaryota > Metazoa > Chordata > Mammalia > Primates > Hominidae > Gorilla > Gorilla gorilla. The sequence continues at coordinate 124,947,806 of NC_073230.2, forward strand.
GGCAAATTGGATAACGAGTCAAGAGCTATCAGTGTGCTGTATTCAGGAGACCCATCTCATGTGTAGAGACACACATAGGCTCAAAACAAAGGAATGGAGGAAGATCTACCAAGCAAATGGAAAACAAAAAAAAGGAGGGGTTGCAATCCTAGTCTCTGATAAAACAGACTTTAAACCAACAAAGATCAAAAGAGACAAAGAAGGCCATTACATAATGGTAAAGGGATCAATTTAACAAGAAGAGCTAACTAACCTAAATAGATATGCACCCAATACAAGAGCACCCAGATTCATAAAGCAAAGAGACCTAGACTCCCACACAATAATAATGGGAGACTTTAACACCCCACTGTCAACATTAGACAGATCAACAAGACAGAAAGTTAACAAGGATATCCAGGAATTGAACTCAGCTCTGCATCAAGTGGACCTAACAGATATCTACAGAACTCTCCACCTTAAATCAACAGAATATACATTCTTCTCAGCACCACATTGCCCTTATTCCAAAATTGACCACATATTAGAAGTAAAGCACTCCTCAGCAAATGTAAAAGAACAGAAAATATAACAAACTGTCTCTCAGACCACAGTGCAATCAAACTAGAACTCAAGATTAAGAAACTCACTCAAAACCGCACAACTACACAGAAACTGAACAACCTGCTCCTGAATGATTACTGGGTACACGACGAAATGAAGGCAGAAATGAAGATGTTCTTTGAAACCAATGAGAACAAAGACACAACATACCAGAATCTCTGGGACACATTTAAAGCAGTGTGTAGAGGGAAATTTATAGCACTAAATGCCCACAAGAGAAAGCAGGAAAGATCTAAAATTGACACGGTAACATCACAATTAAAAGAACTAGAGAAGCAAGAAAAACACATTCAAAAGCTAGCAGAAGGCAAGAAATAACTAAGATCAGAGCAGAACTGAAGGAAATAGAGACACCAAAAGCCCTTCAAAAAATCAATGAATCCAGGAGCTGGTGTTTCGAAAAGATCAACAAAATTGATAGACTGCTAGCAAGACAGTTACAGAAGAAAAGACAGAAGAATCAAATAGATGCAATAAAAAATGATAAAGGGGGTGGCACCACTGATCCCACAGAAATACAAACTACCATCAGAGAATACTATAAAAACTATGCAAATAAACTAGAAAATCTAGAAGAAATGGATAAATTCCTGGACACATACACCCTCCCAAGACTAAACCAGGAAGAAGTTGAATCCCTGAATAGGCCAATAACAGGCTCTGAAATTGAGGCAATAATTAATAGCCTACCAACCAAAAAAAGTCCAGGACCAGATGGATTCACAGCCGAATTCTACCAGAGGTACAAAGAGGAGCTGGTACCATTCCTTCTGAAACTATTCCAATCAATAGAAAAAGAGGGAATCCTCCCTAACTCATTTTATGAGGCCAGCATCATCCTGATACCAAAGCCGGGCAGAGACACAACCAAAAAAGAGAATTTTAGATCAATATCCCTGATGAACATTGATGTAAATATCCTCAGTAAAATACTGGCAAACTGAATCCAGCAGCACATCAAAAAGCTTATCCACCATGATCAAGTGGGCTTCAACCCTGGGATGCAAGGCTGGTTCAACATACGCAAAAATCAATAAACGTAATTCATCATATAAACAGAACCAAAGACAAAAACCACATGATTATCTCAATAGATGCAGAAAAGGCCTTTCACAAAATTCAATAGCCCTTCATGCTAAAAACTCTCAATAAACTAGGTATTGATGGGACGTATCTCAAAATAATAAGAGCTATTTATGACAAACCCACAGCCAATATCATACTGAATGGGAAAAAACTGGAAGCATTCCCTTTGAAAACTGGCACAAGACAGATGCCCTCTCTCACCACTCCTATTCAACATAGTGTTGGAAGTTCTGGCCAGGGCAATCAGGCAGGAGAAAGAAATAAAGGGTATTCAATTAGGAAAAGAGGAAGTCAAATTGTCCCTGTTTGCAGATGACATGATTGTATATTTAGAAAACCCCATCATCTCAGCCCAAAATCTCCTTAAGCTGATAAGCAACTTCAGCAAAGTCTCAGGATACAAAATCAATGTGCAAAAATCACAAGCATTCTTATAAACCAATAACAGACAAACAGAGAGCCAAACCATGAGTGAACTCCCATTCACAATTGCTTCAAAGAGAATAAAATACCTAGGAATCCAACTTACAAGTGTTGCGAAGGAACTCTTCAAGGAGAACTACAAACCACTGCTCCATGAAATAAAAGAGGACACAAACAAATGGAAGAATTCCATGCTCATGGATAGGAAGAATCAATATCGTGAAAATGGCCATACTGCCCAAGGTAATTTATAGATTCAATACCATCCCCATCAAGCTACCAATGATTTTCTTCACAGAATTGGAAAAAACTACTTTAAAATTCATATGGAACCAAAAAAGAGCCCACATTGCCAAGAAAATCCTAAGCCAAAAGAACAAAGCTGGAGGCATTACGCTATCTGACTTCAAACTATACTACAAGGCTACAGTAACCAAAACAGCATGGTACTGGTACCAAAACAGAGATATAGACCTATGGAAGAGAACAGAGCCCTCAGAAATAATACCACACATCTACAACTATCTGATCTTTGACAAAACTGACAAAAACCAGAAATGGGGGAAGGATTCCCTATTTAATAAACGGTGCTGGGAAACCTGGCTAGCCATATGGAGAAAGCTGAAACTGGATCCCTTCCTTACACCTTATACAAAAATTAATTCAAGATGGATTAAAGACTTAAATGTTAGACCTAAAACCATAAAAACCCTAGAAGAAAACCTAGGCAATACCATTCAGGACATAGGCATGGGCAAGGACTTCATGACTAAAACACCAAAAGCAATGGCAACAAAAGCCAAAATTGACAAATGGGATCTAATTAAACTAAAGAGCTTCCACACAGCAAAGGAAACTACCATCAGAGTGAACAGGCAACCTACAGAATGGGAGAAAATTTTTACAACCTATCCATCTGACAAAGGGCTAATATCTAGAATCTACAAAGAACTCACAAAAATTTACAAGAAAAAATCAAACAACCCCATCAAAAAGTGGGCAAAGGATATGAACAGACACTTCTCAAAACAAGACATTTATGCAGCCAACAGCAGACTCATCATCACTGGCCATCAGAGAAATGCAAATCAAAACCATAATGAGATACCATCTCACACCAGTTAGAATGGCAATCATTTAAAAAGTCAGGAAACGACAGATGCTGGAGAGGATGTGGAGAAATAGGAACACTTTTACACTGTTGGTGGGACTGTAAACTAGTTCAACCATTGTGGAAGACAGGGTGGTGATTCCTCAAGGATCTAGAACTAGAAATACCATTTGACCCAGCCATCCCATTGCTGGGTATATACCCAAAGGATTATAAATCATGCACACATGATTATAAAGACACATGCACACGTATGTTTATTGCGGCACTATTCACAATAGCAAAGACCTGGAACCAACCCAAATGTCCAACAATGATAGACTGGATTAAGAAAATGTGGCACATATACACCATGGAATATATGCAGCCATAAAAAAGGATGAGTTCATGTCCTTTGTAGGGACATGGATGAAGCTGGAAACCATCATTCTGAGCAAACTATTTCAAGGACAGAAAACCAAACACCACATGTTCTCACTCATAAGTGGGAATTGAACAATGAGAACACTTGGACACGGTGGGGAACATCACACACTAGGGCCTGTCATGGGGTGGGGAGGGGGGAGGGATAGCATTAGGAGATATACCTAACGTAAATGATGAGTTAATGGGTGCAGCACACCAACATGGCACATGTATACATATGTAACAAACCTGCACATTGTGCACATGTACCCTAGAACTTAAAGTATATTAAAAAAAACAAAAATAATAAGGCATTTGACTATGTATGCATATATATATACACATATATATATGCTTACGTATGCTTATATAATAATTAAAATTAATGACAGCAATTATACAAGTGGCAAGAGGGAGAAATTAGGAATATTATTTGGTTGTTACAAGATATTTCCCAGAGGAGATGGGGGAAGATGGCCGAATAGAAACCTCCAGCAATTGTCCTCCATGCAGGAACAACAAATTGAACAACTAGCCACACATAAAAACACCTTCATAATAACCAAAAATCAGGTGAGCAATCACAGTATCTTGTTTTAACTTCATATCACTGAGAGAGACACTGGAGAAGGTAGGAAAGACAGTCTTGAATTGCCAACATCTTCCCTCCCCCAACCCTGACACGGCTCAGAGAGAGTATCTGTGCTCTTGGGGGAGAAAGAGTGCAGTGACTGTGGAACTTTGCTTTGGAACTCAGTGCTATCCTGACACAGGGGAAAGCAACATAGGGCAGAACACAGCTGGCACCCACAGAGGGAGCATTTAGACCAGCCCTACCCGGAGGGGAATTGTCCATTCCAGTGGTCAGAAGTTTAGTTCTTGCAAGTCTCACCACCATGGGTAGAGCTCTCTGGGTTTCTGAATAAACTTAAAAGGCAGTTTAGGCCACAAAATCTGCAATTCCCAAGCAAGTCCTGGTGCTGTGCTTAGCTTACAGCCAGTGGACTTGGGGAACATAAGACCTAGTGAGATATCAGCTGGGGTGGCAAAGGGAGTGCTTGTGCCACCTATCCCCCAACCTAAGGCAGCACAGCTCACAGCATCAGGAAAGACTCTTTCCTTATGCTTGAGGAGGGGAAGGGAAAGAATAAGGAAGACTTTGTCTTGCAACATGGGTACCAGCTCAGCCACAATAGGATAAGAACAAGGCAGAGTCTTGAGGCCCTCATTGCAGAGCCTAGCTCATGGCCATTTCTAGATACATCCTGGGCCAGAAGGGAACCTACACTTCATAGCAGGGAAGGATCCAGTCATGGCAGGATCTTTAAAATGCTAATTAGACCCTGGGCCCTGAATAATCAGCAGTACTACCCAGGCAGTACTTGTGATAGGCCTTGAGTGAGACTCAGAGACATGCTGGCTTAGATGTGATCCAACGTATTCCCAGCTATGGTGGGTTTGGGGAGAGACTCCTTCTGCTTGTGAAAAGGAGAGGGAAGAGTAAAGAAGACTTTGTCTTGCATCTTAAGTAAAAGCTAGCCACACTGGGGTAGAGCACCCAGTGAGCTCTTAGGGTCCTCAATTCCAGAACTTGGCTATCAGACAGCATTGCTGGACATTCTCTTGGCCAGAGGGAAGCCCACTGCACTAAAGGGAGAGTCCTGGAGCTGGCAGCATTCACCAAAAGCTGACTGAAGAGACCTTGGGTCTTGAGTGAACATTGGGAGTAACCAACCAGACAGTACTCACCACAGGCCTGGGGCAGTAATAGCTTTGGGAGAGTCTGTAGCTTGTGAAAAGGAAAAGAAAGAGTGGGAAGGACTTTGTCTTGTGGATTGGGTGCCAGCTCAGCTGCAGTAGAAAAGAGAACCAGGTAGATTCCTAAGGTTTTCAAATACAGGCCCTGGCTCCCAGCTGGTATCTCTGGACTAGCATGGGGAGGGGGATCTCATCACCCTGAGGGTGAGGACACAAGTCTGGCTGACTTTACTACCTGCTGATTGTAGGGCATTAGGGCCTTGAGAGAAACATAAACAGTAATCAAGCAATGGTTACCACGGGCCTTGGGCAAAACCCAGTGCTGTGCTGGCTTCAGTTCTGACACAGCATAGTCCCATTGGAGGTGGCCAGAGGGGTGCTTGTGTCACCCCTCCCCAAGATCCAGGTAGCTCAGCACACAGAGAGAGACTCCATTTGATTGAGAGAAGGTAAGGGAAAAGAACAAGAGTCCGTGCCAGACAACACAGAGAATTCTTCTGGATCTTATCTAAGACCACCAAGGTGGTACATGTATGAGTCTGCAAGAGCCACAGCACTACTAAGCTTTGGCTGCCTCCTAATGCAGATACCACTGCAGTGACCAAGAACTTAGATTACAACATCCAAGTCCCTTTAAATACCTGGAATGCCTTCCCAAGATGGATGGGTACAAACCAGCCCGGACTGAAAAGAATAAAATGAATACCTAACTCTTCAATGCCCAGACACCAACAAACATCCACAAGCATAAAAACCTTACAGGAAAATATGACCTCACCAAATAAACTAAACAAGTCACCAGGAACAAATCTCAGAGAAACAGAGATATATGACCTTTCAGGCAAAGAATTTAAACTAGATGTTTTGAAGAAATTCAATGAAATTCAAGACAAAATGGAGAAGCAATTCAGAATATTATCATGTAAATTTAACAAAGAGATTGAAATAATTTAAAGCAAAAATTCTGGAGGTTAAAAGTTCAATAGGCATGCTGAAGAACGCATCAGAGTCTCTTACCAGCAGAATTCATCAAGCAGAAGAAAGAATTATTGAACTTGAAGACAGAATATTTGAAAATACATGGTCAGAGGGGACAAAAGTAAAAAGAATAAAAAAGAATTAAGCATGCCTACAGGATCCACAAAATAACCTCCAAAGGGAAAATCTAAGAGTTATTGGCCTTAAAGAGGAGGTAGAGGAAGAGACAGGGATAGAAAATTTATTCAAATGGGTAATAACACAGAACTTCCCAAGCCTAGAGAAAGATATCAATATTCAAGCACAAGAAGGTACTAAAACACCAAATAGATCTAACTCAAAGAAGGCTACCTTAAGACATTTAATAATCAAACTACCAAAGGTCAAGAATAAAGAAAGGATCCTAAAATGAGAAAAACAAAATTTTGTGCAGTCAGTGGTAAGTTGTCATCAGTTTAAAACAATAGGTTATAAGATGGTATTTGCAAGCCTCATGGTAACTCAAATGAAAAAACATTCAGCAGATACACAAAAAAGAAAAAGCAAGAAATTGAAACATACCACCAGAGAAAACTACCTTCTCTAAAAAGAAGACAGAAATAAAGGAAAGAAGGAAGAGAAGACCACATAACAAACAGGAAAAAATAACAAAATGCAAGAGTAATTTCTTCCTTATTAATTATAACATTGAATGTAAATGGACTAAACTCTCCAATCAAAAAAACATAGAATGGCTGAATGGATAAGTAAAAAAAAAACACGCAACAATCTGTAGTCTATAAGAAACACACATTAGCTATAAAGATACACATAGAATGAAAAGAAAGGGATTGAAAAAGATATTCTATGCAAATGGAAACCAAAAATAGCAACAGTCATTATACTAATAACAGATAAAGTAGATTTCAAGAAAAAAGGTGTAAGAAGAGACAAAGAAGGTCATTATATAATGATAACGTAGCCAATCAGTAAGAAGATATAACAATTATAAATATATATGTGCCCCAAAACTGGAGCATCCAGATATATAAAACAAATATTATTAGCGCTAAAGAGAGAGCGAGCAACCCCAATGCAATAACAGCTAGAAACTTCAATACCCCACTTTCAGCATTGAAGAGATCATCCACACAGAAAATCAATAAAGAAACATCAGACTTAATCTGAACTATAAACCAAATAAACCTAATAGATATTTACAGAACATTTCATTCAATGGCTACAGTATACACATTCTTCTTCTCAACACATTGATCATTCTCAAGGAGAGACCACATAACAAGTCTTAAAAATTCACATAAGTCTTAAAAATTTTAAAAATATTGATATTATGTCAAGTATTTTCTCTGACCACAATGAAATAAAACTACAAATCAACAACAAAAGGAATCTTGGAAACTACACAAACACACGGAAATATAAAAATATGCTCCTGAATGACCAGTGGGCAAATTAAGAAATTAAGAAGGAAATTTAAAAATTTCTTGAAACAAATGATAATGAAAACACAATATACCAAAATGTATGAAATACAGTAAAAGCAGTACTAAGAGGAAAGTTTATAGGTATAAGCACCTAAATGAGAAAAGTAGAAACATTTCAAATAAACAACCTAACAATGCATCTTAAAGAAATAGAAAAGCAAGAGAAAGTAAACCCCAAATTAGTGCAAGATCAGAACAGAAATAAATAAAGTTTAAATGAAAGAAACCATACAAAAGATCAACAAAATGAAAAGTTGCTTTCTTGAAAAGATAAACAAAATCAACAAACCTTTATCCAGGCTAACTAAGAAAAAAGAAGAGAAGACACAAATAAATGAAATGAGAGATGAAAAAGGAGACATTACAACTGATATCACAGACATTCAAATGATTATTAGGGCTACTGTGATATGAGCAAGTATATGCCAATAAATTGGAAACATCTAGGAGAAATGGACACATTCCTATACATGTACAATGTACCCAGATTGAACCACGAAGAAATCCAAAATCTGAACAAATAATAAGTAGCAAGATCAAAGCCATAATAAGTCTCCTAGCCAAAAAAAAAAAAAAAAGGCAATGGCTTCACTGCTTAATTTTACCAAACATTTAAAGAATTAATACCAATACTACTCAAACTTTCTGAAAAATAAAGGAGGAGGGAAAACTTCTAAACCCATTCTACAAGGTCAGTATTACCCTGATCTCAAAACCAGACAAAGACATATCAATAAAAGAAAACTACAGGCCACTATCCCCAATGAACATTGATGCAAAAATCCTCAACAAAATACTATCAAACCAAATTCAACAACACATTAAAAATTCATCATGACCAAATGGGATTTATCCCAAGGATGTAAAAATATGATCAGACATATGCAAAATAATGTGATACATCATATCAACAGAATGAAGAACAAAGACCACATGATCATTTCAATTGATATGGAAAAAAGCATTTGATAATATTGAACACTTCAAGATAAAAACCCTCAAAAATTTGAATATAGAAGCAACTCACCTCAATACAATAAAAGCCACATAGGACAGACCCACAGATAATATACTGAGCAGGAAAAAACTGAAATCCTTTCCTCTAAGATCTGGAACACAAGGTGCACATTATTCAACATGGTACTGGAAGTCCTAGCTAGAGCAATCAGACAAGAGAAAGAAATAAATGGCATCCAAATTGGAAAGGAAGAAGTAAATTTATTTGTGTTTGCAGATTAAATGATCCTACATTTGGAAAAACCTAAAGACTCCACACAAAAAAGCTATTAGAACTGATAAATTCAGTAAAGTTGCAGGATACAGAATCAACATACAAAAATCAGTAGCATTTCTGATTTCAATATATGCCAACAGTGAACGATCTGAAAAAGAAATCAAGAAAGTAATCCCATTTGCAATAGCTACAAATAAAATAAAATACCTAGGAATTAACTTAACCAAAGAAGTGAAAGATCTCTACAATGTAAACTATAAAACATTAATGCAAGAAATTGAAGAGGACACCAAAAAATGGGAAGACATTCCATGCTAATGAATTGGAAGAATCAATATTGTTAAAATGTCCATATTACCTAAAGCAATCTACAGATTCAATGCAATCCCTATCAAAATACTAATGACATGCTTCACAGAAATAGAAAAAAAAAAGAAAACAGTCCTAAAATTAATACGGAAACACAAAACACCCAGGATATCCAAAGCTATCCAGAGCAAAAATAACATACTGGAGGAATCACATCACCTGACTTCAAATTATACTTCAGAGCTATAGTAACAAAAACAGCATTGTACTGACACATAAACCAATGAAACAGAATAGAGAACCCAGAAACAAATCCATAAATGTAAAGTGAATTCATTTTAGACAAAGGTGCCAATAACACATATTGGGGAAATGACAGTCTCTTCAATAAATGATGCTGGGAAAAATAGACATTCGTATACAGAAAAACAAATGACAATATGACCCTATCTCTTATCATATGCAAAAATCAAATCAAAATGGATTGAGACTTAAACCTATGAAACTACTGAAAAAAATTAACGAGACGTGGCAGTGTGCGCCTGTAGTGCCAGAGAATCGGGAGGCTGAGGCAGGAAAATTGCTTGAACCCTGGAGGCGGAAGTTGCAGTGAGCCGAGATCATGCCACTGCACTCCAGCCTGGGCGACAGAGCGAGACTCAGTCTCAGGAAAAAAAAAACAACCAACAAACAAAAAAACACAAAAACAAACAAAAAAACATTGGGGAAACTCTCCAGGACATCGGACTGGGCAGTTATTTTTTGAGTAATATCCCACAAGCACAGGCAACCAAAGCAAAAATGGACAAACGGGATCATGTCAAGTTAAGAAGCTTCTGCACAGCAAAGGAAACAATCAACAAAGTGAAGAGACAACCCATTGAATGGGAGAAAATATTTGCAAACTAGTCATCTGACATGGGATTAATAAATAACATATAAGGAGCTCAAACACTCTATAGAAAAAAATCTAATAATCCAATTAAAAATGGGCAAATAGTCCAAATAGACATTTCTCAAAAGAAGACAAACAGGTATATAAAAAGGTGCTCAAAAGAAGACATACAAAAAGGTATATAAAAAGGTGCTCAACATCACTGATCATCAGAGAAATGCAAATCCCAAACTACAATGAGACATAATCTCACCCTAGTTAAAATGGCTTTTAATCCAAAAGACAGGTAATAACAAATGCTGGTGAGAATGTGGAGAAAAAAGAACCCTTGTACCCTCTTCATGGGAATGTAAGTTAGTACAACCACTATGGAGAAAAGTTTGGAGGCTTTTCAACCAACTAAAAATAGAGTCACCATATGATCCAGCAACCCCCTGCAAGGTATATACCCAAAAGAAAGGAAATCAGTATATCAAAGAGATATCTGCACTCCCATGTTTACTGCAGCACTAATCACACTAGCTAAGATTTGGAAGCAACCTAAGGATCTATCAACATATGAATGGATGAAGAAAATGTGGTACATATACACACTGGAGTACTATTTAGCCATAAAAATGAATGACATCCTATCATTTGCAACAGCATGGACGGTGCTGGAAGTCATTTTGTTATGTGAAATAAGTCAGGCACAGAAAGACAATCTTCACATGTTCTCATTTATTTGTGGGAGTTAAAAATTAAAATAATTGAACTCATTGAGCTATGTAATAGAACAATGGTTGCCTGAGGCTGGGAAGAGTAGTGGGGGTCCTGGAGGTGGTTAATGGATACCAACATATCATTAGATATAATGAATAAGATCTAGTGTTTTATGGCACAACAGGGTGACTATGGTCAACAATAATTTATTGTACATTTAAAAATAAGTAAAGAGTATAATTGGATTGTTTGTAACACAAGGATAAATACTTGAGGTGATAGATACCCAATTTACCCTCATGTGATTATTATTCATTTTATGCTTGTATCAAAATATTTTATGTACCTCATAAATGCACCCCTGTTACATACTCACAAACATTAAAACTTTAAAAAAAGAAAGTAGACTTGGATTAGTTGTAAATGTATATTGCAAACTCTAGGGCAACCACTAAATTTTCTTTTAAAGTATAGTATAACTGATATGTTAAGAAAGAAGAGCAAATGAAATCATATAAAATGCTCAATTAAAACCACAAAAGGCGAAAAAAGAGTGGAAGACAAAGATAGGAGCAAGAACAAGGGTAACAAATAGAAAATAGTAACACATAGAATAGATATTAATCCAAATAAATTAATAACCACTTTTAACATCAATGGACATCAATGGTTTAAATGCATCAACTAAAAGACAGATAACAAGAAATCTACTTTAGATGACATGGCACATATATAAATTAAAAGTAGGGCTAGGCCAGGCCAGCACCCTTCAGCCTCACACTCCTCTCTCACATTACCATTTTTTAACTTTAAATTTAAAAAAAAAATTAAATAAGTAAAAGTAAATGGATGGGAAAAGATTTATTATGCTAACAGTAATCAAGGAAAAGCAAGAATTACTATGTTAACTTTAGACAGAGCAGGCCTCACAGCAAGGTAAGTGATTAGGGATAAAGAGGGCCATTAGATGATTTAAAAAAAATCAATATTCTAAAAAACATAACAATCCTTAATATTTATATGCCCAAAAACAGAAGGTCAAAACACATGATCCAAAAACACATGGAACGGCAAGGAGATAGAAATGAGTCCACTATTACAGGTGGATACTTCAACACACTTCTGCCAGAAATGATTGAATCCGACAGGCAGAAAATCAGTATGGAGATAGTTAAAGACAACAAAAGTATCAATCAGACAGACATATTTAATATATAATAGACTATTTACCACCAACAACAGATACACATTTTTCTCAAGCTCTCATGGAATATGTACCAAGATAGACCACATTCTGAACCATAAAAGACACTATACAAATTAGATTTTAAAAAATCATACAATATCTGCACTCAGATAATTGAGTTAAGCTACAAATCAATAACAAAAAGATAGCTAAAAAAAACCCTCAAAATATTTGGAGATTAAACCACACACTTTTACATTACACAAGTGAAAGAAGAAATCTCAAAGCAAGTTTTAAAATATTTTGAATTAACTAAAAATAAAAACACAACATTCTAAAATTTGTGAGCTGCAATGAAAACAGTGCTTAGAGAAAAATTAATGGCATTTTATGTACATGTTACAAGAAAAATCTAAAATTAACCTGAGCTTCCAACTTAGGAAACAAGAAAAAGAAGAACAAATCAAATCCAGAGTAAGTAGAAGAAAAGGAATAATAACAATTAAAGAAGAAATCAATAAAGTTGAAAACAGGAAATCAATAAAGAAAGTTAACTAAACCTAAATATGATTTTTTGAAAGGATCAATAAGATTAATAAGCCTCTAGCTAACTAAGAAAGTTAACTAAAAATGAGGGAGGACACAAATTATTATCAAAAATAAAAGAATAAATATCTATACAGATCCTATGAACATGAAAGGGGTAATAAGTGAATACTATGAACAACTCTTTGTTCAGTATAATGAGGAATACATATCCTTATGCATTTGTCCAAACCCATAGAATGTACAATGCCAAGAGTGACCTCTAATGTAAACTATGGTCTTTGGGTGATAGTGAAGTGTCAATGTAGGTTCATCAATATTCACAAATGAACCACTCTGGTGAAGGTTATTGATAAAAGAGAAGGGTAGGCATGTTTCAGGCAGGGTGTATGTGGAAAATCTCAGTACCTTCTGCTCAATTTTGCTATGAATCTAAAACTTCCCTAAAAAATACAGTCCAATATTAAAATAATGCTTAGATCCATTAACCAAAGAACCAGGGGCAGTATGCTTATTGAGTAAACCAAAATTTTTAAGAAAAATTAGAATCACACAAATTCATGCAAGTACAATGAAGAGAATAGTTGGTAAGGAAGAGAAAAAGCCATCTCCTGATTGGAAAAAAAAAAAACATAATCATAGGGAGATCAGTATTACCGATATGATTTGGCTGTGTCCCCACCCAAATCTCATCTTGAATTCCCACACTTTGTGGGAGGGACCTGGTGGGCGGTAATTGAATCATGGGGGCAGGTCTTTCCTATGCTGTTCTCATGATAGTAAGTCTCATGAGATCTGACGGTTTCATAAGGGGGAGTTTCCCTGCACAAGTTCTGTTCTCTTGTCTGCTGCCATGTGAGACATGCCTTTCACCTTCCACTATGATTGTGAGGCCTCCCCAGCCATGTGAAAGTGTAAGTTGATTAAACCTCTTTCTTTTGTAAATTGCCCAGTCTGAGGTATGTCTTTATCAGCAGCATGAAAATGGACTAATACTGTGAGCTGGTACCAGTAAAGTGGGGCACTGCTGAAAAGATACCCAAAAATGTGGAAGCGACTTTGGAACTGGGTGACAGGTATAGGTGGAACAGTTTGGAGGGCTCAGAAGAAGACAGGAAAATGTGGGAAAGTTTGGAACTTCCTAGAGACTTGTTGAATGGCTTTGACGAAAAGCCTGAGAGTGATATGAACAATAAGGTCCAGGATGAGGTGGTCTCAGAGGGAGATGAGGAACTTGTTGGGAACTGGAGAAAAGGCAACTCTTACTATGTTTTAGCAAAGAGACTGGCAGCATTTTGCCCCTGCCCTAGAGATTTGTGGAACTTTGAACTTGAAAGAGATGACTTAGGGTATCCGGTGGAAGAAATTTCTAAGCAGCAAAGCATTCAAGAGGTGACTTGGGTGCTGTTAAAGGCATTCAGTTTTATGAGGGAAACAGAGCATAAAAGTTTGGAAAATTTGCAGCCTGACAATGCAATAGAAAAGTAAATGGGCTTTTCTGAGAAGAAATTCAAGTGGGCTGTAGAAATTTGCATAACTAATGAGGAGCTGAATGTTAATCACCAAGACAATGGGGAAAATGTTTCCAGGGCATGACAGAGACCTTGGAAGCAGCCTCTACTATCACAAGCTCAGAGGTTTCTGAGGAAAAAATCGTTTCCTGGGCCAGTCCCAGGGTCCCCATGCTGTATGCAACCTAGAAATTTGGTGTCCTGTGTCCCAGCTGCTCCAGCTGTGACTAAAAGGGGCCAAGGTACAGCTAGGGCTGTTGCTTCAGAGGGCGGAAGCCCCAAGCCTTGGCAGCTTCCATGAGGTGTTGAGCCTACGGTGCACAGAAGTCAAGAATTGAGGTTTGGGAACCTCCACCTCAATTTCAGAGGATGTATGGAAATGCCTGAATGCCTAGGCAGAAGTTTGCTGCAGGGACAGGGCCCTCATAGAGAACCTCTGCTAGGGCAGTACAGAAGGGAAATGTGGGGTCAGAGCCTCCACACAGAGTCCCTACTGGACCACTGCTTAGTGGAGCTGTGAGAAGAGGGCCACCATCTTCCAAACCCCAGAATGGTAGATCCACCAACAGCTTGCACCATGCACCTGGAAAAGCTTCAGACACTCAACACCAGCCCATGAAAGCAGCCAGGAGAGGGGCTACATTCTGCAAAGCAACAAGGGGTGGAGCTGCCCAAGACCATGAGAATCCACCTCTTGCATCTGTGTGACCTGGATGTGAGACACGGAATCAAAGGAGGTCATTTTGGAAATTTAAGATTTGACTGCCCTGCCAGATTTCAGATTTGCATAGGGCCTGTAGCCCACTTTTTTTGGCCAGTTTCTCCCATTTGGAATGGCTGTATTTACCCAATGCCTGCACTCTCACTGTATCTAGGAAGTAACTAACTTGCTTTTGATTTTACAGGCTCATAGGCGAAGGGACTTGGCTTGTTTCAGATGGGACTTTGGACTGTGGACATTTGAGTTAATGCTGAAATGGGTTAAGACTTTGGGGGACTGTTGGAAAGTCATGACTGGCTTTGAAATATGAAGACATGAGATTTGGGAGGGATGAGGGGCAGAATGATATGATTTGGCTGTGTCCCCACCCAAATCTTATCTTGAATTCCCACATGTTGTGGGAGGAACCTGGTGGGAGGTAATTGAATCATGGGGCAGGTCTTTCCTATGCTGTTCTCATGATAGTGAGTAAGTCTCATGAGATCTGATGGTATCATAAGGGAGAGTTTCCCTGCACAATCTCTCTTCTCTTGTCTGCCACCATGTGAGACGTGTCTTTCACCTTCCACCATGATTGTGAGGCCTCCCCAGCCATGCGGAACTGTAAGTCGATTAAACTTCTTTCTTTTGTAAATTTCCCAGTGTTGGGTGTGTAATTATCAGCAGCATGAGAAAGGGCCAATACAATTACATATACAAAATGTATATATCTACGGTTTTACCTTTTTGTGTTTTTCTATCTTTTTTTAGACAGGAAATTAATGCAGGAGTTCTGACTACTGAGAGAACTGATAGAGATCCATGGGGAAGCAACCTAGGCCATAGAAAAAAGTCAGATATCACTCTCTGATAATAGCAGCTAAACCAACACAAAGATGATTTCAGGGTATTTGGTATCTGATTTGACATCCCCAAGTTTGGATCAGTCTCAGAGGGTTCAACTCTACAAATCACCAAAGATTTAGTCAGAAATTAATTAAGATTAACTAAATGTTATTAACTTACCTATTTGCATTTGAATTTTAAAATCTCCTGGTAGTGGGGAGAGTTGTGGAATAATGTGGGCCAGCCAAGCAATGCTGGCTAGAAAGGTTCTTCATGCCCCCACACGGAGATATGCTTATTTTCACAAAATGGTTTACAAATTATGCTCCTAAATACGTGACTTATTCCCACGATTTACTTTCTAGTGTTCTACGCTGTAGTCTTTTGACTTAGTTCTTGTATGTGTTTCAGATCCTACTAAGTGAATAACAATAGAGACAGCATATTGTATAAGAAATTTAAGAAACAAGTGGGTAGTTGCAGCAAAAAAATTGTGAAGGATGCCATCAACCCCATGATTCTCTATTGTATAAGACTGTCTACTTGCATCATATCTCCTTAAATATTGTGATAACATCATACAAATGCTTTTAAATGTAATTCATATTTATGTAGGATTATATTCATTTTAGCTTCTTTTAAAATATTATCTTTCTATACAGAAAGCATACAATAATGGTAAAAGCCCTCAGCTAATTCTTTCAACATTCACTCAGCAAACATTTAATAAGAGTTTGTGCTTTGTTAAAGCCAGTCCCAAGGGAAAGTGATTCCTCTCCAGAAAGCAGGGCTGTGACCTATATGTCACCACCCACCTGGAGACCACTTATCTAAACTGAGGGCAAAGAACCTGGGAGGAGATAAATCCGCTTCTTGGGTACTGGCCTTTAGAAACTCAAAACTAAAAAGTGATGGTAAACATCAGACAGGCAATTATCTCAATAACAAGATTTTTTATCACTGTTATTATAATAGCCAATCAAATTACCAAAGCAAACATGGGTGCCTACCTAATAAGCCTGTTTAAACCATCAGCAAGAATACGACCAGAAATATTTACAGGCAGAATTAGATTTATTCTAAGTAATTACCTGGTGATAGTAAATAAAAACATATACAACATCACCAAATACATACACACATGCATGCACATAGGCACATATACATATCAAAAAGCAAGACCATTCCATTCATTATAATATGACAGCCCTTATTTAATTTTGTTAATTTCATACTAAGCTTGAATTTAATAAATGAACTAAAACTCTGAGCTTCACAAGTGAGTAATAGGTAACTATTAATTATGTTCTCGGTATCAGAGGTATATAAGAGGAAATCTATTTTGGGGGGCTTATGAAACTACTACCTCCTAGGTACCAACTCATAAAAGCCACATGACATTTGTTAATGTTCTGCAGTAAAGATTAATAACTCATTTCTTCAAATCTTTCTTTCCTCACAGCAGTCTGTGGATATGATATACCCATAAATCTCATCTTGACTAAAACTTAAATTATACAGTCGAGCTTGTCTGATTGAGATATAACTACTGAACTAAAGTAGAGCCCGGTTCATCAAAAGTTTTACTTAGGTTTCTGAATAACTGTCAGCATATTTCAGCTGCGTATTATATAATCCAAAGCTATTTAATGGATAATAATATAAAATGTGATTGTAACATATTCCTTCAGTCCCAATCATTTGAATTTGGATAATTCCAGTGGTGTGTCTTTGAGAAAAGATCCACACTTAAAAGACTAAAAAGACATGAATATTATTAAGCAGAGTTTTTCTAATTCAATGGTGTTCTAGCAGTAAAATTCTTGCACTTGACGAACACTTGAATTTGGTCTATAAAGTCTAAGCTTCCCTTACAACTTCATCTACCTCCATTTATACATGCATTGATTTGTTTTGTTTATAATAGTTTCTCAGTAAAATTACCATGTTATACCTTTAAAATAAATAAAACGAATACCAGCAATAACCATGGTTTGCTTAGTAATTTTTTAAGATGTAAACTTGAATTAAGACAGAGACTGTCAACTTCATTTTGGCCTCAAAACAATACAACAGCCATGCACATACTAAAGTCAACTGTCCCCATCATCAATAACCAAAATAAGTTAATGTGAAACATTCAGAAAATGTAAGCAATGATACTTAAAATATACTTGACACTGTGCTCACAGTTTAGCATTAATTGAATCTGCAAATATTTTTGAGTGTCTACTACATATCATGTTTCATATTACTGCAATGGACTCTGGAGATATAATGAAACAAAACAGATATAACCCACTCTTCAAAGAATTCACAGTATATTAGGGGAGATAAATATTTAAACATATAACTATAACACAATGTGGCAAACCCTTGAAGGTAAAAGGTGTCATAAAACCAAGCAGAAACTAGATAAAATAGGAACAAGTCATTCAAGTGAAAGTCAGTTCTTGCTAGTAAATTCACTGATTGATTCATTTAACAAATATATGCATGCCTATATACGATAGGCACTTGAGTGGGCAGAGTGGTAGGCACAGTCAAACATGGTATCTCTCCTCATGTAGCTTATGGGCAGGTGGAAGAGGCAGATTTTAATCAATCACACAAATGACTATAAATGGTTAAGTGCTATAAATGATAGGACGGAGAAATGCACATGACTTTGAGCACATAGGAAAAGGACATTATCTACACAGAGGTCAGGGAAGACTTCCCAAAGGATGGGATGATAGGGCTCAAACAGGATGGGTGAGCAGGAAGTAACTACATCAAGAGCATAGTAAAAAGCATTTCAGAGAGATGGAGCAGTATATGCAAAGATCCTGTGGTGAAAGGAAGCAAGGGGAGAAAAACACACTGAAAGGATAATGGAGCTAGAGCAGAAAAATAATGACATGGTCCAAAGGGGCTGTAGAGGCTAGTAGGGCCAGCCCATGCAATCCTTTAGCTATATAAAGGTGTCTTATTTTCTTTAATAAAGGGAGGGGCAAATAAAAGTTTAGTCAGATAAATGCTGAAGAGCAAATGAGGGAGTCCAAGAAAGAAAACAGCATTACTTGAATGAGGGTCATGTGGTGAGGGTAAAGTTGTGATGTGGAGACAAATAGCTGGATTCAAGCGATGTTTAGAAATAGATTAAGGAATGACACCTGAGTTCCTGGCTTAAGTAACTGAATGGATAGTGATGTCCTTTACTGAGAAGACTGGTGTTCAAGAAAGAATAGAGAATCATGAATTTGGTTTTAAACATATTGAATTTTTGAAGCCTTGAAGATGTCCAGGAGGGGAAATGAAATAGGTAGCTAGACGTATGTGTCTGGAACTTGGAAGTGATGTATGGTCCATTATAATTTACATGACATCCACACTTAAGTGACAGGTGAGATGGACATTGAAGGAAGAACCTACTTAGAAGACAAGAAGGCTTAGAACTAAATATGATGGATTCCTAACTTCTAATTACATATAGGAAAATCTATTCTGATATTAAACTTTATTTTTACCCCTTGTCCTTATTGAATTTTTTTGCATGTTTTGCAAAATTGTTGTTTAAAGTCTGTGCGTGTTACACTGTCAGGTAAGTTAACCTTAATTAAATAATTATTAGTTTGCCCTATTCCAGAAATTATGCATTCAACCCTTTGATACAGAAAACCTTTATTTTCCTAATCCAACACTATTATAACTTTCATATTAGCAGTTCTCAACCCCTTATCTGCAGCTCTAAAATCCAAAAAGCTCTGAAAACCAGAAGGATTTTTTAAATTGGCACAAGCCCATTAGGTGATAAAATCATCCAGGAGATAAAGAAAGGCTATTAACAGTCTTTCTTTATCCCAGTTAGAGTAAATATTCATATGCTTTGCTGCAGATGTATTAATATGTTAGATTATGGGATGCTGCCTTAGGCCCTTCCGGGGGTGTCAAGTAATAAATAATGTTGCACCGTATTACTTTTCTAAATCTAAAATATTGATAACTCCAAAACACATCTAACCCTAGGATTTTGGATAATACATTTTGCACCTCTTTTTGCTTATTGAGTAAATAGCACGTGGAAAAGACTATCCTGCATGCTTTGAATATATAATATCTCATTTAATTTCATGACCTCATAAGGTGTCATGATATCATAAAACTCAAATAGGTCTCCACAGTTATTTTTTAAGACTTCCCTGTATATAAAATTGTTTATTCTTTTTATAAATTATAGTATATCAAAAATTAAAATTCAAACTGATTGTATGCTATCTATTGAAGAAATAGTATGAAGAACTGTCCTTTCCAATTCAACAAACCAACTGAATGAATGAAATATATATTCTTTTAATAAGAATTAATTGTCCAGGTGTTAACAATATTATATGGTTATATTACTAAGCATATTTATATTTAGAACTTATGGATTGATGTGGTTTTGACATTTGCCCCTCCACTCTCATGCTGAAATGTGACCTCCAGTGTTGGAGGAGGACCTAGTGGGAGGTGTTTTGGTCAGGGGGTGGATCCCTCATCAATGGCTTGGTGCTATTCTCATGGTAATGAGTGAGTTCTCACTAGATCACTTCACAACAGAGCTAGTTGTTTAAAAGAGCTTGGAAACTCCTCCTCTCTCTCTTTCTCTCTCTTGCCATGTGACACACCTGCTCCCTCTTCCCCTTCTGCCATGACTCAGAAGGCAGCCTCAGCCAAAGCAGGTGCTGGCACTATGCTTCTTGTAGGATCTGCAGAACCATGAGCCAAAATAAACCTCTTTCTTCGTAAATGACCCAGCCTTAGGTATTCCTTTATAGAAATGCAAATTGGACTCACACATAACTGTATTTAAATAAGTTAATATTACAGTTTATATGCTTTTTAGAAGCTTAAGGCCCTCTACAATTCAATAGTTTCCTGTAAAGGTGGAAATGTACAAGTTAATTACTTCAATTAGATTCAGTAAAATTTCTTTAAATTTCTATTCAAAAAAGTTTATCTGATTGCATTAGAGTTTAAACATTAATATTTATTAAGAAGGCTTTTATAAAGCAAAAGACATTTTGCTTCAGAAATCAACAATTGTGTTTAGATGATGTTTTACACTTCACAGTTACTTTTAAGTTAAAACAAAGCTCTCATGTCATGCTTAAATGTACTGTTTTCCATCCTCAGTATAGTGACCTTTTGATATCATTTTCATTATGAAGTTGTGAATGTTCTTTCAAGGATGCAGAGAATAAAGGAGAAACAAGACTGATTTCTTTAAAATGTCATATTTCAAATATCTGGAAAGTCATCAATGCACTTCTTAAAAAAATCTACATGCTGTAAAATAGATCTAAAGCCATAAATGGGAACATCTGGGATAAAAACCCAAAACTTACTATAGTGTTTGCCATCTCTTATAAAATTCTGTTGCAAATACAGTATATTTATTGTTGTATTACATCCTAATGCTGGATATGGAATATCAATGTATTCCCAGCCTATTCAGATATTAAAAAATGAATTCATTGGCTATAAAATATAGTTGAATTTATAACAAAGAAACTTATACATTTTCATAAGAATAAAAGGATTATAAAGGTTTATTTCTGAAAAAAAAAAAAAAAACCCAAACAATTCAAATGGTCTTATACTACCTTAGGCTGGAAAACTTTTTATATCCTTATTTTATGGGTTGATATATGATCATCAATTAATGAAATCATTTTTATCATAATAAAATGTCATGATTAGAACTGCAGTATTCTAGTCTAACCATTTTCTAAAGAATATGATCGGGGCATTTTAGGTAGTTAAATATTAAAATAATCTAATTGAAAATGAGACTTTCAGATTATTCATTTTGATTGACAAACTGCAGAAAATGGGTTTCTTTCCTAAGTACATTTCTATCCCTCAATTTTGGTAGATAAAACCAGTATTTCTGAGTAAAAGGTAAAATATACCTTGTCTTTGTTTTACTTAACTAATAAATGCAATTATTCTTGAATTTTTGTGTTTTAAATGCACCTGTTATTTTGGCATCTACATCAATCAAATTCCTCAAGTACTGTGCTTCTGTGTAGGAAAGGTGTTCAGTTACACGGTTGTCATAGCTGCATTTTCCCCTTGTAACTAAACAACAATGTTCTTTGGAATTAAAGAAGCACACTTTTGATTTAAATTATTTATAGTTACAAAAAGAACATTAAAATGGAGGAGCAATTCATTGAGAAGACTGATCACAGGACCTCATGGACTAACTGAAAGCCTCAGAATGCAAAACAATAGCCACAGTCATGAGGTGAGCATTCCAGTGACTTAACTTGTACTTCCATTTCATCTATTAAAAAATACTGGACCTCAGATGAATTATCAGACTTGTTCACAATCACACAAGCAACAAGTGAACTAAATTGCATGTATTTTGATTGTAATAGGGTATTCTTTCAACTGTAAGTTACTTATTATCAGTTAATAAGTATAATGAAATTTAAATCCAGTCCTCATTACTAGGGGAAAAAAAATGTGTTCTATATAAATAAACAAATATGAATCAACTGACCTCACTTTCTGGTAGAAAAATCATTTGGAGTTGCTTTCCAAATATAGGTGGAACTTGACATAGTCACTCATGACTTTTTGTTGTGTCTTGTGTTTCACTTTGTTTTGTAATCACCATATGCTGCAAGATCTAGGTTCTTCATACAGTACAGGACAATGTTACAATTGAAATCTACCATCAGAAAATATTAACTTTAGATGAGTGTTTTATTTCTTTTAGGTGCTTTCTTCCACTTTAGTCTCTAGATTATGTAATAAATATACACTGAAGAGACCCAGCCTTCTTCTCCAGGAGAAATTTTACTTTCTTGAGATCATCTTTACTGTTATCTTAATGTTTGATTTCCTGAAAAACCTCTAATTCCCTTTCACAAGAAAGAAGAATGAAAAAGGAGAGAGGGAGCAGGAGGCAGAAAATAATATTATTTTCAGCTTGGCTTATCCTGCATAAATATCATGATTATGCTATTTAGTATCTGTAAACTTCTTTCTTTGAGAGATAATTTTAAGAAATGAATAAGTGCATATAAAATGTTGGAAAGAACTAAAATGATACAAAATTTCTTTGTACGATTTTTCCTTTGTGTCAAATACTTTTGAGAGATACAGAGAAAATAAAAATGCTAGATAATGTAGCTTTGGAATATATGGAAAATGTTTTACTGTAACTTCATAGAGGAGGACCCAAAATTCTGTTTTCCATACTAATTTGAGCTTACAAACCAACTTTAAAAAAGAAAAAAATTCATTGAAAATTTACAAAAACAAAAATATTTTTGAAAGCATATTTGTTTTAGCCTTTTAAATCTTTTTTCCAGTTACTTGCAATTTCTCTGTAGCAGGCAAAATAATACCTCCCCACCAAAGATGTCCACATCTTACCCTAGAACCTGTGGATAAGTAAATTTACATTATACAAGGAGTTTTGTATGTGTTATTAAGTTGCAGACCTTGAGATGGATAGATTATCCTGGATTATCGTGCATGGCCTAATATAATCTCAAGGGTTCTTATAAGATGGTGACAGGAGGACCAGAATCAAACAGAAGGTGTGACTGTGGAAGTAGGTATCAGAGTGATGTGGAACACTGAATCAGTGTGGGCAGCCTCTAGATGCTGGAAAATGTAGGCAAGCACATATTTCTCTAGAGCCTCCAACAAGGATCTAAACCCTCCTGATACTTTGATTTTAGCCCAGTGAAACTCATTTCAAACTTCTATTCTCTAGAACTGTAAGATAATAAATTTGTGTTGTTTTAACCACTGAGTTTGTGGTAATTTTGTTACAGCAGCAATAGAAAACTAATATATACTTATTACATATCATTATCAATATTATATTTATAATATAATTATAAATTATTAGAATTATAACATATAATTCTGAGTTTTATTTTCTCATTCTTATAGCACCTGAAATTTTGCTGATGGCTTCTAACGAACACGTTTCCTGGAAATGCTGGTGCCATGGTATTTCCCCATCATAACTGAAGTAACTTAAGGAAAATTCTGACAAAGGTCATTTTCCTAAATCTAATGCCTTTAATCAATCCCTCAATGTTATTAAATGCTCTAGTAGTAGAAGTTATAAAGGAAAAAAGTTCTCTCTTTTTCTCCCTTTCTTTCTCAGCATGATCTGAAGAAAGTGTAGATGAGAACAAATTACAATAGAAAAGAAAGCAGAAGCTATCCATAAGGAAGTACAAGCACTACCCTAAGCTTTGTTCTTACAGCCCCGATGACACACTTGAGGCTTTTAGTAGGATAATAATGTGATCAATTAGCATTTCAGAAATATCCCTCAGGCAATAATATAAAGGGGGAGTTATTGAAAGACCTTACTGGGTAAAAGGACGAAAAAAAGAAAAAAGAAGATTCGTGAGCCAAATATTACCGATAATATATAGGAATTAAAGGAAAATGTGTATAAGACTTCTGATTGATTTATACATCACGATGAAGGGAAAGGAAGATTCACATATTATGCATTCAGATAAAATGGGAAATAGTGAAGAAGATGGCATCAAAATAAGGAATAAAAGTGAAAGCAAAATGTTGAAGGAAAGAAGGAGAATTCAGCATTGGGCTTAATGAAATGAGAGCCTGTGGAACATGTAAGGGGAAGGTCTAGTTCACAGCTAAGATGTGCAGATTTAGAGACAAAAACTTGGTGGCCAGTTTAGAAGCCACTGCATCAGGGTTTTAGATAAAGTCACTCAGGATGAAGAATTAGATTTAGAACGACAGCATGTTAAGTAAAGAACTTGAGGAGCATCAATATCCAAGGGGTAAGAGAGACTAAAAGAAACTCAAAAAAGTATTACACAAGGAAAGTCAAGACAGAACACCATCACAAAGCTAATGTAGGATAGAGTTTCAAGAAAAAAGTGGTTAACAAAATCAAATGCCTCAGGGATGAGGGAAGAGAAGGAGCAGAAGATATCCCCAACAGACTGAGAAATAACTGGGTCACTGGCAACCCTCACGAGAATTAGTTCAGGGACTTGGCGAGAACAGAAATCAGCCTGCCGGGATTGGAGGAACTTTGTGAACTGTCAGTGAGGAGACCTCAGGGCTCAGACTAGGCACCTTCTTCTCTCTCTCCACATTCTTCCCATAGAGGATCTCATCAGTGCTCATGGTTTTAAATACCAGCTATAGGCTAACGACTCCCAAATTTGCATTTCTGTTCCCTATCTCTGTGTGAGGATGGAAGCTCACATGCAGTGACTTGAACAGTGAATTGGGGGTGCCACAGGTACAGCACTAGGCACCTCCTCCTCCCTCTATTCACTTTCTATGTGAATGACACGCCCTATTCCCACAGATAAAATACTATGTACATGCTAATATAACATAAATTCCAAAGTTATGTTTCTGCTCTGGAATTTTCACATTTTTTCTAGGAGGCCCAGCTATGTAGTATATATAGTATATTGGATATATATAGTTATAGTATATACATACAGTATATAATATTCTATATGTACATAGCATATCTTATATAGGACACCCAGCTTTATATATGATATAATATCTGTATTATATACTACTATGTACTATATCTACCTATCTCTCTATATAATCACAAACATCTCAATATTTAAAATTTACATGTCCCAAGCACTTATTATTTCTCCTAAAACCTGCTACTCCTTAGTCTTGTCCAATTCAGAAACTAGATAGTCTTCCTTTATTCCTTCATTTTCCTTACCCCCAACATGCAACTCCACCATCCACTCTAACCTGCAACTATGTCTCAAATAGAACCATCCTTGCCTCTGCTACCAGAGCTCTAGTCCAAGCCACCATCATTGCATACTGTGAATCCTTCATTACTAATCTTCCAGTTTCCTCCAACCCTCTCCAATCATTCTTCTTACAGCCTTCAAAATGCACTTTTAAAATCACAGAATGGATCACCTGTTCTCCCATCTAAAATCTTTCAATTGCTTTCCATGTTTTTTTATTTGTTTGTTTGTTTAGACGGAGTCTCGCTCTGTCACCCAGGCTGGAGTGCAGTGGCACGATCTCCACTCACTGCAACCTCCGCCTCCCGGGTTCAAGTGATTCTCCTGCCTCAGCCTCCTGAGTAGCTGGGACTATAGGCACACAAACCACCGCAGCTGGCTAATTTTTGTATTTTTCGTAGAGATGGAATTACCCCATATTGGCCGGCTGGTCTCAAACTCCTGCCCTGGTGATCTGTCCACCTGGGCCTCCCAAAGTGCTGGGATTACAGGCATGAGCCACCACACCCGGCACTTTCCATTTTATCTAGAATGAAATCCAGCTTCCGTACCATGACCTTCGTGTTGAATAGGTGATCACCCAACTATCTATCTAACTTCTTCCCATACCACTCTCTCTCTCCTATGCCTACTGTGGCCTAGCCATACTGGACTTTTACAGTTACTGCAATAAGACAAACACTATCCCCCAATACAGCTTCCATTTATGCTTTTCCCTACTGCCTGGAATGCTCTTTCTTGGGTTCTACAAAGGCATGGCTTCTCTCTTTTCAGGAACAGGTTACAATGTCTTCTAACCACTGTTTAAATAGGTCCTTCCCTAATATATTTTTGTTTCTGAACTCTCATAGTATTGGCATTTTGTAATTAGTTATTCATTTTTTTAATGTATTACCTGTCCTACTGACTACATTCTAAGCTGCTTTAGGACAAGCAATTTGTCTCTCTTTATTTATTATTGGACATCCAGTGTTGTGCACAGTGTTTGGCAAATATTAGGTTCTTAATAAATATTTATTAAATGAACAAATCAGTGAATGAGGAAAAATGCCAATAATAATAATATAGTATTAATAACTACCACATATTAAATGCTTATATATGTCAAGACCTATTGCACATGTTTTACATGTATTAATCTTTTAATCTCCCCAACAGCCCTATGAGGTAGGAACTATTACTATCCTGGTTCAGTGATGAGTTTACTAAGATAAAGAGAAGTTAAGTAATATGCCAAAGGACCCATAGCTAGCAGAGCCAGAATTTGAATGCAGGAAGTCTGATTCCAGAGTTCATACTCTTCATCTGCTTTAAAGATTTCAGAATGCCTGATCATAATCAGAAAGAGAAATTTTGGGGACTTCAGTTATTACAGATGGCTCCAGGGTTAATGGATGAATATGAGTGTGTGTGTTTATAAATGGAGAAGCTTTACCAACTTTATATGCACAGGCTAACATGTTATTGGACTGAAGTAGAAGATACAAGCAAGAAAGGGTGACGAATTAAGTAAGTGACTGAAAAAAACAGGTGTAAGTGAGACCTAACACAAGGAATCTAGCTTTGTTAGAAGGAGATCATTCTTCTTCTGTGAAAGAGGAGAAAAAATAGAGCTGAGGCTGATAAGGACATTTTAGATTTCTGGGGAGGAAGTTGAAGATTTTAAGTTTTTATTAGATTTTCCCAATAAAGTCATAGGCAAATTCGTCTATTGAGTGTATGGGGAGAAATGATGAAGTATGAGGTTGAATGAGAGAAGTCAAATGTACCAAATATACCAAACGGAATGGAAGATAATGGGCTAAAACAATGCCAGCTGGATAAGGTAGAGGCCCCAACTGAGATGGAAGACCACTCACTGGTTTGTAAAAGCAAGAATCTGCAAGTTGTTGTGGGACTGTCTTCCACCACAGCAGCCTGGAGGCTGAGCTGATAGGCTGCACTGGTAATGGATGGTTAGGTAAAGCAGAACAACAGGGCCAGAAGTGACTCTAATTATGAGAACTGATTTAATCATCATAAGAAAAGGTAAAGGCTGGATGTGGAAGGGAGCAATGGGCAGGCCAAAGAGTGAGAGACAAAAATAGCCAATGGATTAGGAGACTCCATCAGACCAAAGAGAATGTATAGAGAGTGAGAGAGCAAGAGAGCTGGAAGACTGAGAGCTATGGTCCAGCCAAAAACACTGGATCACTCTGAAAGCTCCTGGGCCTAGGAAACAAGGCACCCCTCAATCTACCCTTGTTAACTTTTACAACAATTTCATCTTTCCCTTCAATTGCTCACTAATTCTCTAAAGGAATGACTCAACATTCTCATAAGTGTCCGTGCTTGTATATTCTATCACAAAAGATTTATTGGTAAACTTGTCTACCAACCATACTTCCTCTTCTTAATGGGAAATTATTCCCAAAGGTTGCAGCATCCAACATGGTTTTAGTCCTCTTTCTTAAGGCTTACACACTATCTTACAATGACAAAATGGCAGCCATCTTCTTAACTTTAAGCACAATGTTTTCATCAGACTAAATAAAAAATCAGTGATGTATTGCACAGATAATTTGGTTTCTAAATGTTTCCATCATTAATAATTTTCACCACTGGTGACACAATTTATGTGAGTGTTCTCTATTATTGAAACTAAATATTTTGATACACAGCCACAAGATTATGAAACAAGCAGACAAGTGGAATAGAATCCAAAGAGAACAGTGAAAAGAACAAATAAGACACCCCTACAGTATTTTGCTATTTACAGAGCACTTTCTTAACCACTGGCTTATCTAATCCCTTCTATAATCTCTTATCTGATCTCTTATGATTAGAATTCCTTATTTGATGCATTTTATTGATGAGCTAACTAAGGCTCGGAGAGATTAAGCAACTTGTGTGCTAACTTCAATAACTTAATCTGAAAATCAAACCAAGTCTACTTCTATTCTGGTGAACTCTTCAATTTTAAAAATATATTAATAATAATAGCATGAATTGCTAATAATTATTGAAAGTTTGCTATGTGTCAGGCATGTTATTTAGAGCTCTGCCTGCCTTGCTTCACTTAATCCTCACAGCAAGCCAGTGAGGTGAGCCACCTTATTCTCTACATACTACATAATGCCTGAGAAAGTGGGGCCAGAGGATAGGTTAAGGACTTCTGAAGCAAAACAATAATTCAAATCCACACTCACTACTCACTACTGAGTCTTTGTTCCTAATCACTTAGTAATTATGAAAACAAAGCTTTTGCTTTCCAAATTAACATTTTTTTTTCTAAATGAGAATACCTTGTGTAGAGGAGGGAGCAATCCAGTAGGCTCTGTGAGTTGCTGCTAGGGAGATAAATTTGAACAGTACATTTTTATAGCTTAAGAAAACAGTTCTGAATGTGTAAAAGATTTGAAGCAACAAGGTGATTGCTGAAACATTATTAATAATGATTCTATAATGTAAATAACATATAAAATTTAAATATATACCCTAGTGGTCTCCCTATAGCATTCTTTAAACTGTGGGATTCGATTTAGTTCTCTCTTTTATTCAGGTCAAAGGGCTTCTTTGCTAAAAACAATCATAATATAATTAGAAAGCATAAACCTGCAAAGCAAAGCTAACATGTTTCCTTTCCTTGTCGTAATCACACAGCAAAAATTTTAAATAGAATACGTAAAGTGACTCTAAGAGAAAATATTACTGCTTAGCAATTTTAAGAAAAGTGTCATTATTTTAAAGTTGTTATTGACACTGTAGCCCTAAAATCTATCTAGTCGTACCATTGGATTTTTTTTTTTAAGTACAGGAGATAGCATCTAAGTCCTGAACATCGAAAACATATTAACAGGAAAAGTTAAAATTTTAGGCAAATTAAGGAGCAGCACATGAATAAGACTTTCAAACAATAACAGGATCTTTCAAACTCTCAATATGAATACATTAGAATATTCAGCCAACATAAAACAGACTTTATAAAAATGTGCTTACAACAGACAATAACCTCATTATGTTCTCCTCATAAAATCCAACACTATAATGTGAGAATAAATCATTCCTTCCATCCTTATGGTGTTATTTTTGTCTTGCCCAAACCTGGGAACTTATATGAAAGTACATTTTCTAAAGGAACATAAGAATTGATATATAAAAGCATTTCCTTTTAAAAAGCCATGCAAATAATAATTCCAACCAAATTCTCTTTCCTCTCATAAAAGGTTTTGTTTGGGATTTGTTTTTGTTTTCTTTCATAGCTTCTTCTTAAAAAGCACTACCATTAAAGGCAAGGTCGACTTTGCTTACCACAAGTTACAAATGACTGAACTGGTAACCCAATATCTGAGAAGTCATTTGCTGTTATAAATCTATTATCAGTGCTTCAGAAGAGTAAGAGGATAATGCCTTATTAGGACTTGGCCACGACAGGGTAGAGTTTCAAACTTCTTGAACTCTGTATATGCACAGGGGAAAAATGTGATGGTGTTGTAGCCTATAAATACACTGTCAGCTCTAGCAAGCAATGAGACATCTCACTCCAGAAAGTCAAAGCTGCAATGTGTCACTTTCAGACTTCTCTCACTGGTCCCAAGAAAATAGGTATAGATTTCAAATACAGTTATTTAAAGTAGATTCTGGTATACAGACACCCACGTCCTCCAAAGTTAAATTTTCCAGTTAAACTGTCTCCAGTCAATCTGACCACTTCAACCTGACAGGCAAGCCAGTCAAATAAGCAGTCAGTGGGCCAAAATCTGTCAAAATGGTTTTCTTAACTGGTAATTACTTTTTGACGGACTTGAGCAGACAAGTTAATCAGAACAGTCAAACCAGGTTTCCAACGTATACAGTTTTAGCTCTTCCTGTTTTAGTAGGTGTGCTCTGTTTATATATTTGAAGGGAGCTTTATTAAGTCATATTGTTTAAGAGAAACAAGTCAAGAAAGTTGTGAGCAACTAGTTTGACAATAAGGGCTCCCCCAAGAGCTGGTCCTCAGATTCAGCACTGGGGAGAACAGGCTTATCGTCCCTGCCTGAGAGCTATGAAAGGCACAAGGGGAAGGGGTGGCCAGGAGAAAAGCACTGTGGAAGTACCCGCATGCCCACCTCTTGACATGTCCTGGTTAGAGGTCTGAGACATGTGTCCTCTAACAAGGGAGAGATAAGGGAATGGGCTCACCATATTTTTGGAGATTTATAAAAAGACACTTAGAAAGAACTCAGTGGAGGGTTTGATGCCATTGATGCCATTGCTGACAGCGGTTTTCCATTCTTAAACAGCCATTTTTGTCAAGAGAAAGAGAAATTTTAAGAATCCCCTTAATTTAAAAATGAGGGTGAGGGCAATGTAATTTCTCAGCTTTCACAAATGACAACCTTGAAATGCAGTCTAATGCGTGTTAAAAAGCATTGTTTGAGCAGCATTTAAGATTGCAGATTTTGGAATTAGCCCACCTAGTTTCAAACCTGGGCTCCCACTGACAAGCTATACGCCTTGGAGCCACATATTTCCTTCCTTGGATGTCAAGTAGCCTTATCTTTATAATGAATAAAATTAAACAACTCAATTCTCAGAGTTATTTTGATTACTAAGTGATTAAATGTTAGTAAAATATTTTCAACAGGGCAGGGTAAGGAACTCTAGCTATGTAGAGGCATGGCCCAGTTCAAGTTCACCATAACTATGAGAGCATCTTGTTCAAATATAGTATTTTGTAATGTATTCGACTTCTTTTTTACTGGTCTCTTACGTTTAAGTTTTGCTTTAATTAATAGTTTTATCTTTAATATCTTCATAATTTATTTAAAAGCAGCACTAAAAAGCATAAAGGCTAAAGTTGCCAGGTTACCATTCTATACAGGCATTGAACTATATGCTTTACCCTCCCTTTCTCATTTAATAACCACGAAACCCCGTGAGGTAGATCAGGTTTACAAATGAAGATACTGAGTTTCAATCAAATTATATGACCTGTCTGTGATCAAACAGCTGATTATGGCAGAGCTGGTTTTAAAATTAAAATGTAACCAGCTTGCTTTAAAATCTATTAAGAGCCCATAATATAACAAATAGCTAATTAACAATAACAAATTTCTGGTTCTTCCGGCAAAAAAAAAAAAAAGAGTGGTTTATATTGTAAGTTCATGACTTCCTAAAGAGAGACACTTGTCTATTAGGCCTCTGAAGTTATTGTAAGTAAATCAAAAGAACTAGAATGATTCAATACTTATCTATCACATCCAGAAACCAATCTTATTTCCACTCTCTGCAGTTCCACTTTGGATTTCAAAACAATAAAACAAAATATCTGAAAGATAAGACTCACGTATTCCAAAGTACTTAGAGGTATACAAGAATTCAAAGACTGATTAATTCAGCAAATAAAGATAGAATGTCTTGTTACTTGAAAATGGTTCAAGCATCAGTTAGTATCCTGAAAACTGAGAAATTATTGTGACATCAAACTGATTTCATAGTGTTTTCTTCGGTGATTTTTTGGTCATTGATAGAGATAGAACTCTTTTACAATATTGTGCAAAAAAACTAAAGACTCTGAAGGAGCATGAATGAATTGAACCTCTGGAAAGAACTTAGGCTTCCCGCTAAAACTCACCCTCAGAGGGTGTAATCTAACATACAGCATGAACATCTCAAGAGACTTGCCCTAGGTCAGTTCATCTCTCTGTGATGCCACATCCTCTAGATGGAAATAAAAACAGTGAACTCTTTTAAATGTGCCCTATGGTCTGATTAAAGATTGAAAAGGGCTCTAAAAATCCACAGCACTCCCAGGGAAAAATGCTAAATATCATCATCATTATTACACCAAATGCCATAATTTGGTCTCCTCAGATTCCCTTTTTATGTAGATTCCATCACACTCTGACTTGTGACTTTTCGCCTCTCTGACCAAATCTCCAATGACAAAGCAAAGGGAAATGTTGAGGCAATTAGTGGGAAATGGAAGCAATTAATTCCCTTTTTTAGTGGAGACCTGGCCTCTGTGAACCAGTTTAACCAAAAATAATCAATGACCTTTCTCTGACCAAACTGAAGCAAATCTACTTGATATTTGTCACTGGTTATCCATCAACTGCTTCGACATTAATGAGTCCCTTCACTTTGCCCCTTTCTTTTATGAAATAGAGCCATCTTTTCTGGTCCCATGTTACCTCTACAACTACTATTTTTGCAAATCTAATACAGTCAAAGGCCTCATTATCCATGTGTAAGCCTAGAAACCATTTTTAGCAAAACCGTGATTTCTGATTTTCTTCTACCCTTCTCCCTTGAACTGTTTCCCTTTCTCTCCTATGGAGATGCGAGGTTGTTCAAAATGAATGAAAGAGAACAATAAAGACAAAGTTTAAATTTAAAACGGTCCTAGAAAAGACTGTATAATCCATCTGGGCCTAAACAGCATCCAGACCTAGATCTAAGTCTTTGGCCAATCATTGCTCACTGTTCAGCTTTCACCTTGGGAAATTTACCTATCCTTCACAAATCTCAGTTTTCTTTTCTGAACACTGGAGACAACATTACTTGCCCCAAGTGTCTTGTCAGACTCAAATTAGATGATACATGTAAAGCCTTTAGTACATAAGGAGAGCCCAATCAATGTTTCCTATTACCACCTGTTTCAAAGAAGAGGAGAATATTTCATAAAATATACTGTTTTGATACTCAGTACAACTCTTCTAAAATGACTGCTACTCAAGCAAGAATATTCAGCATTCAGGGTCTCCCTTTTACCCCCCTGTTAAGAAGAGTACTTCATGTTTTAGCTTATCCATTTATTTTATACATTTTTTTCCATCTCCTATCATATTCCAGAATATCTTTGCTTGCTATTTTGTTGTTGTTGTTGTTGCTGCTATGGTTTTGTTTGTTTCATCTTTAGACAAACACCCCTTAAGCAACTGTTCATCAGCTGTCATATATCTCACTAAGTGTGGTCCATTAGGCCTGAATCCAAGTGAATTTAGAGACAGCTCGGTATAACCAGTGTTTCATATAAAAACAAATGGAGATGCAAATGAATTGGCAATATATTTTGAGAAAATATGGAACACTAGAGATGTCCTGTGAAGAAAAGGCAAATTAACAGTTACTTCTCAAATTATGCAAGGAGCTGCTTTTTCCTCTATTTCATTTTGTTCTAAAAAGCTCTGTCCTAAGGCGGGCTTCCCTGAGGCTGTTTGAATAGGAGAGAATATTAAGGAAAACAAGACCAGATGTATGAGACATTGGCCTATTGTTATGTTCTGTACTCTGAAAATCTTTCAGAAATGTGGGATGAAGGGCCTCAAAGGAAAAAGGAGAGAGGTCCTTCCTTTGCACTCCGAACTAGATTTCCAATCTTAGAGCTCCTAAATCCAACCCAAGTTTGATTTCTCAGGAGCAAATTCAGAGCTGCTTTTCAGGTACAAGAGACCTAGATTTAAGCACCACCAGACACTTCAACCTTCACCCTCAGGCCCAGCCCCAGCCTTTCACTCTCCACACTAGATATTAATTCAATGTGAAATCTTCAGGAAATACACACACACACAGACAGACAGACTTACTCATAGTCACATGTCAAGTTGGTAGCAAGCTAAAAATGCTGAACTTCTGACTTCCCATTTCACAGTGTGTTCTATCAAACCAAGCAACCATAAAGAAATCACTGGATCACTTGTAAATATTTGCTCAGTCCACTGGTTTGCTAATCCATGTTCAGTTTAAGAGAGAATTGCTGCAGTAAAAAATGTAGTAGTACATCACCTTCAATTTTCTCATGAAGTACATTCTACCATCTTTTCAGCCTCTCTCTTCTTGCCAAAGGTACAACTATTTAGAAGGTATTACCCATAGTCACCACATACAGTCATTTTTGCTCTCTTAAATCGGATACAGAAACACTCTATCAACAAAAATTTAAAACTAATAACTTCAGTCTTTCACCCTCTAATGTGTCTTCCAAATGGCCAGAGCTGGAGAACATAAAACTAAACATAATCAAAATATGCTAAAACATAATCAAATCAAGCTCCTTCTCTGGATAAACCCAACAACTCTTAAAAGCATAGCTGTTCATGGTCTGCCCCCACCTTAACTCTTCAGCCCCACTTCATGTTATTTCACACAATGGTTCCACTTCTAATTAAAGACCCCTGAATATGCCGTGCTTTTCACAACTCTGCACATGCTAGTCTTTCAATCCACTGGACCTTTTGGCCCAATGCCTTCGCCTGCCTAAAGAATAGCTAATTCATTTTAAAGATACACTTCAGCCATCTTCTCTTTGAAGCCTTTCCAGATTGGCAGATAATTCATATATACTTTCATTGTAACATTTGTCTCTGTAATTAATTGTTGAAATGCCTGAACTGCTCACTGGCAGGTAGCATACCTTATCCATCTTAGCATCCTCAGAACCTAGTACTGCACCAGGTACACTCCTCCTCTACTTGTACACCTCCATCTTAACTAACCTTACATAGATATTAATTAAATTACTGAACGAGGTAAAATCACATATTCTCTTCCTTCTCCAGAAAATGGTGTCATCAGTCATGTCACTGGGCAGATTCATCCACTGGCTTATTCCTACTGTAAGAGTGGATATGCTCAGAGTTTTTCAAACACTATTAGAAGGGTTAATAGAGAAAAATGGTTGTTTGCAACAAAAGCAATAGATGTTTTAACATTTGAAAGCAATGACAAAGTAAAGAAGGTTGAATATGTCTACAGAAAAATCTTTAACAGTAGGTGCAATTCTGATGAAAAGAGCAGATCATCCATCACATAAAAATTGCCTTGCACATGTGAAGGACAATCATAAGCTGTAGAAGAGGAAAAGTGATTGGCTAAGTGGGGAGAAACACTAGAGAGTATTACTAAAATATCAGATGCCTCTTAGCCAAATGTTAATTAAGAAGAAGCCTAGAATTTTACCAGAATTTAAAGTCTGGGGGTGAAAATGCTGCTGACAAACTTTCTTTTGCAGACCTCAGATAGTTCAGTAGGTTCAAATCCATTTGAGTCTACACAGGGTCAAAGGGAACAGAGTGTAAACATATTAGTCCCTGAGAAGTTCTCTGCAGACATTGGCAGGGATAAATACCTGTCTATAGACAGATTGTCAATAACACGGTAGGTACTGTTCTAGATTTTGGGATCGTGAGGAAAGATGCCGCATAGAATGAGTGCTGCAAGTGGAAAACAAGATATAGCCAAATATTTGATTGAACAGATAGAAAGTCTAGGCTTGGCAGGGTGTGGTGGCTCATGCCTGTAATCCCACCATTTTGAGAGGCTGAGGCAACCACTTGAGTCCAGGGGTTTGAGACCAGCCTGGGCAACATGGCGAGACCCCCAATCTCTACAAAAAAATACAAAAAAATAAAAAGAAATTAGCTGGACATTATGGTGCATGCCTGTAGTACCAGCTACTCTGGGGGGTTGAGGCGGGAGGCTCTTTTGAGCCCAGGAGGTCGAGGCTGCAGTGGGTCCTGATCAAGCCACTACACTAAAGCCTGGGTGACAGAGTGAGACCCTGTCTCAAAAAAATTTTTTAAATGTGCAGGTTCACATTCTTACTTGGGTGGAAATACATCTAAGGAAGCTGTGCATTGGAAACATGTTTGTGCAAGAAAGAATAAAGAAGGGAATAAA
The DNA here is from genome assembly GCF_029281585.2 of Gorilla gorilla gorilla. Taxonomy (NCBI): domain Eukaryota; kingdom Metazoa; phylum Chordata; class Mammalia; order Primates; family Hominidae; genus Gorilla; species Gorilla gorilla. The sequence goes on from NC_073230.2 coordinate 124,984,012, forward strand.
GGGAGGTATAAAAGAAGTCTCTGGCTCAGTGGCAAACTGAGAAAGCATGTTTCAAGAAGGGAGACAATTTGAAAATAATCTTCCATGGTAACTCTTAGGAATGAACATTAGGAGGCATGAGAATCCTTATTAAAACTCCACCTCTATGTCCCAGACTCTCCTTTCAATTCCTTTTTTTAGATCTATTTTCAAATTCTCACCTATTCTTTCAAACCTGAAAAGAGAAAAGAGAAACAGAAACCTAACGGGTCTTTAAGATCATTAGGCTCAACTTCCCTCTATTTCCTGAGAGCAACTGAAAAACTGGGAACAAGGGCTTTCTCGCCTTGACCAATTCATTCTTAAACCTGGTCACCTGAGGAGATTCTACATCTCTATCTTACTATTTCACTTTTTCAATTATGCGAATTCTCCCAATTTTCCTAACATTTAACACAAACTACCTCTAATATTCTCCTGTTCTCCTTTATTTATTGGTGTGTAAATGGCCAAGACTTTTTATGCTCCAATAAATACAATTTAATGGAATCACAAAACCATCTATCATCAGCTAAGCTCTCACAGGCGAAGTATTGTCCACCAAATTTTTATAAATCTCCAAACACCCACAACACAATTCTACAGATTTCTCTAATTAGCTGGCATTCACAATTCTATATAATAAGGAATATTTGTGTAAATTAGTTTCTTGCTATTTGTTTTTCTTTTCCTACAAGACTACTGTTAACCTCTCTCTTCGTAGGTTATGACTTTGGGGATGATTGTCATTCCTACTGCTCTATGCCTCCCAGACTCTTCTTAGTAAACACCCCCAGTAAAATCTGTGCAGGAACCATGCTTTGCACTATGCATGTGTTTTATTTTGTTGACAAATAGTTCAAAATAGCAATCTATTTGTAAATACCACCTTTCTGGATCTGCTATCACTCCATATCATAATCCAGTATTTTTTACTGTAAGAGCTTTCATCTCCAAGAAGAATCTGGAATGTCTAATGGACATCAGATAGCTTTATTTGTACAATGATTTATAAAAGATTAAGTGATTGCTTTTCCACTATTATGGAAAATATCAATAGCCGTAATGATTCCATTTGAGTTATATTTCACTAGTTTATCTAAAACCATTGTGTAAGAATATTTTGTTTCTTTCAGTTTCTTCTTTCCTTATTTCTCCTTTCTGACTATTCAAACCACTGTTTTCAAAACTATTTTTACTTCCACTATATAAGTTAGTAGTATTTCTGAAAATTTCACTATGCTACAAATTTGTACCCTATTTAAATGTCTTGTAATTATTTTGGGCTATCTAGAACTTACAACAAACCTTATGCCACAGTCGTTAAAATTAAACTGACTTTTAAGAAACATTTTTCAGCTTGTTTCATTTTTGACATGAGCTCCAAGTTTCAGTTCAACAAAATGTACTACATTGAACTATTCTACTGTTTTGGAATAAAATTGAAAACTTAAAAAAAAAGTAATAATAACCCAAACCAAGGAAATAGACATGAAAATTATACGTATTCCATTTGTTTTAGAGCTAAAAAAAAAAAGTTTAAAAAAACTTCTTAAAAGGAGATCTTAAAGTTTAGCCTACTTAAAGTAGCTTCCATCCAAAAGTAAAATATTTAACATAAATTTAAAAGATACTTGAAAGTGCATTGCTACACTCAGATTCATCTAAAATAGAAGTGAAGCAGAATTGTCTGAATAATGTTGATAATAAACTGCGTACCGTTTCACTTTGCTTTGCTGACACACTTTCTGAATATGAAAGAATCATGAAGGTTATTTTACACTCTTATAGTTAAATGAAGTTTCTTATAAACTATCCAAAATGAATTTGAAATTACCTCAGGTTTCTCCTTCACTTAAAACGCATATTCCCAGTGAAATATTCTAAGACAATATTGAAAGTATGGAGTTATAACTTATATAAATATATATGAAATTATATCTATTGTAATTTATATAAGCAAATGTATATATACAGCATATATATATGTATGTACATGTGTATAAATATCTTCATATTTATCTTAATCTTAAAGTTTCTACTACAACTCTTTTGATTATTACAATTGAAAACTATTACTTTAAAAAAGTTATTGCTGGGAGGCCAAGGCAGGCAGATATGAGGTCAGGAGTTCAAGACAAGCCTGGCCAACATGGTGAAACTGCGTCTCTACTAAAGATACAAAAAAAAAAAAAATTAGCCAGGTGTGGTGGCGCATGCCTGCAATCCCAGCTACTTGGGAGGCTGAGGCAGGAGAATCACTTCAACCTGGGAGGCAGACGTTGCAGTGAGCAGAGATCATGCCATTGCACTCCAGCCTGAGTGACAGGGTGAGACTCCATCTCAAAAAAAGGTTATTGCATTGGGATACTTGACATCTTCTACAGAAGCTATTTAGATCCACATCTACATAAAAATAAGAATTAATTTTTAGTCCTGGAAAAAGAATATATGCTAATATACTATCTGGTACTATTTTGCTATAAATAGAACTCATATTTTCTTACCTTTAAAGCCAATAAAATAGATATTGCTCAAATGTAAACAGAAATTAATATTTACTCATAAAATAACATATATAAGAGGCAACAAAATGTTAAATCATGTTCCAATTTAGTAAATATCTGAAAATATTAAACTTGAAGAATAAATAACTTTGGTTACCATGAACTAAAACAGTGATTTCCACATCTTGGTTGAAATAAGACATTAATAGAGTTTCAGACATATTTTCCCTAAATAATAGCAAATCACAACTTGACTTCTCAGATATCCTGATACCTAGTTATCATAAAAGATGAAATTATAATTATAAGCAAGCCACACATATCAAAATAAAACAAGTATTGATTAGTTTGTCTTCCTAGTTTGTTTAAAGTACAGAAAATTAACCTGCCAGTTTAGTTACCTACCAGCAATGAGTGGATTTTATCAGTGTTGTCATCTCTACAAACAGCACCAAATTATAATCCCTCTTCCCATAACATATGCACCATGCCAGAAGAGACAACCAAAGTAAACGATCTAGCCGTGAGTAATGAATACTTTGGGCTGGTTGGAATCCACTTAGTTGAGGAAAGAGAAAAGAGAAGTGGCTCATTAGGGCATTTCCTGAACCCTGGTTGGAATTTCAGTTAAGGAAGAAGAAATGACACAGCAGTTTCAAGTTAGGACGACTTCCTTTCTTTATCTGAAATATGCCACTAATTTGAGAAAGAGCACTCCTACAAAACTACTCCACAATACTGTGGCCACAGTAAAAGCTCTTGTTGGTCCCATCGTGGCTCCATAATTAACAATTCTTACCAGAATATACACAAGCAGTACATGGTTGTTATCATAATGGACTGAGATCCTATATTTATTGCAATATGTTATGTTTCACAATGAACATTTCTTCAACAAATTGACTTCCATCATTTTTTTTTCAATTTTAGGAGTTGCACATTTCTTTAGAGCATTAATAGATTTTGAGTTTTTGTTCAAGGGTTCAAGGCCATTGCATTTTCCATATTTTCTATAATTACATTTTTCTTACATATGATTTTACTCCTAAAGTGACCCCAGGATAATTTTTATCTTGTCCAAGAATATTTTATCTTCCCATGTAGATTAAAAATACACAGTTCAGCTTGTGAGATTTCTTTGTCTTATAATTATTATTTACATCCCAATTTCATTTGTATTTTTAAGGGACATGAATATAGGATACTCATGCCTTTACCAATGTGATAAAGAGGTCTCATTTCATGTATTAGGTATCTCAGGAACTTAAAATGGAAAGGTACAACTTTGTTCCCACCCTGTAATTCACACTGTGAAACTCTAAATTCATTCTTGTAACAGTTACATGACTTTCTTGTCTTACCTATATTTTAAAAAATATATACAAAGCAAGGCATTTATGCAAGCTACTGAAGTTTAATGTGAAGGTTACATTCAGATTTCTCTTGCCTTTGTGATCTAAAAATTGTGCAATTAAATTGACATTTGTGTTTGTCAAGAAGTGGAGATTATATGAAAATATTTCAGCACTATATCTTCTGTAAGAACTTCAAAGCTATTAAGTAAAAAAATTGTTCTGTCACTATCAATAGCACATTTTTGAGTCACCTTACCTTTTCTGGCTGTTTTATCATACATCTAAATCTCCTAAGGTGAATGGAAATAGCAAATAATTAAGTGTAAAATCAATTTACTTAGATTAGTATTAGAAATAAACAACATTCATATTAGAAACATTGTGAGAAAAGAAAATATTTGGGATTTTAACTCATTAGAAAATACTTTAGATTGAATTAGAGTTTAATACATTTGTATGATACAATGTGTTTAACATATTTAATGTATTTGTATAAAATACATTTGCGAGCTTCAGAAGGTAAATTTTAAAGCTGTATTACTATGTGGGCTTCAAAAGTTGGAAACATGCACATAGATACATATTCACACCTGAAAGAATAAGCATGTATTTGTTAATATCAGTTATTTCTTAATGGTGGCATAATCGGGTAGTTACCTTTTTTACATTTTTATCTATTGCTTCTATATTTTATATAAAGTGTGGCAATTCCTCTATCTAAAACCAGAAATACCATTCAACCTGGCAATCCCATTACTAGGTATATGCCCAAAGGAATATAAATCAATCTATTATAAAGACACATGCACACGTATGTTCACTGCAGCACTATTCACGGAGGAAAGACATGGAATCAACCTAAATGCCCATCAATGGTAGACTGGATAAAGAAAATGTGGCACATATACATCACAGAATACTATACAGTCATAAAAAAGAATGAGATCATGTCCTTTGCAGGAACATGGATGGAGCTGGAGGCCATTATCCTTAGGAAATTAATGCAGGGACAGAAAACCAAATATTGCATCTTCTCTCTTATAAGTGGGAGCTAAATGATGAGAACACATGGACACATAGAGGGGAACAACACACACTGGGGCCTATCAGAGGGTGGAAGGTTGGAGGAGTGAGAGGATCAGGAAAAATAATTAATGGGCACTAGGCTTAATATCTGGGTGACAAAATAATCTGTACAGCAAACCCCCATGACACAAGTTTACCTATATAACAAACCTGTACATGTATCACTGAACTTAAAATAATAGTTAAAAATTTTTAAAAATCATGCATGTCGTTTCTAATAAAATATAGTTTTAATTTCAAAAATAGTTTATAAACCAAACTTTTAGTATAGTATACTACTTGCCACAAAATAATTTTACCACAAATTATCTGCTCCCTTATGACAAGAATAAGGGAGATCTTATAAATAACTGATATAATTTAAATCCTACCTTCTGTCTTTACCTGATTGATGTTTACAGACTCCCTGCAAGATGCATTTCAGTTAATTAATCACGTGACAAAGAAAAGGGCAAGACATCTTCTCATGATTCATCAAAAAAAAAAAATCTTTGTTTCTGAGGATGTATCCTCACTCCTCGCATTTAAATGGTCAAGTTCTGGCCATTCTATGCCTGAAATTCTTCCCACAAAGAAGAAATGTGTCAAAGTGCTTGGCTGCAGGAATTTGGTTAAGAGTCAGACTGATTTGGTCTCAACTCCCAGCTCTACCTCTTTCTAGCTATGGCACCTTGGTTAAAATACTTCACTTCTGTTTGCCTCAGTCTCCTCAACTGTAAAACAGAGAAACTAATAGTACCTAGAGCAGGGCTAGTATGAGGATTAAATAAATAATAGAAGTAAATTGTTTAAATAATGCCAGGCATGTAATAAATGCTATGTGAGTTTTACCCATTTTCTTCCTTTTTTCAGTTGCCTCTGTCAATTTCTTTATTCCTGCCATTCTCCATCCTCCATGTCTATCCACTCCCTGTACCAGTACCCAAATACTCCCATTTGTTATCATAGATGAATTATATGTTATCTTATGCAGAGAATAGCTCTCTCCATTTACACCAGATCCCATCCCTCCCACTACCCAAGACCACCACCCAGCAATGCCCTCCTCTCACGTGTAACCTACAGTGCCACAAACATTGACTCAACCAGATCATTCCTTTTAGAATATAAGCAAGTGTTCTTTCTCCCACCTAAAGGAAAACAAATAATCTTCTCTGAACCCTACTTCTCCCACCAGATGTTACTCCATTTCTTTGTGCCCTTTTTGAAAAACTCAAAAGAGCTATCAATACTCACTGTCTTCAATTCCTCTTTTCCCATTCTTTCTTAAGCTCCTTCCAGTAAGGCTTTGCGCTCCACCAGAGCACCATAACTGCCCTTGTCAGGACTAGCAATGACCTCTGTCTTGCCAATCAAATGGTCAGTTCTCACTTCCAACTTACTTTCCCTATCAGCAGTGAATGCGTGATCATTCTCTTTGCCTTTAATGCCCTTTTTATGGGTTTTCAGGACACTACAGACTCAAATTTTCACCTGTATCACTGAGTATTTCTTCTCAGTCTCCTTTGCTGTTTCCTCTCTTCTCTATAGTGAAATGTCCTAAGTCTCAGCCTGTTCTTTCCCCTACCCTAGCTATATTCATTACCTTGGCTATATCATGTACTTTCATGACTTTATATCATCTATATGCTAATGACTCTCATGGTCATACTTCCAGGCCTGATATCTCTCTTGAATTCCATACTCATATATCCAACAACCTACTCTATGTTTGCATTTTCCTGTGTTACAGACAACCAAAATCTTCTCTTCCAACCATGGACCACTTACAGCCTTCCCCAACTAGATTAACACCATCTTCATCCCTCCAGCTCACTCCTCTCTTTCTCTATACCCTTCAACGTGTCCATCAGTAACTCCTGTGAGCTCACCTTCAAACCCACCTGGAATTTATCTGCCTCATCCAACTTCCATTGCTATTATCTGAGTCAAAGCTAACCTCATCTCTCACCTGGATTGCCGCAAAGACCTTACACCTGCTCTCCCTCCTTCTATCTTTGTTACACACACACTAACACACACATGCACACACACACACACACACAGCAACCAGAGTGGTTCTCTTAAAACTCAAAGCTGATCATGTAGCTTTTCTATTCAAAACTTTGTCAAAGCATTCCTCATACTCAGAGGAAGAACTTAAGTCATTCCAATTCCTTAAAATGGTGTCTAAGGTCCTAGGCCTACACACCTCCTTTAACTCTTTGCGGAATATCAACTTCCGAATGAAGTTTTTCCTGACTTGTCTGAAATTCCACCATTCTCTTGTCTCCCCCATCTTCCCCCATTGAAACTGTTTATTCTCCTTACCCTACTCTGCTTGTCCTTTTTTCCATAGACCCCATGACCTACCAGGTTTTCTGTTTAATTTCAATCATTCATTGGAAAGACGGCTTCACGAAGACCAGGATCCCCATCTCCTTGCTGATGGACATATCCTAAGCACTAATCACTAAATGATTAAATGTGTGATTTTTCTAAATTTTATTCCCTTTATTTATAATCATAAAAAAATTCCCTACTGCCTAAATTTTGACTCCAAATTCTCTAGGATCACTCATAAATGTCTTCTCAACTAAATCTGAGTCTGAATCTCAAGCTTTACCATAATACATTCTCACTTTCTTTAGGTTAGAATGTCCCCCTGCAGGACGCTCCTCTCTTCAAAGTCCAGATCATACGTGACCTCCTGTCTGTACTTTCCTTGAAAGATACAGAATTAAGGGCTCTTGTGTGTATGTGTATGAACTGAGGACACTTTACACATATTTCTTTTATAAGCATTCATGTTAACATTTTTATTCTCTTCAAATGTTGCAAAGTCAATATAATATCCACCAAAATTCTAGTTTTATTCCATTGGGTACATTTGTTAATATTTACCAAGAAGAATAAATGAAAAAGCATAGCCAAAATATTTTGAAAATTAAAAAAGTAAAGAAGGATTTGAAAAATGAAATATTAAACACATGATAAGACTATGCTAATTAAAACAGCTTACTACTAATATATAATAGACAGAAAGTGAAAACCTTCTGCATTTTTAGAAATTTAGCACATTGTTGAAGGTTGTATTTCACATCAGAATGAAATAAATATATTTCTTAATAAACACTTTTAGGACAAATATCTAATAATTTGTTGAGAGAGAGAGAGAAAGAGAATGGAAAAGAGAAAGATCCGTACCTCTGATTACCAAGAATTTAATTTCAAATACCTTAAAGATTTAAACATAAAAATTTTTAAATGTGGCTCAGAAAAATATGTGACTACTTTGTAACCCACACAGTGGAGAAAAAAAAATCACTAAATACAAATTTTGGCCACATAAATACTAAATCTCTAAGAAAATAATTATTTTTAAATTTCACAAAACCAAAACTGGGAAAATATTTTTCCATATGTTAAAAACATATATAGATAATTGTTATACTGTATTGTCGATTATTTTGCCTCATTTGTCTTCTATCCTGAAAATGTGCTTATTTTGGAATTGGACCATAACATTTTCTTCTTTGTGTTATAGTTCTGTCTTAGTTTTATCACACTGAAAATTGTGTAAAATGCATGCCTCAGATGTTTCCCAGGCAGAGAGGAAAAGAGCTAGGGTATTTACACTCTCCAGGACTTGTCAGTCACTGGTTTCAGGCTGCCTTCACGAACACATTAATTTCCAGGCACATGCTTCCCAAGTTGCAAATGGGCAAAGTAGTTCATATCATGCAGAAAGCAGCTCTCTGACAAAACTTAAAAGTGCTAGCTTTCTGAAACAAGCTGTCATTCACTGAAATGATATAGGGGATATGGCAATATAGACCAAATACCATCAGCATGTGAATTGGTCTTGTCACATAGTAGAGAGTATATATTAAACACTATGCCTTAATGTTCTTTACATTAGTGTTCCCATCAAAACTAATGCTGTAATTATTCATTAATTAATAAGCTTCCATTAAATACCTGCCATCTGTCAGGCAGTAGGTATACAAAGCTAAACACTCCTAGTCTTTACCCTCAAGGAGATTAAAATCTAATCAATTTTTAAAGATAAATTACCCATGGTTTAAATTAATCCATAATAAAAAAAAGTAATTTAATGGGATAATATATAAAGTAGAAAACAAAAACTGGTATCAGGAATAAAAGGATTGTTTTCCTTATATCTGACTTTTGGCCAGGCCCAGGATGTTGGAATGAGAAATACCATGAAAGTAGAGGTTGTCTTGGTTTCCAAAGTCAAACATAAGTTGGCCACTAAGGCAACAGTTGATAATAGATAACATTTAAGTTTAAAATATTAGCAAATAATGCAGAAAAAAATGTTATTTGCCAAATGGCAGCTAACGCACTTTTGGAAATGGACTCAGAAAGTCGTTCTGCAAGTAAATAAATAGTAGAGGAGAAGATCTCATATTAGTCCTTCAAAAAAGAAAGAATAATTTATTGTTACATTAGATTGCTTTTACAGAAGTCTCAAAAATAAAAGGCTACTGGTACAAATCTTTTTAATGGCAATTGATTTTGTGCACGGGATGTTGAGGGTCTTTATGCCTACAACAATGTCTTTTCTGTTAGCAACAAGTGGGCCAGTTAAAGGCAATCATTATTTATGAAAACTTCTAATCTGTTAAATCTGAAGAAACTTAGCTTCCCTCTTAAAAATCTAAGGCAAAGGAAAAGATCTATGTCTCCTAAGAAATTTAGAAATAAAGTCCAAAATCAGTATCATATAGAAAACGAAATCAGACATGGGTGCATAGAACTGGATTTTTTATGCTACTCATTGATCAGAATAGTACCTTTAGAGTTGTTAATATTATAATTGAGTCTCTTGGCAAATAATTGGCATTAATTATTCAAAAGTCAGATTTTATTACCAGTTTGAGAAATGCGGAAGAAATTAGGAAGTGAAAGTTTCCTACTTTTATGCAATAATACCAGATTTTGCCTGTATAACACTTTAAGACAAACATTAAATGTCAAATTTGGCCTTAGCTTCCAATAGCATTTAAGAACTACAAATCATCTAAAATATAGGAGTTCATCCCTCTAAAAGACTAAAATTGAAACTTACCAAGATTTTTACTATTTCATTAGCATACTAGTAAGCATAATATTAGTAAACTTTTGAAATATCTTTAAAACTGCATGAGGTTTTACTCTACCAAAGTTATTATGTCCTTAACAAGAAGCATGTCAGGCAAAAGTGTGGAGGAACACATTTAAAATGTGCATATCACTATACAATTGCAATTTCTCTTTGAGAAATGGGTAAAATCAATCAAAAGATTCATATGACTTTCCCAAGTTTTCTGTCCCCTGCAAATCAGTTTATAAGAACAAGGAGTTTCTAGAAACCTTTAAGGCATTAATGTAATTTAATTCTTCTATAATACCAAGGACTAAAATTTCTCTAGAGCTTATATTTAATCTTGGCATACACTAGAGTATTAAACAAAGAACCAGTCCATCTAAAAATTTTGAAGTAGGCAAAACTTGTCTTTAACATGCAATCTCTGTGTCCTTTTCCCTTTTGCCAGACAGGTGCCATGATCCCTTATCATTTCCCCATTTTTGCCACTACCTAAAACTGTTTTTAGAAAACATTCTAATTCATTACATACCTTACTCACTAAGGCATAAACGACTGATAAGACTTAAAATATTCTCCTTCCCAAAGGCATTTGCATTTGGAAGATAATGTATCCTGAAGGTAAAGAAGGAAAGATGTTATTTAAAATTGGGAAAGGAAGATTATGTATGAAATTTCAAAAATCAAAAATATTTCATGGAGGCTACCATCTCATGTGAGCATGCTATACTCAAACTAGAGAGCATAAAAGAGATGAAAGTAAAGCTTCTTCCTTTGTAATGTTAGAATGTTCCCAATGAGATGGCATGTCTCATGATTGACATTGTAGCTTCCTAGAGATTAGAGAAATTACAAGTCTTCTAGAGCCTGCCAAAGTTGTACCGTTCCTCTCTATCAGGGTAGGATAGGATATGCTGGTGTAACAAACAACTCCATATAAACATATAGTGTTAAAAACAAAATGTTACTTCATTCTCTACATGTCCAAAGTGGATTAGTGGGGAAGTTATTTTCCTCATAGTTACTCAAGGACACAGGATAATGGAGGCTCCATCTCCAAATATGCTTTCAGCACTACTGAGAGATGAAACGGGATGTGGAAAACCATATACAGATTTTTAAAGGTCCTGCAGGAAGTGACATTCATCACTTCTATCCATCATTCATTGGCCAAAGCAGTCCATGGTTATGCCTCCTTCAAAGGAAATTAACCTGCAACCCAATTATATGCTAAGTGAGGACTAGAATATGTTACTAGAACAAATGACTATGACATTCTGCTAAATATCTTTAACATATCAACTTTTCCCAGGAAATCACTGTTAATAAAATTTAGTTTTTCTATAATGTCATATAAGAAATAAATTCAGTCCATCAAATAATAAGCTGTAAACTGTATCCTTAACCATTTTACTGTAAGTACAAATAAGAAGAAGAGAAAAAAGAGAAAGAAATTATAGGAAGAAAGGAGGGAGTAGGCAGATAGTTGAAGATGATAACTTTGATAACCATGATTTGGGGATAAAAACTAAAACAAAAGAAAATTCTGTGTGTGTGTGTGTCTGTGTGTGTGTGTGTGTGTTCATCAGTATTATGATTCTTGTTCTCAAGATATATGCCAAAAGCACCTTCCAGAATCTATCTGCAAGGAGAAAAATGTCGTCTTTCAGAGGAACATCAAACTACGACAGAGACATTTCACAGATTTTCTACAAGCAAACAGAAAGTTTTCCCCAGGAAACTAATAACTATAACAGTACAATTATTATTAAAGAACTAAAACTTGGAAAGGGTAATAAAACCAGAGAGATAGAAAAAAAGAAATGAGTTAAAATATTTTTACGTTTCCTATTTTGAGTTTTTTTATTCCTTTGGTGGTTAAAAAACGCCCTTTAATATAAAACTCCATTTTGAGTTCTTTTATTCTTTTAGAGGTAAAAATAAGTCCTTCAATACAAAAGAATCATCAATGCGCACTTCTTGTTTGAATTTATAATTTTTGGTTGATATTTTTAACTGTGATGAAACTACAGTCCAACAAAGTAAAATTAGATAAAAGAGGAGAACTGGGGTAACTTTCCCTTGTTCCTCAAGTAAGACAGGATATACTTTGCAATAATCTAAAAAATCTAGATGTGACCTGGACAAAGAGAGAGAGACAAAGTATAAAATGCTTTCTTAGGGATAACTCATACTCTTGGTGACAAGAAATGTTAATGGTGTCCTGAAACCTTTTGGTCAGTGATTGCTCCATTATGTGGGAAAAACATAGGAAAATAAACATAGGAAAAACAAAGGAAAATAAAAGACTCATAGTACTTCAATAAAAGTTGTCAACAAATCCCAAGAAAATGATTGCATTGGCAGGAATATTCTTTTTGTTTTAATTGATAGTATTTTAGGAAGTAGCTAACACTTGTTCTTATTTCCTAGCTTAAAAAGTGAATATATGCACACACATATATAACTAGAAAGTGATATATTAACATTTTCTACTAACAAGTTTTTTTATCTCATAAAAGATATTCTTTGACTTCTGAAGAGAGAAGCCAAAATAAATATCACATAGGCATTTCAGATATCCCTTCCTTTAAATGTTTATAGTGATACATAAAATAGAAATTGCAAATATTTGATATTTTAATATTATTTTTGCTTTACAATAGCATTCTTAGTGCTCCATTTTAATTTATTTTATCTCCCCAGGTTAATAATCTATCATAATGTCCAAATTACACAGTATTGTATTGGTCAGCTTTAAGTGCCCAGATCAATGACATTGAACCTGGCAAATGCAATGCACACTCACAACGCCTAGCTTCTAACATCATGGCTGTTGAAACTGTCTCCTCTCCAAAGCATTTTCCCAGCCCCACCTCTGCCATTTGGGTCTCATCTGATAAGGTTTAACCATGAGTTGCTATACTCCATGCATGGCCTCTGCATTTGTGTGTATTGTGATTCTTACGTCAAATGGTAAAGAATAACATTAGATTATTCGCTTTTATTTTGACAGAGTTCAAATAGCAAAATAAATTAGATATACTGTCACAGCTTAAGAAATTTAAAATGAAATATGTTGTAGTCAGGTGGAAGTTTCTGCTAGGGAAATATTAATACCTAATTTCCCAGAATACTTAGTTCATGCATCTCAAATATCTATCTCCTGTCATGACACTGAGATGAAAAGGATTGGTTAAAAGTTTGCTAACTGAACTATTTCCCACAGTGTAAATAACTGAGGGTTAGTATAGACTAGTATGGAAACATACTAATTACACTGGGTGTAAGCTATGTGAGTTGCCTTATCTTTTCACATAACATTTATATGTATTGCATTTCCCATATCATTTCCTTTTGTTTTGCTGATAACAACTAATGAGGAAAAGAAAGGAAGCATTAAAAAAAAAAGTCTTCCAACAAAACTGCTAGAGAGAGAAAGCCAACTATTATAAAATATAAGCACAATTCTATTGAAATATCAGCTCCAGATTGAAGTAATTTTGGGCATGTGTATTATGTGCCAGGAGATTTCACTTACATATGTTATGGAATGCAGTGATTTAAAAAACAAAACAAAAAACAGGTAATACAGTTCAGAAATTTTAAAGTTAGAAAATTGGAAAAGTTAACCCCTTGAAAAATTTCAATTTGAAACAAGAGAAATCAAGAGCTGGTTATTAGCAGTGACCACACTGGTATATGTGAAAATCTGTGGCAAGTAATGGTGTGCTCAGAAGTAATTCTCTTCTCCTGTGTATAGATCTTGCTAATCACGTAGAAAACTCTACTTCATTGTCTGATTTCAACTGAAAGCAGGCAGAGTTTGAAAAACCCAGAGATTTCACAGGTTTTATAATCCTTGTGATGCTCTTCCTGTTTCAGACACAGCTCTGAAACAAAGACAGCACATACCCACACGCACAGACACATGCACACATGCAAACATTGTGGCTGTTGGTGACTCTAACCCTTCCAGGACAGAGCTGCATGATCAGCCAGTTCCCAAAACAAAGGGCGAGAGATGCATCTCTCACACAATATGCAAACCTACAATTGTTCACCTTCTGCTGACAGTCTGATACAAAGCTACAAATCAAGCATTAGAAAAACACAAGTGTGACAGGGAAAAAACAGTAGTGGAAGTGGTGCCTAGTAACCTTAATTTTAAAGAATAAAAAACGGGTGAATGTAGGTGACACAGTTAGATTTTAGACATCTATATAATCAATTCACAGAGTATAGATGGAAAAGTGAAAATGACATTTCTAGCACAATAAGATAAATGCAATCCTACAGTTACCACTGAGAGTCAGTAGAATGGCACTCTTTTCTAGAATAGAGCCATGGAAGAACATTCTTGTCTTTAGAATACATATAATACAGCATAAGTATTAGAAGAATTGCACTGTATATGAAGAGGAAACAACTAAATGGGTTATGTAGGCTCGGGGCAACACACACTGTAGATAATTTTGACCAGACATTGATGAAAAGAGAAGTCATATGAGATAGGTAACATCCCATATCATGAGTATGTTCAGAGTTGTTGAGCTAATGTTATTTAATTCTGAATATTAAGTGTTTAGTTGAAAGTAGAACTTTGCAATTAAAATGGACAAATTTGAATTCACGATTAATTTTTTAATAGTTTATCCCTACAGGAATATTAAACTTAACCTTGGACATAATAATCTGTAATGACTTTTTATTAACCATAATTGTGGCAAAATTATTTGGAAACTTGAACTAAACATTTTTTTAAAAATCTTCCATGCCTGAATCCAACAGTATGCAGGACTGATTCAGGAGTCAGGCAGGGATGATCGGGAAAATGAATCAGAATAAGTCAATATCTAGGTCAATATGACTCTTCTCCCTCTAAATTCCATTAAGAAATCTCTTTAATTCAACGGGGAAATTGCTGAATAAACGTCAAAATTATAAAGCTGAGTAGCATATTTGGACTTCTGTTAAAGCTAATGACTCATATTCTTCAGAAATCTAAAATAAACTTTCCTTACATTGAGAGAGATGACAATAATATGTGAGAGAGCTGATCACAAATACACGTGCTTTTGTTGCTAAAACTTGAATCTTTGTACTCGTTAACTCAAACTGCCTTGACTTCTCATGTTTATGCAAAACAGGTTTTTTGGGAATAGAAAGAGAGGTACTATAACATCAGAGGAAATCATCAAAGAACTAGTGGCAACATCTTAAGGCTTTTATCAAAGTAGTGAGGGAATGCATTAAAGCAACAATATCTGAAGCTTACATGTGATGGGACTACTAAATTTAATAGTGTATCTTATGAACATATGTGGATATAATGATTTTCCTGGAAGAATACTCCACTCTTAAGGACTTTTTTTTCTGAGTAAGAGAACATTATTCTCTCAAGACAATTTGAAAAAAAAATCCACCAATATTTCATTAATAATAGATGCCTCACACTCTACAAACAGAAGACCAAAGTTTTTTAAAGCTATATGAACTACAAGCAAAGGTCATACAAATGGCAATAAGCTTATGGATGGAAAAAAGTTCTTAAAGGTATCAGTCATCCAATTGTTGCTAGAAAATACTGAACTAAATCATGAGTAAAGTACATAAGCATTTAAGTAAAAATAAGAGGTTCTCATCTTGCAAATCTAAGTGAGCTATGATCAAATTTGAAATATTTATTTACATTTATCAAAATATGTTAACTATAAGCCATTTCTTACTCTCAAATAAAACATATTAAAAGCAGTATAGCTGTACCTGCAAATAACAGGAAGAAAAGGAAAAGAAACATATGAAAATACATCTGAGTATTGAACAGAGTGTGACCACCTGATGCACTCCTACTAAGAAATGTCATGGAAGGTTAATAATGGATTAACATACACTGAGAAATCCAAAGTCAACTTCTTATGCATATTCAATCTACTTCAGGTCATAAAATGATCCAAATGCTATTGAGCTCTTCAATTAGTGAGGTAGATTGTGTAGGTGAGAATAGTACCACTACAAAGGAAGACTCTTCTGGGTGCCAATTTGGGGCACTCCTGTGAATGTGAACTACAAAACCTCTAGGATTCAATTTATGGGGCTTCTCAGCTGCCATGTAATTCTTAGTTATTTTCTCAAAAATAAGAAAGTAATCTACAGTCTCTGAAATTATATCATCTACATGTATGGCAGAATTAGAATCTAAGACTTTCACTGTGAAAGATGTTAAGTTTTACTCAGAAATTGTAAACTTGGGCCTCTGAATATTAAATATAAAAGTGACTTGCCCTAAGAAAAGCAGGAGTGGGATCCATTAAACGAGTTTTAAAATTCTCCTTTGCATATCCTTCGTCATGGCCAGAGCAAGTCTTATAGCTACCAGGCAAGCTAATAGTGTTACCCCTTTTCTAATTGATATTTTAAGGTATTTGCACAAAATGTATTTGATGGGAGTGGGCATGTGCTCTTACTACTAACAATAAACCTTTTTATATTCAAAATAAGAAATTATTACATGCTTTGAACATAACACTTAATTGTTTGAAATATTATTTCTTTTCACAGTGTTATAGACACAAGAACAGCTGTGACTAACCTACACTTATTTTGTGATACATACTTCAGAACAGAAGTTTATTTTCTTTTGACTACTATATAAGCAAAATGTTCTTCAATTTCTTTAGTTTTTATTTTCTTTTCAGTTTTTTGACAAACAACTACTTGGGAAGTACATTTAAGGGTTTAATGGTTAGGTAATAAAGTGAATCACTGGTTCCTAATCAACAGCCAGACGCTGGGTATCATTTTTCTTCAGCATCTTGACTGCCTACACCTGCTGACTGCAGGCATCTGCCAGCTGCCTTTTTCAGGCTGGGAGGCATAATCTGTAGTTTCACTTGTAACCTGCCTCTTTAAGATGCAAAATACTCCAGTGGGACAGGCTAGCATTGTGATGAGGTTTTTTCCCCCAAATTTATTTCCACTCAGAAGCACTGTCTACTTTAGAAGAGGGACGAAATTAGATTTCACCAGTTATGTAAGGAATGATGTGGGGAAACCTGAGGAAACTGTACCCCTTTATCCAATGCATCCCAGTGGGTCCTAAAAACTGGCAGCCTATAAACTGGCACCAGTAGAGTGGGGCATTGCTGAAAAGGTATCTGAAAATGTGGAAGCGACTTTGGAACTGGTTAACAGGCAGAGGTTGGAACAGTTTAGAGGGCTCAGAAGAAGAAAGGAAAATATGGGAAAGTTTGGAACTCCCTAGAGACTTGTTGAATGGTGTTGATCAAATGCCTGATAACAATATGGACAATAAGGTCCAGGCTGAGGTGGTCTCAGATGGAGATAAGGAACTTTTTGGGAACTGGAGCAAAGGTGACTCTTGTTATATTTTAGCAATGAGACTGGCGGCATTTTGCCCCTGCCCTAGAGATTTGTGGAACTTTGACCTTGAGAGAGATTATTTAAAGTATCTGGCGAAAGACATTTCTAAGAAGCAAAGCTTCCTCATGCTGTGTGCAGCCTAGGGACTTGGTGCCCTGTGTCCCAGCTGCTCCAGGCTATGGCTTCAGAGGGTGGAAGCCCCAAGCCTTGGCAGCTTCCACTTGGTGTTGAGCCTGCGTGTACATAGAAGTCAGGAATTGAGGTTTGGGAACCTCTGCCTAGATTTCAGAAGATGTATGGAATTGCCTTGATGCCCAGGCAAAAGTTTGCTACAGGGGCTGGACCCTCAAGGAGAACGTCTGCTAGGGCAGTAAGAAAGGGAAATGCGGGGTTTGAGCCCCCACACAGAGTCCCTCCTGGGGCACTGCCTAGTGGAGCTGTGCGAAAACGGTCACCATCCTCAAGACCCCAGAATGGTAGATCCATTGGCAGCTTAAGCTGCAGACACCCAATGCCAGCCGGTGAAAGCAGCCAAGAGGGAGGCTGGACCCTGCAAAGTCACAGGGGCGGAGCTTCCCAAGACCATGGGAACCCACTCTTCAATCAGCATGACCTGGATGTGAGACCTGGAGTCAAAGGAGATTATTTTGGAACTTTTTAATTTGACTGCTCCATTGGATTTTGGACTTGGATGGGCCCTGTAACCCCTTTGTTTTGGCCAATTTCTCCCATTTGGAATGGCTATATTTACCTAATACCTGTACCTCCATTGTATCTAGGAAGAACTAGCTTGCTTTTGATTTTACAGGCTTATAGGCAGAAGGGACTTGCCTTGTCTCAGATGAGACTTTGGACTGTGGGCTTTTGGGTTAATGTTGAAATAAGGTAAGAGTTTGGGGGACTGCTGGGAAGGCATAATTGGTTTTGAAATGTGAGGACATGATATTTGGAGGGGCCAGGGGCAGAATGATATGGTTTGGCTGTGTCCCCACCCAAATCTAAACTTGAATTGTATCTCCCTGAATTCCCATGTTGTGGAAGGGACCCAGGAGGAGGTAACTGAAACATGGGTGACGGTTTTCCTGTGCTATTCTTGTGATAGTGAAGAGGTCTCATGAGATCTGATGGGTTTATAAGAGTTTTCCATTTTGTTTCTTCTTCATTTTATCTCTTGCTGCCTTTCCCCTCTTGCCATGATTCAAAGGCCTTCCTAGCCATGTGGAACCGTAAGTCCAATTAAACCTCTTTTTCTTCCCAGTCTCAGATGTGTCTTTATCAACAGTGTGAAAATGAAATAATATAACCTACAATGCTACAAAATTGGTCCAAGCCTTAATCCAACATGAATATCATAAAGAAAAGAAATAGTTAGACATATAGTGATTTATGTGATGCGTTATACTTGTTTTATACCGTAAGTTCTAAGAAGGCAGGAACTGGGTCAGCTTACTCCCCACTGTACTTCACCACAAAACTAACTGCACAACATATAATTAATGTCCACCCTTTTGTTTCAGAAAGATGTATATACAAAAATGGGCAAAATCATGCCACAATTTATAATTTTTGTTATGATAAATGATTCCCATATGCTCTTACCAGAGAGGTGAGCTGTAACACAATCCCTTGAATTTATGATTTAAAACCCTCTCATGGAGAATACCATTTTATTACAATAAAAACAAAATGATAAATACTTAGAAAGCGTTTACTCGTGTCAGTGACTCCAGTAAACACTGTTCAAATATAAAATAAATGAATAACCTGGTTCCAAGATGGCCGAATAGGAACAGCTCCAGTCTGTAGCTCCCAGTCTGAGCGACACAGAAGGCAGCTGATTTCTGCATTTCCAAATGCAGACAGCGGGTGTAGCCCATGGAGCAGGGCGGAGCATCACCTCACCCGGGAAGTGCAAGCGGTCAGGAAATTCCCTTTCCTAACAAAGGGAAGCCATGACAGAGGGTACCTGGAAAATCGGGACACTCACAACCTAATACTGCGCTTTTCCAACGGTCTTAGCAAACGGCACACCAGGAGATTATATCCCACACCTGGCTCGGAGGGTCCCACACCCACGGAGACTTGCTCACTGCTAGCACAGCAGTCTGAGATTGAACTGCCAGGTGGCAGCGAGGCTGGGGGAGGGGTGTCCACCATTGCTGAGGCTTGAGTAGGTAAACAAAGTGATCTGGAAACTAAAACTGGGTGGAGCTCACCGCAGCTCAAGGAGGCCTGCCTACCTCTGTAGACTCCAACTCTGGGGGCAGGGCATAGCTGAACAAAAGGCAGCAGAAACTTCTGTAGACTTAAACCTCCCTGTCTGACAGCTTTGAAGAGAGTAGTGGTTCTCCCAGCACAGAGTTTGAGATCTGAGAACTGACAGACTGCCTCCTCAAGTGGGTCCCTGACCCTCAAGTAGCCTAACTGGGAGGCACCTCCCAGTAGGGGGAAACTGACACCTCATACAGCCAGGTGCCCCTCTGAGACGAAGCTTCCAGAGGAAGGATCAGGCAGCAACATTTGTCGTTCTGCAGCCTCCACTGGTGATACCCAGGCAAACAGGGCCTGCAGTGGACCTCCAGCAAACTCCAACAGACCTGCAGCTGAGGGTCCTGATTGTTAGAAGGAAAACTAACAAACAGAAAGGACATCCACACCAAAACACCATCAGTACGTCACCATCATCAAAGACCAAAGGTAGATAAAACCACAAAGATGGGGAGAAACCAGAGCAGAAAAGCTGAAAATTCTAAAAATCAGAGCGCCTCTTCTCCTCCAAAGGAACACAGCTCCTCGCCAGCAACGGAACAAAGCTAGATGGAGATGAACTGAGAGAAGAAGGCTTCAGACAATTGGTAATAATAAACTTCTCCGAGCTAAATGAGGATTTTCGAACCCACCGCAAAGAAGCTAAAAACCTTGAATAAAGATTAGACGAATGGCTAACTAGAATAACCAGTGTAGAGAAGTCCTTAGAAGACCTGAAGGAGCTGAAAACCATGGCACTAGAACTACGTGTTGCATACACAAGCTTCAGTAACTGATTTGATTAATTGGAAGAAAGGGTATCAGTGATTGAAGATCAAATGAATGAAATGAAGCAACAAGAGAAGCTTAGAGAAAAAAGAGTAAAAAGAAATGAACAAAGCCTTGAAGAAATATGGGATTATATGAAAAGACCAAATCTACATCTGATTGGTGTACCTGAAAGTGACAGGGAGAATGGAACCAAGTTGGAAAACACTCTTCAGGATATTATCCAGGAGAACTTCCCCAATCTAGCAAGGCAGGCCAACATTCAAATTCAGGAAATACAAAGAATGCCACAAAGATACTCCTCAAGAAGAGCAACTCCAAGACACATAACTGTCAGATTCACCAAAGTTGAAATAAAGGAAAAAATGTTAAGGGCAATCAGAGAGAAAGGTCAGGTTACCCACAAAGTGAAGCCCATCAGACTAACAGTGGATCTCTCAGCAGAAACTCCACAAGCCAGAAGAGAGTGGGGGCCAATATTCAACATTCTTAAAGAAAAGAATTTTCAACCAAGAATTTCATATCCAGCCAAACTAAGCTTCACAAGTGAAAGAGAAATAAAATCCTTTATAGACAAACAAATGCTGAGAGATTTTGTCACCACCAGGCCTGCCTTACAAGAGCTCCTGAAGGAAGCACTAAACATGGAAAGGAACAACCAGTACCAGCCACTGCAAAAACATGTGAAATTGTAAAGACCATCATGCTAGGAAGAAACTGCATCAAGTAACGAGCAAAATAACCAGCTAACATCATAATGACAGGATCAAATTCACACATAACAATATTAACCTTAAATGTAAATGGGCTAAATGCTCCCATTAAAAGACACAGACTAGCAAATTGGATAAAGAGTCAAGAGCCATCAGTGTGCTGTATTCAGGAGACCTATCTCACACGCAGAGACACACATAGGCTCAAAATAAAAGGATGGAGGAAGATCTACCAAGCAAATGGAAAACAAAAAAAACAGGGGTTGCAATCCTAGTCTCTGATAAAACAGACTTTAAACCAACAAAGATCAGAAGAGACAAAGGAGGCCATTACATAATGGTAAAGGGATCAATTCAACAAGAAGAGCTAACTATACTAAATATATATGCACCCAATAGAAGAGCACCCAGATTCATAAAGCAAGTCCTTAGAGACCTACAAAGAGACTTAGACTCCCACAAATAATAATGGGAGACTTCAACACCCCACTGTCAACATTAGACAGATCAATGAGACAGAAAGTTAACAAGGATATACAGGAATTGAGCTCAGCTCTGCACCGAGTGGACCTAATAGACATCTACAGAACTCTCCACCACAAATCAACAGAATATACATTCTTCCCAGCACCACCTCACACGTATTCCAAAATTGACCACATAGTTGGAAGTAAAGCACTCCTCGGCAAATGTGAAAGAACAGAAATTATAACAAACTGTCTCTCAGACCACAGTGCAATCAAACTAGAACTCAGGATTAAGAAACTCACTCAAAACCACACAACTACATGGAAACTGAAAAACCTGCTCCTGAATGGCTACTGGGTACACAACGAAATGAAGGCAGAAATAAAGATGTTCTTTGAAACCTATGAGAATGAAGACACAATATACCAGAATCTCTGGGACACATTTAAAGCAGTGTGTAGAGGGAAATTTATAGCACTAAATGCCCACAAGAGAAAGCAGGAAAGATCTAAAATTGACACCCTAACAACACAATTAAAAGAACTAGAGAAGCAAGAGCAAACACATTCAAAAGCTAGCAGAAGGCAAGAAATAACTAAGATCAGAGCAGAACTGAAGGAGATAGAGACACGAAAAAAAAACCTTTCACACAATCAATGAATCCAGGAGCTGGTTTTTTGAAAAGCTCAACAAAATTGATAGACAGCAGCTAGCAAGACTAATAAAGAAGAAAAGAGAGAGGAATCAAATAGATGCAATAAAAAATGATAAAGGGGATATCACCACCAATCCCACAGAAATACAAACTACCATCAGAGAATACTATAAACACCTCTATGCAAATGAACTAGAAAATCTAGAAGAAATCTATCCATCTGAAAAAGGGCTAATATCCAGAATCTACAAAGAACTTCAACAAATTTACAAGAAAAAATCAAACAACCCCATCACAAAGTGGGTGAAGGATATGAACAGACACTTCTCAAAACAAGACATTTATGCAGCCAACAGACACATAAGAAAATGCTCATCATCACTGGCTATCAGAGAAATGCAAATCAAAACCACAATGAGATACCATCTCACACCAGGTAGAATGGCGATCATTAAAAAGTCAGGAAACAACAGATGCTGGAGAGGATGTGGAGAAATAGGAACACTTTTACACTGTTGGTGGGACTGTAAACTAGTTCAACCATTGTGGAAGACAGTGTGGCGATTCCTCAAGGATCTAGAACTAGAAATACCATTTGACCCAGCCATCCATTACTGGGTATATACCCAAAGGACTATAAATCATGCTGCTATAAAGACACATGCACATGTATGTTTATTGCGGCACTATTCACAATAGCAAAGACTTGGAACCAACCCAAATGACCATCAATGATAGACTGGATCAAGAAAATGTGGCACGTACACACCATGGAATACTACACAGCCATAAAAAAGGATGAGTTCACGTCCTTTGTAGGGACATGGATGAAGCTGGAAACCATCATTCTGAGCAAACTATTGCAAGGACAGAAAACCCAACACCGCATGTCCTCGCTCATAGGTGGGAATTGAACAATGAGAACACTTGGATGCAGGATGGGGAACATCACACACTGGGGCCTGTCTTGGGGTTGGGGGAAGGGGGAGGGATAGCATTAGGAGATATACCTAATGTAAATGACGAGTTAACGAGTGCAGCACACCAACATGGCACATGTATACATATTTAACAAAGCTGCACGTTGTGCACATGTACCATAGAACTTAAAGTAAAATAATAAAAATAAATAAATGAATGAATAACCTTTTGAGGAGGTACTATTATAATCCCCATATTGCAAATGAGAAAACTGAGGGATAAGAGTTCAAGTCATCAGTATCATACTAGAGGCAAAATTCAAGCTCAGGAAGTCTGGCTGAAGTCGAACTCTTAGCACTACACTACACCATTTCTCTCTCATGATGAGGTGTTCTAGGTACCTCTCAAACAAACCTCACATGAGCAATCCAACAAGAATTGTTCTGCCACAGAACTGGAACAAATGGTATATCATATTTTGTGTCAATATATATCTGACGGGATTTAAACATTTTATAATTTATATTTAGGTACATGTGTGTGCTTATGTATCTACACACATATATATGAATCTATATTAGCATAATCTAGATCTATTTCATGGAGGAGGAGGAAAGAGTAGTATCAATAATAGTAAAAATAGCTACAAACATTTATTGAATATTTATACCAGACACTGTGGTCAGTACTTTTCATGCACTATTGATTTAATTTTCCTCAGAATTTTTGATAGGTATTATGTTATCATCTACTTTTTTCAGATAATAAAACTAAGGATTAGGTAAGTAACTTTTAGTGAGCCACAGGTTCTCAGGGCCTTATGCAGAAGATATGCATTGTTAGAGGAAACTAGAACTCAAGTCCTTTGTTCTGAGGAGGTGTAAGGATGAAACTCCCATTTCCTGATATGGGTAATCTGCTAGAGAAATCAGAAGCATGGTTTTTAAACGTTTTAACTTTGAGGTGCCTATTAGATATCCATCAGACAGGAGGGGATGAGATGCAATGGGCAAATGAGGGGATTGGTCAAGGTAGAGACACCAAGAGCTCATTCAGCGTAAAACAAGGGGAGCCTAAGGATATGAGCAGACTCAGATTATAGGAACGTAGCTGTGACTCAGTGGATTTTGGTAAAAATAAGTTCTCATCTTGCAAATCTCACTAAGCAAGCTATGATCAAATTTGAAATATTTATTTACATTTATCAAAATGTGTTAAATATAAGCCATTTCTTATTCTCAAATACAACATATTAAAAGCAGTGTTGCTTTACCTGCAAATAACAGGCAGAAAAAGAACAGAAACATAAAAATACATTTAAGTTGTTTGGTTTGTTTGTTTGAGATGGAGTCTCACCCTGTTGCCAGGCTGGAGTGCAGTGGCGCAATCTCGGCTCACTGCAACCTCCGACTCCCGGGTTCCAGTGATTCTCCTGCCTCAGCCTCCCGAGTAGCTGGGACTATAGGCACATGCCACCACGCCCTTCTAATTTTTGTATTTTTAGTAGAAACAGGGCTTCACCATGTTGGCCAGGATGGTCTCAATCTCTTGATCTCGTGATCCACCCGCCTTAGCCTCCCAAAGTGCTGGGATTACAGGCATGAGCCACCGTGCCCAGCCACATCTAAGTATTTAACAGAGTGTGACTACCTGACACACTCCTACTAAGAAATGTCATGGGGGCCGGGCGCGGTGGCTTACGCCTGTAATCCCAGCACTTTGGGAGGCCGAGGTGGGCGGATCACGAGGTCAGGAGATCAAGACCATCCTGGCTAACATGGTGAAACCCCGTCTCTACTAAAAAAATACAAAAAAATTAGCTGGGCTTGGTGGCAGGCACCTGTAGTCCCAGCTACTCGGGAGGCTGAGGCAGGAGAACAGCATGAATCTGGGAGGCGGAGCTTGCAGTGAGCCAAGATCTCGCCACTGCACTCCACCATGGGCGACGGAGCGAGACTCCATTTAAAAAAAAAGAAAGAAAGAAAGAAAGAAATGTCATGGAAGGTTAACAATGGGTTAATCTCTCCTGGCTGCTTACATTTCCTTGGTGAAGAATATATAAGTATGGAGAGAAAAGCAAAGTTGTTGAGAAAAGAGAAACTGTGAAGGGGAGATGGAATGAATCTTGGACATGCAATTGAATTTCTAGGCAGCAGTAAGGACGAATTTGAGGTTCACAGTTGCTAATCAAATGTGAAACCCCTCTAGTTTATCTGTGCATATACAGCATACAGTTGGATTTAAATGGGGTTTGTGGAGAAAGGATTTAAGAGTGTGAACAAAGGCATTTGGACATTTTTGAGGACAATGATGCTGCTGCTGATGATGATGACAAAAGCTAGCCTTACAGTGTAGTGTTGATAACGGTTTGAATGTCTTTTCCAAAAGTCATGTTGAAACCTATTTCCCAAAATGGCAGTATTGAGAGGTGGGAAATGGGTGATTTGATCATGAGGGCAGAGCCCTCTTGGATTAATGGGTCAACAGGTTAATGGATTAATGGGTTATCATGTTATTAATGGGTTATCATGGGAACAGGCAGCTTTTTAAGAGCGGAAAGAGAGACCTAAGATAGCACATTTGCATGCTCAGCCTCCCTCCATGTGGTATCCTGTGCCATCTCTGGACTCTCTAGAAAGTTTCCACTAACAAGAAGGTTCTCACCACTTGTGGCCCTACAACTTTGGACATCTCAACCTCCAGAACTATAAGAAATAAATTAGTTTTCTTTATAAATTATTCCACTTGAGATATTTTGTTATAAGCAACAGAAAACAGACTAATAAAAATGCATACTGTGTACCAGAAAGGAGCCATTCTAAGTATCTTATATAAATTATTTATTCATCATAATAACCTAATATGGTATGTCTAACTATTATTGTTGCAATTTAATAGTAAACTGATGCAGAATGATTTGATAACTTATTGGAGTTTACCGCTAGTAGAAGGTGAAGGCAGGGAAATGCTTTTACAAGCCAGGTAGTCTGGCTTTGTATACTAATAATTCTATACCATCAGGGAGGACTGTACTATCTACTGAATAAGGAGAGGATTAAGAACACCTAGGAGGAAGGTAATGAAATGGTAGAAGAATCTATGAATTTGGGAAGAATCGATGAGTTGTAGAGCAAAAAGAATGAATGTTGGAGTTGGGATCTTCAAAGAGGTATACTAGAAAATTAGGAAGGGTTGGTTGGAGAGTGGAAGGCTTGAAATGAAAGATTATAAAGGAAGTGTATATATTTGGAATGATAAGTTCTAGAATACAATCCTGTAGAAGTGTGACTAATGTAATAAAGTTCAAGGTCTCTGGAGGAAAAGAGATCAAAGAAGAAGTGAGAGACCAAAGTATTGGAAATATTATATAGCAGTACTGAAGTCATCAAGACAGAACTAGTTTTGAAGGGAATTACTTAAATCCAGGGACTAAAATGGTCAACGAATAAAGTGAATTGACACTTAGCTGGTGAATGATGGAAGATGGAGTTGCCAGATTTAGCAAATAAAAAACACAGGATGCCCAGATACATTTGAATTTCAGATTTTTTTAAATGAATATTTTTAGTATAAGTATGTCTCAAATATGGCATGGAACATACGTACACCAAAAAATTATTTGTTGTTCATCTGAATGTCAAATGTAGCTGAGCATCTTGTATTTCATCTGGCAACCCTATTACTGGAACCAATATCTCAACTCAAATTTGTCTTACTTACAGGCTGAATTCCTAAACTGGATAAGATAGATCTTTACCACTAGTATTAATTTAAGCAAACAGAGCAATGAATAAGTTTTACCAAGTCAGAATTTTATTCCTAGTTGGCTAAATTAGAGTAAGTGTATTCCAGGATCTTATAATAATATATTCACATGAAAATATGAATGCATATGGCATTTTGTAAAAGCAAAAGTACTTTCACAGCATAAGCTGCATTCTAAAATTTTTATCACTAGTTGTATGTGTAATAGGATGCCAGTGGGCAAGCTCCCTGATCATCTCTTGGTTGTTAATTCAGTTTAGTGAGTAAGTTCAATTATGATGACAGGAAAATAGCCTATGCATTATCACAAATCATCTTTCATCTTTGATACAAATGAAAAGATTACTTTCAATAATTCCATAGTTATATTTAAAGCAAATTTAGCATTGTGTTTGAAGTTATGCTTTTAAAAGCAATAGGTCCCACAATTTGGAACCAATACTGTAAAAAGATCTGTCATTTAAATATGGCTTCTTTTCTTTTCAAAATGCTATTACTATTTATTGAATTATATAGACAAAATCATGAAAGATAGGAATATATGTGTATTAAAGAGAATAGAAATCTAAATAATTTCAAATGAATTAAACATACAAATATGTTCTAATATAGTTATATGGTGATTTTATAATCCATTAGGACCCTAAGTGTTTTCGTATTATGGACTTTTCCTGTGAAACCTATAAATGATATAGGAAATATACGTGGATTATGTATTACAAAAATATTTTGATAGATATTTCATAAAATTTAAACTTTATAACTTTTAAAGATATCTCACATTTTCATAAAATGATATTTCAAAGTAATTTTACATATATCATCTCAATGATTGCCACAATTCTGTGAAGAAGATAGAATAGGTATAATAATTTTTTTCTGTAAATAAGAAAATTAAAGAAAAATGGAAAGCTTATAAGGTCACAAGCTAATAAATGGGAGAGTGGGTTGAAGAACCAGATATTTCTATTATTGTTTCTGTGTTCTTTTTACTGAAATAACATACCTCCTAAGCTGCTCCTATTTGTGTATACTATACCATGCCGTTTCTGTTCTTATTAAAATTATAATTAACAGCTCTTAGAGATCCACTTTATAATTCTTGATAACATATTATTGAAATCTCACTAAAATCATTGTTTAAAAATAGTTAAGAATGCAAAACCTGGATATTACTGTATCCAAACAAGATAGAGTAATGGGGACCAGATTTACCCTCTTAACTGAAACAACCATAAAACAGACAAAATATTTGAAACACTACCTTTCAAGAGACTAGACATCATCAACAAAAAAGAGTGATCCCCGAGAGACAGGAAAGGTAAGGTAACTCAAGAAAGAAAAGGTAAGCTCGACAATTTTCCTACTGTCCTTAGAGACTTTCCAGACTGTGATACAAAAAAATCAAACCCAGGCAGAGGTTGGCAGAATCCTCGAGTTGAGTTGGTCTGGTAGTATTGGGAGACTAGGTAGCTAGAGTTCTCAAGACAGTATACCAAGATGAAAAAGCTACAGCGAAAGAGATTTAACAGGTGTTTTTCTCAAAGTATTCACTAAATTATTATCACACATACATGTGAGGAAAATACTGAAGGACAGAAAAAGCACCACTCAAAATGACTAGAGGTGACAGTGACCAGTTCTCACACAAGGCCAAGAATGGTGCCATTTCCCACTAGCCATACTGGAAATCACATAATTCATGGCACTGGATAGAAAGCACAGAAAGATCTTGCCTCAATCATGAGAATCAGCCTTAGATCAAGCATTGCTCTGGTCCTATCTAGAAGAAATCTTAAACACCTGACCCAAAAATATCAAACTCTCTTTAACTAACTAAATTGTGTCCCAGAACAAAGTTCAAAACTATTTATAGGAATACAAAAATATCTAACATCTTATAAGGTAAAATTCATGATATCTGGCATCCAATAAAAATGATCAGGCATACAAAGAAACAGGAAAATATAACCCATAATAAAGAGAACTATCAAACAAAAGATCAAAACTGACACAGATATTAGAATCAGAAGAAAAAGGCACTAAAACAGTTATAACAACTGTATTCCATATGTTTAGAAAATTATGTAAAGACATACAATATATAAACAAGACTCAAATTGAGCTTCTAAATATGAAAGATACGATGTGAGATGCAAAATACGCTGGATGGAAATAACAGCAGATTCACTACTGCAGAAAAAATCTAGAAAACTTACAGACAAAACAAAGAAACAATTTAAAATGAAATGCAGAGTAAAACAGTAAAAACAACAACAAAAATGGGCAAAGTGTCAATTAGCTATGGGGCAAATTCAAGTGGTCTAAAACGTATATCATTACAGTTCCCAGAGTCAGCAAAGAGGAACAGAAAAAAACTGAAGAAATAATACCTCGAAATTTTGCAAATATGATGAAAACTATAAATCCATAGATTCAAGAAGCTAAATTAACTCCAAGCCCTAAACATCATTACTGAATTGTCAAAGCCACATTATGTACAGAAAAACAAAGACAAGAATGACAGCAGATTTCTATCACTGAAGGTCAACCTAGATTTCTATATTCAACAAAGACATATTTTAAAGATGAAGGTGAAACATAAAAAATCTGAAAGAATTCATCACCAGCATACCCATACTATAAGAAATGTTAAAGGAAGTTTTAAACAGACAGATATATGAATCTATAAACAGAAATGAAAAGACTGGAAAGAGTAATTTATGGGTAAACATATACAATTTTTAAAAATTATTTAAGTATCTCTAAAAGATAATTAACTTTTTAAATTTTTTGATAATTGACTATCTAAACAAAAACAATAGTAATGCATTGAGGGGTTTATACTATCAGTAAAAGTAAAGTTAATGAAAGAATAGCAGAAACTGGAGAGGAGAAATCAAAGTACACAATTGTAAGTTCTTATACTATATGTAAAGAGGTATAATATAACTTGAAAAATTGTGGTAAGTTAAAGAACCCTAACGCAACCATTGAGATAGCTAAACAAGGAATTATAGTAAGTAAGCCAACAAAGGAGATAAAATGGAATCATAAACATTTGTTTACTTTGATTAATCCAAAAAGAAGCAGAAAATGAGGAAAGAGTGAGCATAGATGGAACAAACAGAAAACAAGTATCAAGATGACAGATTTAAACCTACTCAAATTAATAATCACATTAAATGTAAATTATCTTATTACCCAATTAAAAAGCAAAAATTGTTAGATTGTATTTTTTTAATTAAGACCTAACTATATGCTTTCTATAAGAAATTCACTTTAAGCATACAGTAACAAATAGGTTAAAACTGAAATGACGCAAAAATTATACCACACTAACATGGATCAAAAGGCAATTGGAACGGCTATATTCATACTAATTAAAGTAGATTTCTGAGCAATGAAAATTAGCAGGGATAAAGAGCATTTTATAATAATAAAAGTGTCAATTTATTTAGAGAGCATACAATCAGTTATGAACCTAACAACAGAGTTTCAAAATATATAAAGCACAAACTATATAGAATCAGAATCAAAAAATAGAAAATTAGAAAATAGAAAATTGTACCATTAAGTCAGATATCTTAATAACTCTCTCAATAATTAATGATAGAATAAAAGGACAGAAAAATTGGTAAGAATATAGAAGACTTGAGCAACATTATCAACAACCTGACCTAATTGCTTTTATAGAACACTTCACCCAACAACAACAAATATACACTGTTTTCATGTGCACATGGGAAATTGACCAAGACAGGTCATACTATGGGCAATAAAACAAATATTAATAAATTTAAAAGGATTCATATCATGCAAAATATGTTCTCTCCATAGCATAATTAAATTTTAAACAAACAGAAGTATTCCTAGGAAATCGCCAAATATTTAGAGCAAAATAATATAATATACTTTAAAATAACCCATGGTTCAAAAAAATCAAAAGAGAAATTAGAAAGTATTTTTGAACTGAATGAAGAC
This sequence comes from Gorilla gorilla gorilla, assembly GCF_029281585.2. NCBI lineage: Eukaryota > Metazoa > Chordata > Mammalia > Primates > Hominidae > Gorilla > Gorilla gorilla. The sequence continues at coordinate 125,014,995 of NC_073230.2, forward strand.
AAGAGTAAAACAGACTTAAATTTATGAGATGCCGATAAAGCAATACTGAGGGACGAATTTTTAGCTCTAACTGCCTGTATTTAAAAAAATAAAGATCACATGTCCAAGACTTCAGCTTCTACCTTAACACATTAGAAAAAGGAGATAGATTAAATCCAAAGTAAGTAAAAGAAAGAAAATAAGATCAGAAGGAAAATTAATGAAATAAAAAATAAAATCAATGTAACTGAAAGCTTATTCTTTAAGAAAATCAATAACATCGACACTCTTTTAGCAAGATCATAAAGAGAGAGAGGGAAATACAAATCACCCAACAAGGAATGAGAGAGATGACATCACTAAAGATGCCACAGATATTAAAAGGATGATTAGTGTATATGACAACTTCATGCCAAAAAAGTCAAAACTTAAATTTTTTTGACAAATTCTTTAAAAGGTACAAACAAGATTTCAAGAAGAAATAGATAACCTAAATAATCTATACCTATTAAATAAATAGAATATGAAGTTTAAAAGCTTCCCAAGAAGAAAACTCTAAGCTCAGATGACTCCATTGGTGAAGTCTAGCAAACTTTTAAGGATAAAATATACCAATTCCGTACTCCTCCAGAAAATTAAAAAGGAGCGTCTTCTTCCCCCACTCACTCTATAAAGTCAGTATTACCCTGAACCAAAACCAGATTTTACAAAACAAGAAAACTACAAATCGGTATCCTTTGCGAGCATAAATGGAATAATTTTAAACAAATATCTTGCAAAACAAATTCAACAACATTATCAAGTGAAAAAAATCAGGATTAAGTCGAGTGCATCCTCAAAGACAGGGCTGGTTTAACATGTGAATGTTAATCAATGTAATTCACCATATTAACAGACTTAAAAAGAAAAATGATATGATCAGCTCAGTAGACATCAAAAAAGTATTTGACAAAATACAGCACCATTGTTGATTTAAAATTCTCAACAAATTAAGCCTACAGGAGAACTTTCTCAACCCAATAAAGGGCATCTATGAAAACATATATAACAGAAAAAGACTAAATGCTTTTCCACTAAAATCAGAAACAACAAAAATGTCGTCTCTTGCCATTTCTATTGTACTAAAGTTTTTATTAGTTCAATAAGGCAGAAAAATGACATTAAAGAAAAGACATCTAGATTGGAAAAAGAAGTAAAACTATCTTTATTCTTAGATCACATGAGTGTCTATGTAAAAAAACCCCACTGAATCTACAAAATAACTTCCAGAATCATCAAGTAAATTTAACAAGGTTTCAGGATACAAAATCAATATATAAAAATGAATGACAGTTTTATACACTAGCAATGAGCAATTGTAATTTTAGATTTAAAAATGGTACTAAAGTCAAAAAAATAACATGCTGGCAAAGTTGCAAAGAAAACACTCATACACTGTTGGTGGAAGTGTAAATTAGTTCAACCATTGCGGAAAGTAGTATGACGATTCCTCAAAGGACTGAAAGCAGAACTACCATTCGACCTAGCAATCCCATTACTGGATATATACCCAGATGAATATAAACCATTCTACCATAAAGACCCACGTATGCAAATGTTCATTGCAGCACTATTCACAATATCAGAAACATGGAATCAACCTAAATGCCCATCGATGACAGGTGGGATTAAAAAATGTGGTACATATACACCATGGAATAAATACTAAGCAGCCCTATAAAAGAACAACATCATGTCTTTTGTGGAAACATGGATACAGCTGGGGGCTATTAGCCTTAGCAAACAAACTCAGGAACAGAAACCAAATACTGTATGTTTTCACTTACAAGTGGGAGCTAAATGATAAGAAATTATAACACAAAGAAGGAAAGAAAAGACCCTGGGGTCTACATGAATGGGGAGATGGGAAGAAGGAGAGGAGCAGAAAAGATAACTATTGGGCACTGGGCTTAATACTTGAGTGATGAAATAATCTGCACAACAAACCCCTGTGACACTTGTTTACCTATATAACAAACCTTCACATATACCCACAAACCTAAAATAAAAGTTTAAAAATAAATAAATAAACAACTTCAAGAATAAGTGTGACAAAATATGTGAAAAAATATTACAGTTAAAACCAAGAAGCATTGCTAAAAAAATTAAAGAAGACCTAAATATTTGAAGAGGCATACTGTGTTCATGAGTCAGAAGACTCAATGTTACTAAGATGTCAAAAAATTCAAAACTTGATCCATAAATAGATTCAGCATAATCTCAATAGAAATCCAAGCAAGATTTTGTAGAAATTGACAAGCTGATTCTAAATTTATATGGAAATGGAAAAGATGTAAACAGCCAAAATAATGGAAAAATAAGATAAAGGTTGGAAGATTAACACTACCTTCTTTCCAACTTATAAAGTTTCAATAATCATAATGATGTGGAATTGGTACAAAAACACAGGCATAGATCAAAGGAACAGAATAGGGAGTCCAGAAATGGATCCATACATATATGGACAACTGATTTTGGCCAAGGTGTAAGGGCAATTCAGCATAAAAGGGTAGTCTTTTCAACAAATTATTCTGGAGAAGTTAGACATGCCAAAAAGTGAATTTTTAATCCATAACTTGCACTATATACAGAAATTAACTCAAAATGGATCATAGACTTAAATGTAAAATGGAAAACTACAAAATTTCTCAAAGAAAACTTTGGAGAAAATCTTTGTGAATTTGGGTAAAGGCAAAGATTTCTTAGATATGGCACCAAAAGCATGATCCAGAAAAAATAAGAATAAAGTGAATTTCAACAAACGGTAAACACCTGCTCATCAAAATACACTGTTGAGAGAATGAAAAGATAAGACTACGAGACTAAGAAAAAAAAATTTCAAATCTTGTATTTGATGAGGGTGTATATTCAGAATATGTTCTGAAACTCCCTAAATTTAATACAAACAGCCCAATAAGAAAGAGAAAAAACTCTTTGAACAGACACTTCACCATATAAGGTATATGGATAGCAAATAAGGCTCAACATCAACAGTTATTAGGGAAATGCAATTTAAAACTACTATGAGATACAACTACATACCTAGATATTTATTAGGATGACTAAAATGTAAAAGACTGATTATTCTAAGTGTTAATAAGGTTGTGAAGGAACTTGAACTCTCATACTCTGCTGGTAGGAATTCTTTTTTTTTTATCCCTCACCTCCTTCCCATCCCTTCCCCTAGTCCCCAAAGTCTACTGTATCATTCTTTTTTTTTTTTCTTCGACAGTCTCACTCTGTTGTCCAGGCTGGACTGCAGTGGTGTGATCTTGGCTCACTGCAGCCTCCACCTCCCAGGTTCAAGTGATTCTTGTGCCTCAGCCTCCCAAGTAGCTGAGACTACAGGCATGTGCCAACATGCCTGGCTTTTTTTTTTTTTTTTTTTTTTGTATTTTTAGTAGAGACAGTGTTTCACCATGTTGGCCAGGCTGGTCTCAAACTCTTCACCTCAAGTGATCCACCCCACTTGGCCTCCCTAAGTGCTGGGATTACAGGCATGAGCCACAGTGCCTGGCACCATTGTATCATTCTTATGCCTTTGCATACTCATAGCTTAGCTCCCACTTATGAGTGAGAAAATATGATGTTTGGTATTCCATTCCTGAGTTACTTCACTAAGAATAATAGTCCCTAATTCCATACAGGTTGCTGCAAATGCAATTATTTCATTCCTTTTTATAGCTGAGTAGTACTCATATATATATATATATATATATATATATATATATATCACATTTTCTTTACTTGTTGATTGATGGGCATTGGGCTGGTTCAATATTTTTGCAAATTGCAAATTGTGCTGCTATAAACGTGTGTGCAAATATAATTTTTGTATAATGACTTCTTTTCCTCTGGGTAGACACCTAATAGTGGGATTGCTGGATCAAATGATAAATGTACTTTTAGTTATTTAAGGAATCTCCACACTGTTTTCCATAGTGGTTGTAATAGTTTACATTACCAGACTGCTGGTAGGAATGTTTAATGGTATAATCACTATGAAACGCTTTTGGCTGACTCATAAAAAGTTTAACATTCACCCACCATATGACCCAGCCATTCCACTCTTAGGTATTTATTTAAGAGAAATAGAAACATATGTTCATGCAAATATTTAGACACAAATATTTATAAGAGCATGATTGGTCATAGCCAAATGTTGGAAACAATGCAAATGCCCATCAGTAGATTTATCAATACAAGAGAATACTACTCAGCAATAAAACAGGAATGTACTATTGACACATGCTACAACATGGATGGATCTCAGAATAATTACACTGAGTGAGAAAAGCCAGGCCAGATAATAATATGTACTATATATTCTATTTATATAAAATACTAGAGAAGGCAAGCTAATGCATAGTGACAGAAAGATCAGAGATTGCCTGGAAAAGGCAGCGAAGGAAGATGCAAAGGTTCAGGAAAAAAGGTTATGAAGGGGCAGCAGGAAACGCTGGGGTGGCTGGGCGTGGTGGCTCACACCTGTAATCCCAGCACTTTGAGAGGCTGAGGCAGGTGAATCATTTGAGGTCAGGAGTTTGAGACTAGCCTGGCCAACATGGTGAAACCCCCTCTCCACTAAAAAATACAAAAATCGGCTGGGCTTGGTGGCATGTGCCTGTAGTCCTAGCTACTCGGGAGGCTGAGGCAGGAGAATCACTTGAACCTGGGAGATGGAGGTTGCAGTGAGCCAAGATCACACCAATGCACTCCAGCCTGGGAAACAGAGACAGACTGTCTCGAAAAAGAAAAGAAAAAAGAACACCCTGGGGTGATGATGGGTATTTTTACTATATTGATTGTGGTGATAGTTTCACAGGTGTATAAACATATTAAAAATTATTGAAATATATTCTTTACATAATGTCCTCTAGGTTCATCCATGTTTTTACAATAAGAGGATTTCCTTCCTTTTTAAGGCTGAATAGCATTCCATTGGGTAAACATACTGCATTTTCTTTATCTCTCCATTCATTGATGGACACTTAGGTGGATTTCATTCTTGGCTATTTTGTATAATGCTACAATGAACATGGGAGTGCAGATATTTCTTCAACTTAATGATTTCATTTCCTTTAGATATGTACCCAAAGTGAAATAAGCCAGGAACAAAAAGACAAACACTGAATAATCTCACTTATATAGAAGATCTAAAAAAATTGAACTCAATAGAAGTAGAGAGTAGAACTGGGGTTTCCTGGGATGGAGCGGGGGGCAGTTAAAGAGATGCTGGCCAAAGGATACAAAATTTCAGCTAGATAGGAAAAATAACTTAAAGAGATTTATTGTACAACATGGTGACTCTAGTTAATCAGAATGTACTATATTGTTAAAAATCACTGAGACTGAATTTTAAGTGTTCTCACCACAAAAAAGTATTTGAGGTAAGGCATATTTAATTAGCTTGATGGAGCCATTCTTCTATATATACCTATTTTAAAATAGGCATATATACACCATGTTGTACAAAATAATATATATATTATTTTTATTTGTCAATAAAATAAAATAAAATAAAAAATTAATTATTTTTAAAAATATATCTTTTAAATATGTGCAGTTTATTCTATGTCAATCATAACTCAATAAAGCTGTGGTAAAGAAAACAAAACCCACAATAATAAAGAAAAAAGGAAAGAGAAACACAATGGAAGTTTTGGAAACTGAAAAGCAACTCAAGGGGGTGGAGGGCAAGGGGAAGGAGAGCATTAGGACAAATACCTAACGCATGGGTGGCTTAAAACCTAGATGATGGGTTGATAGGTGCAGTAAACCACCATGGCATATGTATGCCTATGTAACAAACCTGCACATTCTGCACGTGTATCCCAGAACTTAAAGTAAAATTAAAAAAAAGAGAAGCAGCTGAATTAGTGGCAACTTATGAAAGATCTAAGAAAACTAGATTTAAGAAAGCACCATGGAAAATCAAGGAGTTCTGGGCCTTAAACCAAAAAATTCTCCAGAACTGTTGGCCACAGGTACCCCTGAAAATAAGATGAGAACTGAAATGTTCATACTGCGAGATTCGTTGTTAGATTCCAATGTCCTCTGTTTTACCCTAATAAAACCATGGAGATTAATTGTCTAAAGAAAATAAACAAGATATTCTATGAGTTAGACACAAGACACAAGAGTGGATTGTTCTCCTGAAAACAGGGGGATGAATTGAACACATGCCCACCAGTTCTCTTCTCCAGAATACTCAGAACACTCACAGCCAGGCCACTACTCTTCGAAAAGGAGACTTAGATGATCTTTCCTTGGAAACCAGACCAGCACAAGAGGGAAAATCTGAAGGCAAAGGTATAAAACAGTGCAATATGATCATTCTACAATGCAGCTAACAGTCAACACGCCCCAGCCATGCTACCAAGATTTCCAATAATTATATGAACCTCTGATTCTTAAATATGAGCAAAAATCCCAAGACTACAAGACACCTGAGAAAAGTTCCTAGGGGAACATTGAGCAGTAAAGGAAATTAATCATGGTTTACCTTATCATTCCATTATGAATGGTGCTTACATGGTATAATAATGTAGACACATAATATTACATGGTATAATAATGTAGACACATAATATTAATCTGAGCAAAATAACAATTGTATTGAGAAATGAAAATATAGAAAGATACTTCATGCATTATGGGAGTGAGTGGAGGAAAGAGGTGATTTCTGGTCCTTTGAACTGGGAAGTCAGTTGATAATGCTTAAAGCTGTCAAGCCAAAAAGTATATAGTTCAACTGCATAATCTAGAGACTCAACTCATACCAAACGAATCAGCAATACTTGTGTATGGAGTTGCTTCTGAGACAGGGAAAATGAAGGGAGGGGATGAGTATGGTAGATTTTCATAAAAGCCTTGTTGAACCATTTGAGTATGTATAACTTTGATCAAAATGGGAACCAAAAGAAGAATTTATATCAAATATAGACTTTTAATTACAGCACATTCAAATGCTACAGCATGAATACCTAAGAATAATGATGCCCTGATGTTCCTTAGGGACATCAGATTGCCCTCTGCAGCAGAATTGAAACATAGTAGATCTCACTGGAGCTACATGGTGCCAACTTAAAGAGAGAAGAGGGCTTCCTAGGCAGCTAAAAAATGGAATGCAACCCAATTGAGTTTATTGGATTACCTGAAGAAAAAAATACATCAAACAGAAATAGCTATACAAGCAGTGGAAACAATTTAAAGTAAGAATCACTGGCAAATGCTAGCAAAGCCCATTACAGACTTGCCCAAGGAAGATGATGCCCTGCTTATAGCCTAATGGCTCCAGTGGCTCTTCTATCCCTATTGAGGAGATGAATTCACCCATTTGTCATTACCTGCTGCCATTAGACATTTGAATGACTTAGCCAACTCCCTTTTATTCTGATTCCAGGCCCATGACAAAGCTGATCTACAAAGATCAAATGTACTCATTGGAGGACACAAATATGCAGTACCTTGGTAGCTGCATTTCTGATTAGAAATTAATATAACTTATGTCTTTCTTTTGATATAAGTTAATGTAAGTTCATGTCTAAGAGGTTAATCAACATTTAGTATGCTAGAAAATAAGATATTTTTAGTTTGTAATTATGGGTTAGTGGAGATGAAATAGGGAGTCATGTTTTTAAAACTATCAGGGGTTTTATATATATATATATATATATGAGATAAATCTGAAGAGCAGTATATCTTCTTATTTTAAAATGTCAAATTATCTTTGGGAGTAAAAATTTTCTTTCTCAGTTGTAATGAGCCTAGGAAAAGTGGAAAACATTTGAGTGTTTGAATGTAACTGGGCAATAAACTAGTTCAGATGAAGCAATTTAACCAAGTTGTAATTGTTTTCATGATATTTAAAAAATACAATTACAATTTTTTTTATCTCTGGACCTGAATATAGAACACAGATTATGTCTACTGTGTAAATGGCCATTTCAGTGAACTGAATGGTGCCCTAGTGGTCTTGAGAAGATAATGCAATTCACAAAAGGCTTAAATTATTCCCTAGGCACCATTTACACAGTGCAAGTATGTATCCTATTAAAGTCAAAGTACAGTTTATGTAGAGGCCATAATTTGTCTTGGCCAAGTGGTAATTTCAAATGAAATATTTGGAGTTGAATCATTCACTTAAGTGTATGTATTTAAGGAAAAATTAAAATGATATGAAGTATCAAATCAGTTTTTATAAAATGAAAAAATATATTTTAATTAACTTTTAAATTCTGATTTGTGTACTAGCACTTCTTAGAATTATTGCATGTGGTATCTCATAAAAGGGAGACTTAGAAAGATCCCTGAGATAAACCCTCTAGGCCAGAAGGATGAGGCCATAGAACATAGGGCCATAGAACATAAAAACTCTTTATCTTTCATAGTTTATTTTACTCAGGATTCCCTAATTTTAGATGTTTAGGTAACATGTAATATTCATAGATGTTTCCATGTCTAAGGCAGAAATGAATCAGTGATTTCAAGCACTAATTTGAGAATATCTGCAATGCCTCTGATTTCAGTGAAAACATAATGGCACCTCCAGTGAGATGTTGACCATTCTTGGCTCTGTATTATAAAACAGAAGGTGAAACAAGAAACGAAAACAAGAGAAATATGAAAAAAACCTGTAATCAATCAACCGAGTATTTTGGACATCCATGACTATAAGCATTTAGCTTGACTGGTTTTCACTCTGTATTGCATAGGGCAATTTCTTCTTATACAGAGTAGTCAGTGATGCATTTCCCTGTGTCTACTGCTTTGAATATTTGACACTTGTTCCTACCCTTTTTGAATATGCATTTACTTGTTAATTTAGTAAATATTTATTGAGATCTACTATGTGAAAATTGTGGGTGGCTATTACTTCCAAACTCAATTTTACTTAATTCATCATTAGTCATAATGGACTATGTCCTTGACTAAAGTCTTTCTCACACTTACTCCACATTCCTCTTCAGCCTAATAATGTGTTTGGCCATTAACCTGCAGCATTCAGTGCTTTGATGAATTAAATTCCTTGATGGAAGAGGGAAGGACAGGAGCTCTCATCTCATTTCTAACCCAAAGTGCTGTATGTCACCCTAAGCCTATACCTCCCTGAAAATCTTGACCCAAAATTTTCTCACCATGTTCTCTCAAATTCCTACTCTATCTCTCTGATATATCTAAGATATTTGAAAAAAAATAAGTCCATAAAAATATCGACCATTTGGGAATATTTTTTTCTTGCTTGTTTTGAAAAGGAATACTTACTATATCTCAAATGAAGACTTAATTGGTAGAATTTCAGGGAGTGCTGCAAAATGAAATAACAATTTCAAGCAAAGTTGAATCAATTTTTTTTTTGTATTTTTGTCGGGGGTTGGGAGACTTGGAAATCCCATGTATGACAGGATAGTTGCTTCTTTTTCTTCTAAACTCAGCCCTGATCTCACTGAACCTGGGCAAATAACTACATCAATGTTACTAAGCCTAAAATTGTTTGATTAAGTATTGCATTGAGTGCAACCTAAAAGCAAGCATTTAGAGACTTGACCCAAAAATCAGCAAGGGTAGGAAAGTAAATTGTAAATGTATAGTGTGGGTACATAGGTAATGATGAGGTAAAAAGCTGGGAAATATAAAGCTATATCTAAGAAATAATTAAGCTAAGTCTCTGATGCTAAAACATTCTAATATTCCAAACAATATGCATAATGCACTACAGTCATATTTTTTCAATAGTTTGAAGACTTTTGGAATAATTAACAAAATAATAGAAAAGCTTACTAGTATATATGCATATTATCTATGAAATAAAATATTAATGATTATTTTAATAATACTAGAAAAGAATGCTTTGCCTTCACATATCTTAATGAGAATTAATAAATCCAAAAATAAAAGGCAAGAAGTACATCCCAAAGCCAGAAAGCAACAGCAGAAAATCTACTAGATACATCTAGATTTTTAATTCATATGTAAGCTGTAACAAAAATCAACTTTCTCTCATTTTTCGCTGTAACATCCATACAATATTTTCCAATGACATTTTCAAAAATAAAATATACAGAACCTGAACACATTAAAATAATGGAAATGATACAAACCCTGAACTTGATGAAATAATAGAAATGAGAACACAACTTGAAGAAAATAGAAAACATAGGCAAATATGATTCTTTAAGATTTGTCAAATTTAGGGTTTATAAACTCTACATTTCTTCATACTTTGATTTTCAGCTAATATGTTGAACTGTCATATATAGAAAGAGTGATAATTTTGCAAATTCAGTGAAATACAAACCAGAGGCACTCTAAAGATCAAGAAGGCTGTGCTGATTCTTTGCAGGAGGAGAAAATAAGATAAAAAAAACTCTGGCAAAATTGATTAGAAGAATAGAGAAGACATAAACAATATGATGTATTTTGAAAGACAGAACCACAGATAAAGAAGGAAATGAAGAGATAATGAGAGTATTATCAATCCCTATTCGGGTATATTTTGAAAACAAAATTTACAAATTTCTAAAAAAAGGTTCATCAGAATTGACTCAATACGAAATAAAGAGTTTGAGTAATCCTATGGATATGTTTGATACATACTCCTTCTTTCTGCTGATGATAAAAATGTTGAAGAGGAAAAGTTCAAAGAATACATCCTCTAAAACCTTCCTTGAACCTTGCCTCCAGGTAGATGAAACACTATTAATGAACAATGTAATAGTGATGTGTCACGATTATAACTATAATTTTAGAATAACATGATTTATTCATGTAGAGTTTTAATGAGCACTGCTTTCTTTTCCAAAGAGGTTATAATTAATGGCTAATGCTATGCCAGCAATGTATTAATCAGTAGTTGAGCAATCTTCCCACTTTTCTCCTTCCCACTGTCCCTGCTTTAGTTGATGGGGTTCATGGTTTCTTGTGTGGAAAATCACAAAAGCATCCTAAATGGTCTTTTGCCAACCACAATTCATCTTTCTACTGATTAATTTTTAAATACTTTTAGAGATTTAGGTCCAATTTCTGGACTAGAGTAATTTTAATCTGTCAAAATATGTGACCAGTTTCAGCCTGCAGTGATGATGTACTCTGAATTTCTCAGATCTGCTTCTTTTAAAACAAAATGAACATATAAATATATAAATATGTAGATGTATAAAACAATGTTAAATCATTTCTAGAATATAAAAACATTATAAATATACATACATACTTAATATGTACATATTTATGTGTGCATTTATGTCTTTACATAAATATATGCATATACAAAGCAATATAAAAAAATAAATATGTGTGTCTATATATGTATATGTGTGTGTATGTGTGTGCATGTGTATATATATACATATATATGCAGCTATTTTCAAAATTTCCAAAGAAATTCAACCTTGTTAATTCTTAATAAAACCTATAAAATTTAATGTTTCTCATGTTGAAATATCAAGTATATTCATTTATTACTTCCTTGCCACCAAAGTGTAAAGTCAAATTAATCCCCAAAGCAAACAAATAGATTTTTGTTTATACCAAAAAACGTCCCAAAATGTATTCATTTGAAAATTAAATTATTTAGAAATCTAATATTTATAAGCAACAACTGAACCAATAAATTACCTCAAACGACCCAATACAAAATTGTAGTGTTAAATGCCTTAGTATTTTAGTACCAAACAATCTAATATTAGACTTTCAGAAATGAGTATCATTGGGTCATGAGATAAACCAGAAGAATACATATAAACACATTGGAAATAAAAAGAAACATAATTCAATACATACACCTATTTTAGCTGTGGGTCAGAAATGTTCTCGTTTAATATACATCACAATAAACATTATTGTCTCCTAGACATACATTGAAGTTTTAATGGCAAAATTTAGTTGTCAAGTATTAAGATTTTTCTATGACCAAATTAAAAACACTCTTAGATATCCTTATTACATAACTTTAATAAAATCAAAGTTAACAGTGTTATTGTCCATGTTCCTTTTATTAGAGAAGCATGAAAAAAAAATTCACCAAAAGTGTATTAGAAGAAATAATTCTATATGAAGAACAAGACAGAAAGAAAAATAAGGACCCAAAACCCAAAGTAACACATAATACACACATACACATTCAATTAATGCACAATGAAATCGTCTTGAAAATTCCACTAACTTATAACCATCTGTGCTCTCTGCAGAATGATTAAAGAAAAGAAAGAAAAAGATTCAAATGATAAATACATGCAAAAACATATTTTAAGCTATTTTATTTGGTTATTGTATAAGAAAACGATTTTTAAAATGAGATATTTTGAGGATCAAAAAGCCAACATTTTTGCTATATTTAGATGCCAAAATAGACACCTAAGTGAAAAGAAAAATATTCTTGACACAAAAATAATATTACTTTTAAAGTTTAGAGATTCTCTGAACTTAAGCTTACCCCAACAGCTATGACATAATGATATTCCATATATCAAATGAAATTAGTACAAGATGAGATGACTCTTTCATCACAGCAGGCATACTAGAGTTAAAAAAAAAAAACCTGAATATGGATCAAGGTATTAGGTTTTTAAAGGGCAACTCAGGTAGATAGCAATACAGAAATATTTATATTGACTGAGATTTTAATATACAGTATTATCAAAGGTATTTTTAAGGAATAACATGATTTTAAGAATAAGTTGTTAAATTATTCTTAACATGATTTTAAGAATAAGTTGTTAAATTAGAAAAATATTCCTACTTTTTCTAAAAAGCGTACTTGACTAGATCTAAAGAGATTTATTTAGTCATAATGATTGTTATGTAGAAGATGATTTATAATGATTGTTATGTAGAAGATACAGTGAAAGAAATCCTGCAGTTGCCCTATAATGCACAAATTGTATTTTAAGTAATTCTCTTATGAATGCTCACAACTTCCTGTTCTGATATAAATATCTGCCTTCATTAGAATGCCTCCCTGCCTGTGATAATGTGCTTGGATTTTCTCATGTTTAAATATCATATCAAAGCTGAAACCTATTTTCAGTTACATTGTGTATGCCACAATTTTAAGTAAAATATGTAGTATTACTTAGTAGTAATAGTAGTATTACTTAAATTAGAAAATGTGTATTTCTCAAAACAGAAATACATAAAAGACCTTAATTAAAGTACAATTATTCATTGTTGATTTCTTTCCCAAAGACTAGCCCCATTCTGGCTTCATTGAAAACACATAAAATTACAGCTATAGCTGAATATGTGTGTGTTTATTAAATAAGTTAATTTTTATTTTATGGGCAAAAAGAATGTATGGAATATTTTACACAGAAATCTATATTTACATCTTAATCTCTTTTTTTAGTTCTAATAGTTTTAGAGCAAATTCTTTAGAATTTTCTATGTATAAGACCATGCTATCTACAAATAGAGATAGTTTTATTGCTTCTTTTCCAATCTGAATGCCTTTTTATTTTTGAATATTAAGTAGAATAATAAATACATTCCTTTTGCTCATAAAGTAAAAACTAACTTATTAAATAAACAGACACAAGTACTCAGCTGTAGCTACAATTGTATGTATTTTAATATTAAATGCATTATTTTTATGCTTTGATATGTATTATTTAACATGACAAAATCCAAGCCTGTTATCACAGACATGGAGTTATTCTAATGAAAGCAGATATTTATATCAGAACAGGAAGCTAAACATGTATTCAGCTAAAGTATGGTAAACACAGATCATACTTTTGTGGCTGGGACCATTTTTCTTAAAGATACATATTATTTAAAAGAACGATTTATTACAGAAATATTTAAGTAACCTTATAAAGTTGTGTTGATGTGTATCCATGGACTGGTAAGTTTAAATTTTTTTAATATCAACTTATAAAACCACATGAACATCTCAACAGATGCAGAGAAAGCATCTGACAAAATATAGCACACTCTTATGAAAAGAAGTATTCAAGAAACTAGGAATCGAAGGGAAGTTCTTCAACTTAATATAGGGTATCTATGAAAAAGACACAGTTAAGATGATACTTAATGATGAAAGACTGGATGCTTTCTCCCTACTAACAGGAACAATACAAGGATACCCACTCTTGCCACCCCTATTTAATATTGTGCTGGAGAGTCCAGACAGTGCAATTAAATAATTAATTAATAATTAATTAATTAAATAATTAAACAAAAAAATAAGCATCCAGATGGCAAATGAAGAAATATACTATCTCTGTTTGTAGATGGCATGATCTCATACACAGAAAATCTTAAAGAATTCACTGGAGAGGTATTAGAACTAATAAATGAGTTTAACAAGACTGCAAGATACAAGATCAATAAACAAAAATAATAAATTTCCATAAGTTAGGAATGGGCAACCCAAAAATGAAATTAAGAAAACAATTCCACTTACAATGCATTAGGAAATAAAATACCTGGAAATAAATTTAGCAAAAGAAATGCAAGTTTGTATTCTAAAACTCCAAAATATTGTTGAAAGAAAGATCTAAATAATTGAAGAGACATCCCATGGTGATAGATATGAACATATAACTCTGTTGAGATTTCATGCAAAATTGTTTTAATTAATGATAAGCAAATGGCTCTTAGAAAAGTTTGAGTATTTTTCTTTCTTTTTTATTATACTTTAAGTTCTGGGATACATGTGCAGAACATGTAGGTTGCAGCAAACTACCATGGCACGTGTATACTCTGTTGAGATTTCAACAATTTCCAAGTTGATCTACAGATTCAGTGAACTCTCCACCAAAATTTGAGAAAGTTTTTTTGCATAAATTGACAAGCTGATCTTAAAATTCATATGGAAAGTCAATGGACCCAGAATAGCCAAACAAGTCTTGAAAAAGAACAGCTAAGAACTGAGTTGGAAAACTTACAATTTCCAATTTCAAAACTTAAAACAAAACTAAAATAATCAGAACAATTTGGAACTGGCCAAGGATAGACATAGGTCAATGGACTACAATAGAAATCCAGAAATAATACACATAGATCAATAGAATAAAATTGAGAGTCCAGAAATAATAGACATAGATCAATAGAATAAAACGGAGTCTAGAAATAAACCCTTACATTTACGGCCAATTGACTTTCAGCAAGGGTGCTCAGACAATAAAATGGCAAATAATTATCTCTTCAACAAATGGTACAGGGACACTGGATTATTTACATGCAAAAGAAGGAAGTGGACCCCTTCTTCACAACAAACACATTAATTAACTTAAAATGGATCTCAGACCTAATCATAAGATCTAAAACTATAAAATTCTTAAAAGAAAACATATATATGCTTATATATACTTATGATTACTAAATATGTATTTATCTAAATATTATATATTATATATATTTTTGTGTATGTGTATATATGTGTGTATGCATACACACACACACAGACACACACACACACATATATAAATGGACTTCCAAAATGAAAAATGTTTGTCCTCCAAAGAACACCAACAAGAATTGAAAAGACAACCCACATAATGGGAGGAATTATTTGCAAATTATATGCATGACAAGGGGCTTTTATCCAAAATATATGAAGAACTCTTACAACTTATTTAAAAAGATAAAAGAAACCCATTAAAAATGGGCAAAGGATCTGATTAGACACTTCTTCAAAGAAGTTATAGAAATAGCCAATTAGCACATGAAAAGATGCTAAATGTCATTAATCATTAGAAAAATGTAATTCAATACTAAAATAAGATTCTGCTTCATGCACACTAAGATAGCTAAAGCAAGAAGACCAATAATAATAATTTTTGGTGAGGATGTGGAGGAACTGGAATGTTTATAAATTTCTGGTGAGAATGTAAAATTGTGCAGCCACTTTGGAAAATAATTTAGCATTCCTTGAAGTATGAAACATAGGGTTACCATACCATGTGCACCAGTAATCACACACATAGGGTATATATATATATATGTCTCAAAATGAAACATATATATTCATACAAAAACTTCTACACATATATTATAGCAGCGTTATTCACAATAGCAAAAAGCAGAAGCAACCCAAATGTCCACCAATTGATAAATAGATGAATAAAATGCAGGGTGTCCATCAATGAAATATTACTTGCCAATAAAAACGAATGAAAATGAAGTTCTGATACACGACATCATATGGCTAAATCTCAAAAACGTTATGCTTATTCAAAGACACTACTAACAAAAGAGTTGGGGAAATGAGGGTAATAGAGAGGGACTGCAAATAGATATGATGATTTTCTTTGGAGAGGGTATTGAAAATGTTCTAAAGTTAGACTGTGGTAATGTTTGCACAACTCGGTAAATATACTAAAAAACTATTGAATTGTACACTTTACTTGGGTGAACTAAATGGACTATGAATTATATCTCAGTGAAGCTATTTTTTTAAATGTCCATCTCAGATATAGGATTAAGATGGCGGACAGGAGGCAGGACTAGCTTGCAGCACCCACCCGGATAGACAGAGCAGTGTGTGGAGACTCACATCATGAAATTTTGCTGCAAGAACTACTGGAGGGAAAGCTGAGGGAATCCACAGACCCTTTGAAGGGGAACTGGATTGCTGCTGCAGGCTCACTGAGACAGCAAAAAAATGTGGGTGTGCTTGCCTTCTCAACAGGGAGGCTCGTGGTCTGGGGCAAGCTCTCAGCCCTGGTCACCAGCTGCCTGGAAACAGACTTGGTGCTGTTGGGGGTGGGGCACAGTGGGAGTGAGACCAGCCTTTAAGACTGCCATCTGTGTGGGAACGGGCTGAGGCCTGTGGCTGCTGGATTTCCCCCACTTCCCTGGCAACCTGCATGACTCAGCAGAGGCAGCCATAACCTCTGGGAACATAATTCCATTTTCCTGGGAACCACATCCTCATCGCCACAGCAGCAAGCCCCACCCAAGGAGAGTCTGAGCTCAGACACACCTATACCCACCCCCATCTGGTGGTCTTTCTCTACCTGTCCTGGTAGCCAAAGACAAAGGTCATAATCTCTTGGGAGCTCTATGATCCTACCCACCACCTGAGAAATCTGAATACTTAACCAGGCATCCCTAGGGCAAGTTTGCATCCTCCCTGTAACACCACAGCTAATGCGCTCTTGAAAATGCCACCTGCTGGCTGGACGCCAACCAACATAAAACCAGTGCACTATATGAAAACACAACCAAGGACCCTCACAGAGTCCACTTCACTCCCTTGCTACCTGACTGGAGCAGGTGCTGGTATCCACGGCTGAAAGACCTCAAGATGGGTCACATCACAGGACTCTTTACAGACACTCCCCAGTACCAGCCTGGAGCCCAGTAGCTCCACTGGGTGGCTAGACCCATAAAAGCAAAAACAATCACTGCAGTTCAGCTTTCAAGAAGCCCCATTCCTAGGGGAAGCAGGAGAACACCACATCAAGGGAGCACACCATGGGACGAAAGAATCTGAACAGTAGCCCTTGAGTACCACATCTTCCCTCTGACATAGTCTACCCAAATGAGAAGGAACCACAGAAACAATTCTGGTAATATGACAAGACATGTTTCTTTAACACCCCCAAAAGATCACACCAGCTCACCAGCAATGGATCTAAACCAAAATGAAATCTCTGAATTGCCAGAAAAAGAATTCAGAAAGTCGATTATTAGGCTAATCATGGAGGCGCCAGAGAAAAGTGAAGTCTAACTCAAAAAAATCAAAAACATGACACAGGATATGAAGGGAAAAATCTTCAGTGAAATAAATAGCACAAATAAAAAGCTATCACAACTTCTGGAAATCACAGACACACTTAGAGAAATGCAAAATGCACTGGAAAGTCTCAGCAATACAATAAACAAGCAGAAGAAAGAATTTCAGAGCTCGAAGGTAAGGCTTTCAAATTAACCCAATCCAACAAAGACAAAGAAAAAAGAATCTTTAAAAATGAACAAAGCCTCCAAGAAGTTTGGAACTATGTTAAACCTCCAAACCTAAGAATAATTGGTGCTCCTGAGGAAGAAGAGAAATCTAAACATTTGGTAAACATACTTGAGAAAATAATTGAGAAAAACTTCCCCAGCCTTCCTAGAGATCTAGATATCCAAACACAAGAAGCTCAAGGAACATCTGGGAAATTTATTGCAAAAAGATCATCACCTAGTCACATAGTCATCAGATTATCTAAAGTCAAGACAAAGGGAAGGATTTTAAGAGCTGTAAGGCAAAAGCATCAGGTAACCTATAAATGAAAACCTACCAGATTAACAGCAGATTTCTCAGCAGAAACTCTACAAACTAGAAGGGATTGAGGTCCTATTTTTAGCCACTTTAAGCAAAACTATTATCAGCCAAGAATTTTTTATCCAGTGAAACTAAGCTTCGTAAACGAAGGAAAGATACAGTCTTTTCCAGACAAACAAATGCTGAGAGAATTTGCCACTACCAAACCAGTACTACAAGAACTGCTAAAAGGAGCTCTAAATCTTGAAACAAATCCTTGAAATACACCAAAATAGAACCTCCTTAAATCTCACAGGACCTATACAACAATAACACAATGAAAAAAATAAACCAGGTATTGAGGCAACAAATAGCACAATGGATAGAATAGTACCTCACATCTCAATGCTAATGTTGAATGTAAATGGCCAAAGTGCTCCACTTAAAAAATACAGAATGGCTGAACGGATAAGAATTCGCCAACCAAGTTTCTGCTTTCTTCAGGAGACACACCTAACACATAAGAACTCATATAAACTTAAGGTAAAGGGGTGAAAAAAGATATTCCATGCAAATGGAAACCAAATGCAAGCAAGAGTAGTTATTCTTATATCAGACAAAACAAACCTTAAAGCAATAGCAGTTAAAAAAGACAAAGAGGGACATTATATAGTGATAAACGGACTAGTTCAACAGGAAAATATCACAATCCTAAATACAGATGCACCTAACACTGGACCTCCAAAATTTACAGAACAATTACTGCTAGACCTAAGAAATGAGATAAACAGAAACACAATAATAGTGGGGGACTTTAATCCTCCACTGACAGCACTAGATAGGTCATCAAGACAGAAAGTCAACAAAGAAACAATGAACTTAAACTATACCCTACAATAAATGGACTTAACAGATATTTGCACAACATTCCACCCAACAACTGCAGAATATATACATTCTATCCATCAGCACATGGAACATTCTCCAAGATAGACCATATGATAGGCCACAAAACAACTATCAGTAAATTTAAGAAAATCAAAATTATATCAAATACTCTCTCAGGCTACAGTGGAATGAAATTTGAAATCAACTCCAAAAGGAACCCTCAAAACCATGCAAATACACGCAAATTAAATAACCTGCTCCTGAATGATCATTGGGTCAACAATGAAAGAGGAAAGGTCATAGCATTAAATTCCTTCATCAAAGAGTATTAAAAAGCACAAACAGGCAATCTAAGGTCACATCACGCAGAACTTGAGAAACAAGAACAAACCAAACCCCAAACCAGCAGAAGAAAAGAAATAAAGAAGATCAGAGAAGACCTAAATGAAATTGAAACAAACAAAAATATAAAAGATAAATGAAACAAAAAGCTGGTTATTTGAAAAGATAAATAAAATTGATAGACCATTAATGAGATTAACCAAGAAAAGAAGAAAGAAGAACCAAATAAGCTTCATTAGAAATGAAACAGGAGATATTACAACTGATACCACAGAAATACAAAAGATTATTCAAGGCTACTATGAACACCTTTACATGCATAATCTAGGAAACTTAGAGAAGATGGATAAATTCTTGGAAATATACAACCCTCCTAGATTAAACCAGGAAGATATAGAAGCTCTGAACAGACCAATAACAAGCGGTGATATTGAAATGGTAATTTTTAAAATTGCCAATACAAATAGTCCAGGACCAGACAGATTCACGCTGAATTCTATCAGACATTCAATGAAGAATTGGTACCCATCCTACTGACACTATTCCAAAAGATAAAGAGGGAATCCTCCCTTAATCATTCTATGAAGTCAATATCACCCTAATACCAAAACCAGGGAAGGACATAACCAAAAAATAAAACTACAGGCCAATATCCCTGATGAACACAGATGCAAAAATCCTCAACATAATACAAGCAAACTGAATCCAACAGCATAACAAAAAGATAGTCCACCATGTCAAATGGGTTTCATACCAGGGATGCAGGGATAGTTTAACATATCCAAGTCAATAAATGTGATAGATGACATAAGAGGAATTAAAAACAAAAATCACATGATCATCTCCATAGACGCAGGAAAAACATTTGACAAAATCCACCATCTCTTTATGATTAAAACCTTCAGCAAAATCAGCATAGAAGGAACATACCTTAAGGTAATAAAAGCCATCTACTACAAACCCACAGCCAACACACTACTGAATGGGAAAAAACCAAAAGCATTCCCCCTGAGAACTGGCACAAGACAAGGATGCCCACTTTCACCACTTCTATTGAACATAGTACTGGAAGCCCTAACCAGAGCAATCAGACAAGAAAAACAAATAAAGGGCATCCACATCAGTAAAGAGGAAGTCAAAATGTTGGTGTTTGTTGATGATAAGATCGTATACCTAGAAAACTCTAAAGACTCATCCAAAAAGCTCCTAGAACTAATAAATGGATTCGGTGATGTTTCAGGATACAAAACTCATGTACACAAATCAGTATTTCTCCTATATACCAACAGTGACCAAGCTGAGAATCAAATCAATAACTCAACCCCTTTCATAACAGCTGCAAAGAAAATAAAATACTTAGAAATATACCTCACCAAGAACTTGAAAGACCTCTACAAGGAAAACTACAAAACACTGCTGAAAGAAATCATGGATGACACAAACAAATGGAAACACATCCCAGATGCATGAATGGGTAGAATCAATATTGTGAAAATGACCATACTGTCAAAAGCAATGTACAAACTCAATGTAATTCTCATCAAAATACCATCAGCATTCTTCACAGAACTAGAAAAAGCAATCCTAAAATTCATACAGAACCTAAAAAGAGCCTGCATAAGCAAAGCAAGACTAAGCAGAAAGAACAAAACTGGAGGCATCACATTACCCGACTTCAAAAGGTACTACAAGGCCATACTCACCAAAACAGCATGGTACTGGTTTGAAAATAGGCACATAGACCAATGGAACAGAATAGAAAACCTGGAAATAAAGCCAAATACTTACAACCAACTGATCTTCAGCAAAGCAAACAAAAACATAAAGTGAAGAAATGACATCCTATTCAACAAACGGTGCTGGGATAATTGGCAAGCCACATTAGAAGAATGAAACTGGATCCTCATCTCTCACATTATAAAAAAATTAACTCAAGATGGATCAAGGACTTAAATCTAAGATCTGAAACCACAAAAATTCTAGACATTGGAAAAACCCTTCTAGACATTGGCTTAGGCAAAGACTTCATGACCAAGAACCCAAAAGCAAATGCAACAAAAAGATAAACAGATGGGACTGAATTAAACTAAAAAGCTTCTGCACAAAAAAAGAAATAATCAGCAGAGTGAGAAGACAACCCACAGAGTGGGAGAAAATCTTTACAATGTATGCACCAGAAAAAGGACTAATATCCAGAATCTACAAAGAACTCTAACAAATCGATGAGAAGATAAAACAAACAACAACAACAACAACAAAAAACATTCCCATCAAAAAGTGGGATAAGGACATGAATAGATAATTCTCAAAACAAGATATACAAATGGCCAACAAGCATATGGAAAATTGCTCAACATCACAAATTATCAGGGAAATGCAAATCAAAACCACAATGCAGTGCCACATTACTCCTGCAAGAATGGCCATAATCAAAAAATCAAAAAATAATAGATGTTGGCATGGATGTGGTGAAAAGGGAACACTTAACTGTTGATGGGAATGTAAACCAGCACAACCTCTATGAAAAACAGTGTGGAGATTCCTTAAAGAACTAAAAGTATATCTATCATTTGATCCAGCAATCCTACTGCTAGGTATCTGGCCAGATGAAAACATGCCATTACATGAAAAAGATACTTGCACACGCATGTTTATAGCAGCACAATTTTCAATTGCAAAAATATGGAACAAGCCCAAATGCCCATCAATCAACGAGTGGATAAAGAAAATGTAGTGTATGTGTATGTGTGTGTGTGTGTGTGTGTGTGTGTGTGTGTGTATATATATAATGGAATATTACTCAGCCATAAAAATGAATGAAATAATGTCATTCACAGCAAAGGTACTGGAGATTATTCTAAGTGAAGTACCTCAGGAATAGAATACCAAACATCGTTATGTTCTCACTCATAAGTGGAAGATAAGCTATGAGGACACAAATGCATAAGAATTATACATTGGACTTTGGAACTCTGGGGAAATGGTGGGAGGGGGTGAGGGATAAAAGACTACCCACTGGGTACAGTGTACACTGCTAGGGTGATGGGTGCACCAAAATCTAAGAAATAAAAAAAAATTAAGTCTATCTCATTATCTTCCCACAAAGAAATATTATGATCACAATGTACCAAACACCAAAAACATAAATCTCAGGGATTTTCCTCAACTATATGAACTTCTTCATCTGTCCGTATCAAATCCTCTGCAATCTATCTCAGCAATCTCCTTTAAATCAGCCCTACTCTTCTCCATGACCACTGCCCTGCCTCAGTTAAGTAGGTCATGGTTTATTGTGTAAAAAGTTACAGCAGCTTTCCAGCAAGAGCTGCCTCTGGTAACTGCTCTCTCCAAATCAGCAACCCACTGCCTACACACTCGTCTTCCTAAAGCATGTGCTCTTATTGGTACTCCAAAGTTCCCACTACAGCTCTCAGAATTAAGCCCAAATTCTTTAGCACAGATATGAGGTATTTTTCAACCTGACTCCACACAATGTACTAGCCCAATATATCAGCAACCTTCAAACCAACACTTCATACTCAAAGTAATCTTTTAAGCAACTTAATTTGTAGCTTTTCGAACACTGTATGCTCTTTATACCTTGGTAACTTCAAATGATACATCCCTTCATCTTGCGCCTTTCTTGCTTGAATAATGTTTATCTCTCAAGACACACTTTTAAATGCTACCTCTTCTATGCAATCTTCCAGGAGATCCTTCATGTATATGTATTTAGTGGATCCTTTCTTCTGCTCAGGAGGAATTTTACTTATATCTTTAGTATGGTACTGAGCACTATTGTATTGCTATTCGTTTATACATCTGTCTCCCCAGAGACTGTGAACTTAGTGATGATAACTTTATTCATCTTTGAATTTCCAACCCACCTATTACAACGCTTCTTATATTAGGAAATGCTTAGTCGATATTTATAAAATTATGTAATGTATGCAAAAGTAATAAATGTGTGTACATACGTATCTGCTACAGGGTGAATGAGGACATTTAGCACTGAAAAGCAAATTCTCCCAGTGCCTGCCTCACTCCCAAATTCACTACTGCATCCAAATTTAGCATAACATATCAGAGATAGGAGGACCTTTTGCTAGATTAACTTGATAAACTACACTGAAACGATGGTATCTAAGAGCCCTTAAAATTCCAAATTATGCCTAAATATTTTCTAACTCACCAGAACTATTTTGCCAATATTGTGTATTAACAAATCATTTGTTAGCAAAAATGAAAAAGTGCTTTCTGTTACTCATAAAAACATGAGTATCTTCATTTAAAATTTAGTGTACCACTATGATCTAAAATAAAGAAACTATGCTAAATTAAACACTGTTCATTGAGAAATGTAAAAGCTAAATTTGTAGATTCATTGATTTATTATACAGAATCTATGATTTTCCAACAATATGCTCATATGAATTTGTGATAATGCCATAATTTTTTTTGGCAAACATTAGGTGTTTAGCAGATTCATCCTGTCTAATTAGTAGAGATTTCATTATTATGTACATATGTATGTATAGCACCTACAACAAGGCTCTATTTAAATGTTTCTAGACTGTCTCATCAGCCACACTGTTTATCAATCCTGTTCAATGCATTTTAATAGATGTTTTATTTAATTGGAATCACAAAACTAAATCTCCAACTCAGTCTATCTCCTGTAATACTTTACTGTAATTTGTCTTCAAAGCTGTAGAAAAATTCAATTGAAACATCAACAATAAATATATGGCATAGATACCAAGATACGGTATGCTTTTAATAAAGATAATGAAATAAATAGCTAAAAATACGTAAGACTTTTAGTAAAATTCTAGTTTAAAATGATAATTTTAAGTACTACAAAAATATTTAAAATTCTAAATAATAACTATCAGATGCATTAATTAGTATTTGACTATAAGTGCACAATGTGTCTAATCTCTAAAATTAAAATAGGTGTAACATGATGATGGAAATCAATAATTAGAAGGTTAACTTCTTCTAAAGATTTTGGAGTGACTAGTGAAAAAAATATTTTGTAAGTATCCAAGTGAAAAAATAAAATTTACCATGCCTTACATAAGAACCAAACAAAAATAACAAAGCATAAATCTAAAAAAAATTTGTATATTTTGTGCATGACAATACAAATTTGGCTTATTAAATTAGAATAATTCAGAACACTTATCTTAGAAATATGTTAGGAATTTCTCACTTTTTCTCCTATTGTGATCATCAAGTAAATAATCAAAGGTAATCAAAAGTTTCACAAACTATATAATTCAAAATTATAAGAAAAACTATATAGTCACACACTTGGAGTGACAAAACTCTTGATGTCTTTACACGTCCTGGGTCAATAATTCAACTTTATTTAAAATAATACAAAGAATATAAACCTTCTCACCATGGTCTTAAATGTCATTCAAATGGGAAATATACATACCTGCCCACACCAACCATATTCCAGCATTGTAGAGTTGGAGAATATAAGGCTTTTTCAAGATTCTAAATATTAGTGTAAAAGCTGTTGATTCATTCAGAAGAAATCTGCTATTCTCCTTCTTCAAAGAGTGGTTACCAACTACAAGTTCTTACTTGGCCATCAATACTGCCACAATCCAAGCTTTGTTGTAATGTTGTACTCTTACAGCTAAAACCTGTTGATAATGAACCTGAACCCATTATTTTGAGTCAATGAATTGAAAGAAATAGGGCAAAGAATGAAAGCCACAGGGCCAATTACGAACATTCTTTGATGTATTACTTGCTAGCACCCACCATATCACTTTGTGTCTTTGTCTTGATCCCCTCTGTTACTCATTAATTATTCTGGAAGGGTTAAAGTTCAGAGAGCTAATTGCACAAACCGTCTTTCTTGGTAGGGATTCTCCTACTCTGACACTTTCCCCAACTGTGCCCAGCCACCTTGTATTATGCCAATTAACCCAATTCTTGGCATTTTTGCTTGGCCTTCCAGCATCTTTTCAAGCTTTGCCTAAAATATTTTCACTAGTTTGCCTACAGAATAAACCAACACAACTTTAAGGTTTTATTCGAATTTATTTCATGATATAATCTTTCCTAAACTCCTAATAGTACAACTAACTTTATTCTGCACTAATTATATCATAAACACAACTTTATAACAAATAAAAATATTTTAACTAGCTAGTTGCTGAAGAGTTACAATACTAAATTATTCATTCTACCTTTCTACACTGAGTCTGAGCTCATTCTAATAAAAATGACTTTTTCCACATTTGTTAGCCAAGATCTGAATAGAAAAGATGCAATTTTTATATGGCACATTGGGCAGATTCTCATAATTTATAGACTAACTCCAACATTACCAGGATATTTAAAAGAACTGGTGAGGCTACATAGTTTCTGAAAAGTTTCTAATATTTGATTATTATTAGAATTCTGAAATAAAATTTGAAAAATAAATAGTCATGTCCTGTAATGCTTCCTGGGATATGTCACATCATCCCTTATTTTTCTATGTTTTTCAAAATCTTTTAAAAATCCTTTGTTTTTCTATGTATTTCAGTTTCAGTGGTATCCAGTAATTGTTTGAAGGCATCTTTTTCAGAGGTAGGCACTAATTAATGACTATGTTTATTTTCAGTTATTGCAGTTATATTTGTATCAATTAGTAATTTTTGAGCAACTACTGTATATCACACACTTGCTGGCTGCTGTGACTAACGTGTGCATTAATCAACTTCAGGCTAATGGAGATGTCAGAAGACCAACATATAAATAAACACAATATAAATACTTAGGAACAGGAGATAGCTTGAAGAAAGAGAAAACGTATAGGACCATCAACTTAAAGAATAAAAAGGAGCCAGTCATGCAAAGAGCAGGGCAGAAGGAACAGCATATGCAAAGTCTTATTAGAAGTAAGCTTGCTGGGCTTGAGGAGCTGAATTAAGGCCAGTTTGCAATCTAGTGAAAGGGAGACAAATGGCTTGGGACTAGATTAGAAAGACAGATAGAAACCAGATCATGCAGAATGTTTTAGACTATGAAAAGGAGTTATATTTTATTTAAGGAACAATGCATCTGATGTGATTGATTTTTGTACTACTGAGAAGAATGTGTCAAAGAGTTTTTAAACCAAGAGAGAAGTGAAGCGGGGATCAGTTTTTAAATAGAAATCCCATAAATCTTATAATTTTTTTCTATGGTAGACAGAGTTCTTTGCACATACCCATAAAACTTTGCTTAAAATGTAATTTATCGAACGGGTTTGACCAAATGGATTGTATTTGTTAATTTCCATTAAACAGATACTAAAATCCCATACTCCACAAAGCAACTGTGTCAAAAGAACATGCCAATGAATTCATGGCTTGGATGAAAATATGTTTAAAAGTCCAAAGTATAAAATTATTGAATAAGATTTTTTTAAGTTTGTTTATAGATTTCATTAAATGTCACAAGAATAAAATGAGTCCAAAATGAAGCTAAAATGAAATTATTACCTCCACTGAGGTCAGAGCAATCAGTCAGCTAAAGTTACATGGATTTCACCTTTAGCTGGAACTGTGTGTAAAATGTATTTGGTTAATTCATTCACAGTGTTATCAATGACAGAACTTTTCAGATTGACCTTTTGATAAAGCTAACACAAAAATAACCAACCATGATTCCAAAGTTATTAAATGTATCCTTTTAACCTCTCTTTCATAAGATTCTCTAACATTAACATTAGGGTAGCAAAAAATAGTTCCATGAATTAATTGACTCTTACATAACCACTGTAAAATATATCTTTCAGAGCCTGTGGCTTGTCTATTCCTCATTTTTAGAATGCCATTTATTCTTTTTTTAATTTAATTTCTTTCACACATGATTTATTGAGATATTAAGCTACTTTTCCTAATGAAAATTAAAGGTAAATGATAATTTTTAAAAAGTATTTTCATTCTAATGATTTCCCTCAACTCAAATTTACATATTCGAAATAAAGAGGGGCACTTTAGATTGATGCTTAGCCTCCCAGAATTCACTCCAATCCCCTTCCTCTTCCCACACCCAGTTTGTCAAACTAAATATTCATCCCTGTCTGTTTCCAGTTAGTCAATAATGAACACTTTCTTAAAATAATACCATATTTAGGACCAAAGAATGTGAGAAAGGCCAACTCCAAATAACCATTCAATTGTTCTTATCCTCATTATCAACTGTGCAATTGAGTTACAATTTAATGTTTGATGCATACATGTGTGGTGTAAAGATCAAATCAGGATATTTAGGTGTGTGAGGTGTGACCATGAGTGATGAGGTGATGGATATGCTAAATTTATTATTTTAGGATATTGAATGCTTCTTTATGAGTACCCCCCCCCACTGTTTTCCAAGTTGTAATGCTATAAGACACCACATTTACCCCCACTGAATTGTTAGCAGATGCAAAGTGACAATATGAATACTTGGAGTTGGATCTTACCTCCAGGGATCAGATTCTAAAAGAATGGTAACTCAGCACTTGACAGGAAAGAGAGAAAGCAGAATATTCTGCCAAGTCATGATTTAAAACTCTTTTCCACTATTTGTAAACTACTAGTAAACAGCTTATACTGAAATAGAATGGAAATTGTATAATTATGCAATTTCTACTCCCACATATGTTTTTACATTTTCTACAAGATTATTCTTTCAACATATTCCCTACTGGAACTATGGATGTGATAGTTCTAAATCCAGCAAATGTTGTAAAATAAGTGAAGTGACATCATTAGCGCAGCAGCACAATAATGGAGTTATTTTCCACTGGTAAAATTCATTATCTCTGTGGCTTAGTCTCCCACAATTTAAACCATTACAAGGAATTTCATGGCAAAACTTTTCGGTGCATGAATTACAATTGATTAGAGATCAGGGGAGGGACAACATCTCAGCCAATGTTAAAAACTTCCAACTAAGCCTAAATGCCACACCCTGGGATGCAGAATTTTACCCCAATGAAACTGGGCTTAAAATACATTTATTTGGAATAAACTATATAAAAAACTCTGTTAAATATTTTACTACAGCATTTCATATATTAAATGAAATGCTTTGTCTTCTAAGGGACTGTTACAGGTGAAAATTAAGAAATAAAAATTATCACATTTAATATTTAGGCCCTTCAAAATATACATTTTATTAAAATAGAATGTCTAGGATACTGAGAATATTGTCCAGTGTTGCCTATATTATGTCTATTCTACTCTCCATATCTAAACAGAAAATGTGTGTAATAAACGACCATTGTTTCATAATCCTTTACTACTTCTCCAAAATGCACAGGCTTTCACCCATAAGCTGTAAGATTACTCACAAACTGAACTGCAAATATTATAAATCCTTTTCTACAAATTCTGTACTCAGCTAATTAAAGTGCTACATTCCATTGTTCATTGTTTTAACATCACCTTTGCCAGGCTAGCAATGGTTTCAGGGATAAGGGAGATGGAAGGTATCTTTGAGAACAATTTAAATTCTTTCCCAACAGGAGAAAGAAAGAAAAAAACCTACTATTAATGAAAAAGGAAAAATTTCCAACTTGTAATTAAATAGCTCCAGCAACAGGGATCTCAAACCCATTCTGTTGTTGCATTAATGTACGAGCCAAAAGGTTTACTTTTAATCTAAAACTGTAGACTACCACATTCTAACTCCTACATGTTAACTTCTGTTAGTAATTCTTCCTTCTGGAATAATGTGAAATAATATTATTCTTGCCATATAACAATCTTTCAGAAAATACTTGTTATCACAATTCCCTTTAAGTCCATCTCTGAGATAAATATACAGCATACTCCTTCAACATTCTTCATAGGACTTTGCTGTCACGATTCTCATGATCTCTCCTGTTACACCTACTATTTCCTGTGCCTAGAGTACTTTTTCCTTGCCCCCTACTACTCCAGTCTTTTCTCATTCATCAGCCTAGGGGATAACTTGCTTGGGGAAGCATTCTCTAACCTTCTCAAAGAGTGGATTGGACAACCACCCATCCCCACTCCTCGTTACTATAGAACTCTGTGCTGACCCCTACTGCAGAACTTTTCATTATTTATTGTAATTCTCTTTTCATTGTCTTTCCAATTAGACTGTCAACTCTCTGGTAAGAGGAACTGCCTTAATCACTGACACGTCTCTAAAACTGAGTACATGGTAGTAGTCGGCTAAATATTTGCGATAATTAGAAAATCAAAGAATGAGACAGGATGGTGACCATCTGTGTTCCTCAGTTTCTTTATATATAAACTGGGAATGAAAACAGTATTCACCTCTCAGGGTGGCTGTATTGGTCAATTGAGTCAATATATTTTTTAAAAAACCTATTTAAAAAGCATCTAGTAGATAAGAAGGTTTTTTAAATCTTAGTCATTATTTTTTATGATTAAAACTCATTTCTTTTTTATATAAGCTAATGTTAAATGTCTACCCATTTTTGTACTTATGATTAGGTTTTTTAACATAAATGAGAAGCTTAACATTCACATTTGTTCCTTTTCATCTTAATTCTTCCTGATAACTGATATATGTACTTAATATTATCATCTAAGTTATATATAATATACCCGCAGAGCACACACATACACATAAACACACACGCACATATATACACAGATGTGGGCAGAGAGGGAAGGAAAAATGAGACAGACAGGGAAATTTACTGATTGAGTACAGGGACTTTGGACACAATTGACCTTGGGTTCAAGACTCAGTTCATGAACTTTATGCAAACTTGGACAAGTTGCTTACTCCCTCCTATTATTAATCTCCTTGTGTATGGAGGTTCACCCAACCATCAATTCACTACAGTCCATTATCACCATGCCACTGTTTCATTATTACTTAGCATGTACTTGTTTAAATCTATAGCAAATAGAAGTAATCTCAATCCTCTGAACCTGTACCTACTCCATACTGTTTATCACAGAAAAGCATAGAATATATCTGATTATATAGAATAGTGAGTATCATATGTCAGCTTGAAAATATGGTCCATAAAAGGTAGCAAAGAACTAACCTTGGAAAAATAGGAAGTGTACAGATTATTTAAGGAACACAAGGATGAATAAAGTACACTTAATTGGAAGAGTAGCCAATGAAAGATTTTTAGTGGAAGAATGACAAAATTGGAGCTCTACCTCAGGAGTGTAATGTGTCAGATTGTGAAAGATGATTGGAAGAGGCTGACTCTTGAGCAGGAGACCATTAAAAAGTTTTTGTATTGGCCGGAACAAGAGGTTTACCAAGAGTGCTTGCCAAATGTCTAAGTATAAATCACTGCCATTGGCATAGACGGGAATTCAATCATGAAATATGCACTGGTCTTACAGGCTAGAAACACATAAGCAAGTGAACTTAAGAATGTAAGTATATATATATATATATAAAACCTCTCATATAAGAAAGCTTGCTTCCACCCAAAATATAAATTCAACTGATGATTTAGAAGATGAGGTATTAATTCCCACTGAGGGTGCAAAAGACAAAGGAAAGTATCTCTGGAGAAGTACTATTGAAACTGGGCTTTGAGGACAGGTAAATGTTAATTAACCACTAGCTATGGGGGAAGGATGCACACGAATAAAAACGTATGGAAATTCTGGTTTTGAAACAAAGAAGTCAACTTTTTTTCTCTGTCCATCTAGCCAGTATCCCTGGAACTTCCCTTCTATCCAAAGGCCCAGGGTGTCAAGGTTTGGATCACATAAATTCTGTCCTGTGGGAAAAGATGCCTAACCTCACAGTGAGGCAGAAGAAAGGGTCTGAAGGCAGGGAACCTAAGGCCATTTCACACTGACTTCCTAGAATGGAATTGAAAGGAAAACCCTAACTTTCCATGCCTAAGTAACAAAACGACCAGAGACTACCTTTGCAAATCCCCACGTTTTTCTGCCCAGCAGATGAGAAATTGAAAGTACTTCTGATTGGTTGATTTTTGCAACCAATCAGATGTTTGCATAGGAGTGTGACCTTTGTAACTTCACTTCAGCCTCTGGTTGGTTTCTTTCTGCAACCAATTAGACTGATTGCGGGCCACCACTTCATTTACATGAGGTGAGCACCAAGTGGCCCATGGGAAATCTCTAGGGGGCATTTGGACCTGAGAAGATTCTGTATCCGGGCCCTTGAGCTCCTATGCTCGGCCTGCTCCCACACTGTGGCGTGTACTTTCATTTTCAGTAAATCTCTGCTTTTGTTACTTCATTCTTTCCTTGCTTTGTTTGTGCATTTTGTCCAATTGTTCATTCGAGACGCCAAGAACCCGGACACCCTCCACTGGTAACAAGAGGACCTACAGTATGGCTTCTCCCAGATGTGTCAAACTATCACACAGACTGGCAACTGCTCTCCAAAATGAGGTCCCATCACTTAGGTGAAAGTAGAAAATACTAGAATGGTTACCACTTCTTTTTTTCCTAAAACTAAAATATAAGATTATATTTTATCTGAAAATACATTAGTTCAAGGTTGAAGTAAAAATTTTACAATCTAATAAAGACATAGATAATTTGCATGTGCTCAAAAATGTTTACCGATAGAGTTATGTGATGGTAAAAAATGAGTTCATGTCCTTTGCAGGGACATGAATGAAGCTGTAAACCATTATTCTCAACAAACTAACACAGGAACAGAAAACCAAACACCACATGTTGTCACTCATAAGTGGGAGTTGAACAATGAGAACATAGGGCACAGGGAGGGGAACATCACACACCAGGGCCTGTCGGGGGTGGGGGGCAAGGGGAGGAATAGCATCAGGAGAAGTACCTAATGTAGATGACAGGTTGATGGGTGCAGCAAACCATCATGGCACATGTGTACCTATGTAACAAACCTGCATGTTCTGCGCATGTATCCCAGAACTTAAGTATAATAAAAAAAGGAAAAAAAAAATTATGCTAGAGATCTGAACTGTAGACTTAAAAGAGAATACACAAGAAATACTTTTTCTTCTAATTCCTTATGCATAAAACTTCTTCAGGGAAATTGGTAATATAATTCAGAATTGTATGAAGAACATTATTATATGAAGAGCATTAGCATCTAGTGTTCTCTTTTCTCATTTAGCTTTTTTTAAAGTGTCATTTAGCTTTCAATTGTTGCAAGTACTATTAAACAATGTAAGATCCTAAATAAAAGCAAATGTGTAAATAGTGAAACAACTTGTTAATGTTGCCTTTCCCTTAAAAGTTTACAATTGTGTTTTCCTTCAGTGTGCTTCTCCCTCAGCTAGGTCATCACTAACAGAAAAGCAATCTTAATATAGGCAATTCCTAAACATCTGTAATTTGTCCCCACCATTAGAAAATCAACATTATTTACAAGATGTTTCCGTAAGAGAATAAAACTAGAGACTCAAGACCCTGTATAAACAAAGATATTTGGCTTCCAAATAGATGTCAAAATTGAGTCAATTATACTCTAGATGGAGAAATATCTCTAATAAAATTTTTAAATAAATAAAAATAAACAAGAACTCAAATTTCTTAACCCAATTTACAGAATCATTCAAGGCTGAAAATGTGCATTGTTCTAAATTCTTCTTTTTATAAACATGTGCTTAGTTGTATAGAAAAAAAGATTATCCATTTGCAAATGCCATGCCAAAAACAATTTGATAATTACACTAAAAAAAAAAGGAAAAAGAAGTAGTAAGATACATATACTATTCATCCCCTTTAACCATTAAACTAAAATGGCCAAACTGAATCTCTCAAACAAATTAGCTTCTGGGCTAGAATCTTGATGCCAACTTTAGCCCAGAGCAAATTCTTACAGTGACGATGTTTGCTCTGCAAAATGCCATTTTAATGGAAACACTGTCCGACCTTTGTCTCCAGTAAAGCTACTAGATCTCCCATAAAGACATAATTTAAACTTCCAAATATAGGGACCTTTTTTACCTATCAATTGTCCTTTCAGAGATCAGACCTTATCCCAGTGTCTCCAGTGAATTCCCCTGTGAACTCGAAAGCACTTTCACATTGCCCTAAGGTTCAAGTGGAAAGAATAAATGGCAGGAGTTAGATGTTACTGTTTGGTTCTTATGCATCTATTACTTTAATACTAGTTACAACTTGAAGTTCAACTAACTGACAAAGCCTGAAGACTCCATTTGATTAGCTGTAATAGGATTGTAACACTGCTTTGGAACAGCAGACTTAAATAGACAAAAATCTTGGCAAATACATCTTTCGTGTATTCCATTAATTCTAAAATAAATATGTTACCTGAGGCAAAATAAGTATAATCAGATATTTTAGTATTTTACATTTCAGTGGAAGTATTTTTGTTCCATTATGATGACATTTTAACACTCAATGTTTAAGAAGGAAGTTTAATATGTATGTGTACATGAATTAAACTTTTACTGAACATACCCTTCTTTTGATGTTGTTCTAACAGACTTAAAATCAGGCTATGGTTAAAGGAGATGCTCACCACATTAATACATTTAATTAATTTGTTTGGGCATTCTCCACCAACTACACAAGGCATATTTCTGAGATGTTTATTACTGCTCTCTTTACCCATATCAGGGGTGAAAAAGTAGAAAATGTGGGTCACCTCGATAGTCACTGAGTAGTTAACCACTTGCCAGATTAGATCTCTAATCCTATATGCAGAAAATATACTATGGAAGCGAGTCTGACCATTACTTTAGGACTAGACACTTCCATAGGCTCTACAACAAAATGCAAGTTAAATTAACAAAAGGCCCCAATAAGTGCCCTTATAACAATTTAAACCAGTTTAAAGGAAGCATAGATTAATAATTTTTTACAAAGGTGAAAGGACTTGCATCTCTTTCATTGTTTCATTTATCCAACCAATTAACATTTACCGAGTACCTATTGAGTTAATACATCAGCAGACTGAGTACTTTGAAATTTCAAAGTAAGTAGTAGACTTGGGCCTTGTCCTCATGGGAAAATCTCTAGTAAGAAGACGTGACATCCATGAAACCATGGTAAGACACATGAACTCTGCAATGTGGTCCACAGAATATACATGTTTGAAAAATGGAAACCAAAAGAAAAATCTACAGGTACAATTCTTAGATGAGCCCTTTATTTTTACTTTTTTAAAAACGAGAACAAATATTTCAAGGGCACACATATGAGAAAGAAGGATCATAAAGGCACAGGACAACAAAACAGGCAAGAAAAGACCCTTTCTTTTCAGAAAGAAAAGCAAAGCATTTCAGAAAGAAAAACTGAAAATGCAAAATTTGAGGCTTTGACTTCTCAATATTAGATGTATATGCTCCACAATTTAATATATGACTAACCTGTTAAATGGCTTTAGCGTGGGTCTGATTTTGTTTCTTCTTTCTTTTTTGTTTAATTTTATCACTTTTTCACTGTGCTCTTACCAAATGCATATTCTCTGTGTCACTTCATATTCCATATTTTACATCTGCTATGCCAAAAATAATCTCTAACTTTTTTATAGACAAATCCCTGTCTTCTCTGCAAATATTATGACATCATTGATTTCCAAAGCTCCGATAGGGAAAGCAAGATCAAAGTGTATGTTAGGAAAATATATTCATAGGTGGATATACCTTGGGGGAAATGCAAGCTCTAAAAGTTAGTATAGACATAACCTGACCCACCAAAAGATCAATAACAGAAATGTGGTAATGTTCACTTGTCTTGCCTTCCTGAGATATAAACTTTTTAAAGGCGGTTTGCAAAACTTTTGTGCATAAGGTTTTGGTGTTTTTCCTTCATTTTCCATTTTCCCCAGGCTGCACAAATTTGAAAGAACTTATAAAAGTGAGTCGAATTTACAAAAACAAAACCACAAGAAGAAATTGAAAGTAGGCAGGACAAGTATAGAAACCACTGAAACAGATTGGACACCAACAGAATAACATATGAGGTAGTTTTAAATACATTAAGGAGGGAGAAAAGGACATAAATAATCTTGATTCCTGAGTGTGAGATCATAAACACTACAGAGAATTTGCTTCCAGCACCTGGTAACCTGAACAATGTTATAAAAGTCAGAATTGGTTTGAAGTCAGATTCATAAGACCAACTGCTGTTAATGTGATTGCTTTTTTCTCATTATGTTTAGGTCTAGACTAGACTTCAGGTTTTAGTTTTTCATAAGTACTACCATGTAATGACAAATGTATTTAAAATTTTAAAATAAGAATACATTTTGGCCAGGCGTGGTGGCTCACGCCTGTAATCCCAGCACTTTGGGAGGCTGAGACAGGCAGACCACAAGGTCAGGAGATCGAGACCATCCTGGCTAATATGGTGAAATCCCATCTCTACCAAAAATGCAAAAAATTAGCCAGGTGTGGTGGCATGTGCCTGTGGTCCCAGCTACTTGGGAGGCTGAGGCAGGAGAATTGCTTGAACCTGGAAGGCTGAGGTTGCAGTGACCTCAGATTGAGCCACTGCACTCCCGCCTGGGTGACAGAGAAAGACTCCGTCTCAAACAAAACAAAACAAAACAAAACAAAACAAAAACAAACAAAAAACAACAACAAAAAAAACAGAGTACATTGGGATATAGTAGTCTTACAGATGGTCCAACTTACAAATGGCTTTTCTTTGTTCTTATTTTTTATTCAGTGGTCAATTTACTGTTCAATGTTATAATAGCACCAGTACTGTGGAATGAGCTCAGCACAGGTAACCTTTATGCTGTAAATTGAAGTTAAATTGCTAAGTCTCATTCGATGTTAATTAAACTTACAATCACTGATTTTATGTAACACATTGTGCTTTAAATATATATGCCTGGGATATTCAGCAGATGAACTGCTACTTATAGATACTAATAATGAGGATGTTGGTTATTTTTTCAACTTTAATTAACAAGCGTAATACCCACTTGCAAAAGCATCATTAAAATGGTATCCAAGATTTACAAAATTTATAATACAGGGCTGCTTACTTAATATCCCTTTCATGGTTTGACCTTTTCAGAATGCAGTCTAATATTTGGCCATAAAACCACTGAATTTTCAAAACTTTTTTGCCTTAACTCACCTTAAATCCTATTTTTTCATAAAGTTTTTCTGTTTTATTGAAAACATAAAGCACTTCTAGTTATGCAACTATACTAATTGCAAAAACAAAACAAAAGTGTGTTTAGGGGTACAGGCATGCATGAGTGAAAAGGTGACATTGTAGCAAATGTGCTAGCATGCATGTGTGGACACATACACACATACACATATACATACACACATATCCAAACCCCAAAGCTTCATATGCAATATCCAGTATATGTGACTAATATAAATGCTGTAGACTACGGTCCTATCACTAAGATTTTACTGTGATGTACCCTGAAACTATCGTCAGTTCCCCTTTCCTCCTTTTACTACCAAAGTAGCCTTTTATATTTTGAACTCACTCATTAATATGTTGTAATCTGGCTTCTGTTCCCAAATCTTTTTGAAACTATGACACTTTCAAAGGTCAGCTATGATCACCTCAGTTCAATGACCTTTAGGGATTCTACATTTCCTTTTATTATTTTTTCTACTGCATCTGGAGGAGCTCTCTTTCTTGAATATCTCTTGCTTTGCCCTCTATCATATCACACTACTTTTTTTCTCATCCACTACTCTCAACCCTTCCTCTCTTCCCTCCTAATCATGAGTGTATTCCAAGATTCTATCCTTTGCTTATTATCCTTCTTTGTCTTGGCTTCATCTATTTGATTGCCTCTGCAACTAACTGCCACATCTGTGCATTAGATGTGTTTCCTCTTCTAAAGTCTAATCCAAATCCAGTACTAACTACTTACTACCACTTTTCCATTGTAATCTTGAACTTAATACATCTTAAATATAACTTTGTATTTCCCTTTATTGACTAAATCCTTCTTCTTCAACAACTCTTACAGGACTTTTTCCCAGATACTTTGACTAAGATTTCTACTGTCTTATGGGCTCAGCCAACATCAACACTCCCCGCTCCACACACACACACATAAACACACACACCCCTATAACTACTTGTCTTGCCTTCCTGAGATATAAACTTTTTAAGGGTGGTTTCTTTATAAAATCTCTGACTGTTGCTTCACTTTTGTATTGCTATTACCTTCATACTTGTCAAATAGTCTCATATTTTAAATGAGCATAATCTGTCCTTAATGTCCTTTTCATCTGGTGACGAAATTAAACTGTATTTCTCTCTCCAAAAATAAAACAAAAGAAAAAAGGAAGGTTGGAGCAGGTGGATCCTTGACAATATGTGGTATTTTCATTGTTTTGGATTTTAGCCATTCTATGTGTATAGTAGAATCTCACTGTCATATTAATTTGCAACTTCTCCATGACATATGATACTGAGAGTCCTCTTACTATGCGTTTTTTTTTCCACTTGTATATCTTCTTTTGTAAAGTATCTGTCCCGATATTTTGTGCGTTTTAAACTGGGTTGTTTTCTTATTCTTGAGTTTTGACAGTTCTTTTTTCATGAGCTTGTAAAGTCATGTTTGATGATTTAAGCAAACATTACAATGCCTTCTGATGTGTGCTCAAAGTATTTAGATAAACTAATATTATAAATAGAAAGTGGGCAAGATAGGCTGGGCGCTGTGGCTCACGCCTGTAATCCCAGCACTTTGGGAGGCCGAAGCGGGCAGATCACGAAGTCAGGAAATCGAGAACATCCTGGCCATCATGGTGAAACCCCATCTCTACTAAAAATACAAAAATTAGCTGAGTGTGGTGCCGCATGCCTGTAATCCCAGCTACTCGGGAGGCTGAGGCAGGAGAATCGCTCGAACCAGGGAGTCGGAGGTTGCAGTGAGCTGAGATCGCGCCACTACACTCCAGCCTGGTGACAGAGCGAGACTCTGTTTCAAAAAAAAAAAAGAAAGAAAGAAAAAAGAAAGTGGGCAGGATAAAAGAATCTGAATATAAATCAATTTTCTATACTTTACACAAAGTGGTAAAATGTCAATACAGGAGACTATGAAGTATGTAGACCGTGACAGTAGATATATGTATACAGTAGTCCCCCTTTATCCATGGGAGGATATGTTCTAAGACCCCCAGTAGATGCCTGAAACTGCATTAGTACTGAACTCTACATTTACTATGTTTTCTCCTATATAGACATGTCTATGATAAATTTTAATTTACAAATTAGCTTCAGTCAGATATTAACAACAACATAATAAAATAGAACAATTATAACAATATGCCAACATCAACATTCTTGCATTTTTGGGCCATTATTAAGTAAAATAAGGGTGACTTGGACACAAGCAGTGTGAGACAGCAAAAGTTAATCTGATAACGAAAATGGCTATTAAGTGACTAACAGGAAGTAGCTTTTATAGTGTGGCGATGCAGGACAAAGGGATGATTCATATTCCACAGGGGACAGAGAAGGAAGGTGTGTGATCTCATCACACTCCTCAGAATGGAGCACAATTCAAACCTGTGAATTGTTTATTTCTGGAATTTTGTATTTGATATTTTTAAACCACGGTTAACCATGGATAACTGAAAATAGCACAAACAAAACTGTGAATAAAGGAAGATTATTGTGCTGTAATACCCAGAGCAACCACTAAAAAACAAAACAAAACAAAACTATCCAATGATATGGACTTAGAAATAGTGTAAATAAATCAAAATGAAACTCTGAAAAATGTTTAAATTATCTACAGTAAGGACAGAAAAGGGAAATCAAAGAATGAGAAACAGAGTGAGTGAACAAACAATAAATAAACTGACAGACTTAACCCTTCACATATCAATAGTTATACTAACTGTAACTGATCTAAACATATCAATCAGAAGATAGAGATTAGCAAGGTGGATAAAAACATGACCAAAATTATAAGAAACTTGCTAAAAACATGATAATATAAGCAAATTGAGTGGATAGAAAAAGATATACTATGCAAACATTAACTTTTCTTTTTTTTGAGACGGAGTCTCGCTCTGCTGCATAGGCTGGAGTGCAGTGTCACGATCTCGGCCCACTGCAACCTCCCTCTCCTGGGTGCAAGCGATTCTCCTGCCTCAGTCTCCCGAGTAGCTAGGACTACAGGCGTGCACCACCACGCCCAGCTAATTTTTCTATTTTAGTAGAGATGGGGTTTCACTGTTTTGCCTAGACTGGTCTCGGCTTGAACCACTGCGCCTAGCCGCAACCAAGAATAACTGTATTAGTATCACATAAAATAGACTTCTGAGCAAAAAGACTTAAGCAGAAACAAAGAAGGCTATTACATAATAGTGAAAGGGTGAATCCACCAAGAACACCTAGTCATCCTACTGTACATGCACCAAACAACAGTTCATCAACATATATAGAAGGAAAACTGAGAGAACTGAAAGAAAAATAGACACGTCCACAATTTTAATTGGCGATTTTAATACCCTATAACTGTTAAAGTAACTGATCTTGAATTTGAAAACAATAAATTAATCTTTAGGCCCAGATGACCAAACATTAACTAAGAATTGGCACCAATTACACAGAATCTCTTTCAGAAAATATCATTTAAATGAATACTTCCCAACTTATGTTACGAGATCAGCATCACCTTGATACCAAAACCAGACAAAAACAACAAAAGCAAGAAGGAAAAGAAAAAAGAAAGAGAGAGAAAGAAAAGGAAGGAAGGAAGGAAGGAAGGGAGGAAGGAAGGAAGGAAGGGAAGAAGGAAGGAAGGAAGGAAGGAAGGAAGGAAGGAAGGAAGGAAGGAAGGAAGGAAGGAAGGAAGGAAAAGAAAATTACAGATCAATATCTTTCATAGATTTAGAAGCAAAAGTCTTCAACAAAATACTGGCAAATTGAATCTAGCAATGTATAAAAAGAGTTCTTACATGATACCAAAAGCACAATCCATAAAATAAATATTCATTAAATTGGACTTTATCAAAATTAAAATGTTTTTCTCTGTGAAAGATCTTGTTAAAAGGATGAAAAGATAGATAGGGAATAAATATTGGCAAACCACATGTCCTACAAAGAATCGGTATCAAAAATATGTAGAGAGAAAAACTGATCAAGTAAGGAATTCGTTTCACTGATCTTTACATTTTCTACACAGTTCTCTTCTCTTGCAGATTTACAGGATTTAGCACAAGATTCTAGTAATAACTGCACCATGTTAAATAATTAGGAAAGTAAGGTTCTGCTAACTGGTAATCCTGAATAGCAATATGTGGTAGATTTTTACAGTTAGGGTACCCAATGAATCACACCTCCCTCTATCCACTCCATTATGCAGTCTTCTGCCACGGCGACTCTAGAGTTAGCCATGATGATTTGGCTGAAGGGACAACATACAAGTAGAAGTTTAAAATAATTTCCACATTACGACCAGTCCCCTTTCTTCCTGCTTTTAGATCCACATATGAAGAAGCCAAACCATACTGCTAGAGACACACGGCTTAGCCAACAGTCATCAGTCAGTCTCAAACAAGACTTTTGAGTGAAGCTGTCTTAGAATATCAATCTCCAGGACACTCACCCAACAAGATGCAGAATGGAAGCAAGCGAATGAACCTAGCCCATATTGCTAACCCAGAGAATCATGAAGAAGCAATATAGTTGTTTTAGGTCACTGATTTTCATAGTAGTTGGTATTGCAACAATGCGTAACTAATACAGCATATTATTACTAAATGTTTAAATTGTACTTAAATATAAGCCAAAATAAATGGGTTAATCCAATTGTGTAGCTGAGTGCTTTCATTTCAACCTTTATTTTAAAAGCCTTTCATAATGATTCTAACTTTTTAAAAATCTGAAGTGTTTATGATGTTCTGAGTGTTTTGGAAGAGATTAACAGCATCAATGTAGATGGTATGGGAAATTGAATTTATACAGAACCTAATTTGTATATTGTATTTTTAATTTACCAATACTGACTATAGCTCCAATTTCTGCCTGCCTTTGTAATATCAAATGGCTAAAAGTTAATAAATTCAGAGTTTACCCAGAGGCAATTAATATATTTTACTAAATATACCTTTATACAAAGAACCAAGCCTTAAATCACTATAGACTGTGGTCTCTTTTTCTTATCATCTATTTGAAAATAGTCTAAAAGAGAAGATCCAATTGCCAAACATGGAGATCAGCACTCTTAAAAGTTTAAAATGTTCATCTGTCATTGTAATTTTGCCAAATCATGTTATGAAGAGTAATTTGTGAAATTTACTATTCAAGCTATTATTTAGGTCAAACAATCTAGTAAGCACATTAATATGAAAAACATCCCATTTTTCAGCATCTTAACTGCAACAAATTTTAAAGTATGCCAATCTTCATGCTTTAGGGCATAATTTGGTTACCAGCTGGGGTCAGGAAGAAATTTTCCCCATAGTGTAGTATTGCCAATTACCATAGGTGTAGAGCAAACAAGAGAAAGAGACAGGGGGTTACTTGGTTCTCTAAAGCATCTGGTATTGGATGCATTCTGAGTGAGAATTCAGGATAAGATGAAACATTCAATTGTCCCTCTATGTCAATTCCAATATTCCTATGAGCTGCCAATATGACACGGCTGCCACAAGGGAGGGATTTTCTACAGAACAGATGTCACTTACAGTATTATGTGGGCTATCTATCTCAACAAATAATTGCTTGGCACTTCTGCCCTATGGCAAGGGTCTGAAAATATGTTAGGGTGAGAACACACCATACAAGCAGATGGGCATAGATAAAAGAAAGAGCAAGAGCATACTGAGCCTGAAATGCATGTGTAAAAGCCAGATGGGAGGACGGAAGCAAATGTTTTTTTTTTCTTATCTTTAGTGACTAAAGCCCCAAACCAGGATTTTCCAGCTATTAGTTATTTAGAAGTTCTATTTTAAAATTTCTTTAAATAAGTATGAGTTGCAGGAGGCTCCAATTTATTGAAACAAAGAAACATTGCCTTTTTGGTATAAACTTCAATTCACATTTGAAAATGATTGCATTTTGCTTAAGCCCTGACACTGATATGAGACTCCCAACACCAATGTCCCCCACTTTCATGCCCCCCCAAAAAAAAGAAAAAGGAAAAAACTAGGCTGGGATAAGAGGATGGACACAAAGACTGACAATGAATGACAAAGGACAATTGAGATGGGACTTGCCTGAGAGAGACAGCAAGAGAGGAAAAAAAGTCCTTTTAAAATATCAATAAGAGAATCAAAGAAAGCAAGATCCTTTTTCTGATAAAAGGGGAAAAGTTAATAACAGTGAAGAAAGAGAAGGGAATTGCAATATGCTCCTACTGTAATGGAAGAAAAGAAGATGAAGGTAGAATCAGAAAGTAACAACTTTAAATAAGTTTAACATATATGTTACTTTTACACTTTACACAATCTGTGGATTAAAGTTTTAAAAATATTCAAACTACTTGCCCCAATAGTAAACCTGACTGGCCATTTAAATAATTAGTTGGAGAAAGAATAGGGGTGTTTTTGCTCACAAGAACCAGCAAAGAAATTTTCACTTTTAAAATACGTTGATTGCAGAAAAGACCTTGGGGGGAGTTGGGGCAGGGGGGCAATAATAAATGTATTGTAAATTATTAAAAGGCATTAAGTTATATCTCAAAATTAGAAAATGCTTGAGGGCATTATTGATACATTTTTATGTCTGAAATGGGATGCAAGTAATAACTGAAAGTTTTCTAGACAAAAATAAGTTTGCCATTCAGTAATGTCTGAAAACTGTGATTCAACTGAACATTTGTTCATATGTTGGAGCTGATTCAAAGATGACTCTTACAGAAAACTCTAACCATTGCTTACTAGTATCCTTTTCTATAGTCTTTTAATCTTCAGGAACACTGGAGAAATTCTTTAATTTTTATCATAAGATATTAGTCCTATCACATGTTCCTCTGTTTTCAAAGTTTAATAATCAACCCTTAATTATTAATATAGAAAAACAGGATACAAGGTTCTCATGGAAAATATAACCTCAAATTTTTCTATCTGGCTTCTAACTATAGTCTAGCTTAGA
The DNA here is from genome assembly GCF_029281585.2 of Gorilla gorilla gorilla. NCBI lineage: Eukaryota > Metazoa > Chordata > Mammalia > Primates > Hominidae > Gorilla > Gorilla gorilla. Next base: position 125,058,426 of record NC_073230.2, read on the forward strand.
AAAGTATAATGCGGGAGAAATTGCCTAAGGATCAACCATGTGATTTATTTACTCTTCCCAGCACTCAAAGCAAAATAGGTCGGTGGGAGGGTTAAGGATACACCACCCCATTTCAGCTGACTTAGGAATTGGACTTTTTCTGAAAGAGAATGAGAAGCCACTGAAGAGCTTTCACTGGTGTGTTTGTTTGGAAAAAGGGTATCATAGTAACATTTAGATGACGACTGATCTCTGAGGATATGTGGTAGAGAAAGATTGGATAGGAACGAGATTGGACCCAAGGACACCAATGTGGAATATTGTAAGAATACAGAAATAATGATGACAAATAATGATGACCTTGATTAGGGTGGTGGCAGCAACAATAAAGGAAGGAGGATAGATTTGAGAACTATTTACAAGGCAGATTCAACAGGATTTGGCAATAACAAGGATGAAGGAGACAGAATGAAAGGATGACCCCAATTTTAAGGCTTGACTAAGTGCATGGATAAGTATTCCAGTTATGAAGTACACAACACCTAAGAATAAGCAAGTTTTTCATTTCATTTACGCTTGTGGCAGCATTCAGAGAAACTAGCTTATTCATTTAGTTTGGGTCTAAATATTGAATTTGAAGTGGCATCTATGTAGAAGAGGATGGATACTTGAATGTGTAGCTCAGAGGAGGGCTATAAATGAGACAAATATTTGTAGGTTGTTAGCATTTACATTTATCAAAGCAGTGTTAGTGGATAATTTTGCCTGTGATAGTATGAAAAGTCAAAAGCAAAGAAATCCAGAAACAGTTTTAAGGAAAACCAAGTATTTGGTAAGCACCTACTGTGCTCTAGTTTCTGGAGCTGCATATATCAATAAGATAGGCAGGGTCCCTTCTCTCATGCAGTTACATTTTCAGTGGGTGAGTCAAACAATTAACCAGGAAACAAAAACAACAACAAAAACCCTAAGATAATAGTGTGCTATTTTCAGAGACTTTTAAAGGTTGTGTAGAAAATAAGATAGGTATGTTAATAACGATTACCTGAAACTGGCAGAACATTTTCAGGGAGAGGCCAGAAGTGAGACAAGCAAAGGAAAGCCTGAGGGAACACTTGGAGCCCCAGGGAAGCAGAGCAGGAAATGGGAATAGGTCTCCACAAAGACAAAAGCAGGGAAGCTGTGATCAGAGCCAACCAAGACGCCAGAAAGTGGAAAGTTTGTTTTCTCTCTGGTAAGTGTAGTAGAAGATGAAAATTGATTCTGCCAAAGCTGCTGCTTACACAGGATTCAGAGCAGTCAGAATGGACAGGTCTCAAAAAAGTTGTAGAAAGACAATGACTTGAACCTAAACTCTAGAAACCTGAAAGGACAGCAGGAAGGATGGGTAGCTGTTCAATCTAGTGAGCAAAAATAATAATTAACAAATAACCAAGACATGACATTTCCTTATATCTTGCACTGAATCTCTTAGTTTCTATAGTTAAATATTAATATTAAAATGTAATGTGGAATAGAAATTATACTATTTCTGTTTCTGTCAATTATCTATATCTGAAATTTCAGCCATAGGGTCAGTTAACACGTAGAGACACCGTTATTCATTCGGTGGCAGCTACTAGAAATAATTAGTATCTATGTCTCCGGACACGCATATTTAAAAGATAATTGAAAATGAGGAGAGCAGTTTGCCACTGAAAATTAGCAAAACAAAGTTATTTGTTGAGTATATATTATTTTAAAAATCTAAAGAAGGATTTTTTGATCAATGCCATGATGCATTTTCAAATAACTATAGGAAATTTAAAGAGGTCGCTACTAGTTATAATAAACTCCTAAAAGCCTTCAGAAGAGGAGACATACAAGAAAAATTTGAAAATGGACAACAGTCTTTACATTTACAGAGGAAGATTATGAAGTTAAAGGTGACCAATTTTCTATGTTTCAAGATAAGTAAAAGGAAATTATACTAAAATTACAGGTCAATAATAGTGAAGAAAAGGGAGAACATTAATATTCTAACTTCTCCAGATCCTGCAATTTATTATCCGAAGGTTGTCTGATTCTCTCTGCTTTATTACCTAAAATCAAGACAGACCCAGAGATGTAGGTATTGATTAATAAGAACCACAGTGCCAGACTGCCTTCTACTTGAGGACTCTAAGAGAACAGGTGACTCCCACTCTAATTTCCCTCGGCTTCAGGGAGCCATTTTCCTCCATTAGTAAGCTCTTGGGCTATCAAGCTATTTCACAGGGTATTAGATGCTGAGTCTCAGGTGTATAATATATGTTATTCAGAGAACACAATGGGCATTATGTGACTTCTTTAAGCTTCTTGATTATGGTGTTGATCAAAATGCTTATAAACTTAGCATAAGCATGGCTACCATTTCAGTTCATCCATTACTCATTATCAGAGAGTGCTAGATACATTTGCTCAAGTCCGAACCATGCATTCCTTACATTTATAACAAAAGGGAACTCTGGGGGAAAATGTTTTCATTCTTATTTGGAAAACATTTTTACAGACAATGCACAGTTGTTTTTACTTTTTCAGCTTTGCAGTTTCTCCAATTTCTATCCCTTTTAAAGTCCCTCTATAGGCAGAGGGACTTTGAAGTATGTAAAATATAATATACAGTCCACTTGACATAATTTTTTAAGCCTGTATTTCACAAAAAAAAAAAAAAGCTAAAGTTTTAAGAGGTCTTTGAAATAGATGACTTCAAAAGGGTGTTCAGCGTAAATGTAAATGAGATTTATATCTGGAGGAGATGATCAAATCCTACAGGTTATTTAACAAATTTAAAACACCCAAAGCACAACTAGAAAATGAGATCTAAACATCGAAGACTTAGCTGCTGAGGCTGTGATTGAATATTTTTTCACTGCCTTCTCATGTTCCATAAGTTTTACCTCTGTGTCAGGATTAATACCCTCTATATACATCTCTTGGTATTTTTTATATTTTGAATCCGACCTCCATTCCCTGCAGCCCTCCAGCCCTATGGCCCCAGAGAAAAGAAAGGATGAATGCCAATGTTGGAAAAAGGAAGATGTAAGAAGTTTCTAGAAGACCAAGAAATCATATGTTTTCTCCAAAAAAAATTATAGAAAGAGGAGAAAGAGAAACCAGGAGGCAGACATGAGAGTCCTGATCCCCTACTCTGGCACAAAACCACTAGTACCTATGCGGTAGAGAGTTTGCAAAAGGACAGAAACCCCAATGTATCCACTACCACTGCTTTAATAAAAGTAAATGTTAATAACCTACAAATATTTTTCTCCAGTTAATAGCCTTTCTCTGAGCTACAAATCCAAGTATGCAACTGCCTCTACCTAGGTGCCTCTTCAAATTCAATGCAGTCCAACAGAAAAAAGAAACATACACAGGAGAAGCACCTTAGTGTTGACCTAAATATCCCTGCAGGCCCCCAGTGGATGAGGGGCAGCAACCAAAATAGTCTAGCCTGGGCTCTGTGGGTGAGAGTCCAGATCCGTTGGCATTGACCGCTGATGTTGATGCTGCTAGGAAAACATGCTATGAACCTTGTTAGCCACAGACTCAGCAGTGCAAGCCAGCAGGAAGGCCAGTGGCAGTCAGAGAAAGAAGCATCTCGGAGGTAGCCATCCAGGTCAGAGGACATAAGCACATGAAAGCTTTGCCTCACATCCATGAAAGTCTGAGTGTTTGCCAAAAAGAGACAGATTTAACCTTAAAGTCACCACTTTACACAAAAAGGCTTTGAGACATTTAACTGGGAAGTTAAATTTTCATCCTAATATCCTCTCCCCAATTAGCAAGCTCCTTTTCCCCATCTCTTTCCACCTTCCATTCCTGAGTAAGATGTACGTGTTGATAGAGTGGTGGGGAATTCAAGACGTTGTAGAAAAGAAGCCACATTTTTCTCATAATTTTCTACCTCTCTACCTTTATCAACAAAATTAAAGTCAGCATTCCAAGAAGATAGAGCTTCCCACATAGAGTATCTCTACTCACATTCAACACAGGGCTGACATATGATGTTGCTTAGAAAGAAACAGTTTCCTATTGATTAAAGAATATCTCTTATTTTAAATACTCTAAAAACTGTCTAATTTCACTCTTTAAAATAAATTAATAAATACGTGTTGAAACACATTACAAGGTCTCATCAAGAAGTTTCACAGCATTTAAAAGACACTTATCACAGTGTAAGTCTCTAAGGCTTAGAATCTTTCCAGTAATGTGCCTCAACACTTAGTCAAAGTGTCAGCTGACTGATGACTTCAGTTTTTTGTTTTTTGTTTGTTTCTTTGTTTGTTTTTTGAAACACAGTTTTGCTGTCACCCAAGCTGGAGTGCAGTGGCACAATTTTGGCTCACTGCAACCTCCACCTCCCAGGTTCAAGCAATTCTCCTGCCTCAGCCTCCCGAGTAGCTGGGACTACAGGCACATGCCACTACGCCCAGCTAATTTTTGTATTTTTTTTAGTAGAGACGGGATTTTTGGCCAGACTCGTCTCCAATGCCTGACCTCAAGTCTTTATGTCCACCCGCCTCAGCCTCCCAAAGTTCTGGGATTACAGGCATGAGCCACCGTGCTTGGCTGACTTCAGACTGTTTCAAAGTGGGCAGTACCTTCATAAAGTCACTGAAGACAAAAAAAATCTCAGCTTTTTGAGGCAAGAAATGTAATCACATAGTTTTGAGCGAGCTCTGAAATGTTGGCACATGCTAGCCAAAAGCAAGGTTGACCAAATGCACCCAGGGTGTCTGTTTACATATCACTTTTGCAGAGTCTGAAGTCTGTTCAACACACGTTAATTTTTCTTTTAATTGCATAGGCTGATCCTGTTCCCCATCAGAAACAGAATTTCCTACCTTAGATTTTTTAAATGTTTAAGATTTAGAGGCTATATTTGGGTCAAATCAACTTTAACTGTTCAAAATAAACTTGACAGAGTTTTTACCTTAATGGACAATATGAATCCAAAGCTCTCCATCCTACAGATGCGATTTAAGAGAGCTAATCACCTAGGGTGTTAAATGGTGAAGATTTAACTAAGACAATAAGAGCAGGCATCATAATGACCTGTGTTCTAGCCACAAATTGAGATAACTGCTTGGCTTATGCAATTACTTGGAGGCCATGTCTGTACAACCCCTTTTGCCCCCCAATTCTAATAACAGACCATCCCCTCCCTCTCTCCCTACAGCCATCAAAGCGAACACCTGACTTCTAAAAAAACTGAGCATAGCACTTACCATCTTGGTCATAATGACCAGGCCAAGGGCTAGACATGTGAGCCAGCAAATGTTCCCTAGAATAGTTCACACTGGAGCTGAATAACATTAAATACTTATTTTCCTTGATGGCAAGCTGTGAAGATGTGAGCCTGGAGGGACTGAAGCCTATACTGTTTGCTGCAAGGAGGAGCTGGTCTGAGAACAAAGACAATATGCAGAGAGAAGCACAGATGAGACCTAGAGCTGTTCCTAGTGATATTTGAAGTTCTGGCTCTAGTCATCCCTGATATCAGCTCTCTTTCCTGGAAATAGCAGCCAACAAATTCTCTCTGTGATTTCATCTACTTCATACTGGGTTACTCTTACTGGGAATCATCAGCATTTTCAATAATAAAGCTAGTGAGAAAGTAGTGAAACCCAACAAAGCAGACAAATAAGAACCACTAGGTCATAGTCAGAGAACAGTAATGCTGGTGCTAGTCATGCAATTTTGAGATTATTTCTTAAAATCTCTGAGCCTGAGTTCAAAATCTGCAAATGGGGCTTCCAGCTACTGAACTAGATTATTGAAGAATTAGAATACTATATGTAAAGTGATTAGCATGATGCTTGTCCCATAGCAATTGCTTACCAAGTGCTAAAAACGTATTGTTTTATCATGAGGCTGTGAGGATATTGATGAGGAGGACTCAAAGAAAACAAAGATTATAGAACTCAGAATCTTCTACAACTTTTCATTAAAACCGTACTGGCTTAAATATTTTTGAGGAAAAATAAAAACTACAAGCACTAAATAGAAAAATGTAACGAAGTTAGAAATAATTATAAACAGAACATTCTTATTATTTTAAGACGCAAAGGTATTTTAAAGCTCAACTTACAATAAATAAGCATTGTTATTGAAAGTTTACTCAAGGTCAATGAAATAGTCTTATTTTTAAGAAAAATTGTAATATGAAAAATAAAGCAAGTATTATTGATATAGCTACTTCCTGAAAATGGAGCTGGCAATACTTGTAGGCCCAATTCAAATGTCTCCACAGTAACAAAGCCTTCCTTAACATCACCAAAACCATGTACGATACTATACACCACACCAATGGTGCACAGCTTTTCTTTCATCGAATTTATTTATTTCCCATTCCACACTATAAAACTCTCCTAGCAAGGCCTCTTTTTTCATATCTGTACCTTTAAAATGTAGCTCAATAACTTGGTCAAAAGCAGGTGCTCAAAATATAGTATTAAAATTAGACTAAATTTTAGACGTACACTGAGCATGAGACTTGGGTTCCAATCTTGCTTCTGCCACTTACTAGATGTGCTACCTTGAATAAGTCACCAACTATAGGAATATATCCTCATAGTGTTTGCTTTCAAAGTTACCTACAATAACCTCCTACCCCAGTACAAAAATTCCATCTCAATGCATTTTCTACCTACACACTCTGTGATAGATCCTCTACAAAACGTAATCTTCAGTCAAACTTCATAACCAGTTTTTGGCATAACTATTATCTTTCACATTGAATAAGTCAACAAAGCAATGCTTTATAAAGCCCACTATCAGACAGCCAAGAATGCAGACTCAGAATTCTAACTTTAAAAAACAGTCCTTCCCAAACCTGACAAAAACAAGAAATGGGGAAAGGATTCCCTATTTAATAAATGGTGCTGGGAAAACTGGCTAGCCATATGGAGAAAGCTGAAACTGGATCCCTTCCTTACACCTTATACAAAAATTAATTCAAGATGGATTAAAGACTTAAATGTTAGACCTAAAACCATAAAAACCCTAGAAGAAAACCTAGGCAATACCATTCAGGAGATAGGCATGGGCAAGGACTTCATGTCTAAAACACCAAAAGCAATGGCAACAAAAGCCAAAATTGACAAATGGGATCTAATTAAACTAAAGAGCTTCTGCACAGCAAAAGAAACTACCATCAGAGTGAACAGGCAACCTACACAATGGGAGAAAAATTTTGCAATCTACTCATCTGACAAAGCGCTAATATCCAGAATCTACAAAGAACTCAAACAAATTTACAAGAAAAAAACAAACAACCACATCAAAAAGCGGGTGAAAGATATGAACAGACACTTCTCAAAAGAAGACATCTATGCAGCCAACAGACACACCAAAAAATGCTCATCATCACTGGCCATCAGAGAAATGCAAATCAAAACCACAATGAGATACCATCTCACACCAGTTAGAATGGCCATCATTAAAAAGTCAGGAAACAACAGGTGCTGGAGAGGATGTGGAGAAATAGGAACACTTTTACACTATTGGTGGGACTGTAAACTAGTTCAACCATTGTGGAAGACAGTGTGGCAATTCCTCAAGGATCTAGAACTAGAAATACCATTTGGCCCAGCCATCCCATTACTGGGTATATACCCAAAGGATTATAAGTCATGCTGCTATAAAGACACATGCACACGTATGTTTATTGCAGCACCATTCACAATAGCAAAGACTTGGAACCAACCCAAATGTCCATCAATGATAGACTGGATTAAGAAAATGTGGCACATATCCACCATGGAATACTATGCAGCCATAAAAAAGGATGCATAGTATGTCCTTTGTAGGGACATGGACGAAGCTGGAAACCATCATTCTCAGCAAACTATCGCAAGGACAAAAAACCAAACACCGCATGTTCTCACTCATAGGTGGGAACTGAACAATGAGAACACTTGGACACAGAAAGGGGAACATTACACACCAGGGCCTGTCATGGGGTGGGGGGAAGGGGGAGGGATAGCATTAGGAGATATACCTAATGTAAATGACAAGTTAATAGGTGCAGCGCACCAACATGGTACATGTATACATATGTAACAAACCTGCACATTGTGCACATGTACCCTAGAACCTAAAGTATAATAATAAACAAAAACAGTCCTTCCTACACACTACACCACTTCTCTGTGCTTTAAAAGTCTTGGAGTGTTTTTAAAAGTTTTATCTCTATTAATAGTCTTCATTATGGCATACTACAATGATTGATTCAAATAGCAAAATGAGATGATATAAAACTTCTTTGTAAAGTATAAAGTGCTCCAAAATATCAAGTAGTAGTAGTATCATGACAATGATGTAGATGATAATGATAATAACAGGAAAGGGAAAAGTATGTACTTTGGGTTCTTTGTCGCATTAATATTTCCATGCTGTTAAATGGGTCAGTTAATGTAAATTGTAGCCACTTACTGGAAATTGGGAGGAAGCCCTGGGTTTTTATTCTTATTTTTTTCCTTCAATTTTTTGAGTACAATTAAAATGGACAGATTTTCAGAGGTAGTTACTATACTTACTTAGAAATTACGGCTGTATATGTATACAGATACATACCCTGGTATAGGATGGTAATTGACTTGAATAAATTTGTGGTCTTGCTGGGACAAGTCTATGCAACACTGGTTTGTATGAAAACTGCATGTGGAACTCTGTTCTATGGGCACTGATTTCCTGGCTGATTTGAAGTCTTCTCTCCTTTTCTCCTAATTGTTCTTTCAGCTGAAATTGAAGTCCAGTTAAAGCTTCTAACATATTTCTCTTCTTTTCTTCTCACTATTAGTGGATTTGGAAAAAAAAGGAGCACTGTAAAACACATACAAAATAATATTTTATCACCTGAGACTACATACTATAAAATAAATTTAGTAAATGATAAGGGAGGTATTTGAAATAGAAAACAAACTCATTATTTAATGGTTATGGTTCATCCATAAAGAAGTAATTCTTAATGTTCAAGTTAAAAAAAAAAAAAAAAGATGAGAAGAAACAGTTGGCATTCAGCTAACAATTGTGTTTGGAGATTTGTGCCTGACTTTGTTATTCTGAGCAAAGCCAGGTACCAGTCTCTTGGGATTATGTACAAAGGCAAGAAAAAAAGTGGACATGAACAAACCTCAAAGGTGACTGCTGGGTTAATAAAACAGTCTGTTTTCTGTTCACCCACTCTTGCTCTCAGTGTGCAAGTATATTAAAATATGTCAAAAGAAAAACCATTCACTGTGCAAAAATAATTCAACTACAAGTCACAATTTCCAGCTGGTGGAGTGCCTTAGTGTATTTAAGTGCACTAACAAGTGACCCATACATCTCCCCGGATGAAAGTTGTATCCTCATTAAATGAGAAACAAACACAAAATAGGAACAACTGTCACACAGAAAAACAGATCACAATGGATACCGCATTTCCCACACTCAATTTCTGGCTTGAGCTATGGCAGACTGAAGAACAGTGCTGTCCTGGAAGTAACCTCTTAAAAGGGACTGAAAGTAAAACAAGGAAGCTGTTGGGGGACCTAAATGTCTTGCTAATAGCCACCCAAATTCTCATTCAGAGTTTCTGGGAAAATATCATTTTCTTTCTGGGCCCTAAAAACTCCCATATTAGGTAAGACATTATATAATAACACTAATGTGAAGTAACTGGAATAAACAGACCCAACCCCCAAGGAATTTAGAATTAATGCTGTAAGTTATATTTTTAAATAACTCTGTTAGATAAACTCTGGTTTTAGTGTTTATAAGATATCATACCACACCCTGGTAAATGATGGTACTTGATTGAATAAATTTGTGGTCTTGCTGAGACAAGTCTATGCAACACTTTGTATGAAAACTGCATACCTTTTACTTTCTGATTTTCTCTAGGGAACTAAATCATTGATAGGACTCTGAAAAGAAAAAAAGAGAGAGAAGTTACTGTTTTTTAACTTTAATAATACTGTTCTTATTTGATTCATACGTTGTACATTATTATAAGGCAAAAACATACATTGGATGTTCAATGTGATAAGTTGCATCTTATACACAACAGGACGTACAATAGGAGCATGTGTCTCCAAAAGGCTGATAGACAATATCTGGAATAATAAGGGAACACTACTTGAGAGCAAATAACTGATTACAAAAGTATGGTGCTAACAATTATTTCAAAGTAGGGTAAGATGTTCCACTTGTATACAGTCAACACCTTTGTTCAAACATTTTCATACCAATTAGCACACACTAATTTCCTGTTTACTATCCCCTCCCTTCAACTAGAATATAAGCTCCTCAGGGTAAAATTCATTGTATGTTATTTCTTATATCATTAGAACTAGTACAGCCTCTGGCACATAATACATACTCCAAAATTATTAATTGGTTGTTTGGCTAACTGATTATAGCTGTACACATGACAATTGGTGCCCAAGATTGAATTGTCAACCTCCTAATGGAAGATAGTAGAGGAACTGGAAAGGGAAGATGTTTCTAGAAAGAGACTAATGTTTTCTATGACAAACTGTAGCCCAGGAGCTATGGATATATGTGTAGAAAAAAAGAATCACACGGCTCTAAATTATGCTTTAAACTAGAATATATAAAACAACCATTAAAACGAAATTGAAGCCCAATAGAGGAATGTAGGTAATAAGGGATCAGCAAACCAATCTAAAGAAATTAAAATGTCTAGGCCCAGAATAATTATGTGAGCTTGGAAACAAGAAAAGTATTTGAGGAACCAAAGTTAATGATAAGAAAAACTTATTAAAAATAGGAAAAGATAGATTTTAGAAACCAAGAGCTAGTGAGCTTGATTTTTAGGCGTCATGAAATTCTAAAGCAGATTGATTATTAAACAGCTGGTCTATGAATTCATGAAAAATAAAGTGGAACTCACTAGGAGATAGGGAGCTGGACTCAAGAGAGTATTGCATGAAGACAAAAGTCCTTGGTTCATATTCTGAATGTGTGCTTCCTCTTACTTTAATGATTTTTCCTTTTCCCTATTTCTGCCAGTTAAACTATATCTCCCCTCACTGCCACAATAAGTACTAACTCCTAGTACCTGTAAATATGAACTTATTTGGAAATAAGGGTCTTTGCAAATGTAATTAAGGTACACATTAAGATGAAGTTATATTAGAGTAGGGTGAGCCCTTAATTCAATATAACTGGTGTTACAGGAAGAGGGGAAGAGACACAGAGAACATGGACAGAGAAAGAAAAGAATCCCAAGTGATGAAGAAAGCAGAGATTAGAGTTGTGCTAGGAGGCAAGCTTGGAATTCTCCCTCTAAGCTCTCAAGAAGGAACCACTCCTGCTGACAACTTGATTTGAGAATTCTGGCCTCCAGAACTGTGAAAGAATAAATTTCTGTTGTCTTAAGTCACCCAGTTCGTGGTCATTTGTTATGATAGCCCTAGGAAATGAGTACACCATCCTATAAAAAGGAGTCAGTGATATATCTTCGCCAGGTGATTGTCAGGAGGATTATAATAAAGCATAAGTAAATATTAATTTCAGCAAAGCTTTTTACTAAGATTCTTATAATGCGTTCACTGATAAAATAAATCTGTGTAAGCTCAATTATTAGTTAGGTTCAAAGTTGCTAAAATTGCCATTCCCAAAGACAGCTGATTAATAATTCAACATAAACTTAATCTTTCCCAAAATGTTCACTTATGGATATAGTGAAAATAACTCTCAGGTCTCAGATTTCTATCATTTAAGGCCCTTTATAGACAAACGGACACAAGTTTTGGAAAGTCACCTGAAGTAATAATGTTAATGATGGACACAGAACCTTTTGTTCATCATTAGTTGTTCAACATATTTACAGGACTTAGAGAAGTACATAGAATGGATGCTATCCAAATAAGGGAGAAAAAAGTAAGTTAGGAAAAATAAAAGTAACACATTTAAAAGGAAAACTCTTGTTATCTTAATAAATTTATTATCCTAACAATATAATTTAGTAACCATTATTAATAGTAATTTGATACTTTAAACTTCAAACAGTGCTTCACACATAATAGATACTCAGTAAGTTACTGTTATTATTAATAGTATGATAAGCTAGAATGATGGGCCAAACCCACTTCAGCAAAAAACACACAACATTTCATTTGGGCTCAAAATTTAAATGGATATCAGGTAGAAAATATCCAGGCTCATCATTAACTCATAGGAAGTAGATTTGGAGATTTCAGTTGATCAAAGTTTCAGTGAATGCATCCAAACAGTGTTTTGTGAGACCTCTAAAACAAAAATAAAACAAAATAAACAACAAAGGTGAGAATTTAGGATAAATCAGTAGATGTACGTAAGCCCATGACAATTTGCAAAGGGCAAGCGTAAGGGGGATTGTTTTTCTAAAAGCAGCAATTCTCCTCTGTAAATTTGAGAGACGTTCTGGATGCTGAGGGCATCTGGATGCTGTGGGGGTGAAGTTCCAAGGGAGATAGAGAGTTTCTGCACACTCCCATCCTACACTTCCAGAAGATGAAGAGACGTAGGTCCCCACGGCATGCGAATCTGAGGAAGAAGATCTCTTGGTGAAAGACCTTTCTTCTGCCACCTAGAAACAACTGATGCTTCACAAAAGCAGCATCCGAGAAATGCAAGAGCGGTAAAAAATTATCAGAGGCTCCCTCGGCTGAGACTGAAGCATGCAAAGAAGGATGACAGAAATGTGAAGAAATCAAAGAAAGACATCAGCTAGGAAGGGACATTGAAACATCTCACTCTCAAAGAACCAAAGGAAACCCCCCTCCCCGCCACCCCCCAGTAATGGGGAGAGAGGACATTTGACAGAGAATGAAGACAAAGACATCAGAAGAGAAAAATTTCCCCACACACTGACTGTCATGAGCATGAGGGATAGCCAAGAAAAGTAAGGTAGATCTAATGTCAGTAGTGTGGTCCTTTGTTAATTAACCTTCCCTTTTTAAAAGCTGTTAGAGGTATCACATGTAACGTGGAACCTTCTGGATGTTAAGATGTATTTTTCTATATATTGACTAGGAACACGGAGCCTATAATACTCATCACAGAAGTAATTCAGGCTCTTTAGACCTCAGTTATTTCTAATACATGGTTTCAGACAGTTTTGGATACAAATACACTCGTTTCCTGTGGCTGCTTTTAAAAAAATTTACCAAAAACTTCGTGGCTTCAAACAACATACATTTTTTGCTCTTATACTTCTGTAGTAGAGAAGTTTGAAAGTAGTTTCCCTAACCTAAAGTCAAGATGTCAGCAGGATAGAGCTGGCTTTTTAGGAGACTTTATGGGATAATCCACTTTCCTGCTTTTTTCAGATTCTAGAAGCTGCCTATATTCTTTGGCTTGTGGCCCCTTCCTCCATCTTTGAAGTGTGTCACTCCAACCTCTGGTTCCATGGTAAGATGTCCTTCTCTTTTACTCTGACGTCTGCATCCCTCTTATAAGGACTGTGTGATTGCTTTGGGTTCACCAAAGATAACCCCATAAAAATCTCCCCACCTCAACATCCTTAACTTAATCACATATGCAAGTTTCTTTTGCCATGTATAGTAACATCCACAAGTTCCGGGGATTAGGACATGGACATATCTGGGGGTTCATTATTCAGCATACCACATCCACTTTAAAAAGAAACATTATAGGGAGAGAATATAGTATAGAGTGAAAGCATAAACCAGCTTGCTTGCTTCACAGACACTTAGAGTGCTTTTTATATGCCGGATGTTTTTATAAGTGCTTAACAAATATTAGTTCATTATTACTCTCTACAGCCCTAAGGCATAGGCATAATTATAATTCCCCATTTTTCTGATGAGAAAGCTGAAGTACAGAAAGGATAAGTTACTTGTACATGGCTTTGTGGTTATTTAGAGCTGGTATGAATCCAAATCATGCCTCTTAACTAGGTGACCTTGACACAGTATTTTCACTGGAAAGAACATATTTTACATGGTTGGTGTGAGTATTTAAATCAAATAATGTATATAAAGTGTTTATCACAGTTCTTGGCTCAAAATTTACTCATTACATGGTAGATAGTAAAATAACTATGTTAGAGACATCGACCAAAAAAATGGAAAAGAAGAATAAAAATGGTTAGGGAACTAGAAACACTATCATCTTAAAAATGGTAGTTTAGCTTGGAGAAGAAAAGAAGTATATGGGGGACATGATAGCTGTCTTGAAATATGTGATGAACTTTCATGTGAAGGAGAAGTAGATTTATTTTAATGTTCCCCCATAAAACCAAACTAAAACCTAAGGGTGGAAATTACATGGTGATAAAATCTGGCTCAAAAAAAAAAGGAAATATCTAATAATTAGAGTGTTACACCAATGAAAAAGGCTGCCCCAGAGTTTTGTAAGCTTTCAGTAAGTTGAAATGTTCAAGCACAAGCTAAATGACTCTCTGTAGTATATAAAATATAGAAAGGATTTCAACAATGAAAGGAATATTAAAATACATTCATGCATTTATTCAGCAAACATTTACTGACCATCTTCAGTGCACAGTGCCTGTAAGGCCCCTTACAACTCTAAAAATAATAGAATCTACTATTCTATGAATGAGCAAATAAGAGCACATGTCCCCAAAATGTACAGAATTTCTGGCTGATTCTCATTGAAGGGTCTACTGATTCTTTCAATCAGGTTCTCTAGTTTGTCTGGCATAATCTGCAATAAGCTTTATTTTTGCAGTCACTTATCACTAGTCACAGGAAGACTTCTTCTACAGTAAAGAATCAGTTCTTAATGGGAAAATCACTCAATTTTATATTCTGATGAAAGAGACTTTTCTCGAAAGGAAAGAAAAGGATTTTATTTCATAATAGTTGTTTTTTCTTTCAATCTATGCAAACAAATGTAATAACATCTTTTAACCAAAAAATAAAAAGAGGATTCCTCTCATTAATGTGGAGCATTTGCCATCCTTGAAAGAATCCAACAAAAATAAACCACTCTGTTGGACCCACAAATAAATTAATTATGGTGGAAACCTATTGAGTCTGATTTGTCCTGGGAACTATTAAGAGGTCGCCTACCTACTTCTCATTTAATCTGCTTGGCTAAATAAGATTGCTTTGTTGGAGAACTACCTGAATTACACACAGAATCCAAGAAAGTCTCCAATTAGTGACCAAAATGTCCCCAGTGTCTATACCATCCATACAACATTTCACCACATAGCAGCTGATGGCATTTATTATACAGCTGTTAGTAAGTGTCAGAATTAACCAGACAATAGGACAGACCTCTCTGTGATTTTTGCTGCTTACAATACTTTCTTAGCAGAAGATACAGAATAGGAATAATAATAACCCAAATACAAGTTGATTTTAATCAGCTCTTACCATGTGATGGTATCATCATAGGCAATTATTTCAATGACCATGTCAAGCAGGAACCCCTCTTATCCTATCTAAAGAATGTGATGGAGCCAAAATTAAAACAGGGATGTGGAGTTCTCGAACTATTATTGACTGATAAACTGCTTCCACAATCTTTAACCCTTTCCCTAACAAAGACGAATAAGTTAGAAGAAATACTGAAAAGTAATTACAAATCTGTATTTTGATCTCTTTTACAGAAATAAACAGTGTGCCAAAGATGGGATTAGAACCTAGTTCTCTAGTTACCTATGGTCCAAATAGCTACCAATTAAATTAAATGTAAAAAGCATTCTCAGCCCTGTGGGCTAGCCACATCACTGAGTTATTAAGTATCATGCAAGATTCTGTATAGGCAAGAACATTGCTCTAAAATATGGTAAATTTCCTTCTCTTTCCTTTCAAAATGCCCCAAGGCACTCGTATACATTGTGGACACCACCGGCCTGAAAATTCTCAGTTGAGGGAAAAAGAAATTCAAAATCCTTGAATTTATAAGAGCACTAAAAGCATCTAAAATGATAACTATTTTGCCCCTTTAACACCAAAAGATCAACTGATTTTTATTTTTCTCTTAGAGTTGACCTTTATTTAACCCATGGCATGCCAAAGTTATGGCCTGAAGCAATTTTTTCAGTGACTGCCTTGACTTGGGACAAGAATAGACATTTCACTCAACCTGTCTCTGAATCATCATTCCATATCACTACTGATGGTCAGTCTAACAAAGAAAAACCGTTTTCAACATTTAGAAAACACTAAAACTTTCTGTTGAATTATTTATTCCCTCCATTTCAAATATGTTCGGACCTGCAAAATGTTTGCAAATTCTAAAATTATCAAATGTTTTCTCAAAGTTTTTATTAAGCTCTTCAATAAAACGTTTGTATTCAGTTATGTATAAAAAATAATGAGCTCATTGTGCCTGCATCATAAAAAGCTAAAACCATTTCTTTTGATCAGTTGACTACCTGCTGGCATCTTTTCCTAATGGGGAAATTAATTTTAAGGCTTTGTGGTACCTCTTTTGCCCCCTATATAAGTCCTGCACCTACACACAATTGTTCAGGACACTCTCACTATTTTGAATGTAATAAATGAGGTATATCTAAAGAATTTAGACATGATTAGTGGTGTCTAACACTTTTCCTCTAACAAAAACAAATTCAATAGTTGCATATTATGAAAGATTACAAAACGAAAGAGAAACGTGCAATGATACAGTAGGAGGTATTTAATTTAGAGATTAAGAATTTATGTCTATAAGTGCTGGGAGGCACATCTGTGAGTTATCCAAGGGAGAATGCAGATTCTCTGGAGGTTTATAATGACACAAATAGCTATGTTTCTGGGCTGGCATAAATGGGATCCTGGTTATAGGTCGGCAGCATAATAAAATAACTATCTGTGTCAAAAAGTGTAGCTCAAGGATTTCTACAAAAAACTTTCAATGACAACAGTATTTATATGAGCATAATTTAATATTAGCACAAGCATTTTATTGTGGATCATCTTTACCCGATTTTATTTCCTGAGCAGCATTGATCTTTAGAAAGTCAATGAAAAATGAATCAATATCTACCACACATTAAGCACTTTGCTAAGCATTTTATTTTTTATATCCTTCAATAAATTTATTAATGCTTCCCATTTTTACCAAATAGAGAAGCTGAAACTCAACAATCATAAGCAATTTGCTCCATGCTACACATTTAAGAAGTGGTATATTTAACCCACATACATTTGACTTGAAAACAAATACCCCTAAACTACATTACACAGAAAAATAGTATTAGCGATAATTGAGAAAAACATGGATCCAGCCAATGCAATAGGTCCGGAAAGATAAATATGAATTAAAATTAATTTTAAAATATGCATTTATTAATTGTAAATGATACAAATAACTACATAGAAAATCTATGAGAAACAACAAGAAAAATGAAATGAGAGCTTAAACACAATAAATTTAATGAATTAACCAAATCATACGTACAATATTTTGAATATATGTTAAAAAAACACTGAATTATACACTTTAAAAGTGTGAATTTTATTGTATGTAAATTGTATGTCATTAAAAAGTTAAATAAAATGATTACACTAGCCAGTTAATATGGGGGGTAAATGGAGTGGAAATGAGGACGATTCACTGATAATATGAATGTAAAAATTTGAACAATTTTTCTAGAGGGTAATTACATTTTATTTATCAAAATCCAGTTATTATATTTTTTAAATCTAAAGAGTTAATCAGAGATATGGCTTAGGTTTATATGCAATAAAATTTATCATAGTCTTGTTTGAAATATGTCTCCCAAAAGGAATTTAAACAGTGGAAACTATATAAATCCAGGAATTTCTAAATATAGCTTGATACATCCATATAAAGTCATGGTTCAGAATAGTTAATTACATTGGAAATGCTTACAATGTTAAGTAAAACAGACAAGATAAAAAAAAAGTAACAAAAGGTTAAAAAGAAATTAGAGCTGCAGTGAATGTTATGAGAGAAGAGGATTTTTTTGCAAAAATATATTCGGTAAGATAAAGAAAACTGATGCAAAGGTGCACCTGGGCCTGGGAATGAATTCTTACATTTGTTGGTGGAGAATAGGCTGTGACTGGTATAACAGAGAATCAAATGCTTTCTAGCTTGTTCTGTGTTTGTAGAACCCCTGTGTTTCAGGGAAGAAGATGGGCTGCTATTCCATATCACTTTTTCTCAGATAACCAAGACTTCTCCCTCCATGGAACCTTTGCAAAAGCTCCTTTCTCTCCATGGAATTTTCTTTTCCTAGATTTTGACTTGGATGGCTCTTGATGCACACTCCACATTCACATCTTCACTGAAAAGTCACTAGTTCAGTCAGGCTTTTTCTGCCCATTCATAGCAGCATGGCATCACCTGGGAATTTGTTGGAAAGACAGAATTTCATGCGCCACCCAAGACTTACTGAATTTGAATCTGCATTTTAACAACATCCCCAGATGATTCTCATGCACACTAAAATTTGAGAAGCACTGTCCTTACAGTCTGTGATAGAGACTGCATGCCAACTCCCTGCATCATTTTCTCCATAGGACTTATGCATATCTAAAATTATTTATTTGCTTTCTTAAACATAGTTTCATTAGCGTAGAATTTGTTTTGTCTTTTGCCTGTGTTCACAGTTCCTAAATAGTGCTTAATGTACTGCTGGGACCCAATGAATATTTGTTGAATGAAAGCACAGAATAGGGAGAGGTATAGTTCAGTAATTTTGATTGAAGAAATGCCATTTTATATCTTCACTATCTAAATAACTCTGTCTTTGGGGCCTCAACTATTGATTAAAGCTATAAGAGCTAATAAATTGTGTTCCAGTCCAATGCATCATGTGCCTGTAATATTTACTGGTTCTATAAAAAACCCTACCTAATAACTTTCAGAAGGATAACCAGTATTATTATATGTAAAAATAAAAGTAGGTTGCTCAAAAAGTTAGAGTATTGCCATGTGACTCAGCAATTGCTCTTCTAGGTATACACCCAAGAGAATTGAAAACAAATGGTCAAACTAATCTTATACACAAATGTTCATAGCAGGATCATTCATAAGAGCCAAAAAAGTAAAAACAGCCCCAAATGTTTATCAATGAATGAATAAATCTGCAAAATGAGGTATATACCCTCAATGGAATATTATTCATCCATAAAAAGGAATAAAATACCATTGATGTTACAACATAAATGAACCTTGAATATATTACATTAAGTAAAAGAAGCCAGATACAAAAAGCTGCATTTTGCCACATATTGCAAAAGCCACATACATGAAATGTCCAGAATAGGCAAATTCATAGAAACAAAAAGCCAGTTAGTGGTTGTCAGAAGCTGGAAGGAGGGAGAAATGGGGAGTACCTGCTAATGGACACGGAGTTTCTCTCTGGGGTGACGAAAATATTCTGCAATTAGATAGTGATAATGGTTGACATCATTGTGAATGTACTGGAAGTCCTTAAATTGTACACTTTAAAATAGTTAAGATGGTGAGTTTTAGGTTATGTGAATTTCACTTCAACAAAAAATAAATATATAGAAGCAAATTACTATTTTAAGACATAGTGGCATTAAAATATATTGACTTGCTATCCAGAAATTTTGTTTTACAGACTCACTATTTCAGAGGTCAGGGTGCCAAGTGATTAATATTATGTGACGATTATCTTTTTCAGATAGAGATAAGACAGGGAAATAAGGTAAAAGAAATGAGTCTGGGATTTGCCTAAGCCAGGACTCAAATTCCTTTGATCCTTGGCTAAAAGCCCTGATTGGTCCAAAAGGTCAAATGGAAAGGAAAAAGCAGTCAAGAATAAATCAGTAAAATAAAAAATTCATTAAAATGTAGCTATTGGGAGGAAAGGAAATAACCTTCCTTTCTTCTACTAAAGAGTGAATTGACAACCTAATTTTCCGAACAGGTAACAAATGTATACCTGTAGCTAGGTGCCCAGAATTTCTTCTCTACAGGGAAATGTTGGAAATAAATTATGGAGGAGTCTTCAGACTTACTGAAGCCACTGAAATTGTAATTGTTGTTACAATCGCAAGGGTTTATTAAAGATCATCAGGAAACTTGGCATTAAAAAAGTGTTTGGATAGATAAGACCCCTGTTTGCACTTTAAGCCTTTACTGTTAATTACATGTTACTGTGATTAAGCACTTCAGAAGTGACTTTTATGAACTGTGCTATTATTTCATTTAATAAGAACTTGTTATAAAGTCACAGGTTAACAAAAGTTCATTAATAAGTTCAATGTTTGGAACTTAAAAAGCATTTTCCTATGGAGCAATGTTAGCCATGGTGGTTAGGTTTCTATGTAAGTGGGGTCTAAGAAATCAGGTAAGCCATACACACCTGCTCCCGTAACACTAAACAGCACACTACACGTTTTAAAAGATTTCCATGGAAACATGCATTCAGCATGCTGGGACCAAGACATCTCTTCCCTCCACTGCATTAGTGATGCTTGTTCATTAGTTCATCACTGAATCACTCATTCAACAAGCACTGGCAGTCTCTGCTATGTACCAGGCCCTTTAGCAAGTTGTATTCCTTTTTATCTGCCAGGTAGCAGGCTTTCTTCAACTTGGAGGAAGTAACCATTGGTTTAGCATATGAACTCCAGCATAATAAGATGCAGAAGATGAGGTTCTAGGGCAAGTAGAAGCAATGAAGGTTGAGGATGACTGAAACAAGGTGATGGCAAGTGAATGATTATTTAGCCCAGCTGCCTATGCCCCTTTCCCCCACTTTTCTCATTGTGGCCAACACTGGTGTTAGTGTGGAAACTCTAGTGGATGACAACAATAAATGTCAGCTATGTAATAGATGCCCTTTCCTGCTTCATTCTCCCTTAGAGCAGTGCCCAGGGTTGGGAAATGCCAAGTAGCCAAACAAGCGTGAGAACTGAGATCTACATTTTTTTAACCAATCCCCCCATCTTACTTGAGAGTACAAATCAAAAAGAAAAAAACAGAGAAAGGAAAACATTAATGAACATATATCCATAGGTATGAATGTTATATATCAGGGATTGTGTGAAACAAAAACAAGCAATTGCTGAACTCACATTTTTTTAAAAAACTACAAGTTACCAACTAACTAAGATCACCACCTAGTGGCCCCAGCAAGATAACTGCACTTGAACAAGATGCATTGGAATTCAAAAATATTGGGGGTTTGTTGCAAGAACGTAAGGTAACATTGAAACACTGAAGCCTCTCCTTTTGTCCCTTGGATCCAACCTCTCCTTTTTCTTTCATTCTGAGTCAGTTTCTCTTAGTTTATGATTCCAGTTTGTCTTGAAAGCATTCTATTTGCAGTTACCTTTACTCTAATCTTTGCAATTAGCTACCTTGTCATCTTTTGAGTTCCTCATCTTTTATGATACACCACAAGCCCTTCTGAGTCTTGCCTGAAATAGTGGGTTTAAACATCATTTTTGTCATGCCACTTCCCTACAAAAAAAAAATTGAATGCTTACGTGGATCCTGTTGTCACTTATATCAAGCCTAGTCTAACCCGCATATCCCCACACTCCACTTTTGCAAACATAATGACTACCCACTGGGTACTTTTCTTTATTGATGATTCACCACACTCAAATCTCAAACACAACCGCCCTTTTTATCTATTTCTGAGTACTTTTATCCAACTCAAATTCCACCTTTTCATAACTTTTCCCCTACTACTCCTATCATGTTCACTTCCTTCTTCTCTAAGTTCTTACATTCATGGTTATTAACACCAAGTTTATGATTTAATTATTGTCTAATTGTTTTATAAGTATTATGTCTGCAAAGGAAGTTCCATGGTTTAAATGTGTCTATATCTGCCACAAATCTTAGCATGATATTAAACATAACACAAGAGCTCAAAGAATAAATGACTGACATAGAAATTGATAGATTAGAATTCCTGCAATTAAAGGACTTTTACTTGTCTATGGGTAAGTGACAAGGAAAGAAGAAGGAGAGTACAGAGTGGGGAAAGATTGCTGGAACTATATTCCATGAGTGGAAAAAGATTAATTTTATCCACCTTTATTATGTAAAATGCCAGTGACAAATTGAATACAGAAGTATCTCCCAAAATGCCAGGATACATTTAAACATATTCCAAAACATATAGTATAATATAACCACGAAAGTTTTTAACGGAATATAGTTACTTTGGGTGCAGACAGTGAAAGCAGCTCACTAAGACAAAGAGAGGGAAAAACGGGGGAAAAAAGAAATTGTTATTAAACACGTAATGAAATGTTAACTTGCGTTCTAAGGTAGGACAAAGTTTTACTTCTTGGGCAGCAGCATAAAATCTGCTCCAGGGATGTGAATTACAGATACATTAGGCAACTGCACACTGGAAATAGCAAGACTGGGAGAAAGTTCTATGCACTCAAACTTTGGCGTATAATTCAACCAACTTTGAATGTGAATGGAAATATTTTACCCCCAAAATGTGAATAATAAAACAAATAAAATATTAAATAATCTACTCAAATGAAGAAGTCTGCAGAATAAGTAATGTGAACTTGAAAAATCTCATTAAGTGTCACCAGAATTCTATTTCTAGTGCAACTGCAAGTAGTTTTATAACTAGGTCTCCGGTAAAATAATTAGACTATTTTAAGGGGTAGCAACTGACTCTATCTTGAGGAGAGGAAAGAAAATGCTTCTCCTATGTAAATTTTCCCCCAATTTTTCAAACTGACATTTTCAAAGGCATCATAGAAGGACAATTACTTCTATGCTGTATATATTGCTGTTTTACCACAAAAGAGCACTATGTATGCAAGGCACTGTGCAAGCTATGGTAGAGGTAAACAAAGAATGCAAATGGCCTGCATTATATCCTCAAGTATCTTACTAGGGTGAGAAGATCCACATGTATTCAATAGATAATAAATAATTCCATAATTAATTTTTAAGTAACTATACCACATATTATGCAGACAGCCTGCATTTTCATACTTCAACAAATATTTCTTATAACAATTAGAAAGATGTTATAAGATGTTTTGTAAGTACAAAGTAAATCCATTACTCAATTGGCCCTCAGCAACAGTGAGTATAATAAGAAATGGACAGCAGGTACCTCAATAGAGATGAAATTACTTGATGAAAGAAGTATAATCTGTGATTTATCTTAAAATGCAGGTGTGGTTTAAATATGCAGGGTTGCAAGGTATTAGAGAAAGCATTGGAGGCAGACTTATAACATACAAAGGCACTGAGTTGATAAAGCAAGGATGGGTGTGAGAACTTAGTTCATTCCTTTTAGTATGATGTATAGAAAATGTGACATGAAACAATAGGCAATGATGTTGGAAAGCTGACTTAGAACTACAGTATGGAAGATATTAAATTCCAAGTTAAGAAATTTGGCTTTAATCTATCAAACTAGGAATGATGGAAATTTTTGAGCAGCTAAGACCATCATGGTTGTGCTTTGGAACAATTAGGTAGCAGTGCATGAATTGGTCTTGAATAAGGAAGCATGGAGAATACATTAGTTTAGGAAAGAGGTAATGTTGGCGGAATGTATGGTAGTGACCGAGATAGAATGGAAGGGACAATTCCAAAAGATCCTACACAGAAAAAAGAAAATTGACTGAGACGTGGTTGACTCAATTAAATATAAAGAGCTATCAAGGATGAACTCAAAACTAATGCCATTTAGAGAAACGAAGACCAAAAGAGGGTAAGGTTGGTGTCTCCGGGGATTGGACAACTTCAGTAAGACATATTTGCAGCTTGAAGTGCCTTTCAGAAGAAAATATCCAGCTGACAGTTAACAATATTCAACAATTGAGATGAAAGCTAAGTTGTGATTTGCAAACCATCAAGAGTCAGTATAAAAGAACTGAGCAAACTGAAATCTCAGAGCTTGTACAGGACAGCAAGGAGAGCCACCCTGATACCACAGAGGCCCAGTAGTGAAAACAGATCATGAGAAAATGTGACTAGGATCAGCTAGCTTCCCACATCCCCACCCTGCATTTGGTCCTCTTCAAATATGATAGGGATTTACACATTGGAGAATTTAAGCCAAGCAGTATAAAAATCTCCCAATAAGAAAGGTATAAGGAAAAAAACTCAGAAGAAAATGAGAAAATGTGTTCAGGGGATAAAAGAAAAAAACAAAGCCTGAAATTGATAACCTCAAAATAAAACAATATCTTTTATGAAATAAAAATCCAGATGCACTAAAAATGGACAAATCAATTTTTTACTCACTAAATAAATGTAAGGGACTATCTTAAAATGCAGAAATAAAAGAGGTTGATGGAAATAAAACAAGGGAAAAAATAAGATAGAGGTTCAATCATGGAAGTATAACATTAAGTAAACTACTAGGAGTCCCAAAAAGAAAATAAAGACGGCGAAGGGATGAACAAAGAATAAAGACATTATTTTTAGAACTGAAGCTCATTAGTTTCCAGATGGAAAAGGCCATCAAGCACCCAGCCCAAGAGATGAAGAAAGGAACACTATCGAGAAATTTTAGTGAAAAAAGAACACAATAGCAATACACTTTCAAAATCTGAGAGAAAATGACTTTTAGTAGATAATTATTAAATTAGTAATTAGGGAGGAGCGTGGATAGAAAAAAGGACATATTCAAAAAGGTGACATCTTAAAATTTTATTTCCCTTTTATACTCCTTTCATCCACCACTGAATGATATACCCAAGTCAATTGAGGGAGGAAACAAAAAAGGACAAGGGTGAGATTGAAAAAATAAAAACTATTTCAACAAAGAGAGAACAAGTGATACCTAAAGAACCACTGTCCCCTGGGTACACACAACAACCTGTCCAGATATTGGGACAAGAGAATGAAGGACTCCTGAAAAAAGAACCCTTCGACAAAATAAACTAAATAAATAAATATTGCCAAATACGGATTTCTTCCAAATCTCCAATGGTAGTAGATTCTGGTTTATTGGGCTTTACCTTAATTTCAACCTTTCTGACTGGTTTTGACTTAGATGAAGCTCCTGAAAACAGTACACATCTGGGCTTTGGTTTTTGTTTTTTTGAGACAGAGTCTGCACTCCACCCAGGCTGGAGTGCAGTGGCGCGATCTCGGTTCACTGCAAGCTCTGCCTCCTGGGTTCACGCCATTCTCCTGCCTCAGCCTCCCGAGTAGCTGGGACTACAGGCGCCCGCCACCACGCCCGGCTAATTTTTTGTATTTTTAGTAGAGACGGGGTTTCACCGTGGTCTTGATCTCCTGACCTCGTGATCCCCTCGCCTCGGCTTCCCAAAGTGCTGGGATTACAGGCGTGAGCCACCGCGCCCAGCCTGGGCTTTGGTTTTTTATCCGATGTAATAATTCGTGTCGTTTAGTTGATGAGAATAATTTGTTTACTTTTACTGAAAGCACTGATATATTTTCACTTACTTCCATTGTCTTTTCTCTGTTTCTATTCTTTTAGTGTTTAGCAAATGTATTTAGCTCTAGACTTTCTAACAAATCCCTATTTGTTCTATTTTTTTCTTTACCTTCAAGTACTCCAAGATTACTCATTGAATTACTCATTGAATCCATCCTCTCATTTTGCTATTACCACCACTGCACTCCGGCCTGGGCAACAGAGTGAGACTCAGTGTCAAAAAAAAAAAAAAAAAAAGTAAGAATATTGGGAATAAAAAGGCAACTTATGTGAAAGAAGACATAAATTTGAGCCTGTTTCCCTTATATTTCTAAGTAATGGCTTGTCCTCCATGTTACAAATTCATATCATGTTATGGCTTATCTATGTTGCCTTTTCTAGCCCACACACCCACACCCCACTTTTATGTTATTCCTGGTTCATTTACCTCTCAATGTTTTTGTCAAACTACTCTTTTTTTAATCCATCTAAATATATGTATAGTCTTTGAATTTATAAGGCTTTTCTAAATATACTACTAAAGCCAGCCAAAAACCACAAGAGAAAAGATCAGCTTCTAAAAAAGCAGTAACTCAAATTACATAACTTCTCTATTGCACAAACTAACATGCTCTCATGTAAAATGCAAAATAGTCAATAAAGTTGAAACTTGGGCACACTAATTTGAAATCACATTCCACATACCCAGGAAGTTAAACCAGGTTAAACCACTCCCAACAAAACATAATATATGAAACAAAAATATTTAAAGCTAGTAATGATAAAATAGTGATCAGCTTAAAAGCAATGAGAAATAGAATAATTGAAGACTTTTCATTGGCAAAAATGAGGCTAGAAGACAATGAAGTAGTAATGAGAAAATAATTATCAATTTAAAATTTTATACCTAGCTAAGCTGACACTCCACGGTGAGGGCAAAGTAAATCAACTTCTACACATACAATAACTAAAAGAATTATTCAACAAGAATATAACTGATGCCAGGGGAAGGTGTGGTTTATATGAAACAATTATGAGCACAAAAATGATAAACTATGTCAATATACCAATTTAACTATTTTTTATATAAAAAAACTAATTTTTATTTTTATAAATCAAAGCTAAACTAAAACTCTAGACTAGTGCTTCTCAAAGTATTATCATTTGATCTGCACCTGTGCATGAATTACTTGTTATTGATCTGCAGTACTTACAGAAACTGTGTGAAACTGTTTTAGATATTTGACTGCCTCAGTGTTACTGACTGAGGAAAAAACAAACTTTTACTACTGATAGTTTGAGATGTGTGTTTCTGGGTGGTAATAGCAAAATGAGAGGATGGATTCAATGAGTAATTCAATGAGTAATCTTGGAGTACTTGAAGGTAAAGAAAAAAACAGAACAAACAGGGATTTGTTAGAAAGTCTAGAGGTAGATACATTTGCTAAACACTAAAAGAATAGAAACAGAAAAAGACAATAGAAGTAAGTGCAAACATATCAGTGCTTTCAGTAAAAGTAAACAAATTATTCTCATCAACTAAATGACACGAATTATTACATTGAATAAAAAACCAAAGTCCAGACATGTACTGTTTTCAGGAGCTTCATCTAAGTTAAAACCAGTCAGAAAGGTTGAAATTAAGGTAAATAACAATAAACCAGAAATCTACTATCATTGGAGATTTGGAAGAAATCCCATTTGGCAATATTTATTTATTTAATTTATTTTGTCGAAGGGTTCTTTTTTCAGGAGTCCTTCATTCTCTTGTCCCAATATCTGGACAGGTTGTTGTGTATACCCAGCGGACAGTGGTTCTTTAGATATCATTTGTTCTCTTTTTGTTGAAATAGTTTTTGTTTTTTCAATCTCACCCTTGTCCTTTTTTGTTTCCTCCCTCAATTGACTCAGGTATATCACTCAGTGGTGGATCAAAGGAGTATAAAAGGAAAATAAAATGTTAAGATGTCACCTTTTTAAATATGGCATACAGAGAGCATTAAATGTCACTGTGTATTTACTATTTTCTCACCAAGAAAATAGTAAAGGAGCAAAATCTAGAAAACAACCCTCCTTGCATGGTGTTTTTCTTGCTACCTTTGTCTTCCCAATATTCTTACTTTTTTTTTTTTTTTTTTTGACACTGAGTCTCACTCTGTTGCTCAAGCTGGAGTGCAGTGGTGGGATCTCAGCTCACTGCAACCTCTGCCTCCCAGGTTCAAGCAATTCTCCTGCCTCAGCCTCCTGAGTAGCTGGGATTACAGGTATTTGAGACCAACCTGGCCAACATGGTGAAACCTCATTCCTACTAAAAACCCAATATTCTTACGTTCTATAATTTCTGAGGCTAGTTCTTAGCCAAATTGTGGAGAAGATGGGTATCATCATTCTTCCAGATGCCTTTCTCTGATGTACATTTTCCCCTTTAGTGGTGGCTTCCTATCACCATAAACTTTCTATCACCATAAACTTCCAGTGGCTCTCCTTCCCCTCATGCTATGATGCTTATTATTCAGTCATTTTTTTCTGTATTCCTGTCTATATCACTATATTCCTGCCACCAAACATGCAAGAACACACACACACACACACACACACACACACACACACTCTTACTTGAAAAACTTATTTTTGTTCACTTTTCCAGATCTGAAGCCCTATCCACTAGAAATCTCTGATTAACCAATTGTGGGGTGTGTTGTTTTCTCTTGTAAGTTTCCTATATTCTCACTAACACTGCACTTATCACAGAGTGCTAGAAGTTTGTTTTCTTATCCATTCACTAGCTAGACTATGAATTTCATGAGAGCTGAGGCCTAATCTGACTCTTTCATTGTTATCCTCAACGTGCTCTTTATGGCAGCATGACAAATATATAAGCAAACATGTAAGCAAATGGCAGAAATTTTCTCAAATGCAGAGAGAAGGAGATGAAAATGGTAATATAGTAACCTACAAGAAAATAATACTACACAGTTAAAGCTTGGTGAAAGTCCTGTGAAGAAACCGATAAGAGACAAATGGTCAGAATCTCGAGTTTAAAAACATACAAATTTCCAGATAATCATTCCAGTTAGCTCATTTAGAGCTTACTCATGTGTTTTCAGTCCTGCTGTCTTTATTCTGCACAATATTTCTTTTTTGGGGTAGAGTGGTGGGGACAGTTTCCCTTTGTTGTCCAGACTGGAGTGCAGTAGCACAATCCCAGCTCACTGCAGCCTCAACCTCCTGAACTCAAGCAATCCTCCCACGTAGCTGGGACTACAGGCACAAACCACCATGCCAGACTAATTTTTCATTTTTTGTAGAGATAGTGTTTCACCATATTAGTCAGGCTGGTTTCAAACTCCTGGGCTCAAGCGATTTGCCCACTTTGGCCTCCCAAAGTACTGAGATTATAGGCATGAGCCACTGCACTCAGCTTGCACTATATTTCTCAAAGACTTCATCTTCATTCCCTTTGCAGAATCTTTCTAGTTAAAATTTTCTATAAAGTAGTATACACACAAATTTACGTGACACTGTATGGATGAACTTTCCTTTTACTTTAATAGAATCTACATTAATGTGTATTAATACTAATTATATTTGGTACATTCAAGACCCAAGATCTCATTTATGCTATTGCCTTATGTGCAGCAAATTTTTAAAAGTAAGTTGATTTATAAATAATTATTAAATATACAATCTAGTTGGAAAACAGATGTGACATTTTCACATCATCTGTAAACTGAGCCAATGTCATCAATGCCATCCATATGCTCATGGAAATAATTAATAAATATTTTAGACAGGATAGAAACCATGTGCCTTTGAACAGGGCACAAAGACCAGCCACTGTAGACTTCCTTCTGAGGTAATAGGAACCCACTAATTAGGACTAGTCTGTAAGACAGCTAAAATTCATTAACAATTCTATCATCCATAACATAGATCTTTACCTTGGTCACAAAGATATCATGAAAGTTTATATCTAGAATAGATTTCTCATTTACTAATTTAGTAACCTTACATATATTAGAAAAGCAAGTGTAATCATATTATGTTTTTATTATTTTGAACTAACTGCATACAAAATATTGCCTCATAGAAAGAGTCCTCAAAAATAAATAAGAAAATAAAGTAATGGTTTTAATTAGCACTGTTCACTGTCTATATTTAAACATTTTTTTCTAGCTAACATGAGTGTATTTGAGAAAAAAATTGTTTCCTCAAGTATTGTTCCATCTTGTTTCTATCATCATCTCCACTCCCCTTAAACAGTTTGCTAAGCAATGATAAAGTTTAGATTAGCCTCTGCCCTAAGAGGTACCCATTGCAATGATGATTTACAGTATTAGTACCCTTGAGATATTAACGCACATTAAATATAAAGTGAATTGAGATGAGCTTTTCCCACAGGGGCACAATAAATAGTAAGATCCAGGTACTTAATTATTGTTGCCACTTTCTGCACTCCTAAAAATTTTCCTTTGAAGTTTTACTCTTGCTATAATCATATTAGGTCATTATGCTTCACTTTATGCTCCAAAAGCCTGTAAAGCACATTTGATGGTGAGGTCAGAATGGTTGGCTTTTTTTTTTCCATCATAAAGTATGCTGTTTCCCCTAGATCAGCAAAACATGCATAGCAGGTGATAAGATGTACTGCAGAGAAGCCAACGGCATCATTTTAAGGAATTAGTGCATAAAGTTGGCCTATGAGTCAAACAAATGTATGTAATCAACATTACTCATGGAAATCCCCTAACTCTGCCATAAACCATATCCTTTAGTGCTGTTTATATGGCACTGTTCAAAAATGCTATTTCTTAATGTTTTCTTAAGGATTTGAACAAATTTCTGCTTCTTGGGTCTGGCATCAGGTAAAGTAGTTGGCTATTCAGGTCTACAGTGAATTTTTTTAAATATGCAAAAAAGATCAAAGCTTAGAATATTATCAGCTAAGTATAACTCTCGAAAAACTGAATATGCTCAAGGATCAGGTCTAATAAAGTTAATAATTTTTACAGCTTCATCAAAGGCAATCCTAAGTAAAGTTGACATTGTTTTCTTTAACTGTGAGTGCATGGCAGTGAAGAATATAATGACTGACTAGCAGTTTGGTGCCACGGCCTTCATTCATAAAAAGGCACATGCAATTTATTCACCATTGCTTTTGCACAGTAAGTGCAAATATTCAAACTGTGAAAATGGAAAATAACATTTCAGCAATAAAATGTTTTAGGAGACACCTCGGGAACCATAGAACATTCTTTGAGAACTATAGCATTAAAACAACTTTTAAACAAGCTATAGAATATTAGTTAGCTGGAAAAAAGTAAGAAATCTTTTCCTGAAATGGCAAAGCATCATTAAATTTTGTTGTGAATGTTTACAGTGAATATTTTAATTAATATGCATATAAAATTTCACCAATTGTGTTTTTTGTCTTTTATCTCATTTATCTGTCCTCTTTTCAATAGATTGTCAACTTTGTAGCTTTGTTTCATTAATTTTTAAGCTTTTCTTCAAAACAGTTTTAAGACTACTTTAGAAAATAAATTATTACAGTGCTTAAAAAGAAAATAAATGTATGCAATAAAAGCTATCATCGATTTTTAAGGTGCTTATAATCTTTTCAGTTTTTGTCAATTTTCAAAAGTTACATAATGACAAAGAGTGATTTAATTTTTGTTTACCTCACAATACCTTATGTTTAGATTCTCGGCAACAAAACTACAAACATGTGTTATGTACCAAACGAAAATAATTCTTTCCTTAATTAGAAAAAGTCTGGCCAGGCACGGTGGTTCATGCCTGTAATCCCAGCACTTTGGGGGGCCAAGGCAGGCAGATGACTTGAGGCCAGGAGTTCGAGACCAGCTTGGCCAACAGGGTGAAACCCCATCTCTACTAAGAATACAAAAATTAGCCAGACGTGGTGGCGTGTGCCAGTATTCCCAGCTACACAGGGGACTGAGGAACCCCACAAAGTGGACATTGCAGTGAGCTGAGATCACGCCCCTGCACACCAGCCTGGGTGACAGAACAAGACTCTGTCTCAGAAAAAAAAAAAAAAAGTAGGGGGGTGGGGAAAAACATTATTTGCCAATAAATGATTTCTGGGAAACATAATTTAATCATTTAAATTAAAGACTTTTCATGCCCCTCTTGTTGATTTCCCAAAAATGTAGCTTTTTTTCCTGACTGAATTGTTCTTTGAAATAATTAAAAGAAAAAGAAAATTTACCTCTTTACTTCTCATGTTCTTGTGTTATTTTTCAGAGCTTAACCTATGGTACTGTAGTAAACGCTAAAACTTTATGAATAGTGGCTTTTTAGATGCCTAAGACATCTTTAAGATTAGAGAGCAATGTTTATGAAGTAGAATACTATTGAATTAGTTAAGCAGGTAAAAGAGAAGAACAGGTCCTGAGCAGTAATAATGCAAAAAAAAAAAAGCAACAAAAAAATTAGATCAACATAAGCTCCTGATGTGTAATCACTGACAGAAAAAGCTGGCAAACCAAGCCAAGAGATAGCAGGCCAGTCAATCCAGACTAAAAGCTTAAGCTAAAAATAACTGCCTCACTAGGTCTTTGTAGAAAAATTCTACATGCTAAGGATGTCAACTTAAATGTGTCTGGTTTATGAATAAGAATATTTAAGAACAAAGGCTGCATACATTAAAGGAAATAAAATTAATATAAAAGACTGAGTCAAGTAAATGATCTGTGTAAGTTCAGAAACTTTTAGATTAAATAGTTGAAAAGCTGTGAAACTAGAATGACAGCTTTTATCCTTTATCATATTTAAAGCAGGGTGTCTATGCTTGACTTCTGTTCTCATGCTAGATATAAAAAATAAGAAAAAAAAGAGGGAAGGACAAATGTATACCATATATTGCTGCTTCTAAATCAATTACACATTGTACACAAATTGAATCACCTCTCACTTAAAAGCTAATCAGAAACATCACTATGCACAGAAATGACCTGTTTTCCACCTAAATTCTAGTACAAACCCTTCCCTTTGGGTCTCTGGAAATTTTTTTATTCACTTCTTTTTATTACTTTTACATATCAAGAGTAAATGTGGTTAGTTTTGAATCATTTATTTTGAAGGAAAAAATTACATGAAAACTGAGGTTAATAAGACTGTCAGCATTGCTATACGAAAAATTAGAAGTCTTCTTTGCCCTTTTTTGATAACTGCATTAAGTATATGAACCCAAATACTTTCTCTAATTATACACATCTTACAAATATGTTCATATTAATGGAAAACAAAAGGTATGCTATAGCTTTGTGGTAGAGTGGAAATAAATGCACCAATTATACTTAAAGTATTAAATAATGTTATAACACTGGCCTTTGAAACTAAAATAAATGTCTTATTTATAAAGCATCAGGAAAACCTCTTCAGCTCCTGCTCAAATACATTGCACATTTGAATAATGCCAGTCTCTGTAGGACTTGATATTGGACTATGAATATTTGACCTAGAATGTCATTAACAACTTATACATTTTAAAATCACATTTTGAAATGCGGCAAAACTAAGATTGTAGTGAATTTAATTTCAAAGTCATACTATCCCTCCTTTTATGCTGTATGTGGTAATCCTTGATTTTTTTGCACTGATGCTAAATGTTAATGAACAGAACCACCGTGTACCATTTCACCTGGAGCAATGAAAACATTAAAATCTCTTTAGAAGCCTGAATAAAACTTTATTTTATAAATATAATCCATGTTAAAGCTCCACCGTTTCACTGTACTTTTGAAATAAGGGCACATGGAAAATATGGAAGCGTTTCCTTTGAGATAGCTAACTAAAGCTACAAAATGAGCACGGTACAGCATTTCCAAGGAACATGGTTCAAAAGTTGTACGATTACTACTAAGGTTGTTTTATTCTCTACCACATTTGGAACAGGAAGTCTGTGTTGTTCTTGAAGAATTCTGAAAAGCAATGTCACACTCTGATGACCTCTTCTCCTCATTAAAACGTTCCCAAAGACAGCGCTCTGCATGATGTTTTGTAGCTTCAGCAGCCATGAACTAATTTGTACCTCTTATTTTGATCATGCACTGGTGAAAGCACCAAACAATATTTTTCTTTAAACACAGAGAGGTCTTTCAACAGCTCAGCATGCACTTCTACCCTCTTTTTAATCTTGGAGCACCTATTTATTTGCTCTTTTCACCACTAAATCTTCTTTGCTCCTTTCTGCCCCCTGCAAAGTGGCTAGTTAAAAATCTTCAGTGTTTTTTCTTCATAGGCTTAAACCATTAAAAGGGTATTACCATAAAAACAGAGATGAGGGCTTATAGATATAGTATGAGGAGAATTTGCATTTCTAATTTTTAATCCAATTAAACTAAGATAATATTTATTTAGTTACTACCTTTCTATAATGTGTATGATCACAAAAACCAATACAAAAAAATTGCTTTAGAAAATCAGCTTTTAGGGTTCTCTGCAAAGACTAGTTCCTCACAGTGAATATTAGAAGACTCTTTTTAAAGCTTATTTGTATGTATATGACTCATTTATTTTCCATACCTCTACACTTTCTTTGGTTCAGTTACATCAATCCTTTCCATATGTTTCTCTTTATCACCAAGAAGTGTCTTGATTATTGCACGCAGTGTATAGGAATTTGGTTTTTAAGCCATGCATTTAATTTACTCAGAAAAAACAAAGGAGAGGGACTACAGTAAAATGACATTGGTAACAAATATGACTTTTTAAGCAGTAATATTATGAACTCTATTAATGAAAACAATTCGAAGCAATTTAATAATTCAAAAGTATTGTTTTAAAATGTATATTAATTAAAGTTACATAAAACTCAAATATGCATATCTGCTAAAATTTATTAAATTATACTAGATTTCATCAAGCCTATGGTACAGCTGTAAATAGAACATAGTGCTAAGATTTCAGGTCTAGTTAAGGAGAAATGTACCATTACATACTAATAAATAGATTCTTTCTTCATCATGAAATATTTATTCTCACAAAATGTATTTACTGAACACATTGGATTTCCCTTAAACAGCTTGAAGTTAATAATGTAAACATTTCACTATTAATAAATCATAGTATGTTTTCAATCTCAATAGAAAATTGAACATTAATATTAGGTTATTTATAATGTTAACTCATTGACTTTCAAATTTTAAAAAATCAGTTGATTCTTGAATACTGTCCTAAATAAAAATGCAAGTCATATGAATAATTTCTCAATTTATTTGTAAAGCTAAACATTTGTAAGAAAAGAAATGAAATAACAGAAAGGTGTCATTTATGATGATATTATCAGTACTTAATTTTAGTGTCATTTAAGATTTTTTCAAAGTAAAATTAATTCAATTAATGTTATCAAAATAAATTATGTGACTTTTTAAAGCACCATATCTAATTCATTGATCCCTTTCACTATTCCAAATCTCTTCTCAATGAAGTAATTTTCAATGGCAAACTGGAATGTGTAAAAACTGTTAATTTCATATAATATTCCTCCAAATTTAATCAATATTTGCTGTTTAAAGTTGTTTCTTCATAAATTTGTCTTTGGCTAATTTAATCTTAAAACTTTACCACATGTTCTGTTGTGTCTCTATCATATCTTAAACATCATTTCCTCATCATGATGGACTTCAGAGTGACCAGCAATTATCACATATTTTCTTGATGATCTTTTCCTCCAAGGTAAGAGACTCATCTTGTTGTTTTTGTCTTTTAAAATAATTTTTAAAAAGCATCTGAGATATTCAACTCTAAGTTGTATTTATGTTTCTGTGTCTTTATGTTTGACAGGTCTAGTTTGAGACTTTAAAAATGCTTACCAGTGGACTTCTAAATCCTCAAGGGAAAGAAATAAACACACACAGTGCCAGCTTTCTGGGGTCACCTTACTTGCAAAAGTGTTGCTTTTCGGCATTGTTTTAATAAACTCAGAGAGACTTGGATGTGAGTATAGGCCTTGACAGTGACTCTCTCGTAAACTTGAGCAGCTATTTTATGTCTTTGAGTCTTAACTTTCCAACTATGAATTGGGTTTAAGGATTCTATTCTACAAGTTATTAAGATGATTAGAAATGATATATGTGAAGATGATTAGGGTAGATGCTAACTGGTAGTTACTCTCTATTGAGAGTTTAACTGAATTCCCCCAAACATTAAGAAATTTACACACACTCCATCAACAGTGAAATTCTACTAGAAGGGTTCAAATGTCAAGAAACTTGGGCTTTTTAGTTCACAAGTCATCTTACCTTCCTATCAATTTATAAAATTTGAACTAAATACCTAAGACATTTTTATTGATAATCAACTTAAATGATACTTGTGAAAACCCTCTGTACAGTATAAAATAGTTTAGAAGATGAAAATATTAATAAATAAATAATTATAAATTTGAATATGAATATGAATAAAATAAATGAAAATAATCAAGAATTCTAGATTTCCAAACCAGAAGAAATGCGGTCATTTGTTTAACCATGCACTTTATATGTGAAAGTAAAGAGATTCACAGTCTTTCCTCAGGTTATATACCTAGCCAAACACAACATTCATTTCTGCTACGTAAATCTGCCTCTCCAATGTTGATAATGAGATATTTTCCATCATGTACAGGATCTATTAAATTAAAAATCTGACACTGCAGCAATAAACTAGATTAAGTGTAATCAAATAAGATAAGCCATTATATTTATAATGAATTCAAAACAACAGATAACACTAAAATCAGGTGTTAGATGTACATGATATTTTATCTTCACAGACAGTGCACTGATTTTCTGATTTTTTCATAAGCATGATATTATCTGAAAGTTAGGATCCTGTTTGGGTGTACAGTTTAATGTTCCATTCTGACTTTTGTCCACTAGATGTCCCCAGTACGTCACACAGAAGCTCTGATCTCATATAGGCCCTTGTTAGGGAGAATCTGCATCTTTTTGAAGTGAGTCCTGAGATAACTCTGTCAAATGATTTTTATTCCTGAGTTCATTTCATCCTCAAAATTAACAAGCTACTAATCTACAGAGAAATGCAATCATTTAAAGATTTTTGTCTAAGAGACAGAATATAACTTTGCCAATTTAAGAAGCAATTAAAGAACATGTATATCTTCTTTTCTGAAATGCATTTAAGAAATCAAAGACCTGAAACAAGTTAAAAATCCTTAGAGAAAAAGTTCATAGCCTTGCAAAGGAAGACTCTTAACACAACTTTTAATTGTATTGATTTCAAAGGATGAATAACATTTACACAAAATAGTTCAGAAAACTTTGGTAACAGCAGGAGCCTTGTTTAATTTGAACTCTAATAAATTAAAGAAAAAAAGTAAAGGCTTGAGCGGTCACCCAACGTGTCCCCTCCTAACTCACACAAAAACCTCTGTAACAAAGGCTACGAGACTGAAATACAATAATAATTGCAACATGGGGATGTTCAATTAGAACTAAGCTTGCAAAATGCTGTCTTTTTTCCCCAAAAGCCCAGTGAGCCCATATTACAGGAGGCTTCTACCTCTGACTGAAAAATAACACTCTCTGGGGTTGCCGTGGCAGATTGCTGCACTAGAGGGCTAAGAATCTACTCTTCTAAAGCAATTCAATAAGGATTCCTACAAGGTGTCTCAAAATGGAAGCACTCAGGCAGCATGTTTCTGCCTCTCAGGGCAAGAGGTAAAAAGTTCAGCCTGTGAAGTAGAACAGTTTCTGCCCCAGAGCAAGAGAGAAAAAAAGTACAAGAGCGTTCTGATGAATTATCTCTTACTCAGAGCTAACACGGGCGTCCCAGGAACAATGGCCAAGTCTAACCAGAGTTGACAGCCTCCATTCACTGCCCAGCACTCCATCCCGCACAGTGTCAGAACAATGATCCATTCTCACCGCTTCTCAACCCGTCCTCAGCCTTTCAACAAACCTTCTCCATTCAAGAGCCACTGCTTTATCGTGCTTTCTTTGATTAAAGCTCACCTTTCATCACACTAGAATTTTATTATTATTTATTGAGTGTGCCAAGAATGGAGGTAATGTAAAACAAAAAGTTTAAATCATTGAACCTTGCATTTATTTAGTTTATGATCAAGGTTAGGAAAGTAAACCAAATCTTAAGAAACAGCTAGAAAACAATTCTGTGATAAACTAAGGGATCCTGGCCAGAATTACTCCGGTAGTTCACAGAAGGAGATTATATTTGAGTCCTGGAGAAGAAAGGTTTGTAGAAGAGAGGAAGTTTGAGATAGGCCTTAAAGGATTGGGAGAATTGAGAGAAAAAAGGTAGGCAAAAGGAGAGACCAGAAGATAAATCACCAGATGATGGTATGCAGATACACAAATGAGCATGGGATAAACAGAAGATAGAAAGAAACCAGCTGAACCTTGACCAGGCACTCAGGGCACTTGGACAGAAATGGGCATAACCCCCATGAGGCTGGATTGCAGATGTCCAAGAGACATAGATCCAAGGATAAACAAAGCAAAAGGGAGCACCATAGTGGTTTATGCTGGGGCATGATGCAATGGAAGTAATGTTCTAGAAATATCATCATAGCAGGTTAAGCACAGCAGATGAAGCAGGAGTGAAAAATTCTACCAGGAGAGGTGAAGGACTGTGAGGAAATCCATTCATTGACTATTAAAACAATCTAAGGTTTCAGTAATAAAGGCCAAGACTGG
Organism: Gorilla gorilla gorilla; assembly: GCF_029281585.2. Taxonomy (NCBI): domain Eukaryota; kingdom Metazoa; phylum Chordata; class Mammalia; order Primates; family Hominidae; genus Gorilla; species Gorilla gorilla. The sequence continues at coordinate 125,096,430 of NC_073230.2, forward strand.
AGGATTGACTTTTGGAATCTAGAAAGAGGCAACTCTGAGAAATAAAGCATGATGGAAAATCAGATAAGTGAAAGAAATGAGTGGCTCTGGAAGAGAGTCTACTCTTTGTTTAGATTCCACAGTTTAACATTCTTCACGCAAGAATAGAGCCAATTTAATCTATGTGTTCTGTTTAGTATTCCACAGAATCAATAACATGCTTGAATAAATTTACCTTTTTTAATGACTCCATCTCATAAGGAGGAATTTTAGGCTCCAAAGACTACCTCAGCATCCTTGAGAGAGCCTAGTAGATCCTCTCCAAATCCTGAATTTCTGCTGACAAGAACTTTTATATAATTTCAAAGTATTACATCATTAAAACTAATAACAAAAAAGATATGTGTATTATAAACTAAAACAATGATATATTGGCAGTGTCTTACAACATATGCATGCCAATAACTACTTTAGATGTAATGCCTAAAGGAATATGAATAACACATACCCAGCCATAGAGGCTAAATGAGAAGTCAGGTTAAAACTATCTTCAATTTTTGCCTTCCCATTTAGAACCCTCATCTGACCCTGCACACTCTGTAGTGCATTATGTGCACTGTAGCATTTCATCATTCAGCAAATGTTTATAGGGCAACCATGATGAACTAACACATCCATGAGACATGAAATTCTATCTACTAGAGGTGACACAATGTATTTCCTCAAGGAATTTGCAATCTAGCAATCTTTCTGGGCTGTCAACAAATTTCCCCCACTATCCAGATATCAGCCATTTATCTATAATACAATTATTTTGTATAAAGTATCAAGCCCTGTAGGAGACTTGGAAAAAATTATCTTATAATGTCTAGAAATTTACAATCATTATAAATTACAGAGGTTTGTAAACAGATGCATATCTATTAAAATTTAATTAATAATGCATGCTAAGTAAGTAAGTGCTGTAAGAGTTGTTTCAGAGGTTCACAGGAGGAATGTATCAGTAAGGCAGGATATAGCCAGTAAAAGTAAAAAATAAAAGACAATTATGATTCCAAATTTAAATTGCGTGAGCAATTTTAAATATCTAGAACTGTGAAAAGGAGCTGGAACAATTTAAATTAATATATTCTCATGATGTTAATGTCATAAAAAATAATCTTTATGAGGATTTTTCTAAATTTTTAATAATTTTTTAATAACTAAGTGAAAAAAGTTTCTGTTACAATGTTGTCTTGCAACAAACTATGGAACTACTCAAGTTATAATAGGTGTCTTTAGTCACCTTCTAAACAAGCCAACTCATTAATCTAAAAACATGCGCAGTACAACTGGACAAAGGTAAAATGGACAGAGTCCCTTGGGTATGATCATGTGTGCTTTGTTTTGTTTTTTCTTCTCAGCTTCTTTAGAAAAGAATGTTAATGACCACCATCCAAAGACCACTGGAAGCACAGAGGCAGTCAAAGTTGGATGTATTATTTGCTGAAGCAGGGGCCACCATATCCCATGAGGAGCTCTGAAGTATCTCTGCAAAAAGGTGATATTGGGAGCAGGTAACAGAAGTTGGGTTTGTTTTACACGATTTTTAGGGAGGGCTCAAAGAAGGACTTAGCTATAGACTGAATGTTATCAAAAAGTAGGGCTAATTCAACAATTGGATATCAATAATTTTCTAAGAAGCAGAAAAAACACAGTGAGTTTAAGGCTGCAATTGATAAATAGTCGCTCATGTTAACCAGGAGGGAAAGATACTTGGTCATTTTTGTGGTTTGCACATGGTCCTTGTTCCGATATTATTATGGTCTGGTTTGGGGTTTATCTCTTTTCATCATGATCACAGAGTGATATCACGAGATACTGGTGCCATTTAGGTTAAGCAAGAGAACACTGTGCCTTACTGTGAGTGCCAGGCTAGTAACCAGTGGGCAGCTGTCAGAGCAGCTCTTTTTCTTTCCCAAGTACAATTTTCTATGATGAAAAGATTACCTATACGGCTAGAAGAATGTACATCTTCAGAGGCCCAAGGGGTTCTCCATTTTCTTCACAACTCCCAAACAATGAGATTTGCTATGAACTCCTCTGGTCTCTACGACATACACTAGCCATAAACTCGTAGAGGATGAAACAAAATATAACGATCATTCATATTTGAAGTGATGGATTACTAAGAATACTGATAAGACTCGAGGTAGTGGACACATTTTAGGGAATCTATCTTTATTTTTCAGAATGTACTCCCACATACAGCTGGGTCCTACCAGCTACAATTGTACTGTATGACTCCCACCGCATTTGCAACAATTAAGTGCAGCAGAGGTAGACACCTGACCCTAGTTGAACCAATCAGATTCCTCCACCCAGATATTTGGAATTGGAACTTAGAGAAGTCAAATGAGTTCTGCATGCAGCTAAAATTGCCACAGGTTAACTTGGGGGCTCTTCAGATGCTCTTAAGGTGCTTTTTCTCATGTGCCCAGAGGGTCAAAGAAAGCCAGGCTATGAAAAAAGAAAGGATCAGAAATACAGAAAGAAGCAGAGATGCAGACAGAGGAAGGATTCTAAAAATTTTCAGTTCCTGTTTCCAGTTGCTTCCTGAAGTCCATTCTTACCCTTGAATTTCCTGTGTCTTTATAATAAATTCCCCATTTTTGTTAAAGCCAGCTCAAAAGTATTTGTTATTTATAACAAAAAAGTCCTAACTATCATTAATAAAAAATTGAATGCCTGGTATAAATGTAGCATAGACCATCGATTATTTATAGAACCCTCTGAGTTTTAGCTGAGTACCTGGTTGTTGAGGTAAAGCCTGCATTTCCCAGCCTCCCTTGCAGTTAGGCGTCACCCTGTGACTACGTTCAGTCTCACAGGATGTGAATGAAGGTCAGGCGTGCGACTTTGAAGTTATCTCCTTTAGACAAGAAGCCTACCCTAAATTTCCTCTTTTACAACTCTCGCTAGCTGGATAATGGTGACCACTGGGACAATTGCCTTGAACCAGAGACAAAAATACATTTGAGAAGGACAGAGCCAATCTACCAACAAATGTACTGGTTGACCTTCAGGAGAAAAGATTCTACCAAGATCTTCAGACCACCTGCCTGACTTTGGACTATTCACACAAGAGAAAATAAACTCCTATCTTATCTGCACCTCTATACTATGAGATCTTTTTGATACAGAAGACCAGACTCCCCTAATCAATACAGAGAGATTGTCATAACAGACCTTTATAGAAAATGCAGAATAAGCCAAGCAGAGGATATGAGGGTTAATAATTCTCATTCCAGGACGAAAAGCTGAATGAAGTGCAACATGAAAGGGACAAACATCAGTCCAGGGTTTCCCAGCTAGAAGTAGACAGAGAAAACATATTTAGTGAACTGAAATTGCTGAAGTCTAAATCAAGAAACTGAATAGATGTCTTTCCAAACTGAGTTCTGCACATCACCCCTTGCTGTGTATATGATTGATGCTTCTATAGGGAACTGCAGGATCCTAGCAATTAGAAAAGGATCTGGGAAGAGTCAGAGAAGTGAGGAAACACACTCTCCAGGCGCCTCCAGCAAGTCTCTGTCTCTACTCCTTCTGCAAACATATCACAATGCCCTTAATTATAATGTTTAGTACAGGTTTATGGGGAGAAGGGAAATCACAGAAGAGACTAGAGATGAAGGGCTCCCAGACATTCTTCCTTTTCCTAGGTTTTTATAAACATTTATTGATTCTACTGATTAAGAAAAGGTAGAGCCTCGCCGGGCGCGGTGGCTCACACCTGTAATTCCAGCACTTTGGGAGGCCAAGGCGGGCAGATCACAAGGTCAGGAGATCGAGACCATCCTGGCCAATGGTGAAACCCTGTCTCTACTAAAAATACAAAAATTAGCCAGGTATGGTGGCACACACCTGTAATCCCAGCTACTCAGGAGGCTGAGGCAGGAGAATCGCTTGAACCCGGGAGTCAGAGGTTGCAGTGAGCCAAAATTGTGCCACTGCACTCCAGCCTGGCAACAGAGTGAGACTCCATCAAAAAAAAAAAAATAACACAAAGAAAAGGTAGAGCCTCAACACAATAACTCTAAGAAATATCACTCATCTGGGTATTTGGATTATTAAACTGAAGTATTCACAAGGCATAACCCAAAGGTTACAGGTTTTGGCAAACTGAATCATGTTAACTGAAATCGGCAGGCAGTCCACTAAAATTTTATAAGATTTGTGATTGTTAATTTTTTGTGTCTACTTGGCCAGGCTACAATGCCCAGTTTGTTTGGTCAAACATGGTCTAGATTTTGGTATGGAGGTATTTTTTAATGTGATTTACACTGACATTTATTATTTTTTTTAGAAATGGGCATCTCACTATGTTGCCCAAGGTGGTCTCAAACTCCTGGGTTCAAACGCTCCTCCCACCTCCATCAAACAAAGCATTGGAATTACGGGCATGAGACACCATGCCTGGCCTCAACATTGACATTTACATCAGTAGACTTTGAATAAAGAAAATTAATCTCCATAATATGAGTCGGCTTCATCCAATCAGTTGAAAGCCTTAAGAGTAAAGACTAAGATTTCCAGAAGAAGCAACAATTCTGCCTCAAGATTGCAGCATAGAATTCCTGCTTCAGTTTCTCATCTGTTGCTCTACCCAGAAGATTTTAGATTCAAGACTGCAACATCAGTTCTTACCTGAATCTCCAGTCTGCCAGCCCACCAGTCATGTGAGTCAGTTACCACCCTCTCTCTCCCTATCTCTCTTTCTCTCTAGATAAATAGATAGATTCTGTTTCTCTGAAGAACCCTGACTAATATAGACTATATTGCTAGGAAAAATGCAATCCTAGCCAACTGCAGCAAAAAAGTAAAAGTAAATACAAATAAAACTGTATTCTATAACAATCACCCCACCTTTTTCCTTTTACCTTAGGAAAGTTTTGATTTGTGAAATTATTCTTTTCACAAGAGTAAATTATTCAAATAGCTTGAGATTGGTTCCTCTTCTCTCCCTGAAAATTCACCTGTCCTAATCTTTTCTCTTCCTTCCCAAATGATGGTCACCTTACTAATAATAAAATTCATGCTCATGAGAGAGTAAATTGATATCTACAAATCTCACCCCCACCCCTGAGCTATCTGATGATTGTGACTCCTGCTTTTGCTGTCCCATGTGAAGTAGCTAAAACAGTCATCTCTAGGCCACAGATGAACAGAGGAGAAAAATCACTGGGTCAGAAGGGGTCAGGCAGCACTCATCAACTCACAGCACAGAGACCACTTCCTTTGGTGCACACACATACAAGACCATAACCGTTAGACTCACATCTAGCAGATGCTCTGAGCTCAATGAATTACAGGCAATTCTTAGAAGCCAGAGTATTTCTACACAAATACCAAGATCCTAGAAGCCAAAAAGAAACTTTTGATTTGTTGAGGGACCTAGGAGATATTATCAGGTCTCAAGGAGTTTCAGTTTCAGACATACTCTCAGGAACCCAAGTTATTTTGGATTAACTTAGGTCCAGGTGCCAGACTGAATCCACACACAAATGGACCTGAATTCTTCACTTACTGACTTAGAAATGTCCATGGCATCCACTAAAATCAGGTCATTCTAGAGCAGGCAAAACTTCTCAGACTGCTTATAAGTTAAAATGCCAAAACCCCTATAACAACCAATAAAGTAAGACTTTAAGATTCAAGTGTGGTACATAATTAAAAATCAGCTATCACTATTTCCTTTATATTTTTGAACTCAAAACTGAGATGACAAATTCAAAGTAATAGATAAAGGTAAAACAAACACTGACAGGAAATGAAAGTTTGAATTCTGTTTCCAGCAATAATGGAAGACAAGTAATTAAGTGAAAAACCTACGAGTACAGTATACCCAATAATGTTAACTAGCAGTTTTAAAAATCATTTTGACACCTGTCTTGGCAAGGGAAGACAGTCAAGGAATTCCCCAACCAGCAGAAACATGAGCAACTACAGATCTACAAAGACAAGTAAGTCTCAGAGTAGGAATTTGCCCGGTACTGCTTGCCAATCCCTGACAAAACAGAGTTCTAGACTCAGTAAGTTTCCACTTGAGGGATGACAGGCAGAATCCAGGACCTGAGTATAACAAAGAAAACCTACCAAAACCAGGACCCTCGAAAAAAGAGCATTATTGTCAGTGTCTGAAAGAAATATCCCTGTTTAGTGTCTATGGAGATACCTGCCTATTGCAGCTTTGCCTCTGAGTGGAGGGCAAAAAGAGGTTGGAGAAATTTAATGATCTTCAATTCCTAATCACAAGCCTCCATCTCAGGTGTCTAAGGCAAGAATTCAAATCACCTATATGGTTCAAAATAACCTATTAGAAAATGCAGATTAAAGTGATCCAGGGTTGGTAGGATACACACTTTCCTGACAAAAGGAACCCAAACCTTCTATAGACAAACTCACTTTAATACATACCTTAAGGAAGTCCCATAGTTAATGCTCTGAGATTGGCTCACAGTGAAAAAGTCCACCAAATACCAAGGAACAAACAACCTTGAGGGAGAATCAAGATTTAAACTAGTAACTGTCAAGTAAGGCCATCAAAGATGGTTGCTTTTATAATAATCAGAAGAAGCCTAAAAAATGAGTTTACCTGATATATTTAAATAAATAAAAGAGACTACTGAAAGTGCAATGAAGAAAGAAAATATTATGGGAGCTGACCAGACATATTTGAAAAAGAACAAAATAAAATTTTTTGAAGTGAGTAATGTGATAACTAGAATTAGGAACTCAAAGTTTGGATTAAGCAACAGATTAGACAAAGATGAAGACAAATTTGTGAACTGCGAGACATATCTGGATAAGTTACTCAAAATGAAACACAGAGAATCAAAAGAGTGGAAAATATTAAAGTTAAAAGATGTAAAAATAGAGATTCCAACATGTAACTGTCTAATTAGAGTTTCAGAAATGGATGAGAAAAAAGATGTAGAAGAAATATTCACAAATATAGTGACAGACATTTCCTAATATGATGAAAGATGCAAATCCTCAAATCTAGGAAGTTCAATGTTTTTATCAGAATTACGTAAAAGAAATCTATACCTAGACATATTATAGTGAAAGTGCAGAATATCAAAGACAAAGAGTTCTTAAAACATCCAAAAGGAAAAGACAGATTAGCTAAAAAGAACAATGATTTGACTAATGGATGATTTATCTTTTTATATTTTTTTATTATACTTTAAGTTCTAGGGTACATGTGCACAACGTGCAGGTTTATTACATATGTATACATGTGCCATGTTGGTGTGCTGCACCCATTAACTCGTCATTTACATTAGGTATATCTCCTAATGCTATCCCTTCCCCCTCCCCCCACCCCACAACAGGCCCCATTGTGTGATGTTCCCCTTCCTGTGTCCAAGTGTTCTCATTGTTCAATTCCCACCTATGAGTGAGCACATGCGGTGTTTGGTTTTTTGTCCTTGCGATAGTTTGCTGAGATGGATGATTTCTCAGTGACAATAATGGAAGAGTGGAAAGTAATAACTTCAAAGTACTAACAAAAATGTAGCTGTCAACGTAGAATCTTATACCCTATGAAATTATCTCTCATTCAATCATTCACTCCATTTAACAAAAATATATTATGTACTTACTATGTGTTGGATAGTGGTGAGAATCCATCAGTGGATAAAATAGACAAAAAATATTCCTGCTCCACCAGAGTTTACATTTCAATGGGGGGAGGAGCCGATAAATAATAACTCTAATAAGTAAGTAAAATATGCTGTGAAAGGAATGGACCCAGATAAAGGAAGTAAGATTGACAAGTAGCAGAGGTCTACAAATTTAAATAGGGCTATTGGAAGAGAATTCATAAAGGCGAGATTTAAGCAAAGACTTCAACTTAGTTAGGGGTTTCTTGCAAGGAAGAGTGTTCCAGACAGAGATAATAGACAGTACAAAGCCCTGTGGTCAGAGTATTCCAGAAACAGGAGGCCAATGTGGATGGAACCCAGTGAGCGGGGGCCAATTTAAGGACTTTGGCTTTTACTCAGTGAGACAGTAAATGAAAGAGGAGCAAGTGAAGAGTTGACATGAATTTTAGCAGGATCACACTAACTGCTCTTTGAAAGTATATAGTGCTATGGGTGGGGTGAAGGGTGAGACAAAAGGGAAATCAATTAGGAGACATTGAAGTAATCCAGGCTCAAGATGAGGACGGTTTAGACCAGGGAACAGAATCCATGAACAGAGCAATGGAGTGGTGAGAAGTGGTTGTTTCAGAGCAGGGAACAGAAGCAGGAACAGAAGGAGTGAAGTGGTGAGAGGTGGCTGGATTCTGGATTTGAGTATAAAATGACAGGATTTCCTAATAGATTGGGCAAGAGGAGACTCTAGATAACTGAATTTTGTCGTCCAAGATACTGGAAAAAAAGAAGGGATCTTTAACCTCCATTGCGGCTATGGATGAAGTAGCTTCAATAGGAAGAGGGAAGACATCAGCAATTTTCTTTGGGCATGTTGAGTTTGAAACATCTATTAGACACTAGTGTGTAGATGCAAACCAGAAGTTGGACAATTTAGTCAGGAGCTCTGGAGAAAGGTTTTTCACTATAGATGTAAATCTGCGAGTCATTCACATAGGGTCGCTAATTAAAGGCACAACACTCGATGAGATCATCAAGAGAAGGACTGTAGATACAGAAAAAAAAAAAATGGCCCAAAGACTAATCTCTGAGAAACTTTAAGTGATCAGGGAGATAAGGTTAAATGGATCCAGAAAGAATGATTGATAGGGTAAAAAGGAAAACCGAAAGAAGTATGGTGTATCCAGTTAAAATATTTGAAACTGACAAAAATGGCTAAGCATCCAACTTAATGAACTGAGAAATAGAATAGCAGAATTGCCTCTGAAAAAGAAGGATGAAAAAATAATTATTAGAGCTGAACTCAGTAAAAAACAATGCAAATATAAAGTTAAAACCATCAAAAAAGTTAGTTATTAGAGAAATAACAAAAATAACCTCCAGCAAAGTTGACCAAGGGAAATAAATATAATTCAAAAATACATAATGTAGGGAATGAGAGGGAAGACATAACTAGATGCTGGTGAGAGTTAAAAATATATTAAAAACAAGTTTATACCAATAAATCTGAAAACTCAAGTGAAATTAAGAAATCACCAAAGACATAAACTATTAGAACTGAATCAAGTAAAAGCAGAAAACTATTATAGTCTTATTAAGGAAATTTAACCAATAGTTTAAAATCTTCCCAAAGGATAACCCAAGGCTTCTATAATTTTATAAGGAGAATTTCACAAAAATTAATGGAAGAGATTATTCTGATATTATAAAAACTCTTTCAAAGTTTTGAGGAAAAGAAATTGTATTCCTCAATGTATTTTTATTGCCTGCAGTAAGTACACAGTGGAGAAAATTAGTCTCATTGATGAACAGAGATGGAGATATCCTAAAATATTTATTAGCAAATGAAAACCAGCAATGTACAATTAAAATAATAACTCATGAAAAAGTAAAGTTTATTTCTGGCTTCAAATTGCTCCCATTGTCCCAGCTCCTGCATTCCACATCCAACTAAATAAAAGAAAAACTCTTAATTTTCAGCCTTTTCTCCTGAGATCAGACTAAAATAAAGAACTCCGAGACATTAAGTGTTCATCACTGGACTCAGCTATTAAACATTATTTCTTCATGTAGTTTGTCTTGACTCTAGGCAATGGGGCATCCATGTGGTAAACTCCTTTACAACAGTCAACATAAAACCAAATGGAAATTTGACAAAACCAAATATACTTTCTCCTCCCTATCTTGTTTCCCCACCAAGTAAATTCTGAAATTGAGAAGTTTGTTTCTGTTGGCTTTTAACCTCCAAATAATTACATATTCCAAAACACCAACATCTTTTTGACACTTAATCTAAAATTAACTTTTAACAACTATAAAAGTATAGTTGTTATGCTTTGTTTGCTTTCATAGTTTTACTACTAGTCTTGTATTTCTTACTTAAAATTGCTCAGTGTTAATCAGAAGGCCTTACTTCTGTTTAAGCTCCTCTTCTTTGGGTGGTGGAACTATAAGTGCCCATTCTCAACTTCACTCTATTTTCAAGATTTTCAATGACATGCATGAATTATTTCTACAACAGAAAAAAATTATTTAGTAAATTTTAGAATTCAGGGAATAAATTGCATTAGAACAGCTGGGACATCCAATACAATATTGAATACATGTATCGACACTGGACATTCTTGTCAGTTTTATTTTGGAGAAACTAGAACTATAATTCAATGGCATTTTAAAAAATAAAATAAAAACTATGACCTACCTTCCCGCTTGACAACCAAACCACCACAGTCACACGGTTATATATCACATGGTTGGGGATATTAAGGAAAAACAACAGCAACAACCCTGGCACCTACTCTTCAAATAAAATGCTTGCATTTTTATTGTCACATTGTTTTCTTGCAGAGTGTATAGTTAGGGGAATGCTATTTTAATATTATGCTAAAGGAAGTGAAACTAACACTTAAAAATTCATAAGAAGAGTTTTCATGTTCTTATATTAGCATTCAGAGGTAGAGTAAGGGTGATTGGAAGGCATGTGAGTGTGACTCAAACCCACATCATATTTGTTTATATTAAAATAATGCCTTCCTGATATATGGCTTTATCCGGAATCAAAATGCTAAACATTAATTTGTATGCATCCCTCTTAAATGACTATAATTAATGTAAAATCAGGATTTGGAGTTCTAAAATTATGAATTCTAAACATAATTTAAACATAATTTTATCCAAACCACAGTATTCTCATTGGTCTCCTTTAGAAAGAATGCAGTGCACTGTTTAGTGAGTTTTTCTGGCATTTCACATGCTTAATCAGTAGCATATGAAAATAAAGAAATATGTGAGAAAGTCTGAATTTCTTTTAAAAGAATGATCAATCTGAAATTCAAAATAGATTTCTTGTAACATTAATCTAAACATAGAATATTTTCTTTGATATTATGTCAGAATTTTTTTTTTTTTTTTTTTGAGATGGAGTCTCGCTCTGTCACCCAGGCTAGGGTGCAGTTGCACGATCTCAGCTCACTGCAACCTCTGCCTCCCAGACTCAAGCAATTCTCCTGCCTCAGCCTCCTGAGTAGTTGGGGCTACAGGCACCCACCACCACACCAGGCTAATTTTTGTATTTTTAGTATAGATGGGGTTTCACCATGTTGGCCAGGCTGGTCTTGAACTCTTGTCCTCAAGTGATCTGCCCACCTCGGCCTCCCAAAGTGTTGAAATTACAGGCATGAGCCACTGTGCCCAGACCTAGCTGTTGAAATTTTTATTCTTCAGTTGGAGTTTTCTTCTCCTTGTAGTAGGGTTTGTTTTTTGTTTTTGGTTTTGGTTTTTTTCCAAAATGAGAACTTGTTACAATGGAATTTTTTTTTCATTCAACAGGACAAATATGCTTATCTCTTAATATCATTATAAAAATTTTTATATTTGGGAGATTTACATTTTAATGGATGAAATAATGCATGGACATATCTAGTCTCAGATAATATGAAGTGACAGATTTAATTGGTATATAAAATACTACTGAAACCTGAATTGATTTGTTTCACTGGGTTAAATATTTGTTTTCCATCCATACTAATTCAGGAAGCACCTTGGATGTAAACAAAGATAAAATTTCTGGAAGATTTTTCATTTCTTCCCAATACAGGAAGTAGAATAGTTTAAACAAATATAAATCTCTCTGTGACCACTTTTTCTCAAAAAAAAAAAAAAAAGGTAGTAAACCCTTTCTTATTGAGGGTGCAGAGTAATACTCATCTCTCCAAGTACACCTAGATTAAACTTTGAATTAATAAAAAAGTGGTATTTAGGAGCAATTTGCGCAAAAAGTTTAGTTCAGTTAAAAAATGTCAAGGACTCCCATTGCCAGCCAAGATAGAAGAACAAGAATCATAATTACCCTCATACCTTAAACAACTAAAAAGTCAAAGAAAACATACGAAACAATTTTCCGACATGGAACAACAGGCACCACAGAAGCATGATCCTGATAAAAGAAAATAAACTAGGGAATAAACCCAAGAAGAGGGGATCTAAACAGAGTCCAGTGTTCTTTTTGAATTGAGAAGACAGAGATGAGAATTTGGGAGGCTCGATGCAGTTAAAATTTGCAGGGCAGAGTTTACCAAAGTAAAAAGAGCTGCAAAGAGAAGAAGCTCCTGAGATCTGCAGAGGGTTCCCCTAGAGTCTTCAAGCGGGTACTGATCAGGGCATGTGTGTAAGCAAACTACATGAGACCAGGCAATGACTGGAAAGGAGCAGAAGGAACAATTTCCAGAAATCACATAAAGCTGGGAATGGTTATTTCCAAAAGCCAGAGGGGAGAAATATTATATTACACAGGACATGCATCAAGAAATGTACTCAGAATCGTATTGCCTTAGTAATGGAGACAAAACCAGCCTCCTCTGGTTCCACCTAACAAAGTTGAAAAAGTAGTTGTGAAAGGATAAATATGTTTCTGAGCAACTTAATTGCATCCTAGAGCAAAGCTCAAAAATATTTTCTTAAAAAAATACTAAAAATTCCATAAGCTCACAATGGTTGATATCCAATCAAAAATTATTAGTCATGCAAGAAATTAGGAAAATATGACCAATGAGAGGGAGAAAAATCATTCAACAAAAACTGACCAATGAATGAAGCAAATGACAGAGATAGTAAAAGCACATTAAAACAGCTACTATGACCCCACACCATATGTTCAAGAAGGTAGAGGAAAGCATAAGCATGTTGAGGCGAGCCACGAAAGATATTTTTAAAACCTAAATCTAAGTTATAGAGGAAGAAAGTACAATGCCTCAAATAAAAATTATACTGGACAATATAAATCCCAGCCTGAAGACTGGAAAAACTTGCAAGCAGGAAATACCAACAGCCTGGACAAATAGCAATGACATCCCTTATCCTTTGAGCAAATTAGGTTAGGCAGTGGTAGCAATGTTGTGGGTGTTTTTGTTTTGTTTCGTTTTGTTTTGTTTTTTTGAGACAGAGTCTCGTTCTGTTGCCCAGACTGGAGTGCACTGGCGCAATCTCGGCTCACTGCAATCCGCCTCCTGTGTTCAAGGGATTCTCCTGCCTCCGCTTCCTGAGTAGCTGGGATCTACAGGCATGAGCCACCATGTCCGGCTAATTTTTGTATTTTTAGTAGAGACGGGTTTTTACCGTGTTGGTCAGGCTGGTCTCAAACTCCTGACCTCGTGATCCACCCACCTTGGCCTCCCAAAGTGCTGGGATTACAGCGTAAGCCACCGTGCCCAGCTGGTTATTTTTAATTTCTTTGTTGTCACAGTTGTGGTTATTGCTTTCTGTTTTGCATTCCTCCTCTGATCATTCACTTTACCAGTAGTAATTAACAATAATTGGACAAAGAGAAAAAAAAAGCTCTTCCTTCCTTTACTATTTTAGCAAACCAAATAAAATGTATAATGAAGTAAAAATTTTAAACCACTAGGTAAGATTGGAATGAATTGGACACTGCATAAAAAAAAGATTAGGAAAGTTAAAGAAACAGCAACAGAAATTGTTGGACAAAATTAAAGACAGAAAAAGACTTAAAAAATTAGGAGGACACCAGTGAGCTGTGAGATAACTTCAAGTGGCCTGATAACACATGTAACTGGAATCATAGAAAAAGGAAGAAAACAGAAAAGTGTCCCCAGGTTTTAAAATCTCATGTCTGTGACCCATCTCTTAAAGCAGGGGATTAGATGAAATTGTAAGGAGAGAAGAGTGTTTCTGCTCTTAGTGGTAAAGTACACAGGGCCAGCTAACCATTGCCTTGAAACAGACATTAAGAGGACTGTTCTTTAATTTTAGTTACGCATCTTGAACTCAATGGCCATTCTTCAAATGATGCTAGTCTTCCTATTCCTTATAAACATCCTCCCAAGTTGATATATATACTGGGTGACCTATGAAATGAGAGGGTGAGATGCATAAAACAGTCCAGGCTTAGAGAGGAAAGAATTTTTCCAGGCTCTGAAACTCTGTCGATTTCAAATGCACCTCCTTTTCTTTCTCTATCTCCATTCCTCACTTTCTTCAGATGGAGGCTTTACTATCTCCTGATATATCACTGAGCTCCTATTCAAAATCACTTTTGAAGGAGTACGTAACTAACATGTACTCCTTCAAGAGTTTCATAACTCTTGAAAGTATGGTAGGAATGATGGCATTCATTCAGGTATATTTTTATTTATTCAAAATCTTCTATGGGTTAGACGCTATGAAATGGACTGGGAATATATATTAATGAACAAGGCAAATACATTCCTGATCCATGGAAATTACAGACTGCCTAGAGAGACTGGCATTGCACTTATGATAGCATTAATAAATATATAATTCTTTAAGATACTAAGTATTAATATTTGCATCAGCCTAATTCCTTTCTCCCAGGTTCTGTTTTATTATCACAGGACACCAGATATATCCCTGCAAACTCTATCCTCCAGAATTTTTTGCCAATTGACTTCCAGTTTGGTTTGGCCAATAAGAGGCATTGGTGCAAGATTAGAAGGTAGAAGGAGGGGAGAAATCGCGGATCTTCCTCTCTTGGATATTAATTCTCTCTTTGTTTTGTGGTGGTATCTCTGAAAGGGACTGGAAACCTTTCACAGGGGTCTCAGCCTTGGCCCTGGTTTTTCCTCTTCTGCCATACTATCCCTTGCCAAATTTTCCTCTTTGGTGGTTCTAGCCCCTGCTATGCACCCCCGGAAGTCACAAATACATTCTCAGTCTCTGAGTTACCTCATTTTCAGTTGTTGCTTTCAATGCTTTCACCAGTTGTGTAACCAATTCTATTAGATTCACTCTCCTTGAAAGACCTAGTACGATTTCTGTTTCCCTGACTGAAACACATCATTCTGATGAATGCTACATATGTGGTCCAATGAACATACAAATGGGAGATCTAATCGATTCTGAGGAATTAGAGATAGCTTCCTTAAAGAACTAATATTTAAACCAAGAACTAGAGTATGAATAGAAATTAGCTAAGGGAAAGGAAGCAACCACAGCCACGTGATCAAACATCACGTTTATTTAAGATATCGAAGGACTATTTTACAAAAGGCAATTTCTCGCTATGCTACAGTTGACATATTTCCATGTCGTACTTCTTACTGCGCCATTGGGCCTACAGCAAACCTGCCAGCATCTACCTCAGATGGCTAACTCAAAGGTTTTTTGTTTTTGTTTTTAAAGTTGATCCCATTAAACTCAGGCACATTTTGCTTTCTACCAACTCTGATGTCTTTGCAGTGCCAGAAAAAAGAAAGAAAGAAAGAAAACACTTCTAGGGAGAAATGCCCAGCTGTGAATGCTCTTATGCACTTGCTTTTAGCAGCATCTCCAAAGCACGGTCCTCACTTGCCATCCTCAGGCCACATGTTTAATCAGGACTGTCAACATGTCAAAAAGATTAGGTTGGCTGACTGAATGACTGCTTCTATCTTTCTTTTTTATAACATTCTTTGTCACGGGGCTGCCTAATTATTAAGATCTACCTTACCAATAAAATAAAATGCCCTGTTTTTCCCCAGCTCTCAGATCAGCTTTACTGACTTTCTTTTTCTTTTGTCCCCAGTATGGCTCAGCACAGCACCTTTACTGATCCTTTGATACTTTATGCATTACAGAGTTTGGGGCATAAATTTTGATTTTTAAAAAATATTGCATTAATATATTATTTATCTCGATTTCTGAGTTTTTTTGTTTTTGTTTTTTGTATTCCTTTAAATTTCATACCTGAGGCAAGTGTTTCATACTCCTGGCCCTGGTCCTGATGCTGAAGGAGTCCTGGTTACTCCCTTAAAGAATCTTAGCCTGTGCTGACAGCAGAGTGGGACACTTACGTCTACACTGCTCCAGAGGTTCCCAGCCATTGGAAAGACAGAAACAGCAGGAGGGAGAGAGGGATTTCATTCTCTTAAATCATATTCAAAGACAGGTCATGGAGCATTCTTGGAGCAAAGCATGGAGTGTAAACAAATTTGAATATTAGATACAATTATTTCTGAAACATTTTTCTCTAAAAATATATATCATGGGTGTCAAATAGATTCTAAGATAAAAAATCTATTTTTTAAAAATAAACTTCATATCAGTCCTACTTCTAAGATTATAATCAAACCACAATTAGCAAAAGACATTAAAAATATAGGAAAACAAGATATTACAAACCAGAGGAATAATTTATTTCATGTGGGCTTCTCCATAACTACACCCATCCTCAGCCTTGAATCTTTTCTTGCAATTTGGCCACATTGAAATGGCTTGTGTGTATTTTAAGCTATCTATTTTGTGTGTGTGTGTGATTCTTTAGAATTTCTACTTGATTTCTCAAGGGCTTGCTTTTACAGTTCCTAGATGTAGTCTACAAATATGCCATCTTCCATATCAATGTTAACAGGCCTCCATTTAATACGAATAGAGCCCAGAATGTGAGGCTCCTGTTTTCTTGTTTGTACACGGTAAAGGCATTCATACCTTCATCTCCTCATCTCCTAAATGAAGGTTTTGGACTAAATGGCCATTAACATACTTTGCCATTTTCACATCCTGTGATCAAATAATTCTGTTCCACATATACATTTTATACTATATGGAAGGCTTACCTTAAGTTGACCTTATTGATACTTTTGTCTTACCTTTTGTTTAATACTGAATTTTATTTTGAAATAACTACAACTAAAATGGAGCACTTGGAAAATGATTTGTGGACTTCCAATCACAGCAAGAGTTTTGATTTCATACATTAGGCCTCCGATGATCTTTCCCATACTCTCTTATGTTCTGTTTTAAAATTGTATCCTTCTTTTATCATATTCCCTAAAATTTTCCTATATCTCAATGCTTTGATACTTTCACATGCAGAAGAGTGAAAGCATAGCACTGCTCATATTTATTAACAAGCATTTATTTTTCCTTTGCCCCCTCTTTCTTTCCCGCTTTTTTTCTCTATTCTCTTTTCCTTTGTCTTCCTTTGACTCACTTTTCCCATTTTCTCCTTGCCTCTTCTTCTTATTTTCACTTATGACAGTTAACATGGTCCTAGATGTTCCAAAAAAAATAAATAAGTAAGCAGAAATAACATTACAAATTGCATTTTATTCAACAGTTAAGTTATGCATACTAAATTTGATGCATATAGAATAACACAATAAGGAAAAGGTATTCCAAAACCGAAATGGGTTTGTGATTATAAATAGTATATGGTGACTGAAAGTAAGTTTAGTAGGGAATGAGCAGTCTTGGGAAAAATGGAAATCAGGATTCTAAGGGAAATCAAAAAATAATATGTTGAGTGTGGGGCTAGGAAGTGACTAGGAGACGAACAGATGCAAAAATGCCCACATTATCTTTAGCTCTTTTTAGGGAAGTTGGACTCCTGACAACTCTTCTAACTGTTGCCTTCCCTTAAAGCCTTCCCTAGGCATCCCCAAATTCAATGGTCCAGGCCCACTTTGTTTTCTCACCTGTATTCTAATACAGTCACACACAGAACTTCTGTCACACCGAAGGTACTCATTCACTTGCACATGTGCTGTCCTGCTTCCCACTAAACACCAGTCCCCTGGAGGACATGGCTGTACATTATTCGGCTTTGAATTTGAAATGTGGCACATATCAGACACCTATCTTCAAATTCTCTGTCCCCCGTTTACAATTCATGCAGATACACACAATATTTCTTTTAATATTTCGGAGCCACAATCTCCTTATTTGTAAAATTAGGAAAATATTACCCTTTATTGTGTTATTCTATATGCATTGAATTAAAATAAAAGAGATAGGTATGGGCTTTCCTTAAAAACTGAATAACTACCCAAACTTTTGTTTTTGAAAGCTTAACACATTTTTGGAAGAGGCCTTCTCTGAGCATCCTATATTTGTCACCTAAATTTTTTCAGTATAATGCTATGAAAGAGGTTTCTGGTCCATTTTCGAGCCTATAGAGTCTTTTTTAATGATTATTTCTCTTTCTTCCCCCTCATCTTCAATAAGTAATGTCAGCTAAAACTCTTTGTAGCTTTAAATGAGCATTACAGACAAGAAAAGAAATACCTAAACTGAGTAAGCCAAATTATTTAGTTGTGAAAAATTATGCAAACATCTGAAGCATGAATTCCCTCTTCTTGTCAGCTTTATGTAATTTAAGCAACTAACTATATATCTAGCCAAATTTAACGAGCTCACATCTTAATTACGCTCACTAATCCATTTATTTTTTTGTTTTCTCAAAATTCTGGCACAATTCTCAAAATAGCGAAAAGTGTGCTGATGAAAATCAATGATATCCAAAGGAAAAAATTTGATGTTCTGAAGTACAAAAATATATTATGAAGTTTGGTTGTGCTCTCCTTGCTTAAAGTACATAATAATGGATAAAATGTTAGGCTTTTTCTTTCTTTTGCAATAGCATATTACTATAAAAATGTGATACTAGGTCCCACTATAATAGCACAAATCCTATTTTGTAGTATTTCACAAATCCTAATTTAATATGTGAATTGAAGAGGACATTTTCTTATTATATTTGCTTTTGTTTTTGATATTTGCTCATATTAAAAAGATGAAGTAACAAAAATTTACAAAGATTTCTTCATTTTTGTCCCTAAAAGATTATAAAATGTTTTGCTAATTTATTTATTATATAATTTGTCATGCTTAAGCAATAATGAAAATTAGTTTTACAAATATGAGTTTGAATAACTTGTGTTTTATACCATTCATATATAGTTCAACTGACTCACAGTTTTTATATGTAACTTAACAGTTTTTATATGTAAATAACTCATTTACTTAAAGAGCTATCTGAAATAGGATTCAACATGATACAAGAAATAAGTCACAAGTGTATTTACACTGATAATCAGAAATAAATGTCTCATTTTTACTAAATTATGAAATTCAAATTTATGTATGCCCTACTTTAAGAATATAGAATTTTCAAAATTTCAAATTTATGAAATATATTTTTATCAAAAATATACTTTATAAAATAACCATTTTGTCTTGTTTTTCTGAGATGATTAATCGATGCTAGATTAATAAATTCTACATTATATATAATAATTATATTTTCAACCAATTCTTCAGAGACATATATATTGCATAAAAGGAGAGAAACGTAGTCTCGCCAATTCTCTATAAACTTCAGCGATATTTGAAACCATTTTGCACAGTCCAAAAAGAGTAACATTTAGAAGTCTCACAAAGCAGTTATCCAATTTACCATTTCCTTTTCCTTCTAGTGAATTCACCAGTGAAGCATTATAATCAAATATCACCCATAAAAAAAACAAATAGCAGCATTAAAAGTTTTATCTAACTTTTTGAGCTAATGTAAGTTAAAAGTTAATAAACTTAAACATTTAAACTAAGTTGAAATTTATAGCCATATGATTTTAAAGCCCAAAATACGAGTGATTTTATACTTTGTAGTTCCAATTAAATAATTCAGAGGAAAAATTACCTTTGCTGGTGGCTCAGGCGAAGAATCCGTGAGACTCAATCTCTCCATTTGTTTTGTATGTACCATAAGCATTATCTTTCTGTTTACTCCCACTTCTCCTCTTTTTCTACTTCTAAGGGAGGCCAAGCTATATAAACCATGATTTAGTTCCTCTTTTTGATGTTACATTCATTTCTCATATTTTCGTATAATGGTAAAGAGGAGGAGTAATATTTATGAGCTCATGATTTCAACAAATTGCAATTACAAACACCAGTCCAATTATTTACTTTTTTTGATGTATGGAATATTTTATTATTTTATCAACAACTATCTATACACAAATAAAAGTTACAGGTGCTTAATAGAAAAAACTGAGTAGCAAGCACAAATTTAACTGTGCCATAAGAGGACAATATTGCCACTGTTAGGTGAAAGCCCCTGGGAGAAAATAAACTGTCCCTCAATCATCATCATCTGGCTTCAGTTTCTCTGGATTTTACAAATCCTTCCTAGAGAAGTCAACAAGTAAAACAAAGCAGGAAACACTGGGCTTACCACATTCAGAGTCTTGTAGGGCAAGTTGGTTATCACCCCGGGAAATAAAAAGAAAGAAAGGGCAAAAAGTGTGTGTGTGTGTGAATACGTGCATATGACAATTATTACCAGTGTTGACCATTTCACTCAAATTCAATTCTTCTCTACTTCTAGCTCACTCAGAGTTAGTAGTGGCCACGAGTCTAGTTCTGGTCAATGAAGAGGGAGGGTTGAAACACTTTCTTGCCAGTGCTTGACTCTACAGCTCTCCTCTGCAGCTGACTCAGTGATCACCAAAGCAGGTGTCCAGATGGAGCGTCCATCAGCTCAGGCCTCAAGTGGTTCTGATGAACAAAGCTTCCTTATAAGCTATGTTGGACTCGTAGCATAAATGAAAAATAAACTATTTTATTAAAACTACTGAGATCTGGGGGGTTGTATACTATAACCTAGCCAATTCTGACTGACTCAGGAATGAAGTTATAATTAATATATTTTGAAAAGCAGTGTGCCATTTAACACCCATATGTAGAAGAATAACAATATCCTCTGCTCACTCCAGTATAATACATGGGCTACCTTCCCTCTAGAGCGGATATGAGGAATAGTAGTATGAGAGAATGGAAAGAGGAGAAGGTTAGAAGATCTGGATACTTGTCAAAGGAATGCAAACTAATTAGCAGCAGATCTTGGTCCACTCACTAACTTGTATGCATTACTGTGAACAAGTCATTTCAGCACTCTAAACTCAAGTTTCTCATTTGTAAAATGGAGACAATAATAGCTTCTCTGTCTTATAACAAAGGTGAGTATCAAATTTTTGTGTGTTGCCATTACTAGATCATAGAAATATATTCTATTCTTCTCTAAATTCCCAATTACCTAGTAAAATATCTTACAGTACCATAAGTACTAAATAGGTGGTTAATAATTAACGGCAAATTCTATTCCAACAATTATGTAAGCCTTTAACTAATGTCTAACTCTGGTTTATAGAATACACTTACTTCTTACCATGAGTTCCACATCAATGGATGCAAACAATCATAGAATGAAAATGTTTGGAGAAAAAAACAATAAAATAAGAAGAAAATAACAAAAGCAATATAATAATTTTATTTGTATTTTTATTGTTAACAAAAACAAATAAGTTTATTTCATTAACAATAAAAAAATTCAAATAAAAATGTATAACAATTATGTTTATAGCATTTATATTATATTAGATATTATCAGTAATCTAAAGATGATTTAAGGGGTCCTGGAACCAGTATCCTGCAGATACTGAAGGACAACTGTATGTGAGAACATGTTCTTTATGAAGTACCTTGCTAGCAAAGTGTTTAATTACTTTTTAATATGTTAAATACTTATTAATCATCTACCACATGTCAGGCACTGTTCTAAGCATTAGAGGAGTGAATCAGGGAACAAATTAGACAAATTATCTGCTATGATGGAGGAAAATAGACAATGATAGGCAAAGGCTGTGTGTGGTAGAAGGGGGGAGGAAAGGGTGAATCTGATAGATGGCCAGGAACCTCCTTGTTGACATTTGAGCAGTTAATTGAGTGAAAGAATGCAAACCATGTAGGTGCTTGAGGGACTGACATTCCAGGCAGTAGGCACAGCATGTATAAGGGCTCTGAGGTAAGAAGAGTATTCTGGTGCTTAAAGAATAGCATGATCATGTCCTTTGCAGGGACACGGATGGAGCTGGAGGTCACTATCCTTAGCAAACTAACACAGGAACAGGAAACCTAATACCACATGTTCTCACTTATAAGTGGGAGCTAAATAATGAGAACACATGGACACTTAAAGGGGAACAGCACACACTGGGGCCTTTTGGATGGTGGAGGGTGGGAGGAGGGAGAGGATCAGGAAAGATAACTAATGGGTACCAGGCTTAATACCCGGGTGATGAAATAATCTGTACAACAAACCCCCACGACACAAGTTTACCTGTGCAGCCAACTTGGCACTTGTACCCCTGAACTTAAAATAAAAGTTAAAAAAATAGTATTAAAGCCATTTAGACTCAGGCAACATGAGTAAGAGAAAGAACATAAAGGATAAGATCAGAGAAATGAAAGAGGAACCAGGTGCCTAGTAGGCTATGATGAGGACAATGAATATTATTCTTAGCATTAGAAAGCATTAGAAGGTTTTGAGCAGAGGAGAAACATGATTCAACTTACATTTCCAAAGGATCACCAAGTCACCCAGGCTGCTTTGTGGAGGACAGACTGGGGAGGGGGGTGCAATTACAGAAGCAGGAAGATGAATTGGAAGGCTACTGAAATAGTCCAGCTGAAAAAAATTGGTCCCAACTCCCTTGATGATGTATGCATATATATAAGAAAACCAGGTTTTCTTACTGCAGCCATTCTCAGGGTCTTTCCTATATTACTATGGCAAGAGTCAAACTGGAGAGCCAAGAATCTGTCTGCATATGCAGGAATATATATATATATATATATATATGGCGCTATATGCAGGAATATATATAGCACTATATACATACAGCTATAGTCAGAGATAGCATCATGATATGGATAGCAGGAAAGGAGGGCTTTGCTTTAACAGATGTACAAGAACAGAGTTTGTGTAGGAGAAGGAGGAGGAAGAGAAATTTTATTTGCTAAAGGTTAGTTATTTTGAAAATGTGTTCTTTGATGAGAAGGATCAGGAATCAAGATAGTCTAGATAGAAAACACAGAGGCAACATATGTGGCACACACACACACACACAAAACACCAAACAAAAAGAAAGGCCTGTTGATCTATTTCTGCAGAGACATGAGAAGAGTTATTTAGAAAGAAGAGCCAGCAGGAGGCAATGTAGGCTTACAAAGTACAATAGGCACATCAGCCTAGAAATCTTCAATCAATCAATCAAACCTTTCATAATGTAACTAATAGGGAGGAAAACATACTGGGAGGCAATAGGATTACTGTGAGCTGTTTTGTAAAATACTCAGTAGTCGTTGGTTTCTATTGTTGTAACAAAATTTCCCTTTGTTATATATGATTAGCAAAATTGCCAGTGCCTGCATTTACAAATTCTAAACTCTATAGAGTTCATTTTCCTAAATTTCAACTACATTTGAGCTAATCAATAAATGGTCCCCTGACAATATAGCCCAGAGTTTAATTCCAGAGAAACCAGAAAGGGACCACTGTTACCAGGAGCAGAGTATTATCCCAAAGAACAACTACAAATTCAATTGTTCAGGTTGGTTGGAGGTCATGTTCTATGTTCTACATGAACAGGAAAAGGACAGAGAGGCATTGTCTGGGTAGTCCATCCCAAAGAAACCACAGGGCAAAGTCTGGGACAAAAGAAGAAACATTAAAGCTGCCATGCACTTGCATCTTGAAGTCAGAGCAGCCAGGAAACCTATTGTTCCAAAAGCTGCTTGAGAACTTCTGAGACTATTAATGTTGGCACAGCTCAGTCCCACAGACCAGCAGCTCAATAGAAATCCCTGGAATTTCTAAAGGTTATCTGATGTTTCTAACTTGCCACTACCAGCTGTCAGGAGTATACACTCAGCATGGTAAAGAGCCCACAAATGTGCCCAGTTTACCTAGAAACTACCTTTTCCTCTGTATTAGTGCTGTATTCCTCTAAGGGGTTGAATAAGTAGGACACAGGCTGAGCTTCTGAAATAGAGACCCCAAATACAGTGGTATAAACAAAGTGTAAGTTTATTTTGTGCTCATTTGATTATGCAGAGATTAGTAGTCCCAGATCGGGTGACAGAATCCGCCTTTCTCAACAGGGTGTTCCATCTCTGGGCCACCTTGGCGGTCCCAGTCGCATCACCTTCTAGTAACACACATCACTTTCTCTCCTATTCCTTTGGTCCCAACTAAGTCTATGAGAGGAACTGGGAAACAGAATGCCTACCGAGCAGCCACACACCCTTCAGAAACTCAAGATTTCTTTTTAAAATAAGGGGAGATGAATCCGGATAGACGTCTAGGAAACTCTGCCATGGGTAACTTGACAAATCATCACAAACGTGAGGCTTGAGAAGAGATTAATTGGGATTTTCCCTGTTTTATAGATGAAGAAACTAAAATAAAGTTGTATGACATTTTTTTAACTCATTCAGAAAAATCTAGAAGTCAGTGGGTGACCTTCCTTGCTGTCATTCATTATAAAAACTCCATGCTTATATACTTGTTTTTGTAAGCATTTACATCCTTTGTACATACACAAAATTTTGCTGGAAATAATTTTATTCCTCCTCCTATTACTTTTAAAATTATCAGTGGTCCAGAGTTCAAAGATTAAGAATTATAAAATAGACCATGGAAAATTTAGCAATAATTGAGCTCTCCATGTCTGGTACTTATGTAGAAGCATGTTTTAATGAACATCTGCAGAACATATGCTCAGTGGAAAACCCCTTTGACTGAGCAAGATTGAGAAATGTTTCACCCAGAATCATCACTCCCATTTCCAAATGAATGCATATAATTCCCCAGCAAGAGATTTTTAAGGCTTGATTCTTTTATTTTAAAGTAAATATGCAGGAAAATATTAAATAATTATGAATGTCTATGTAATATGATAATATTAGTAATGCTGCACCACAATTGCCGGGGGTGGTAATAGGCATTTTACAAACATCACTTCTAATTCTGACAGCAATTTTGGGCAGATATTATAATAACCGTTTTAAAACAGAAAATAAAGGCTTGAACAATTTAACAACCTTGCCCATAATTACACAGCTTGTAAGTGACCGACCTGGAAGGTCAGTGGAGATCTTTCAGTATTTAAAATTTCCATGGGACATGTTAAAGTAGCATTGTGTGTTGGCACTGCTGTTGAATCATAGATGTGCTCCATGGACTGTTTAAGTTAGACGGTGACCTTCTAGAAGGTACCAGCCTTGAAATAACCACTACCTTCACTTAAGTTCCCTTTCCATGAGTTTTCTTTTATTTTTACACCTTTGTTATTTTATTTTTCTATTTTATTTAAGTATCAACAGGGAAAACAATCTAAGAAATGTTTACTATGTAATGAGCAATTTCACTTTTTAAGATATTAATATCAAACGAAGACCTTGGCTGATAGATTATAAGGAACAGAACGCACACTGTGAACTTAGAAATGACCCATATCCAACTTCAGTACGGTTATTTGTGACTTGTTAATTCAGTGAACCTTTTTGAGAAAAGAATGCCATTAGCCAAAATGCCATCATTAGGTTATTCATGCTAACCTCTTAATTCTATCAGTACAATTAATTATCTTACTTTTTCTGTTTTCAGTGAAATTACTATATAGAAGGTTAGTACAAGCATGGCAATAGGGGAATTCATCTAACATAGAGAATAGAACAAATAAAGCAAACAATCTAAAAACAAAACTTTCTTCAGGAAATAGATCTATTTTCATAAAGTAAAATCTACAGTGGAGTTTACTCTTATATTTTAAAAACTATTAGGACATCAGCAATTGGTATTCTTCACTTCTCTATTCTTGTTAATGTAGTTCCTCTTTATTCTACTTGCATAATAAAAAAGTAATAACAGTCTTAGTTCTTGTTAGAAAGTCCCTAGGTGGTGGTGGCGCAGATTGGAATTAAACTGCTGACTCACTCTCATATGACTGCCCTGTGAAGTCCTAGAATTCGGGGGTCTAGAAAGAAAATTTTGTATCAAATACACTACACAGTCACAAGAAAGTAGCAAATTTAGAATTGAATGTGTTGTGGTTAGATGGAATTTCCATAGGCTACAAAATACACCTGAACTTCCGATTTTAAAATCTAAGGCTCCATTGTAACATTTCAGGATTAATGACTGAACAACTTGTTACAGGCCACTTGAGGGGAAGACTGGAGGGAAAGGTGCCAATATTCCATACTGTCTTAAAAAGTTAAGGAATACTACTGGGTAAGTGGGAATGCACCAAGCTCGGTAGCATTACTACGCATTTGCCTAACTGCAGTAAGAGGAAACAGTGGGTGAAGGAAGTCCAGGCTCTATGAAGGCATGGCATAAATCCATTTCACTAAGCTGTTGGCCATCGCTGATGCTATCCTTGTGAACAAGATGATCAAATTTCAGATGATTCAGGCTTGAAGATTGATGTCGCTTTGAGGAACAGGCATTGGTTAAATACCAATGGACTCCAACAAGTCAACCTTGTAATCAGCTCTCAGGAGGAAAATATAAAACCTGCTGTTCTGATTCTTGCCCATTTGCCCTACCCCACTGCTCCTACCCACCATGCCATTCTCTACCCTGCTTTGCCCTGCTCTGTGCCCAGGAACAAAGGCTGATTTACTATGGAGCTAATGAAGCTTCAGCTCAGGACTCCATAGATGTTACCTCTTCCAAACTTTGTGCCTAATGTAATTTGGAACTATTTTTCTTATAGATGGCCTGCTCCTCACTGTATAAGCCTCATCTCTACCTAATTTGGAGTCAGCCCTGTCCAGGAGGCTGAATCCTATAGACTATCAACTGATACGATAAGCAAAAACAATGGCCCCTCTAAAGACATTCACATCCTAATCCCTGGAACTTGTGAACATGTTACCTTATGTGGCAGAAGAAGTCAGTGATGCTATGTGAAGACTCAATCTTCCATTGCTGGCTTTGAAAATGGAGGAGCTGGCCACGAGCTATGGAGGAAATTTTGAAACTGGAAAACACAAGGAAATGTATTCTCCTCTAGAGCCCCCAGAAAGGAATACAGCCCTGCTGACACTTTTATTTGAGCCCAGTGAGACCTTTGTAGGACTTCTGACCTACAGAACTGTTAGATAAAAAATTTGTATTATTTAAGCCACCAAGCTTGTGGTCATTTGTTACAGCAGTAATAGGGAACTGCAGCTGGCTTCTGGTTGAATTTGGCTAATGGGAATCATCTGAAGATGATCAGATGCTGAGAGGAAGAAGTGGTTGGAGTACTCCTTTACTATTCTCCACTTGCTCTGCGCCGAGTGTCCTGGTGAGGGCGACATCTCTCCCCAGCTAGAATGTCTCCTCCACTGCTCTGGCTCTCAATGGGATGCTGAGGCACCATTTCCTGTTTGCCCCTTCAAGCCTAGGGCTGGTAAGGACTTCCTGTTCTTATCTGTCTTCTTACTCTACCCACAATTTCATAAGTGGTTCGTGAAGTAGCGCAAATAGTGTTCCCCAAAATTCACGTTCACCCAGAACCTCAGAAGGTGACCATATTTGGAAATAGGGTCTGTGAAGGGATAATTAACCAAGGATCTTGAGATGAAATCATCAGATATTTAGGGTGACCCCTAAATCCAATGACTGGTGTCTTTGTGAGAAGAGGAAAAAACACAGAGAGATACACCAAGAAAGCCATGTGAAGATGGAGGCAGATTAGGGTGATGCCTCTTCAAGCCAGTGAATGCCCAGGATTGTGAGCAAACACCAGATACTAAGAGAGACGCATGGGCTTTCCCTCAGAGCCTCTAGAAGAAACCAATTCTGTCAACACCTTAAATTTGGACTTCTAGCCTCCTTAACTGTGAGAAAATAAATTTCTTTTGTTTTAAGCCACTGGGTTTGCAGTAATTTGTTACGGCATCTCTGGGGAATTAATGCAACACCTTTGTTAAAGTCTCTTGAGGCATTCAAGTACGCTTCCATTTTCCACTCTGGCTGGCAGAATTGTATTTTTATTACCCTTTAAAATGGCACAAAAATAGGAGGAATAGTTATTTTCTGGATTATGGGGTCAAAATTAAAAATAATCTTAAAAATCTAGCATAAAGGGCTGTACCTGGAAAATGTGAAAAATAACAGCTTTGTACTTCAGTTCAAAAAAATCAGTTGCCATTATTGCCCATGGAACCTTAGACAAATCACTTAGTATTCCTGACTCTAAGTTATATCATGTTTAGAATGGAGATGATAAAACCTGTTCCCCTAACATTCTTTTAAGAGCAAAAAGAAATAATTGAATACAGGGAAATGAGTGCAGAATAGGAGTCATTTGATATGAAGCTAAACTTGGCTTTGTCACCAATAAGCTGTGTAATCTTCCTTAAATAAATTAACCTTAATGTTCTCTAGTTCCCTCATGAGAAGGTTGGACTAGATGCTTGACAAGTGGATCATTTAGTCCTAATATTCTATAAATTGATTGCATAGTACAACAAATATGTGAATAAACAGTCATCCTCATGAAAAAGACCAAGGGGATTTTTGGTAGTTGATCACAAGCTTAATATTAACCAATTATGGCATGTGACTGCTAAAAAAAAAAAGAGAGATTAACTAATTAATGGAAAAGAAAAAAAGAAAACAGTATAGACTTAGTCTATTTTAGAAATATCCCTATCTAAGAGAAGATAAGTATTCTACTAAGCTGTGTTGTATGATCAGTTATAAATATCACATTTTCAAAAGAATATTAAGAATGATGAATATTGTCAAAACAGGATTATCAGGATAGTTTGGCATCTAAAAAATATCACATATGTATTGCTTTAATGAGCAAAGAACACATATCCTGAAGAAGGAAAAGTTTAAAAGGATAAACAGGGAGAACTAAGGCCAGTGAATCAAAGTAGAGCAAAAGTAATTTTAGAAGCAAGATCAAGAAAAGAACTATTGTAATTAGAATTGCCAAGTAGTAGAATGGTAATGTTGGTCACTAGACTTATTCAAAGGTAAGGCTGGGTCACATCTTACAGTTGCTATCAACCTATCAGTGGTTTGTTAAAGCAAGAGACAATTGTTAGTACCTCTTCCAAACTCCATATTCACTGACACTATTTCAGTAGGTTGAAATTGGCCAACCTGAGAGTATATACACCACTGAAGTCAGCAAACACTAAAAAACACGGGCGTTTGTTTTCCCTGGACACCTGGTGGTTAAATATTTACCACCACACTACTGAGTGCTATGGAATTCCTGCACTGAGTAGTTTGACCTCTATAATTGTACTGCCAACTCTGTAGGACTCAGATTCTTTTTGACTTAGTCTAGTGGGGAGTAAAATCAAGAGAGATGAGTCTAAATAAAGTTAAAATGCCTTCAACATAAGACTTCTAGACTCAGCTTCCTGGTTGTACACACTTTCTTTTTCTTCCCCTGATGGTGATTCTTCAAACCACCTTGAATATCCTCTCCCTTTCAATTTCTTTTTCTTCTTTCTTATCAAAAGTAAGATAAATCTGACAATCAGACAAAATGGACACACATAATAGATTTTCAAATAGGTGAAAGGTTATCATGTAGAAAAGAAATGAGACTATTATCATTATTAAATAGATCATGTAGTAGGGAAATATTATCGTGTGATTTAAGCAACATCAAGGACAATATATGCATAAACATCATTCATTAGCTGCTATTGATTAGCTACATAGTGTGAGCAAGTCACTTACTATTCCTTGGATTCTGTTTCTTATCTGTGAAATAGGACTCACAATTTCTAACTCAAAAGGTTTTCTCAGTTCTATAAAAGATGATTAAACAAAAATATTTTGTCAGGTGCTATACAAATAAAAATTATCATTGTTAGTATATTATTACTACAATTTATTTACATCTTAATTCAAAATGGTGTTTATTCTATGATTATAACAGGAGTGGTACAAGAAGAATGAGATGCACATCCCTACTTCCTTATCACCCACTGACAGCTTCTATGTGAATATGATTCAAACCAAAACAACGCAATCCTGTCCTTCCCATTCCTCACATAAAAGTAATAACAAAACTGCAAACAGGTGTTTTTCTTCTTTTGCCCATATCCTCAGCATTTTAGTAGGGACTTATTATATCAAGGGTACCCAGAGCCTTGCTAGCCTAGCCTTTCCCTCAGCATGGTTCTGTGCTGTAAGAGATAAATAAATTTTTGAAAATTAAAACATCTTAAAATACCTCACATTGTGTTTTCCCTTGTATTAATCCTACTTTAAAAAAACAGCCATTCCTTTCACCATTAAGGATAAGGCATAAGGTTCATTGTCCTAGAAAAAGAGAGAGAGTGGTAAGAGTCTAGAACAAACAGGCTTCTCATTGTAGCTCAGAGTTTAAATATTTGAGTTCACAGTCAGGGAATACTCTTGAAAATCAGGCTTTGTTTAGAAAGTAAAGAATGTTCTAACCCGAAGCCAATCTTTACATAACAAGGTTGGAGATCTGAATATAAAAATTCCCTATAAGATATAGGCAGAGAACATTCAGCAGATCACATATGCTCATATGTGCCTGAAGCTCTTATCTGCCTACAGGCTTGGGATGCACAATTGGGAAGAAGGGTGTTGGGGGTGGGGAGGGGGAATGTGCAGGGACTGGGGAAAGAAGTTCAGATAAGACAAGTCCAGGGTAAGGAAGCAGCAGGCACCTGGAAAGGGGATCAATCCAGTAGTTGATAGAAATTCTGACACAAACTCCAAATAAGTTGAGAACAAACCTGAGAACAATTGAGTGGGTGCTCCGCTTCACACCTTGGGGAACAGTAGAACAGCAAGAGCAGATAAACAAGTCCCGTCACATGGAGCAGGGTAGTCCTACATCTTCTGCCTGTCTCCTGAGGAACAAGAAATGATACAGAATTGCCCATGTATGGGAGAAGGTAGATAACATGAGCTTACCTGGGGGGGTCTGGATAAGGAGAAAGTTAATTTACATACAGCACAAAGCTTTGGGATCAACTTCCCATGTCAGGGATTGAATCAGTCACAGCTATATCTTTGGGCAAGTTCTACTAAGCCAGAAATAGTGAACCAGATGGTGGAGGTGACTTGATCAGATAACAGAGGTGACCAAGTTCCCCAGAGCAATCTCCTCACCATGTCAAGGCCAAGAGAACAGACCACAAATTGTACCACCTAAAGACACATTAAAAGTGGCAGCAGTATGGAGTCCTCAACCATGGCCCCAGTGAACTGCATGTTACACAGTTATGTGTCATCAAAAGACTGATATGCTTTTATATTATCAGAGTGAGATTTGATGCCAAAACATCCAAGCCAAGTTCTGTGGGAGTCGCAGATAGAGACAAAGCACAAAGCAAATTGTTCCCCCTCAGCCTTGCCGTGGGTTTTGTAAGAGGCAGGAGAAGAGAATATGTGAAAGAATGAGCTTAACAAAAGAGACCATTTTAAAACAGAAGAGCATGAGCTACTTAATTGACAATTTTATATCTATTCCACAATCCCCACTGGTAAAGATGGGGGTTTGTAAGCAAAATGATTTCAAAATAAAGAAAATAAACTGGTTACTTTGTTACTTTTTTTTCTTGCACATCTGAATGGTAATGCACATATTTTCACCTCCCATCACCAATCCTAGGCATTTGCTCTTGGGAAAGGTACCTTAGATCATAAGTCAGCTAATAAAGAGAATGGCAGACCCATGTTCTCGTAGTGAAAGGATTAAAACAAAAGCCCTGCAAGGAGGATCTACGTTCACTGTTTCTTCCAGGGCTGAAGAAGAGCATCAACATCCACCAGTTCGAATCCCAGAATCTCAGACTCAGGTGGATCCAAGGAGTGATGATCCTTCCTGTGAAAAGCAGTAGAGGTTTTGCAAGGGAAGATAGTAGAGTATTGAATGGAGAATGTTCAGGAATGGAATGTTTGGAGCTGGAGGGCACACAGGGGTTTAAAGGTGAGGACTGGCTGCGCATCTTTAGAAGGTGGAATGGGAGTCATCCATGATGTCCCGTTCTTAGGAAGCCCTACGTTATTTTGGTTCCTTAACTTGTGAGATCTGAAGAAAACTCCAGGTTAACTAGGACTTTAATATGGGTCCTTTTAACCTTGTAATTCCCTTCTAAAATTTCTCTCATCCTAAAATAAAGAGGTCACGTATTTTTAGAAAATCAGGTGTGATGCCTTTGTGGAGAATGAAGGATGAAAGTAGACAAGAGGTCTTCTGGATCCAGTGGAAAAAAATATGTAACAATATCGGGGCAACCACACCTCAGAATAGGTGAATGGATGAATCGAAATGCCAGAGCATGACCCACAGAGAAACTGGTAATGGAGGGAGATCCTGGAATCTGGAAAATATCCCAGGAAAAATATGTGGATGAGACATTTTACAACCAAACCTTCCTCCAACCCTCACAGGTTACTGAAGGAACAGAACAGACCTTGTAAACTGCAAGCTACATAGTTATGTGTCTTCAAAATACTAATGTTGTTTGTATTGTAAGTGGGATTATGAGTCATTTTGTTTCCTTTCTTCTGTTTTCTAGAGTTTATGTAGACACATGCTTTCCATCCAATAAATATTTATCAACATTTACAATACACCAGGCATTCTTCATCAGTGAGTAAAAGAGGCAAAAATAAATCCCTGCCTGTACTCTAAAGAAATACAATGTAAAAGCAGACAAAAGCAACTATTAATATTTTTAGCTCAGTGGTCAAATATGCCTCTCTCATGTGTGCACAAATGCATGCACGCAGAGGCACGCACACATGCACACAAACAGAGTGTCTTTCCCGGTTTTCTTAATTTCAACCTGTTTATTTCCCCAGTCTCCCCACTTATTTCTAATTCTTCATTTCACTCATAGGTTTATTAGATTTTCTCAGAGTTCTTTGAGCTAAAAAGCTCAGTAATTATAAGTCATCTGTTGCGCCCCGAAACCTTTATTAAATTTTATTTAGACAAAATTATAGAAAACAATTCAGTATGCTTCAATTAAAATTTAGCCAAACTATTTTCACATACACACTGCATTTCCACTGCCTCAACACACATATACACAACCACATACACCAGTAATATTAAAAGTTAAAAAGTAATTTGCAATTCAAGTATGTTTGTTAAAATAATTACTACAGTTGTATATGAATGTTCAGTGAGGTAAGAGGAAATTGTTTATTACTGAATAATGAAAAAATATTACGCTTGTCCATTGGGTGGCAGCAAAACTCTTCCATACTGTTAAATTCTCAAAGCCTTTGTCTTCAGTGTCTTCATGCTAAATTTGATAGATTATACTACACACAGAGGAAAAGCCTCAATTCTTCCCTCTCAGGAAGGGGCTGCAGAAGCAGTGAGATTAGTGCTGCATCGAGTTTAAAGTCTTACTGGGTATAGAAGAAATTATCTTTTGAATTTAAAAAACAACAAATTGTATTATTTTATTCTTCAATTCAATCCAAAAGATTCGTGTCAATTACGTGTCAGTACTATGCTGGAAACTTTCTATTTTCATGAAGTTGGCTCCAGCGGGTAGAACTCTACACGAAAAAATAAACATCTGCAACATCAAAAACACCCGGCTTCAATCTCCATCTTCCCTCTCAACAGCCTCCTGTCATCTGAGCAAACACTCCTTCTTTCCAAAAAGTTACTACTTGATTGGAAACTTAAACTATAAAATCACCATAACACAGCATCAAAATTACTGTTTATCTAAAATTGTGTAAGTAAAGCAAGGATATCCACTCCATCCCTAAGGTCAGAAGTTCTAGAGGGCCCAAGTCTCTCCTCAAGATTCAGTTGTGAGATCCCCCTCTTGCCCCTAACCTTCATCAATATCCTGAGGTGTAACAGAAAGAAGTCCAAAAGAGGACAAAACTATGCGAAGTGCAAGGATAGGATCTGAAGCACCTGTAGAGTGATTGTTGCCTGTGTAGTAAGAGAAATTCTGGAACACAAGCAGTGTGATGATATTCCTCCTACAGTGGCTGGACTCAATGCATGAGGAGGATAAGGGCTTCTCACTCGAAGGATAGGTTGACCAGAAGATCAAGCTGCCCCATTCTGCAGTGCCTCAGGTGGCTCCTGGACCAACATAGCTCCTATGCTCTTAAATAGCATCCTCTACAATGTTCTTCAGTTAGCCCAACCCCAAGAGCATGTTCTGTGCCATGTACCAGGCTCAGGCATCCAAACTCTGTATCCACGGCCCTTCCTCTACATCTCATTACCCGCTCCCACCCTGAGTGCCTCTTTTGGCCTTTAAATGCAAAAAAAAAAAAAAAAAATTCTATTTCTCCTATTTCATTCACCAGAGATAACTAGTTTTAGCACCTCAAAGTTTTCTTTTTCCTGATAATTACCACCTAACGAATTGTTTCTAACCTTATCAACTTCATTGAGATATAATTTTTATGTAACAAACTCCATATATTTTAAGGGTTCAGCATGATGAGTTTTTGAAAAATCTGTACCTCCATGTAACCTCTATCTTAATCAAGATACATCTCTCAAAAAGCCTTCTCATGCCATTCCCAGTGAAAATCCTGCCTCCCAAGCAACTACTGATATAATTTCTATCACCATAGTTTAGTTTTTCTGTTCTAGAATTTCATATAAATTGAACAATTCAGGATTTACTCTTTTGCGACGCTTTTGTGACAGGTTTCTTTTACATACATAATGTTTATGAGATTTATTGAAGTTGTTGCATGTATGAATAGTTCTTTCATGTTTATTGCTGACTCATATTTTGTTGTATGAATATACCACATTCTCTTATTTACAAACTTTGAATTGTTTCTATATTTTGGCTGTTATGAATAAAAATGTTATGAGCATTCTTCTACCAGTCTTTTTATGAATACATACTGACATTTCTCTAGGGTAAATACACAGATGTTTCCACTAGAAAATGGGGATACAGCGTAGATGTATGCTTAACTCTCTAAGAAACTGCCAAACTCTTTTCCAAAGTGTTGTATACTTTTACACTCCAATGAGCTATATAAGAGAGTTCCAGTTACTTCACATCTTTACCAATGCTTGGTATTGCCTGTATTTTTAATTTTGCCCATTCTAATGTGTGAAGTGGCATCTTCCTGGGGTTAATTACACTACTATTTTAAGCCTTCTTAGTTCCCCATGTAACCCTAATGTCCATGTAGGTGAGCTGGGGCATAGGGGTTGTGCCATGTATGTGGAACAGATGGACACATACCTTTGTCTCTTTGGCCTTCGGGGTCTCCAGGCCCAGAACAGCCAAATACTCTAGGCTGGTCACTTCCAGATCTAAGGGTATCATTCATTTACCTCAAAGTATCAACACAAATAGCATGTTCAATGTATGCCATATGAAAAAGCCTGGGAAGCACTTTAACATACTTGCCCCGTTCTGTTCATTTCAGTCAGCATCTCTTGACACTCAACTGTTAATTCTCTTCCTTTCACTTGTATTGCTCTTTTCTCTGTTTGTTCTGGGAGCAACAGAGGGAGGGTCAAAGGCCCCTGTGGAGCAGGCAGGTTCAGCAAATATTTGGTTGTGGATTTAAAAAAATAGTCCCAGCCAGGCACAGTGGCTCACACTTGTAATCTCAACATTTGGGTGGACAAGGTGGGCTGATCACCTGAGGCCAGGAGTTCAGACCAGCCTGGCCACCTTGGTGAAACTCCATCTCAACCAAAAAATACAAAAATTAGCCAGGTGTGGTGGTGAGCACCTGTAGTCCCTGCTACTTGGGAGGCTGAGGCAGGAGAATCTCTTGAATCTGGGAGGCAGAGCTTGCAGTGAGCCAACATCACACCACTGCACTGCAGCCTGGGCGACAGAGCCAGACTCCATCTCAAAAAAAAACAAAAACAAACAAAAGTCCCAGAATGGGTCTACTACGTCCTAAGATCCTGCCATTAAGCATATGACTGATTTATACATGGTATAAAACATGAAATCTGGCAAAAGTCATGCAACTTTCCATCAGAATCACCTAAAATCACTGTTCTCAAGAAGGTCCATAAAATCACCAATTTAGAGAATCTTCTTCCTCCCATTTTTATTTTATACATTTTATGCTTACAAAATGTACATTTTGGGACGATGTGCCCCTGTGGCTTCCCCAGCTTATCCACATATCCCTCTCCCCACATACTACCATGTGTTGTCACCTACCAGTTATAGAATCATGGAAGGTGATTTACTTTATATTCACTATGTTTGGGGGAATCTTCTTTGGAAGCATTTTGTGCTGGGTCATTGTTTTTAAATTTTTTAATTTAATTTCAAGTTCCAGGATACATGTGCAGGATGTGCACGTTTGTTACATAGGTCAACTTGTGCACCAAACATGGTGGTTTGCTGCACCCATCAACCCATCACCTAGGTATTAAACCCCACGTGCATTGGCTATTTATGCTGATACTCTCCCTTCCCCAACCCTCCCCCAAGAGGCCTCTGTGTGTGTTGTTCCCTCCCTGCGTCCACGTGTTCTCATTGTTGAGCTCCCACTTGTAAGTGATAACATGCGGTGTTTGGTTTCCTTTTCCTGTGTTAGTTTGCTGAGGATAATGGCTTCTAGCTCCATTCATGTTCCTGCAAAGGACATAATCTCATTCCTTTTTATAGCTGCATAGTATTCCAAGGTATATATGTACCACATTTTCTTTATTCAGTCTATTATTGATGGGCCTTTGGGTTGATTCCATGTCTTTGCTATTGTATATAGTGCTGCAGTAAACATACACATGCATGTATTTTTATAATAGAACATTTTATATTCCTTTGGATATATACCCAGTAATGGGATTGCTGAGTCAAATGGTATTTCTGGTTCCAGATCTTTGAGGAATCGCCACACTGTCCTCCACAATGGTTGAAATAATTTACATTCCCATCAGCAGTGTAAAAGTCTTCCTATTTCTCCACAGCCTCGCCAGCATCTGTAGTTTCTCCACTTTTTAATAATCACCATTCTGACTGGTGTGAGATGGTATCTCATTGTGGTTTTGATTTGCATTTCTCTAATGATCAGTAATGTTGAGCTTTTTCTCATGTTTGTTGGCCACATAAATGTCTTTTGAGAAATGTCTGTTCATGTCCTTTGCCCATTTTTTGAATGGGTTGCTTTTTTCTTGAAAATTTGTTTAAGTTCCTTGTAGATTCCAGATATTAAACCTTTGTCAGAAAGACAGATTGCAAAAATTTTCTCCCATTCGCTCACACGTCTGTTCACTCTGATGATAGTTTCTTTTGCTGTACAGAAGTGCTTTAGTTTAACTAGACTCCATTTGTCAATTTTTGCATTTGTTGCAATTGCTTTTGATGTTTTTGTCATGTAATATTTACCCGTGTCTATGTCCTGAATAGTATTGCCTAGATTTTCTTCTAGAGTTTTTATAGTTTTGGGTTTTACATTTAAGTCTTTAATCCATCCTGGCCTAATTTTTGTATAAGGAAGGGGTCCAGTTTCAATTTTGTGCCTATGGCTAGCCAGTTTTGCTCGCTAGCCATAGGCACATAGGTCCTTTTTTTTAAACTTTGATATGCATAAACCTATCATGGTAACCTTGAATCAATAATTGCCTAGGCTGGAGTACAGTGGTATGATCCTGGCTCACCGCAACTTCCACCTCCTGGGTTCAAGCGATTCTCCTGCCTCAGCCTCCCAAGTAGCTGGGATTACAGGCATGCACCACCATGCTCGGCTAATTTTGTATTTTTAGTAGAGATGGGGCTTCTCCATGTTGGTCAGGCAGGAATTTTATGGTTTTAGTTCTTCCATTTAGGTTAGTGACCCATTTAGAGTTAAGTCATAAGAAAACACTCCAAAAGATATTTATTGTGCCAAGATGATAAAAATATGGGGATTTATTTTTTCTTCTTTTCCAAAACTTAAGTAATGTACACATATTAATTTTTAAAGAAAACAAAAATTCAAAGTAAATTTTAAAATAAGATTGTAAAGCATATTTCTATAGCTAGACAAATATTCAAAATTTTATATGCCCTTTCTGCTTTTTATGTAACATCTTCTCTGTTCTTCCATGTCTCATACTTCCTATTTGAAACAAGAGCCATCATTGCAAAGCACTCCACGCCTGTAGGATATTGGCGTTTTATGACATTTCTAGGCTCCTATGGTTTTTCCAGCTCTTGATCCAAGGCCCTTATGAAGCTCAATAACACCTCTTATCCTTAGGCCCCACGGTATTCCCTGTAATCTCTATTATTTCCTCATGTTTACAGCAAACTAACTTCAGCAGCTTCAGTTGTTTGGCATGAAAAGTTTCCTGACAAAGACAGAGAACAAAGATCTCTAGTGATGAAAAACCATCAATTTGCTGCTACTGTATGAAGGGCTCAAAAGACACAGCAGAGAAACCTGTCATGTCCTAAAGAGGTGGTTAAGAAAGTCATCACCAAAAGCCATTGCAGCTGCATCCTTGATTTGAGTTAAAGAAGGATAAATCAGTTAGCATTTTAGTTATGAGGACAGCTAATTCTGGAAATTGTCTGTGAGAAACTTCACCCCTCTTTTCTTCTACGAGTAGCCACTTAGTTTATGCCTTTAAAGCAAAACATATGCCTTAAAGGTCAGAGAGATAAGTAATACTCTTCAAGTACCAAAGTTAATCAGAACAATTCATCATTCAAATGCTCATATTTACTTACATTTTCAAATAGATGTTATTATTCTCAGTTTATAGGTGAGGGCACTGAAGCTCAGAAAACTATTTTGCTTGAGATCTCAAACCTATTAAGTGTGAATACTAAAATAAAGCCCTAGGATTTTTATTCTAAGTTAGTGGTCTTCCCACCCGTCCAGAGCTACTTCTTTAAGACAATAATACAGGGCATGCTGATCTCAGTGGAGGCCAGTCTTATGAATACCGACAGCTAAAAAATGTGCCAAGGGGTTTAAGGCAACATTCCCTACACCAAAACATGCCTCTCACTGCCTAATATTATTTCTTCATCCTTTGACTCAGGTCAGGAGGAATTTAACTGAGGTGAAAGAAATAACAATCTTTGCCTTTATCAGTGATGGATATCAACATCATGAAGCTTTTTTACCATACTTATGTCTACATCCCTCCATTACCCTTGCCCCTAACAAATCCAGATTCCATATATCTGAGGTAGGACTAGCACATGTGTATATTGAAAAAATTCCCCAGAGGATTCTGAAGTACTGTTCTAATTTAAGAACGGCCTCATAAAGATTTCTTGATAGATATCTGGAAGCAAATAGACATGCAGTAAATTTTATTTTTCCTTTAAAATAAATGTATGATCAACCCTGTGTCAGGCGCTATATCAGGCAGTGGGAACATATCAATGAACGAGTCAGGTACGGCCATGGCTTTTGTGAAACTTGTATCTCATTTTGTTGCAGTGTAACAATTAATTCTATTCTATCCATAAGAGAGTCAAGTATTAAAAGATAATAGGGAAGATGACAAAAAGGAAAACAAAGATAAATCATACATACTTTAAATTTTAGGAAAGTTAACAGTAATTAAAAAGAAGCAAAATAAATATTAAAGCTTGAGAAATAGAGATACATTGATGTTAAAAAGTAAAGTCATGCATTACATAACGACAGGAGTATGTTCTGAGATATGCATCCTTACGTGATTTCATCGTGTGATCATAGAGTCCACTAACACAAACCTAGATGGGTTAGCCTACTACACACCTAGGCTATATGGTATAGCCTATTGCTCCTAGACTACAAACCTGTACAGCATGTTATTGCGCTGAATACTGTAGGCAATTGCGAAACAATGACAAGTTTTTGTGTGTCTAAACATACATAAAGATGGAAAAGGTACAGTAAAAATATGGTTTAAAAGAAAAAAAAGGTACACCTGTATAGGGCAGCTCCATCATAATCTTATAGGACCACCATTATATATGTAGCTCCTCTTTGATTGAAACGTCATTATGTGGTGTGTGACTGTAATATTCTAGCTAAATCCAGCTTATCCAAGCAGTAACTCAACAGACTTGCAGTAACCTATTCTAGATATTATTAAAACACAAACACTAGGCAGGGCGCGGTGGCTCATGCCTGTAATCCCAGCACTTTGGGACGCCGAGGCGTGCAGATCACGAGGTCAGGAGATCGAGACCATCCTGGCTAACACAACGAAACCCCGTCTCTACTACAAATACAAAAAATTGGCTGGGCACGGTGGCTCATGCCTGTAATCCCAGCACTTTGGGAGGCCGAGGTGGGTGGATCACCTGAGGTCCGGAGTTCGAGACCAGCCTGACCAACATGGAGAAATCCCGTCTCTACTAAAAATACAAAATTAGCCAGGCATGGTGGCGCATGCCTGTAATCCCAGCTACTCCGGAGGCTGAGCCAGGAGAATGGCTTGAACCCGGGAGGCGGAGGTTGCTTTCACTCAGGAGGCTGAGGCAGGAGAATGGGGTGAACCCAGGAGGCGGAGCTTGCAGTGAGCCGAGACCGCGCCACTGCACTCCAGCCTGGGCAACAGAGCAAGACTCTTGTCTCAAAGACAAAAATTAATTAATTAATTTTTAAAAAATTAAAAATAAGAAAACACAAACACTGAAGAGAAGAAGCTTAGAATAAGGAAGGAAAGCATAATGATATAAAATTAAGTAAAGTAATATTTAGTTTGCTCAGAGGGAATAAACATCTTGTGAGAGAAAAAAATTAATGAGGTTCTTGAAAGTATTTATCTCTTAGACAATTGGTAATTATCATGAAATACTTCTAGTCATTAACATAGAAAACTGGGCTAGACAGAGACCTAAGAGTTATACACCCATGATTAACTTTGATTGGAGAAAACCAATTGCAATGTATGAGATCTCCTTTAATACTGCTTCCTTTAATTCCATGTCTTCCCCTTCCTGCCACCTCAATTTCCACCATTTAATTTGGCACATGATGCCTCTCATGATCTGGTCTGTCTCTCAGATCTCATTACCCCAAATTTTCGACAGCCCTTACCCACTACATGACCAGTGATCTGGTAGTGCCAAACTACTTTTAGTTTCTCAAGTAAGCTATCATCTTTGATGGCCATTTGTTTTGCATATTTTCTTCCCTCTGCTTAGAACAGTCTTACCATTACCTTGAAAAAGAAATCAGACTATATTAGTTTGCGAAGGCCACCATAATGAAGTACCACAGACTGGATAACTTAACATAAATTTTCTCAGAGTTCTGGAGGCTAGAAGTCCAACATAAACAAGTCAGCACAGTTGATTTCTTCTATGGGGTCTCTCATTGGCTTGTAAATGGCTGTTTTCCTGTGTTTTCACATATTTCCTCTGTCCATGTCTGTGTCCAAATTTCTTCTTCTCATAAGGACACCATTCATATGAAATTAGGGCCTACCCTACTCACCTCATTTTAACTTATCTCTTTAAAGACAATATCTCCGAATACAGCCACATTCAAGGTTACTGAATGCTATGACTTCAATATATGAATTTGGGGGGAGAGTAAAATTCAGCTTATAACAGACAAATTCTTACTGTCTACAATACAGCTTTATAGTAATTTCTTCTAAGAGTTCTTCATCTTGAATCTTTCCATCTCAGTCTGGGTTAGGTCTCCTTCCTCAGAACTTCCAAAGCACTACATGTATTCCTCTATCACATTAAAGGATATGTTTCCTCACTCTATTCTAAGATGTGACTTTCTTTTCCTTATCCCAGCACCTACCCCTGTGCCTCACACATGGTAAGTGTGCCATACTCTTTGTACCTTGAAGTATAAGCCCTCTGGCCTGGCTGTATTGTGATAGTATTTCATTGGATAGGAAATATATAATTAGAAAACACAGACAATTAGTGCCTTTTTTGTAATGTTGAGTTTAAGAGATATCTATATAGAAATAAGTAGCAAGGAAGTGGAAATACAGGCATGAAACTCAATGGAGAAAACCATGCTGAAAAGTATGATTTGGTGAATGGGTATGATCACTCAGGGAACATGTATAAATGAGAATAGCACGGAAAAATCTTTAAAGAATAACAAATTTTTGAAACAGCAGGAGAAAGCATAAATAGAAATGTCAGAGAAGCAAAAGGAGGCTAAGAGAGAATAGTTTCTCTTCCCATTTATACTATTTTCCATACTAGCATCAAACTTTGCAGTGAGCTGTTTATCCTTTATATTGCCACCAGGGGTCTCCAACAACTTCTGCAATGCCTGACAGAGCTCAAAGTATCTTATAGCTGTCTTTACAAAGGCTTTGGCAACAATAACATTCCTTGAGAAAGAAGACCAGGTAGGTGCCTCAAAACAGTGTTAAGATATCCTTGACTGAGCTGAAGTCCGGAGGAGTCCTTCAAGTTACTCTTGGTCTGCAGCTTACTGATCACCAGGTAGTCTCTTGTACTGGCAACTTTGTCACAGAACGAATCACTGAGACATACTCTCCCTATCACAAGAATTGAGACTGGTTGTTCACCTACGACACAATGAAGCCCAATACATAGATTGCATAAGGCTTGATGAGCACCCAGAGCAGACTGAAAAGAACTGGATGTTCTGAAGAAAAAAATTAAATCATGTAATAGGGACTCTATTATTTTGATTCTAGAAATTATCTACCTTCAAAAAAAAAAAGATGAGAAAAAAATGTTTTAAGTCCATCTCCTAGAATAAAGAAAAATAAGATTAGGCTGAATAAAGCTGACATTTATTTCTTAAACTTTTTCCTTTTTCTAATTATTCCTGCAGACAACTGCAATTAACTTTTATATATATATATGTACTTTCATATTAAATGTTTAGAATTTTCACTAACATGGAAACGTTTAGTACAGAAAAGTAAAGATTGAACAATATTACTCATAGATCGCCTACCTCATTAACATTTTGCATATTTGTTTCTTCCATGTATGTTTTGTCTCGATGTGTCCGGAATTGGTGGGTTCTTGGTCTCACTGCCTTCAAGAATGAAGCCGCGGACCCTCGCGGTGAGTGTTACACTTCTTAAAGACGGCGTATCCCGAGTTTGTTCTTTCTGGTGTTCGGATGTGTTCGGAGTTTCTTCCTTCTGGTTTGTTCATCGTGTCGCTGGCTCAGGAGCGAAGCTGCAGACCTTCGCGGTGAGTGTTACAGCTCTCAAGGCGGTGTGTCTGGAGTTGTTCGTTCCTTCCAGTGGATTCTTGGTCTCACTGGCTTCAGGAGCGAAGCTGCAGAGACCTTTACCGTGAGTATTACAGGCCCGTAAAGGCAGTGTGGACTCAAAGAGTCAACAGCAGCAAGATTTATTGCAAAGAGCAAAAAAACAAAGCTTCCACAGTGCGCAAGCCAGACCGCAGCTAGTTTCCGCTGCTGGCTGGGGCAGCCTGCTTTTATTCTCTTACCTGGCCTCAACCACATCCTGCTGATTGGTCCATTTTACAGAGAGCTGATTGGTTTGTTTTACAGAGAGCTGACTGGTCTGTTTCGACAGGGTGCTGATTGGTGCATTTACAATCCCTGAGCTAAACACAAAAGTTCTCCATGTCCCCACCAGACTAGCTAGATACAGAGTGTGGATTGGTGCATTCACAAACCCTGAGCTAGACACAGGGTGCTGATTGGTGTGTTTACAAACCTTGAGCTAGATACAGAGTGCTGATTGGTGTATGTACAATCCCTTAGCTAGACATAAAGATTCTCCAAGTCCCCACCAGACTCACGAGCCCAGCTGGCTTCACCCAGTGGATACCGCGCTGGGGCTGCAGGCGGAGCTGCCTGCCAGTCCTGCGCTGTGCGCCCGCACTGCTCTGCCCTTAGGCGGTTGATAGGACCGGGCGCCCTGGAGCAGGGGGCGGCGCTCCTCGGGGAGGCTGGGGCCGCGCAGGAGCCCACGGGGGTGGGGGGAGGCGGGGAGGCTCAGGCATGGCCGGCTGCAGGTCCCAAGCCCTGCCCTGCAGAGAGGCAGCTAAGGCCGGTGAGAAATCGAGCGCAGCAGCTGCTGGCCCAGGTGTTAAGTCCCTCACTGCCCCGGGCCTGCGGGGCCCGCCAAGCCCACGCCCACCCGGAACTAGCGCTGGCCCGCAAGCGCCGTGCGCAGCCCGGGTTCCAACCGCGCCTCTCCCTCCACACCTCCCCGCAAGCTGAGGGAGCCGGCTCCGGCCTTGGCCAGCCCAGAAAGGGGTTCTCACAGTGCAGCAGCGGGCTGAAGGGCTCCTTAAGCGCGGCCAGAGTGGGCGCCAAGGCAGAGGAGGCGCCGAGAGCGAGCGAGGGCTGCTAGCATGCTGTCACCTCTTACTGAGCCATTATAAAATAAATTACAAACATTATACTTCAAACTAATCACTTTAGCATACATTTCCAGAAAATAAGTGTTCTCTTACCTATTAGCAGTGCTGTTGTAACATCTGACAAATTTAGAGAACTTCTTAATGTTATATATTTACCAGGCCACATTTAAATATTGCCACTTCCCTCCACAAAATGTTTTATAGGCTTTTTAAAATAAGTTTTTAAACGAAGATTTAGTCAAATACCATGCATTGTCTTTGACTGTTATGTTATCTTTT
The DNA here is from genome assembly GCF_029281585.2 of Gorilla gorilla gorilla. Classification (NCBI taxonomy): domain Eukaryota; kingdom Metazoa; phylum Chordata; class Mammalia; order Primates; family Hominidae; genus Gorilla; species Gorilla gorilla. The sequence goes on from NC_073230.2 coordinate 125,140,691, forward strand.
CATCTAAAGCAATTTCCATTCCCTTTCCTTTTTTCCTCCATGATACAGGCTTAGCAATGAGACCAAATTGTCTTGCAGAATTTTACATAGTCTTGATTTGTCTGTTCTTTGTGGTATCCTTTAAATTGATCCTGTATCACCATTATTTCCTATAAATTGGAGGTTAAAACTGTAGGCTGAATTAAATTCCAATTAAGCATTTTGAACAAGAATATTCCATGGGTGATGCTGTGTACAATATTGTGTATCACATTAGAAGGCATATAATGTTTGATATCCCATGATTAGTGAAATCCCTGTAGGACTTCTTTTTTTCTGTTTTTTTAATTTCTTGTTTTTATTGACAAATAATAATTGTACCTATATATGGGGTACAGGGTGACATTTTGATACATGCATACATTGTGTAAAAATCAAATCAGGGTATTTGGCATATACATAGCCTCATTCATTTATCATTTCTGTGTAGTTAAAACATTCAAAATTCTGTCTTTCAGCTACGTTTAAATATACAGTATTTGTTAACCATAGTCACCCTACTGTGCAATAGAACAGAACTTATTCCTCCTAACTGTAATTTTATACTCATTGACCAATCTCTCCCTGTGCTCTTGTCCCCTTCCCTCCTAGCCTCTGTTAATCACCATTCTACTCTCCACTCCTACAAGATCAACTTCTTTAGATTCCACATATGAGTAAGATGATATGGTATTTTTGTTTTTGTGCCTGGCTTATTTCGTTTAATGTCCTCCAGGTTCTTCCATGTTGCCACAAATGACAGAATGCTACTCTTTTTTTGTGGCTGAACAGTATTTCAGTTTGTGTGTGTGTGTGTATACACACCACAATTTCTTCATCCATTCATCCATTCATGGACATTTAGGTTGATTCCATGTCTTCGCTATTGAGAATAGTACTGCAATATACATGGGAATGTAGATAATCTCTTTGACATGTTGATTTCATTTCCTTTGAATATACACCATGTAGTGGGATTGCTGGATCATATGGTAGTTCTATTTTTAATTTTTAAAGAAATCTTCATACTGTTTTCTGCGATGGATGCACTGTTCCCAACAATGTATAGGAGTCACCCTTTCACCACATCCACAACAGCATTTGTTACTTTTTGTCTTTTTGATAATAGCTATTCTAATAGGAGTGAGGTGATACCTCACTGTGGTTTTGATGTGCTTTTCCCTGATGATTACTAATGTTAATCATTTTTTTCATATACATGTTGGCCTTTGTATGTGTTCTTGTGAGAAATATCTATTCAGGTATTTTGCCCATTTCTTAATTGGATTTTTTTTATTGTTTTGTTTTGCTGTTGAGTTTTTTGAGTTCCTTCTATATTGATATTAACCTTTTGTCAGATGCATAGTTTGCACATATTTCGTCTCATTTTGTTGATTGTCTTTTCAATCTTTTTTTTCCTTTGCTGTGCAAAAGCCTTTTAGTTTTATGTAATCCCATTTGTCTATTTTGGTTTTTGTTGCCTATGCTTCTGTGGTCTTACCCCAAAATTCCTTGCCTTATGTTTCCCCATGTTTTCTCCTAGTAGTTTTATCACTTTTGGTCCCCTACTTAAGTCTTGAATCCATTCTGAATTGATTTTTTTTATATATAGTGAAAGATAAGGATCTCACTTTATTCTCCTGCATGTGGATATCCAATTTTTTCAGTACAATTTATTGAAGAGACTGACCTTTCTCCATTGTGTATTCTTGACACTTTTGTTGAAAATCAGTTCGCTGTAAGTGCATAGATTTATTTATTCTTCTCTATTCTGTCCCACTGGTTTGTGTGTGTCTATTTTTATGCCAGTACCATGCTGTTTTGGTTACTATCATTTTGTAGTATAGTTTGAAATCAAATCATATGATGCCTCAAGCTTTGGTATTTTTGCTCAAGATTGCTTTGGTTATTCAGGGCCTTTTATGGTTTCCTATAAATTTTAGGATTGTTTTTTCTATTTCTGTGAAGAACTGCTGACCTATCAAAATGTAATGTAACACATTTGTCTTTTCTAAGCCACCAAACTTGCACTGATCTGTTATAGCAGCAATAGAAAACTAATATATCTACATAAGTTATTTATTTATCAAGGATTAAGTGTATGAGCACGTGTGTGTATGTGTGTTGTGCATCATTCATATTGCAAACCAGGTATTTGGCTTCTATTGAACTATAAATAAAATCCATGTCCTGTCAACATCTAAATAGTTATACTATGGAATTATTTTTTTCTAATTTTTATGTCACAGAATGGGAGTTTTCTGGTTTTTCAAGCACTCTGTGTTGTCTATCAAACTTATGGCTTTACTGTATGAAAACAGCAACATAGAGTATCCGAGAAAGTACTGATTTCTGGAAAGTATTATCACTTTCAGATAAGAATGTTGCTTATATGGAAAATTTTCAGCAATGTCTAGACAGCTTTGGAATCTTTATAAACATCAGATTACACCTTTCTATCCCCTACTTTTTCCTAGTAGAAAAATGATGGGCTTTTTCACATAGCCAAAGCAATCCTAAGCAAAAAGAACAAAGGTGGAGGCATCACACTACTCAACTTCAAACTTTAAGGCTACTGTAACCAAACCATGGTATTGTCATGGGGTCCTTGGGGTGTCTCTTCACCAGCCAGAAACCTCTGTGGCCAGTGGTGCCTTCTATCTGAGTATTGCTCACACCTGCTGGGCTCATTCTGCCCACTCAGCCTGGCTAGCTGCACTTGGCTCACACTACCAGCCCAGATTTCACACCTGCCAAGGGTGAGCCAGGCATGGACCAGTGAAGGGTGTGTGAGTGAGTGCAGGGTCCAGCCACTGCACACAGCCAGGCACGCCGGCAGCTCCAGGTGCCGGCACAGGTGCTAGCTCCACGCGAAGCTATGGCTGGACCAGATGCACTGCACTCAGCTTCTGCTGTGGGCACCCACAACTGGATGAGGGAAATGCAGTGGCACCTGAAAATTTGGAGATGCCAGGAACCACAGAGCCCAAAAGAGGGTGTCACAGCCCTGGCTCAGGGAGCCCCTAAGTCTGGGCTCCCCGAAGGGCTGCAGCTCTTCTGTCCTCATCACCCACAACATGGTGAGCATGGGGGCGTGTTTCAGCCCTGTTTGTGTTACAGCTCTTTCAGTTCCGCCATTCAGTGGGTCCAGAATTCCCGTCCTGCGTCCAGAAAGAATGAGGTACATAGACAACTGGAGGGTGAGCAAGGCAGAGAGGAGCTTCATTGAGCAACAGAACAGCTCTCAGGGGACCTGAAATAGGTAGCTCCTTTCCACAGGCAGGTCATCCTGATGTGTGTCCAGCTCTCAGCAGAGAAGAGATCCACAGTGGGCAGCTCCTTTTCGCAGGCAGGTCGTCCGGACATGTGGTGACTTGTAGTGTGTAACTCCTTTCCACAGCTGGTAATCCTGATGTCTGTGTGAGTCTGGCTGGGTTTTTTATGGTCTCAGAAGGGAGGAAATGTATGCTGATTGGTCCATGGGCAGCCATGGACGGGCCTGCAAAAAGCACCATAAGTTCTCACTCCAGGCTGTGGACTCCACCTGAAACTGACAGTCCAGCCCCCAGTTTTCAGGCCATCCATGGCTTGAAGGTGGGGCTTCACTGGGGACCTGCCCTTTTCTGCCAGGAGCCTGTCTGCCTCCTGCCACCATCAACATGTCATCCATGGCACCCAGGCAGTTCCTACTGAAGAGCACCTGAAGGCCTGTGCTGAGCTGCCCTCAGCCCCTATTGGCCTCCCTCCCATGCTCGTTGGCACCCAAAGTCCAGAGGAGGCCCAGGCAGCAGGGGGCTGGCCTGTCAGTGCCACCCCAAGCGCTTGCACACCTGGCTGGGTTGCAACAACACCCAGGCTCAGCCACAACTGTGCTGCACCCTGGAGTGGGTGCTGGGAGTTGGGAGAGGATAGGCAATGGGAGCAGGCACTTTCCAGCCTATGGGAGCAAGGAGTTTTCTGGGCCCCCAAGAGCACAGGGATGCCCAGCTGGGTGGCTGCAGCTGTAGGAGCATGGGGCTCCTGCCCGGCTGACTCAGTAGAGGGCAGGGCTCCCACCTGTTCTGGCCCCCACTGGCTCCACGCAGCATGCAGCCCCATTGTGCCTCCACCATTGCAGCCAGTGTCTTCCCAGTGGTCACTCCATGGTTAGTATCCTATTTAAAGCTATTGTTATCATCCCACTAATACTATGTAAGTTTGTTACATCTTTGTAGAAATGTAGCCATTTCTAGATAATAAATTTCCAACAATATTTTTATTTACATTTTCTTCCTAAACTGTAGCCTCACTGCTTGCTATTATTCTTCTTGCCCCCTCTCTTTACTTTCTCCAAGTGGCCTATGCTTATATCAGTAAAAATGTTGGAGTAAACATCTTTAAAAATTACCTCCTTGGTAAATGCAATAAGAATATTGGCAAAAATTATCAAAACCAACTTTTTTAGAACTCTGAAAATTAACCAAATGCTTGAGGCACTAAAGGGATAATTTATTTAAGAAAAACTTTAATTTTGTTATGAACAGCAAGATTTGTGGCATTTTAACTTGTCCTATTCTCAGCCTTCTCCCAGCTCCACAGTAGCCTTAAAAATCAACAGCTCATAATTAGTGAAAATCTGCAGTGTGTCAACTCTTGAAAAAGTAAATGGAGATGGACCTCTTCAAAGACATGATGCAAAAAGTTGTTATTATTTGACCTCTCTGGTGGTTCTCTGGAAGACTCACTCACAAGGCTGTCTTTGTTTGATCTTACCCCGCCTAATCACTGGAAACAGCCTTTCCCCTAGGGCATTTGTTGAAAACAATCAGAGACAATTGCTGAACATGCTGGTTGTCCACAGTGATAGAAAACAGTTGGGGCAAATGATAGGCTAACCTGTAAACTTAAAAGGAGAAGCTTGGAAATTACATATCCATAGTTGGCTTTGAAAAGCTCTGCCATGTCACTGGGAATGTAGAAGGCCACATATATGCATAGTGCTATGTGTCTGCCCAGGGCCAACCTGAGAAGGCCCTAAGATTTACTACTGGCTAACATGAGGCTCTGTGCAAGTAGGTAATGAAAGCTATTGCAGAGTTGGTAAGTGCCTGACTGAGTGGTGAAGGCATGCCCCACCACACACAGAATTCCTCAACAAAGACTGGAAGACTTATTGGTTTCAAGAATTTAAGGAAGTATTTATCCAATCACTAGCTGACCCCTAAGATAACCAAGCAGAGTCTTCAGTGTTCACACATAATAAAGAGTACAGAATTTACAGAATTAGTTCAGAAAAGTCACTAAACAATCAATGAAAACAAACAGCAACAACAAAATGTTTTGGGGAGGGAGATATCTGATTTTCAGATTGGTTACATTATATTATTTAAAATCTAGTTTTCAACCAAAAATTATGACACATATAAAGCAATAAGGGGGAATAGCCCATCCACAGGGGAGAAAAAGCAGTTTATAAAAATTGCCTTAAGGAAGTACAGATGTTCAGCTTACTGGGGAATCTCTTTAAATAATCTATTTTAAATATGTAAAATAACTAAGGAATACTATGTTTTAAGAAGTAAAAGAAAACATGGAGACAGTGTCTCACCAAATAGAAAATATCAATAAGGATGTAGAAATTATTAAAAAAAAACAGAAAGAGACAAAGAGAGACTTGGAGTTGACAAGTACAATGACTAAAATACAAAATTTACTAGAGGGGTTGAAGAGTAGACTTGAGGAGGTAGAAGGGTCAGGTAATTTGAATGTAAAAAAATTGAAATTACCCAGTCTGAAAAACAGAAAGAAAAAAGAATGAAGAGGCCAGGCATGGTGGCTACACCTGTAATCTCAGCACCTTGGGAGGCCAAGGCAGGTGGATCATCAGGTCAGGAGTTCGAAACCAGCCTGACCAACATGGTGAAACCCCGTCTCTACTAAAAATACAAAAAAATTAGCCAGGCATGGTGGCATGCACCTGTAATCCCAGCTACTCAGGAGGCTAAAGCAGGAGAATCACTTGAATCTGGGAGGCAGAGGTTGCAGTGAGTCAGGAGTGCACCACTGTACTCCAGCCTGGGCAACAGAGCCAGACTCCATCTCAAAAAAAAAAAGAATGAAGAAATATAAATAGAGCTGCAATGACCTCTAGGATAACATCATGCGTGAAGCATACACATAATAAATATCCCAGGAGAGGAGAGAAAAAAGGTGGCAGAAAGAATATTTGAAGAAGGCATGAATAAAAACTATCCAAACTTTAAGAAAAACATAAATTTACACTTTCATAAAGACTAATGAACTCCAAGTAGGATAATCTCAAAGAAAGCCACACCTAAACAGATTATAATTAACCCATTGTAAGCTAGAAAGACAGAGAGACTCTTGAAAGCAACAAAATAGGAAAGCAATTCATCATACACAGGCATCCTCAACAAGATAGAGCTGATTTCTCATTAGAAACTATAGAAGCTAGGAGGCAGTGTGATGATATACTTAACGTGCTGAGAGAAAAACTATTAGTGAAGAACTGTATATCTTGTAAAACTGTCTTTCAAAAATGAAGGAGTAATTCAAATATTCCAAAATAAAGAAAAACTAGAATAATTTGCTGCTAGCAGATCTAGCCTAAAATAAATACTAAAGGAAGTCCTTCAGGCTCAAATGGAAGGACATATATAGTAATTTGAATTCACATGAAGAAATAAAGAGGACTAGTAAGGAAAACACACAAATATAAAAGCTGGTATAAATTTTTTTATGTAACTCTTTTTTCTTCTGTCTGATATAAAGCAATAATTGCTACCTTTGTTGATAGATACAAAATACACAAACATATAATTTGTAAGATAATAGTACCAAGGAAAAGAGAGGAAATTGAGCTCTATAGAAGCAAAGTTTTTATTAATATATCCTGTTGTAATTCAGTTGGTATTAATCCAAGCTAGACTGTCCTAAATTAAGATGTTAATTATAATCCCTGGGCTAAGAAAGTAGTTAAAAACCATATAGTAAAAGAAATAACAATGGAATTTAAAATGGTACACTTGAAAATGTCTATTTAATACAAAAGAAGGCAGCAATGGAGGAATAGAACAACAAAAAAGGTCTAAGGCATACAAAAACATCAAAAAATGGAAGACATAAAGCCCACCTTATCAGTAATTATATTAAATACAAATGGATTTAACACTCCAAATAAAAGGTAGAGATTGGCAGAATGTGCTTTTAAAATAACATGATCCAACTATATGCTGGCTACAAGAGACACTTTAGATTAAAAAATGTAAGTAGATTGGAGGTAAAAGGATGCCAAAATACACTATACCAACCGTCACCAAAAGAGACTTGGAGTGGCTAGACTAATATCAGACAAAAGATACTTCAAGATATAAGATAAAACTTTTTACTAGGGACAAAAAGGACATTTTACAATGTTAAAAGGATTGATTTATTGAGAAGATATAACAATTAAAACATATTCACCTAACAACAGAGCCCAAGAATACACAAAATTTAAATTGACACAATTGAAGGGAGAAACAGACAATTCACTGGTAATTGTTGGATGTTTCAGTCTTCTGTTTTCAATATTGGATATAACTAGACAGAAGATTCACAAGGAAATGGAAAACTTGAACATTATGAACCAAACAGATGTAGCAGACATCTATAGCACACTCACCCCAACAACAAAATACACATTATTTTCAAGTGTGCATGGAACATTCTCTAGCATAGACCATACATTAAGCCATACAACAGTCTCAATAAATGTAAAAGGATTGAAATCACACAAAATGTGTTCTCCAACTACAATGAAATGAAATTAGAAACTGATAATACAGGGAAAATTGAAAAATTAAAATATGTGGAAATTTTACAACACATCCCTAAGTAATCAAGGGTTCCACCTGGTACGCATGGGATTGGTCAGTGCTAGTCGTGTTGATGATTGTCAGTGATGAGCCTGAAGGCTAGAGCCAGTGTTAGGCAGGGCCTAGGAAATGCTGCTGTGTTCAATTTTCAAATATTTCTTAGATCTGGTTTTGTAAACAAACAAACAAACCTTTAATGGTGTCCCAAATAAGGTCTCAATCCCATTATAATCCAACCTCTGAATCTATTGGTCCATTACTCATTACTACCTAACTCAACTGCCCAGCCAGGCAGATCCCTCAAAGTCTCATAATGCAGAATGTGCCTTCCCATCTTCTGTGCCTTGGCTATGCTTTTCTTTTTTTTATTATTTTTTATTTTTTCATTTTGAGTGCCTGCTCTCATTTATCTCTGTTATCAAAGCAATATGATATCATATGCACGTAATGTTTTATAAACTATAAAATAATATATAAATATGAACTATATTTACTGGAATCCACACCCTGCAAGAACTAGTTTTTGTCCCCCTCCTTCCAGGAAAATTTACTAAACCCCTATAGCCCTCAGTGATTGACTTTTTCTTTTCTATGTTTTCTGCCTGCTTATCTTCCTTCAACCATTCTGAATTTTGTGTTAATCATTTCTTGTTTCTGTCACAGTATTTATTATAAACTTTTATTTTGCCTGTTTTTTAACTTCACATAAAAGCAGTCATAACATACTCATGCTTCTGTACTTTTTTCTTTCTTCTTTTCACCAGGGGTCTGTTAGTTAATTTCAGTAGGTATTATACACATGCTGCAAAAAAATCAAAACAATACAAAACAATACACAATAGACTAAAAATCCCTGCTTCCTCCCCTATTGCTGCCACTCTATGGACCCCTCCATCTTCTCCCCATAGATAATCACTCATTAATTTATTTTGAATCTTTCCAATATGAGCAAATACAATTATATTTTTATGTTTCTCGATTTTTGATTTTTAAAAATAAACATCTTGGCTGGTCGCGGTGGCTTACGCTTGTAATCCCAGCACTTTGAGAGGCCGAGGTGGGCAGATTATGAAGTCAGGAGTTTGAGACCAGCCTGGCCAACACAATGAAACCCCGTCTCTACTAAAAATGCAAAAATTAGCTGGGTGTGGTGGCGAGCACCTGTAATTCCAGCTACTCAGGAGGCTGAGGCAGGAGAATCACTTGAACCCGGGAAACAGAGGTTGCAGTGAGCCAAGATCACGCCATTGCACTCCAGCCTGGGCAACACAGCGAACTCTGTCTCAAAAAAAAAACAAACATCTTATCACATATAGATCTTTCCACATCCTTAACACAAAGCATTTTCTCATTCTTTTTTATAACTACATAACATTCCATAATGTACATCTACTATGGTTTCTATACCAGTCCTCTATTAATGGACATGACTATTCTCTAACATTTTACTAATACAATGTGCAGATCGTAACATATGTCATTTCTTATGTTGCATGTATTTCTGTAGGATAAATCCCTGTGAGTGGGACTCCTGGGTCAAAGGTGAGATACATTTGTAATGTGATAGACATTGCCAAATTATACTTCATAAAGAATATACTATTTGTACTCATACCAATGATATATGGGTGCCTCTTTCCCTTCAGCATCACTAAACTTAATTTTTGCTAATTTAATAACTGAAAAATGCATCTGATTGTGGTTTAATTTAAATTCTCTTATTATGAAAGAAGTTGTGTATTTTTTTCTTATGTTTATAATAATTTATTTGACTTTTCTGTGAACTGGTTTTTCTGTCCTTTGCACATTTTTCTCTTAGATTATTGATACTTTAAAAAATAAATTCCTAGCATATTAATTCTGAATATTATTTTCCCCTCTGGTTTGCCATTTGTCTTCTGACTTTGCTTATGACGGTTTTGTCACAAAAAAGATTGTTTAATGTAATCAGTTTTGTCAGTTTTAAAACAGCTTCTGCATTTTGAATCAAAGTTAGAAAGGACTCTCCTAACATAATTTTATAAAGAAGTTCTCTTCTGTTCTCTTTTCTGGTACTTAATAATTTCATTTAAACCTTTGAGTTTATATTGCTTTATGGTATAATAAATACATCTGTGTCTTTTCTAAGTGGAGTTGCCTGATTGCCCCAAACCAATATTGTATATAAGGTTCAATGTCAATGCATATAACTGTAGTTAATTCATTTTAAATGTTGAATTCCAAAGTGCGAATTAAATAATGTCTTTATCTTCTCCACTGATAATGAGCATTTCGATTGCTTCCAGTGTTTTGCTATTATGAATAGATCTGCTGTAAACATACTTATACATGTCTTATTTTTTAAGTCTACAGCACTTACTGTCTATCACTTATACCTCACATTAATTGAATAACTGAATTGCTATTTAACTGTTTCCTACCATTTACTCATTCCTTTTTTTACTAGAATTTAATGAAAGGTCATCTTACATCTTTGGACTATGTGCCATATTGACTAGGAGAGGAATAAACTCTCAGTGGGAAATGAATTGAATTGAGGTGAATTAACTTGAATAGAATTGGTAGCCTGCTGTGGGCAGAGAAATGTAATATAAAATTAACTATTTCCTAATAATTCACCAAAACCAGAAAAAATGGGATGAAGTAAATTGTGCACATATTTTGACCATATTATTTTTTAAGATTACAGAGAGATTAAATCTTAACCAGTACCAAAGAAACCAATTAATTAATTCATCTGCCTTTGATACCTATAATTTCTCATGTGCATAGGAACACTGATGCAGTTTCTGTGATCTATCAAAAGCAGATGAAATATGGTGGAAAATTTGTTGCACAATTTACTTTTCACCGATCCAAAAAGAACATGTTGCCCTTATTTGGCATATTTTTCACATCGTTATTTTGACTAATCTATTTGTTCAAATGATAGGCGTCTTGAAGTTACTACATCCTCTTATGGTAGAAGCAAATGTTATGTCCTTCAGAATGCATTCCAGGCTAGGTTTTTATCCAGGGATTAAAAGCCTGAGTTTTAAGTGAACAAAATCTACATGTCTTTCAGAGCTATAATTGATTTTCCTCCTTACCCGGCTATCACAGCAAGTGCTATACTAAAATAGTCACCAATAGACTTGTGCTATCCCTTTTTAGGGATGATTCAACTTATGAAAAATAAATGAGTAGCTTTTGTTCACACTGAGGCTTACCAGAGACTCATATTTATATTACAGTTAAGAGGCAATCTGACAATGACAACATTTCCATTAACCATAACACACTGAGCTCTCAGGAAATGGTATACCCAAGGGAAAGCAGTTTTAAAAATGAGATCTTGTGTAAATGTTTGAAGTAAGAAAATGTATTAAATGATAATTTAATAGAAGAATTTTTTATTATTAAGTAAAATTACTTAGTAGTAATAACCCATTAAGACAACATATTGTGTTGTAATTTATACAGAATTTGTTTAAATTTGCATGGTGCTTTGATCACAGAACATTTCCCCTGCTATTTTGATTACCGTGTAACACTTTGAAAAGCCCTTACTGCTTATTCCTAAAAGGTATCATTCTAATCATTCTACCTAGGGAGCGTGCTGCTGTAGAGAATCATTCCACAAATACCACTCAGTACTCACTGTGTTTGCCCACAAGGAATTATTTGTTTTAAAAATGATGTGAAATTCTCCATTCTGAGACACATACGAATTCCTAGCCAATTACCTCAATAAACTCCAATGCTATGATGCCTCACATTTCTATTTTACAATCCCATCTTTTATTCACATTTTCTTGGTTTGCTGAGGAAAAGAGTAAGCATATGTCTAACATTATTGTTAATACTTAACATTCACTCATGAGAAAAACAATCTATATCTTTCCTTTCTGCTTTTTACATCATTTCTAAATTTATTCAACAATTTGAAAGGGATTATTCTCCGCTTTGGATTTCTGCTTAAAATAAATCTTACTGTAATTTGGTGGAATAGTATGGAGTTTTTTTCAATCAAAAAAATGTTTCTAGAGTAGAAAATGAGTATTTTGTACCAGTATTTGCCTTAAGATTATAAAGGGCAGCAGCGGATAATGATACCTCATGACTCTTTAGTTTAATGAGAAGAGAAAACTCAGTTGATCACAGATCATTCCCAGGGTTTTTCAAAACTCAATTTGTAAAGACGAGGCCTCTTTTGTCTGGTTATGGAAGATGTGACCTGGAACTCTCTGTAGCTATGTTCCCCATGACATGGAAAAACTCTTCTAAGAGAATGAATCTGGAGTGCTGCAAGAAACAGAGAAAGAGAGTATTCTAATGGTGTTCAAATCTCTTTTTAGTGATCCTTAAAGGTAGTTCCAACCACCCTTCTCTCACTGTTACATAAAGCCAATAAAACCCCAACTGGCTTAAACTAGTTCAAATTATGTGCCTGTCATATGCAACTAGATAACAGCAAGACATTTAGGCATTATACCTAAAAGTGGGGTTTTACAAAGTAAAGACCATAAAATGTGGTTCTGTTTGAGGTGGGAGACCATGAGGAGATAGCAATCCTTTGAAAATGGTATCAAGGGAGTTGGTTAAATCTGTTTCCAGTTTTCTGTTAGGACATAGGCCATATACACAAAAGCTGTTACTTAAGAGGATTTCATAGCAAATGTCAGGGTATTGGAGGGTGTTGGTGAATTCTTGCCACCTTCAATAAATTACAGGAAAGAAACAAGCTAGGATCTTTTTTCTGATTTATCAGACAGAATAAAAAGTCCATTAGTATGGATCAGCAATTTTTTAAGAGAAACTCTGGCTGTGGCCAGAAATCCAAGTTAGCAAAAGTCAAAAAATCATGCGTCCTACTGAGGTACAAAAACTGAACATGTTGTCCTATATCAACCAGAGTGTATTAGCTTGGAGTAGTGTTTTTCAGGAGTCAGAGTAATGGGGGAGGTTTAATCTCCCATGATTCATCAAGTTACAGTCATGCATCTCTTAACAACAGGGATATTTTGAGAAATGTATTGTCAGGTGATTTCATCTTTGTGTGAACATCATAGAGTGCACTTATACAAACCCAAATGAGATAGCCACTGCACGCCTAGGCAATATGGCACAGCCTATTGTTCCTAGGCTACTAACCAGTACAGCATGTTACTGTAATGAATACTGTAGGCAATTGTGACACGATGGTATTTGTGTATCTAAACATATCTCAGCATAGAAAAGGTACAGTAAAATATATATATAAAAGATTTAAAATGGTATGTCTGTGTAGGGCACTTACTATGAATGAAGCTTGCAGGACTGGAAGTTGCTCTGGGTGAGTGAGTGAGTGAGTGAGTAGTGAATGAAGATGAGGGCCTAGGACAATACTGCACACCACTGTAGACTTTATAAACACTGTACATTTAGGCTACAATAAATTTAAAGTAGCTTTATTTCTTCAATAATAAATTAGCCTTGGCTTACTGTGACTTTTTTACTTCATACATTTTTTAAACTTTTAAAGATACTTTTTAACTCTTTCGTAATAGCACTTAGCTTAAAACGCAAATACATTGTGCAGCTGTACAAAAATATTTTCTTTCTTATATCTTGATTCTATAAGCTTTTTGGATTTCTTCTTTTTTTTTTTTTACTTTTTGACCCTTTTTAATTAAAATCTAAGATGCAAACACACACATTAGCCTAGGCATTCACAGGGTCAATTTCATCAATATCACCATCTTCCTTCTCCACATCTTGTCCCACTGGAAGGTTTTCAGAGGCAATAACATGCATGGAGTTCTATCTCCTGTGATAGCAATGCCTTCTTCTGGAATACCTCCTGAAGCACCTGCCTGAGGTTGTTTTACAGTTAACTTTTTCCATAAGTAGGAGTACACACCAAAATAATAAATTGTTAGTATTATAAATACCTAAACCAGTAACATAGTTGTTTATTATCATTGTCAAGTATTATATACTGTGCATAATTATATTGCTATAATTTTATATAACTGGCCACACAATGGGTGTGTTTTGGCAGCATAACTACAAACACATGAATTATGTGTTGTACTATAACATTCTAATGGCTACAGTGTCACCTGGCTGTACGAATTTTCAGTTCCATTACAGTCTTACGGGACCACCACCTTATGTGCGGTCATTGACTGAAACATCATTATTTGGTGCATGAATGTATCTTCTATGCACTTCCTGCCTAAATCCTCTAAAATTCTGATTTCAAAGCACAGAAACTTGGAATCAATCCCCGTACAAGATAAAACTTTCTATTATCTCTGGCTATCTAAGACAGTGACCTCAATTTAAACAGACCTTTAAATTGAGGATAGAAGAAATAGACAGAGACTTAAACCTGTTGCTGAGAGATTTAAAACTAGGGTTACAGGCTAGAGATACAAATATTTTACTCGGTAAGTGTAGCAGATTGTGTCTTCTAAAGTTAGACACAAAAATATTTTCCATACCATATTCTTACTATGTAATACGGATACTCTAACTATTGCATAATATGGTCTATGTCCCCTGAATCCTGAATGGACCTTTATGACTGCCTCAACCAAGAGAGTTTAGTGAAAGCAATACCATAGGACTTATGAGGCTAGTTCAGAAAAATGCCATATACTTCCAGCCTGGTGTCCTGGAATATGCAGTCCTGGAACCCAGCTATCAGACTGTGAGCAACTGGCCCATAAAGAAAAAACACATGCTGAGGCCATGTAGAGAGACTCTCACTGATAGTCCTAGTCAACAGCCAGTATCAACCAGATATATAAAGACAACTCTAGACGATTCTGGCCCCCAGCTAGATGACTGAGTCATCACCAGCCTTCAACACTTCCAGCTGAAGCCCCATACACCATGGAAAAAGACGGTCTTACTGTGCTCTGTTCTAATTCCTGGCCCATACAATTTCTAAGCCTACTAAAATGGCTGTGTTACGCCACTAACATTGGAATGGTTTGTCACAAAGCAATAAATACTACAACAGCTTTTGGGTACTAGTAGTGGAGTGCTGCCAAAAAGAAAATCTGAAGCATGTGGCATTGGTTATAGGCAGAAGAGAGCAGAAACTCAAAGTTTCTTGCGATACTATTTGAAAGTTTATCAAGCTTGTCCAACCCACAGCCCGTGGGCCACATGCAGCCCAGGACAGCTTTGAATGCAGCCCAACACAAATTTGTAAACTTTCTTAAAACATTATGACTTTTTTTTTTTTTTTGCTTTTTTTTTTAAGTTTTGGCTCTTCAACTATCATTAGTGTTAGTGTGTTTTATGCATGGCCCAAGATGATTCTTCTTCTTCCTATGTGGCCCAGGGAAGCCAAAAGATTGGTCACCCCTGCCTCTTAAATGGTTTCTAAGAGACAGTTAGCTAAAGCTAAAAGGCCTGAAGGAGGCTGTCAGTGAGGGCTTAACAGAAAGGTATGGTGAATGTTACTAGGAACTGGAGGAAGGGAAGCAATTGCTATGTACTGGCAGAAAGTTTGCCAAGATTGTTTTCTGCGATAACGTAGAAAATAGAAAATGTACCTAAAACTTGATGATTGCAGAATATTAAAAGGGCACCTATGATAAAATTTGAGGGGAGAGAAGAACTAAAGAATGCAATATTAGACAAAAAAAACTGTCAATTCCTGGGTTCTAAAGTAAACCTGTGTCTCATACCCAGGATTTCCATATGGAAAATAATTTTTTTAAATTAAGAAATGACTTCTGGGCAAAGATCAAGTCCAGGATGGTGATTAAGAGTCTTTGTGAAGACTTCAGAAACACACAACATAGTGACTGATATATAACCTTTCAGAGAGACAGAAGGCCCCCTAGGTATCTTAGAGTGCACCACATAGATATTACACATTAAAAAGAAAAGATTTATAAGAATAATAAATATGTTATCCAATGAAAGTTTCACAGTTTGAGCTCAAGATAGGGAAAGAATAATCTCAAAGATATTTGTAGGTGTAGCTTTGACCTAATAGAATGTATTATATGTTGATACGTAAGAAACTCACAAGATTTCTTTAAGTAATTATAACAGCACAGACTCAACAGACAGAGTCAGTACAGCTCCCTCGAACAGGCAGTTCCTTTGAATTCCGAAGTTTGCAAGCTGGAAGCCGGTTAGAAGAATGACTTAGGTGCAAACATGGAGTATTTTTGGTGGAAAAAGAAGATGATTGACTTGGATATCAGAATGAATAGCCCAGAAGGTGAAAGCAAGATCCATGAAAAACAATCTTTAAAGAGCAAGAATAAGCCCTAGTCAAGAAAGTGACGACACATCCCTGGCTGGATTTCGGAACTGCTGTGGAACAGTGACTGTTACGTGCTTCCTGTTTTACCAGTATCTGAAGGGATTTTGTATAGCAGATATTCTAGGACTATCTCAATATATGCTGAGCGTGTGTGAAGAACAGATAACTTGTCCCTTTAGTTCAGAGCTTTTCAGATCAAGAGGAATAGTACTCAAGCAGCTATACTAATTAACCACACCTGAGGAGCATCGTCCACACCTAGACTTGACTCAGATGACAAGTACCAGACTAAGCTGTGGAGACTTGAAGATCTTAAAGGATGAAATCATTCTATTAGGCAGATGGAAAGAATGTGAGCTTTCATATCCACAGGGCAGATGGCAAAACATTATATTTTCCGAAGAAGATTGCAAGTATACCTCCCATTCCACATACTCTTCTTAAATAACAAATACTACATGACTTTGAAAGCCAGTTCATAAAAATTTCATGGACTCCACTTTACTCTTTTGGAACATTTTCTTTTGAAACCCAGTCATCGTTCATAAAGACACCAAAGCAACTCATAGAAGCCTAGCTGGAGAGGAACTGATGCCCCAGCTGACAGCTAGCACTAACTTGCCAATTAATTGTCCCATTTGGGCTATCTCAGCTGATGTTGTATTCAGCAGAGAAAAGATATCCTTACCTTTCCTGCCCAAACTGCAGATTTTTGAGCAAAATTAATGATTAGGGTTTTTTTTTTAATCAACTAAGTTTTGAGGTTTTTTTTTTTAACACAACAACAGATGATCCATTTCTGGTATCATGTATAGCAGTGGTTCTCAACTGAGGATGAGTTTGCTCTCCAGAAGACATTTGGCAATGTCTGGAGGTATTTTTGGTTGTCATAACTGGAGTGGGATGCTAGTGGGCTTTAGTGAGTTGAGGCCCAGAATGCTATTATACATTCTGCAATACACAGGAGAGCTCCCTACAACAAAGATTATCTGATCCAAATTATCATTAGTATCATGGCTGAGGAATACTTATTTAAAGGTTCCCTTGAAATAAAAATGACAGTCAAATGTTAAGTAAATCTCAAGCCTGGCAAAAGTAGCCTATATCTCGTTGTATTATGGCATCCCCCAAATCCCAAATATCCAAAGGACAGGACAGGATAGGACAGTTGTTGGGATAGGACTACTCTCCAGAACAAAAATTTCAAACAATGCCTCTCTGGAAGGTCATCATAGGAGACAATGGATAAGGAAGGGCATCTCGGTAGTAAGAATTCAGTGCATACACAATGGAAGACCAAGAACCTAACTCCACCCTTAGGAAAGTTAGCTCTTATGTTCTCAGTTCTGCATGATATAATATTTGCTGTGAAACAGTTTGGAACAGAACAGATTGCTTTTGTTTTTTACCAAGAAGTTTTACTGTTGCTACCTTGCTTTTGTTTCCCCAAACAGAAGTGGGTTAAATAATGTTTATTTGTAGTGGGTTAAATAATGTTCCCCCAAAATTCATATATGCCCAGAACTTCAGAATGCGACTTTATTTGCAAATAGGATCTTTGCAGATATAATTAGTTAAGAGGTCATATTGAACTAGGGTGGGCCCTAAATCCAATGACTAGCATTTTTATAAGAGAAAGGAGAGGGAGATTCAGACACAGACAAACATAAAGAGAAGATGGTCATGTGAAGAACAAGGCAAAATTGGAGTATTGCAGCTACCCTAGTTGAGAACCACTGCTTTGCATGATGCCAGAAATGGATTGTCTGTTGTTGTATAACAAAATACCTCAAAACTTAGTAGATTTAAACAACCCAAACTATTAATTTTGCTCGTAAATCTGCAGTTTAGGCAGGAAAGACAGCAAGGATACCTTGCCTCTGCTGCATACAACATCAGCTGAAATGGCCCAGCTGGGGCACTTCCTTGGCAAGTTGGTGCGGGCTGTCAGCTGGGGCATCAGTTCCTCTCTAGCTAGGCTTCTAGACTGGGTTTCAAAAGAAAATGTCCAAGCAGGAAAGTGGGTGACTGGGTTTCAAAAGAAAATGTCCAAGCAGGAAAGGCAAGCCAAGGAATGCCAAGGATTGCCAGCAAACACTAGAAGCTAGGAAGAGGCAAAGAGAATTCTTTCCTAGAACCCTCAGAGGTAGCATGGCCCTTCTGATACCTTGATTTCAGACTTCTAGCTTCCTGAGCCATGAGATAATAAATTTCTGTTATTTTAAGCCATCCAGTTTGTAGTAATTTGTTATGGCAGCCCTTGTAAACTGATACACCCACTTTACATTGTTTAAGTTGGCTGTTGGTTATGTTTATCATTTAGCTCATTTGAACAGAATCATGATAAACCACGTATAGACCTGATTAAGACTAATTTGTATCATCCAGATATCCTGGATTTAGAGTTAGATGCAATTGTTATATTTGAGCTGGGAAGAGTTAAATTTGTGTTTATACATGAAACAGATGTATTTTGGCAAAGCTGGAGGGGGTATGAATGAAAAACAGGCATGTTGGTGTATCAAGAACACAAGGAATAGATGTAACTGGGAATTATTATTTTCTGTTTAGAACAGAGACGCCCCATTAGCTTTCTGGGATTCCTTATTCTGTGAAGTTTGGTGAGTACACAAGAAACCTTGTCTATTTGCTCCATCTCAATCATAAGCCCCTCCTGTCCCCATTAGTAACCATTTTCCTTATTTTTTAAATGCCAATTACTTCCTGCATTTTTAAAAAATTTCATTATTCAAACTCGTATCCCTAGACACTGTGGTTTAATTTTATCCTCGCTTATTTTTAAATAATTGATATGTCTTTTTAAGTCTCCTAATCTATAGGTACTCCATTCATCCCTTTCTTTTCCTTACAATTTTATATCGAAGAACCAAGATCATTTGATCTGTAGAGTTTCCTGCAGTCTGGATTTTGCTGATTTGGTGTTCTTGGAGTAGTTCAATATGTTCTTCTGTCCATGGCATTTCCTGCCAATTGGCAGCTGGATACAAAGATTGGACCAGATTCAGGTGTTATCCCTTTGGTAGCCCTATGGGAGGTGTTTGACGTGTAATGTCAGATTGTGTCTCGTTTTATGATGGCAGCAGTCAGTGATACTGATTTTACTCATTGTTTTGAAATGGTGATATTCTAATTCTATCATTTTTAATGTATTAGTTGGAATACTTCTATAAAGAGGCACATTCTAATATTTGGTTATCCAGTGGTACAGTTCATATTGAAAAGATACAATAAATCCTTGATTCTTTCTCTTTACTTACTAATTCTTTAGATTGTTAAATGCTTCCCTATTATTCTCCAAAGATGGCTCGTTTTAAAAATATTATTATGAATTTATAGATATTTGATGGGTTTTAGTTTACTGTAATTGTTATTATTATTGAAGCTCAAGTTGACCAATTTTTGGCCAGCAAGAGACTCTTCGAGCTGGCTTCTAACTTCTTTTGACATGAACCCAGTAGTTTTTCATACCCTCCTTGCTCTCTTCTATGACAACATGTTTCAGGCTTAACTTACACATTTTCTGCTTTAGACCTGGAATCAGTAATTTTTCCGTGAAGTTCTAGGTTCCTTTTAGTGATAAATTTTATTTCAAGATCACAATCTGGGTTCTAGAGATATTCTTTGCTACTAAGTTAGTCATTGTAGCCCTTCTCTGTGGAAAGAGCTAGTAAATAGAGAGAAAGTCAAATTCAAAACTATTATAGTTTTAGGAATTTAGATTAACTTCTTTCTTCTACACCTCAAATCCTGGTTGTCAAGATGACAGGGGATGATAAAATTAGACTATCCCCTGATTACTCATTTGTCTTACTTCCTATTATATGCATAGCAGCAGATTACTAATGCTAATATTACCACCAATATGAATATTGAAAGTCTGTTAAAATTTTTATATGCTTTCCTCTCATTTTATTTTTATTATATCTACATTGTCAGATCATATGGTTAATATACGTTACACTCTCTCCTTCTTGTTCCTCATTTAGTTTTTGTTCTATAAGAGTTGTCTATATAGTTAACACTCACCTCCTTATTCCAATATCTCTCCAGTAACTTTGGTTGTCTGAAGCTCATTCTCTATAGATTCCTCATAAAGGGCTGATGGGACCAATATTTCTTGAGTTCTCGTATGTTGATAAAAGTTTGTCTGTGTCCTTTACACTTGAAAGTCACTTCACATAAAATCCTTGGCTCACAGTATCTTTCCTAAATATCTTGTTTGTCCATTTTTTTCTGACCTAAAGGGATTACTATGTCAGATGATAATATAATTTTCTTTCTAAGTTACATACACTTTAAAAAATCTAAATACCCAAAGGATTTTTCCCCCATTCTTCAAAGTCCAGTAATTTTACTAGATTATGCTGTGGTGTTGATTTTTCTGAGTTGATAGTGTCAGGTATGTAGAGCAATCTTTCAATATCTAGTTTTAAATCTTTTTTTAATTCAAGAAATACTTCTTTAATTATAGCTCTTAGTATTTGTTTTTTTCCTTTGGTTTGGTTTTCTTCTTCAGGGATTCCTATCATCCTTGTGTTTCATCTTTTTAGTCTATTTTCAATACTTGTTACTTTCTCTAGACTGTATCTTTTTTAAATATTCTTCTTCTGTTTTGCCTTGTATTGGTCTTAGCCATTATCAGTTTTTTGCTCTTTTATTCTTTTACTTTAGTCTTCATTTTGTTAATATTGTTTTCTTCATTTCTAATTTTTTCCTAAGTTCTCTCAACTCACTTCTTAGTTTTTCTAATTCTGATTTGTGTGATCCTTTACATATATTATCTTGTTAATGCCTTTTAGCTTGTTCTAAAATAATAGCCTATAGTTTTGTTTTGCGGACACATTTTTCTGATGCTCTTTCACTATCTGTAGTGATGTTATGCTGCTCCTTTTTTCTCTTTTTTTGTTATGACAACTTTGTATGGAATTTGAACTTGATAATTTGCTGTTGCTCATTTTCATGTGGTATTAGTTTTCCTGAACTTTTATAATAATGCAAGGTTCAGAAAATCTTGCCCAACTTAGCTCCATCTTTCTTTGTTTTTATTTTATTTATTTATTTATTTAATTTATTTATTTGAGACGGAGTTTTGCTCTTGTTGTTCGGGCTGGAGTATAATGGTGTGATTTTGGCTCACTGCAATCTCTGCCTCCTGGGTTCAAACGATTCTCCTGTCTCAGCCTTTTGAGTAGCTGGGATTACAGGCATGCACCACCATACCTGGCTAATTTTGTATTTTGAGTAGAGACAGGGTTTCACCACGTTGGTCAGGCTGGTCTTGAACTCCTGATCTCAGGTTATCCTCCCGCCTCGGCCTCCCAAAGTGTTTGGATTACAGGCGTGAGCCACCGCGCCTGGCCTCCTTGTTTTTATAAAGTGCTAAAAATAAAAATAAATAAAAAATACAGCAGTACTTTTGAGATTTCCTGATACTGCTCCCCTCTCTGGCTGTTGAACATTTGAAGCATGGCCAGTGTGACTGAGAAGCCAAATTTTAAATTTTAATTAATTTTAACTAATTAAAATTAAATAAAATTAATTAAAATTGAAATAACCACGTGCAGTTAGTGGCTACCAAATTGGATGGCGCCCTTCTAGACTTCTTTCCATTGCCTCTACTGCCCCATCCTGCTCAATTCTGATTTCTCTCTAAGCAATTTCTGATTGTGGAAACTTGTCCTAGAAGAGAGTCCTGGAGGGTCAGCTTTGACATAGCACAACGGCTAGATGGCTTCATTCCCTCCCTTCGATCCTTTTTACTTTTCCAGCTGCTATTATAAAATTGGCCTGAAACGCTTTACAATAAATAACTGGAGGAGAGCATTCTAGTTCTTCCATCCATCAGACACCATTCCATTATTTTCTTCCCTCCTCAAAACATAATCTTTTATGCATATATGTCTTGTGGCTTTTGGTGGTTTGCTCTCACCTCTTGTGTTCTGGGGTTTATGAAGGTACCTTATTACCAAGTTTTATTGTAAAGTTTATCCCTGGGCATTTGGTTTTGCTAATTAGTGGATCTGGTTTTTGTTTGTTTATTTCTTAATGTAGATTTTCGTAGAGATTGAAAATTACACAGACACTCCTCTGTCTCCCTAAAATGCTTGAAATCATGTATTTTTAAATAAGGGTTTTCCATTTAAAATAGTCATACTAATCATGGAATATTTTTAAAAGGAGGAAAGAAATCCCCATGGACCCACCAATCAAAGGCAAACTGCAGGTGACATTTTAGTGTATTTCCCTCATGTTCTTTTTCTATGCATGGTATTTTTGTATAGCTGTGAGCACACTGTATATACAATTCCATATTATATTCTGTTCTTATAACATTATAATTGTTTTCCATTACAAACATTCCTCAGTATCATTGATCAGTAACTATGCTAAATCTGTCATGTGGCTCATCCATTATTTACTCAGTCAATCCCCAATTTTTGGTCAATTAAAAAAGTTATGGGATATCAGTTTGCTCTAAGCTACATTGGCACCTATTTTCTTTAAAAAATATCCCTAGAGAACAACCTGTAATCTTATACAACCTGCTAATGAGGAATAATAGCTGTGTCAGGCTCACAAAGGAGTTCCTATGACAGGTGTTAATAAATGATTAACATCTCTAAAGAGGCCTCCTGGGACCACATTAATAATTGATGAGACAGGTGTATCATTTTCATCTTGAAATGTTTACCTCATCTAGTATAGAAAAGTTTTCAATAATTATTTTCCCTGGCATATGTAGTGTTTACTCTGTATGTGTATTTGTGTGTGTATATGTATATATGTTTATGTATGTGTACTTGTGTATGTAGCATCATCTGTATCTTCAGCCCTGATGTTTCTTTTGTCCACCAGACTCATATCCTATTGGCCTTGCCAAATCAATACACACAAAACAAAACCCATTATCTTTCTCAATCAAATTTTCTTCTCCTCTTTTGCTTCCTACCCTAAGGTGTGTGTTATATCCACCAAATTGGTCACCCAAAATAGATTCCTAAGAGATAGAAAATAGAATCCTAATGGATTCCTTATCCTCTCTCTTTTCAAGAATCAGTCAAGTCCAATATTTTCTACCTGTTTAATATCATTGATAAATCCTTCTAACTCTCCATAGTCATTGCTACTGCTTTACTTTGACCCTCATCATATTTCTTGTGGGCTATAGCTAGAATCTCCTGATTGATCTTCCATTCTTTAGACTTGTCCCATTCATTATCTACCCCCATTCCTAGCAATAAAATAAACATCTACAACTTTTTGCCCAAGTGGGGTTTCTGTAATTTAAATAGTTTTTGAAATGTTCAGAAACATTGAGTACACCAGAACACACAGAGGGGAACAATAGACAACGGTACCTACTTGAGGGTAGAGGGTGGGAGGAGGGTGAGGTTCAAAAAGGTACCAATTGAGTACTATGCTCACTACCTGGCTGATGAAATCATTTGTAAACCAGACCCCAGCAACATGCAATTTAATCATGTAACAAACCTGCAGATGTACTCCCAAACCTATAATAAAAGTCAAGGGAAAAAGTTCTCCAATATCGACAGAAAGAAAAATCTTCTGCTTGTACTTACTAAGCCTCTTCCTTTGCTAATTTCCTTATAACATCTGAAACAGAGATAGATATTTTTGGAGGCATTTGGAAAACTCTTATTACTCCCTCTCTGTGAGATTTGTCCTACCTACAAGTTTGGGCTTTAGTCTATGTGTTGTCCTTTGTGTCTCTCAACTGGCACCAGCTTCAGCTAATTGAATCAGAAGTTTAAGCTTATCCAACCTGGGCTATTTAAAGTCTTTTTGTTAGAGGGGTTGAAATCCCAAACTGGGTATTTTGCTTGAACTCAAGTGATGTCAATTAACGAGCTGAGACTGCCTTTATAGGTTGCCCATGTGTGCAGGAAAACAGAGTCTTCAAAGAGAAAGAACTAAAGCTGATGGAGGCCAAGCAGCAAGATGAGAGACCACGTAACCCCAGTGAAGGAGTAGATTCCTTGTTCCAGATGTTGGCAAGTGCCTGGTCTAGTCGCAGATGCATCTGGCCCTTGAGTTTTGCAACATGCCTCTGTATCCTTAAAATAAAATGCCATCTTTTTAAAAGTAAACTAGCTCGAGGGTTACTATTACTCGTGATATGGTTTGTATATTTGTCCCCACCCAAATCTCATGTTGAATTGTAATCCCTAATGCTGGAGGTAGGGCCCAATGGGAGGTGTTTGGATCATGAGTGGCTTGGGCCATCCCTTTGGTAATAAATGAGCATTCTCTCTGAGTTCACAGGGGAGCTGGTCATTTAAAATTGTGTGGCACACCTCATCCTCCCCCCACACACATTCTGTCTCTCTTGCTCCTGCTTTTACCACGTGAAGTGCTTTCTCCCACTTTGCCTTCTGCCATGATTGTAAGCTTCCTGAGGCCTCCCCAGAAGCCAATGCAGAAGGTATGCTTCCTGTACAGCCTGTAGAACTGTAAGCTAATTAAACCTCTTTTCTTTATAAATTACCCAGTCTCAGGTATTCCTTTATAGTAGTGCAAGAACGGCCTAATATAACTTGCAATCAAAAGTTTTAACTAAGACACTTATTCATCTTCCAAGACTAAGCCAAGGTTACTCTTTTCTAAAGATTTTACAAATCCCAATACCACCTTCTCCCTGACTCTCACGTGTGCTTCCCTCTACCTGTAACATTTCATTACTCTTACACACCTGCTACTCCCATACTAATCTGTAAACTGCTTAAGAACAAAGGGAATGTCTTATGTATTTTTACATCTCTCCAGTGATGAAGGGTACATAAATGTTTAACACATTTCCCTCATCGGATATTGTAATTTGATAGCATAGAAACTGAATTTGACCTGAATAAATATTTTGTTTGGCCTATATAGAGAACTTCGGTCTCTCTCTCTCTCTCTCCTCTGTCTCTGTCTGTCTCTCTCTCTGTGTGTGCCTGCACACATGTGTAAAATCTAGTATTTTCATTTACTTCTCTAAAGATAAAGATCTTAAGACCATTCCTTAGTATTATCCAGTATAGTATATTGATTTCCTCTCTACTTGATTGAAACAGCAGAGTGGGGCATTTATTTGGCTGATGTGTCCATAAGTTTTGTGGAAAAGTCAAGTCCAACATTGACTAAAGCACTCTGGTAGAAACAAAGGGAGATAAAATTATAAAGTAATATCTTTCCCCACAACTGCACCAAAAATGCACTTTCCAAAGTCACCAATGATCTCCTTTTTGTTAAATCCGAAGGGTATTTGACCCTTTTCTACAATTTGACATTGTTAACTAATTTCTTCTTCAATTTCCTTTCTTGCTTTTAGGGATTTGACTCCTAATTTTTTTCTTACCCTTAATCTAGCCCTTATCTCTTTTATGTGTTTCTCTTGCTCAGCCTTGCTCACTTGGTGTCTTTGATATTCTTCTCTTTTATTTTACTGTCTCCGAGGCTCATCTCACTTCTTGGCCTTTAATTATTTATTTATGTAGGATGTGAACTCCTAAATCAGCATTCAAGATGTATATTTGGATACTCATTTCAATGTCTCAGTCTCAAACTCAATATATTAAAAGTTGTATCCTTTATGTCCACCACCAGCCCCAAAGAATGCACAACTGAACAAAACCCTGACCATCATCCTATATTTTCTCTCTTTCTGAGCTATCCATAGAGGTGATCAAGATAGAAATGTGTGCCATCTTCTATTCATTCCACTGTCATCAACTACATGTACTCATCAAACCATGCCAGTTCTACCTCCTTAATAACTGTAGCTTAACACCTGAATAACTGAACAAAAACTTACAATTTAATTCTCTTAACACTTATCTACCTCAATTTTATTTTTATAATTTATACATAATCTATAATTATTTTTATATAATTGGCACAGTGATAATTCCAGATAAAACTCACTGAATTTCTATTTCCATCCTTGCCAATGATACACGCACACACTGTAATGCTGAGAGGGTTGGGAAGGAAGAATGGGAGAAAGGCAGAAGTTGACAGTTAAAAAAAAAAAGTTTCCAGATGGTTTTCTTAGTGTCATCTCTGCAACCTCATCAAATAAGGGTCCAAAATTTATGTTACAACATTTGTTTGATGCCTTATTTAAATTGCTTTACTGGACTTTTTCCATCTGTTAAGCTCTCTGAAAGAAACAAAATTGCCTTGTCATAGCTAGACCTCATGATCCTGTACACTTACAACGGGCAGACTCTGCAGGGGCCCACACCTTTCAAGGTGGTTTGGGAAAACGATACAGAAAAGTTTTACATCAGCTGAAAAGAAAAATGCATAACTCATTTTGGTAATTTCAGTTTTAATTCTTAATAGGATAAAGGAAACATGCACATTATAAATCAATGCTCTGTGTTAACAAATAATCAAGTAAGCAGAGTTGCAAATATTGGCTAAAATGAATTTTGGATATTTTTAGCTACCGAATTTCTCGAGGCAAGGCAGACATACATCTGGACCTGAATATCTGCATTATTAGGGAATTTTTGTTTGTTTGTTTTATATTGTTTTGTTATTTTTAAAAGTAGGTGCCAAATTAGGTCACCTGCTGTCTGGGCAATGTTATTTTTTGCCATAACCACAAATTGAAGAAAATTGACCGCTCTTTTTCCTTAGTCAACATGCTGTGCTTCCAGCCCCAAACATCTTTGAGAAGTTGTTTAGATTCATGAGCAATGCCTCTGTCCCCAGCAGGCTAAGACATTAGGCAGGTCCCTGCACCTCTGGAGTCCTCAGTTCCCTGCAAACTGAGGAAGCTAGACTACGTAATCGTTAGGCTCCCTTCCAGACCGACCAATCTGATGGTATTAGATGCAACTGCTCCTGAATTAGGGCATGAAATGAATTCAGCTTTGGTGCACCAATGTGATGACTCTGCTTCATCAAAGCCTGAGCACGCGATAGGCCTAGCACCATCTCACACAGAGACCAAAGGGCAACCCTCTGCTTCCAAAGGCATGACACAACCTGTTTCTGAAGTGATTCACATCATCTTTACTTTTGAACAACCCAATGCTCAGAAAACAATCTAAGAATCTTCGCTGACTTTAGGGATGTAAGATACAGTTTCTTGACAATATTTGGGATTGT
Organism: Gorilla gorilla gorilla; assembly: GCF_029281585.2. Lineage (NCBI taxonomy): Eukaryota > Metazoa > Chordata > Mammalia > Primates > Hominidae > Gorilla > Gorilla gorilla. The sequence continues at coordinate 125,167,964 of NC_073230.2, forward strand.
GGAAAAAAGCAATTGAGGAAAGGGCATCTCCACAACACAATATTGAATTTAGTGCCCAAGGTCCATCACAGGAATCCCTAACGATCCCTACAATCTCTCTCTCTCTCTCTCTCTTTTTTTTTTCTCTCTTTGCCCTGAAAATAAACTGAGAAGTTAGTATTGGGATAACTATTCCCCTTGACCCAAATAAAAAGTCCTGGGCAAACACAGGTACAAATTGCCAAATGGAAAAAGTTCTTCTCCATCTTCAGCTAGAGGGAGGCTGGATCCCAGCTCTTTAGAAGCCGGCCCGTGGACGCCCAGAGAATCCCTTCGGAGACCAGGTCAGGGTCATTGAGCTTGCCCCGCAGGGCGCCGCCCCGGACGCGGCCCCGCCCCTCACCTTGCCAGCGCCGCGCTCGGGCCGCGAAGGTGCGTGCGGCGCTCGGTGATTGGCGGCGGCCCGGAGCTGCACGGCTGCCATTGGCTGCCCGGCCCTCTTTGTTCCCGGGTCCGGGCCGCAGGCCGGCTGCGGCGGACTGGGCGGCGGAAGTTCGACGGCGCCGGGCGAGTGGCTGTTGAGCGGCGGCGCGGGAGTTCCGCAGGTTCCCCGTGTCCGCAGCGGAGCCGGAGGCCAGCTGAGCCCGGCCGTGGGATCCCGGATAGGAGGAGGAGGGGACCCATAGGACGCGTAAACATGGACCTGGAAAACAAAGTGAAGAAGGTAGGGGGGCGCTCGTGGCGGGCGGCGGCTGCTTCACCTGCGCGGGTCGCGCGGCGGCCGGAGGTGCCGAGGTGGGTGGGGCTCGCGGGCTCCCCGGTGTGAGCCCGGCTCTGGGTCTGCGGTGCCCCGCGCCCAGGGACCCGGCCCCCTGGGTAGAGGAGGTGCTCGGCGGCCCCGCCAGCTCCCCAAACTCGGGAGCGACAGAATTGGAAGCGCGAGCGAGGGCGGGCGCGGGACTCTTCTCTCCAGTCTCACGGAGTCCCATTGGTTGGAGGTGTTGGAAACTTTACTTAAGATGTTTCAGCTCTGCCTGTGCCTCCTCAAAAGGAAAGGACGAGCTTAGGGCGAGTGCGGGCGAGACCGTGACACTTCCTGGCTCAGGAAGTTGAACTTCATTAAGCCTTTGTGGTTTGGGGCTCTGCTGTGCTTTGACAGCTCTGATCTCCTCCCTTCCAGCTGGGCTGCCTGGGGCGCTCTAAAATGGGTGTTGATTGAATGCACTGCCTTCGCACCCGTGCTGGTGATAACTTCTAATGTGATTTTTTTTTTCGGTCATTCATTACTTGTCTACCGACCGAGGCAGTGCCTCCCTCTTAGGGAATTATCTGTCAAAGAGCGCATTCTCCCTGTTTGGCAGGTAGTCCCAAAGGGCGGTTGTCACCAGCGTCTCAGCGCAGGGAGACATTTTCAGCCTGGCTGCTGCCTCGCAGGCACTGGAACCGACGGCCCTACCTGAGCCACTCCCGGGTTATGCGGAGCCTGGTGTCGCCTGGGAGAAAAGGGTGGGGACCAGACTATGACTCAGAAGGAATGCTGATGTCACATTCGGGTGAATTGCCCTGTGCGAAAGTTCTCCTCGTTCCAGGGGATTTGCTCATGTTTTACTTTGTGGTAAATTTAAGCTAGCTGTCCCTTATCAAATAGAGAAGTTTTGCAGAGAGAGGAAGGGAAAAATACAGAAAACAGTTTTTGTTTTTCTCGTACTCATGGTTCTTAATATTCTTATTTTATCTTCTAAACACAAAGTTTTTGACTTGAGCATTAATTCTATTTTATGCCCAGAACTGGATTTTTGAAAATGGATACAAAATATTGTGTTAGGACTGCAGAGTTTTCGGTTAGGAAGCTATTGACCAATAAAAACTAGAAATGAGAAAACAGTTTTTTTTCATTTCTTGCGACTAAAATTCTCAAGCGCTCAAAAAGGTATCCAAGAACAGAAAAACATAAATTGTTAATGGTAGCGTGATTGCATTCTATTCTCTTCCCATTTGGTTTCTTTCTTTTTTTCTTTTAAATAACTGTAATATTTTTGGTTAATCTTGCTTGTCATGGGGGAAAAGCGGGGAAAGCATTTTGCCCGCTTTCTGTTGATGAATACTGCTCTCATTTAGTTTGCAAGTAGGTAAGAGCTACTTAATTTAGTACTTGTCTAAAACTTGGGGGGTCTTGTCCTTGCTTTTAAGTATTTATTTGAAGACAACTTTGCAAAAGTAAACATATTTTGGGCTGGCGAGGATGAACAGGTGAAGCACAGGATTTTTAGGGTAATGACACTATTCTGTATGATACTATAAAATGGCGGATACATGTAATTATACATTAATCAAAATCCATAGAATGTAGAACACCAAGAGTAAACCCTAATGTAAACTATGTATGTTGGGGATAATGATGTGTCAATGTGTTTCATCGCTTGTAACAAATGTACTGCACTGATACGGGTTGTTGGTAGTCCGGGAGGCTGCTGGAGACAGGAAGGCATGGGGGAGGTACATGGGAACTTCGAATTTTCTGCTCAATTTTGCTGTGAAGCTAAAAAATGCTTTAAAAAATAAAGTCTGTTTAATAGGGGGAGAAAAATCAAAGACATTTTTGAAACTTTTTGAGACAAGGAGTAATTCTGAGGGAAGAAGTTCAAACTTAAAAATTGTATGTGCTTGCAAAGGAAAAATCCAGACGTTGTTTATAAACAATTTCCTTAGAGTTTGAAAATGTGGATTATGATAAATAATGCCCTTGACATATGGTGTAATTTTCCTCGTTTATCCCCCACTTGACTTTTAAAAGTTATATTTTCAACCAAGAATCTTAACTTTCTCTAATCCTCCTCTTCTCCGCCTCTACCACCCCAGAAAGAATTCCATAAATTAAAGGTTTTAGAGAGAATCCCATGATATAACAAATCCCTGTTTCACTACGTTGTCTTCACTGATGATTCTTAGAATCCTCAACTGGTAAATTGGAAGCTATTAAAAAACCACAGAGATGTCCCGTATGACTCCAATTTATGAGTCCCTTAATAGACTTGATATTCTAACAAAAAGTTTCCCAGTACAAAATTTGGAAATCTCAGGAATGTATTTCACAATCTTAGCCATACTCTCAAAAAGAAATTTATGTTCCTTTTAGCAATTGTTTTCTAACACGTCCAAAGAAGGAAATATTACAAGACTATCTGATTTACCAGCAGAGTCCTCACCCTATTTTGGTACCTAGTTTTCAAGTCTCCTTTCTTTTTGACTCAGTTATTCAAGAAAATTTATAGTTTGCATGTACCTTGAGAAAAGGAAGATTAAAAGTTGGAACAAAGATACAACCATTTAAGTACAACTAATATGACTTCTGTTTTAAGATGTATGACATTTTTTCCTTCTAAAACTTTTACATTGTTGATTTCATGAGGAATTTCTTCCAGACAGATGAAAAGCATCATTGTTCCACATTAACATTTCATGTAAAAAGAATTAAAGAGGACTGTCTTTATTAAACAGTGATTGAGATAGATGATACTATTTAAAATTCTTGGTTTGTAAAAGGAAAGCTCGTCCACATCAGTTGTACAAATTGGGATTAATTACCAGTTAAAACCCACCATCACAAAGACAAGGGGTTTTTATAATTAGATTTTGCTATATTTTGTTTTGTTTGAAGTAAGCGAGCTGTTGCTAGGATGTGGGAGCTAGTTTGGTTATACAAAGTTTTTGTTTTAATAATACTTTAGAACAGAATTGATTCTATGTCCTTGCCCTGTCTTCTGAGTTACACATCTAGAGCTCTTTCTTATTTTTTAAGTCTCATCTTAATTGGCTTTGTGTCAGTATGGTCCATGTCTGCTTGGGAAAAACAGTGGACTTTGAGAAGCAGAAACAGTCTCATTTTGCGGTGAATGGTAAATCATGGCCAACAGCCAGCTGTTTTCCTCTTTCCTTTCTGTGTTACTCTCCCATGAGAATTATTTTTTTTCAATTAAGAACATACCAACAGAGAAAGAGAACCACAATAATTTCCCTTTTACTGCCTGGAATTGCTGCAGGGCTTTTTCATTTTACCGTGTTCATTTTTTCTCTCCTCTAACCCCTTTATTTTGATTAATCCTAATATTTTGCATACTTAAGACTCTTATTTCTTTAATTTTACTTTTTAAAAATATGATGCATTTTAAAGATTACATGTTACTGAAAATCCCCTTTCTCTGTATCCAAACTTGTTTTCAAAACCTTTGTCATTAGCCAAAAAAGCATAGTGAAACCAAATGAATACTGTTGGAAAAAGGACTAAACTACAAAGATTATTTCCATTGGAAATTAGAATGAGTTATTTGCCTTAGGTAGCCCCTGGTTGAAGTGGAAAAGGCAATATATGGTGACCTGGATGCTCAAATCTACAATTGCATTCCAGGCTTGAAGCCATTCTTGCTGCAAGAACCATTGGCAAGACTAAGGGTAAAGGTAGGGCAAGGCACATCCAGGGCTTTGCTTTAGAGGTGTTCTGCCTCTCAGAACAAGTGCAGAAGAAAATGAGTGGTCCTCGGCCAGGCTTTTATAAAACTATTCTAACCCATGGTGTGATTCATTACATTGGTAGAATATGAAAAGTCCCTTTCTCTTAATTGTCCTGAATATTGGTTGGAGAAAAAAACTATAGTAGGTTTTCTATTGATTCTGTTCCTTTATGCTGTCCTATGAAGTAGAAATAGGAATTTATATTGCTACTGGCTATTACCTATGTCCCATCAACTCACCCCATGACTTTGCTTGTGCATGCCCATACTCCATCTACAGTTCTAAATTTTTTCCATCCTTCAAGGACCAACCCTTCACACTGCACACTCCTCTAGGAAATCTTTCTCCATGCTGCCACCTAGATGAAAAATATTTTCTCCTTTTCTCCTGAATTCCCAAAACATGTTATTGGTAACACTTAGGACACTAATCACTCTCCACCTCTGGATTATACTTATCTGTTGTATGTTTCACCTTCTTACCTTGCTTACAAACTTCTTGAGAGATGAATCCATATCCTGTTACACTTACGTGGTTATTTTGTTTGCTGTTCAAAGCAACCTTAGGAAGTAGGCCTTAGCCCCATTTTCAGGATGAAGAAACTAAAAGTTTAGATAGCGTAATCTGAAACCTTACTATAGAGAACTTTACTATGAACTTGAACCATAATTTGAAGAATCCATGCTGCTTCCATCATGCCAACTAGGCCGAGTCTTATATTCTTCATCTTGCTCACTAAATATATGTGGAATGATAACTGTTATAAAAAGAGAAATAAAATAAGGTACATTTCAACACTTTCACTCATTTTTTAAAAGAATTATATTCGAGGAAGTGGTTTATATTCCAATAAAATCACCATCCTGCTAGTTTTCTATATTTTGTTTCTACTTTGTCCATGTTGTATGTATTCCCTTTAGTGTAAGTTGCCATTGACATTCTTTGGGCAGAGGCAAAGTATACGAAAAGTAAAAGTATTGTGAAAAGGAATTTCTGGGAAACTTCTACAGTCAAAGAAATAGCATAAACTCCAATAATATTCTGTACCTTATCTTCTAAGATTCTCCCAACTTCCTGACTTTTGGTGTGAGCCAATGGTAATGCTGTCTCCTAACTATGTAAAATGGCCCTAGGTAACAGTGACCCTGTATTTGGCTGTTTGTTTTGTTAAGTTTAACCAGTGGCATCTGGAACTATAAAGGGATGCTCATGGTCTTTTCTTGTGTTGAGCTCTGCAGTTGAGAGAAAGCCTTACACATAGCATGAGTAGGCTAAACCTCTTTTCCCTAGTAGCAAAGTGTTCAGAGTGCCTCTGGAGTGGCCGACCAGACAGCTAAGAATGGAGCAGCTAAAAAGAAACAAAAAACAAACAAAAAACCTCTTAATATTGGGAGAACTATTTTTTTGTTTTAATTTCCCATTCTTCATGCAAAAACATTTCTTATGAAGCTGAGAAGCTGTGGGAAACACCAAAATGATCAGATATTTCATGAGGCTCTCATGGAGCTCCAGAGTGACATCCAGCATTGTTAGTATGCGATCAACATCATAGACCATCAGTGTGCAACACGAGTTACCAAGAGGGGCTTTCTTAGTGGAAAGAGAGTGATGAATTGGTAACATGGAAGCTACTTCTTGTGTTCTTTTTCTGAGAACTAGAAGAAGGAATACAAGTTGGCCCCATGCTAATGTGTATATACCTTTTTTACATACCAATCACTAGTGTGTTTAGAAATTAGGAAAGATCAGTAAGTCTCCAGTATATATAAACATCTATAGTGTATGGAAAGGTCTTCCATAGTGTATCCGTTTTCTCACTTCCATTTATCAGTATAATATATTTAAAATTGCCCTAAGCTGAGAGTTGGTAGATCCGAGTCCACTATTTTTTGTGATATTAACCACTTTGGCTATCAATTTCTGTTTATATAAAAATCAGTAGGGGAACCAGATGATTTCTGAGGTTTCTCCAAGTCCTGTGACTCTTTGATCATGGGAAATAATATCAGTAGTCTACCACGTGTAATGTTCCACAGTGCTTTAAAATCACACAAACGAAGAACATATAAATATATGTATAAATATATACATAAAGGAGATGGCATAGTTTAAATGTTAGTGAATTCCATGAAGAACCTATAGATTGAACCAAATAATTTTTTTCCACAAATCTTAGCTATTTTCAGCTTGTTCTTAATTTTCATAATATTTGTGGAGGTATTTGAAGATATTAGGTTAAGTTTAATTAATTTAAATCTGTAGTATAAGGCTCTGAAGGCTGTAATAGTGTGGGTCCCGTAAGTCTAGGAGTGATGTATTACTTACCTTGGTATTTAATTATGGGAAAATGAAAAATAATGGAACATTTATTTTCTTTAAAAGTTATCTCTCTCAAAATAAGGCTGTTAAAATAATTTTAAAAGATTAAAAAAAAAACAATATGAGTGCTTTTTTACGTACCGTGCACTGTTCTAGACTCTGGGGTTATAGTAGTGAACAAGAATGACACTGAACTTAAGCTTGTATCATAGAATTATGCTATTGCAAGTGTTGATAGAGCAATGTAAATATTGAAAGTAAGCACAACTGGGATTATACCCGTCAGTGAACTCTTGATAGGTTAGCAGTACACTATGTTTCTAACACGGACAGTGAGCAATTTTGATGGTGATCCCTGGGCTTGATTCTTGGTTTTGCAAACTTTGTAATTAGGGATTCTTATTTCATTTGTCTTAAGTAATAGCAAATGTAAAAGATGGGAAAATGAGAAAGCAGCTTTTATGTATTAGAATGTGAAAAAGATTATGAATGCATAAAGCTATACAAATAGACTTACACCTATAATATACACAAACTATAAATCTTCTCCCTGACTACAAATGCCTTACAAAAGAGTCATTCTTGGATTTCCTGTTTGCAGTCATAGCTAATTTTTGTTTGGTAACTACTGCCATGGTAACCAAAATTATGATTTTAAAATAATTGTTTATTAAATCATTAATATACAGGAAATTATTTTACTTTTTACAAGGTGGTGGTATCCAGAGAAATTATATTATTAATTATGAAATCAACTTTTTCTAGGAGAGGAAGATAAGGAAACAAAAGACTAATCAAAAACATTGCAAAACTGCAGATTTTCAGGATTTTAAAGAAAAATAATTTGGTAATTGATAACTTCACTACTGTTCTTTGAGTAAATATCCATGTTTAAAATTTGCCTCAAGCACTGTTAGAGGATTAAATTTAGAGGTTATGCTTTTCAACTGCCCAACTACAATCTTTGACTCTCCTACAGAAGAGCTGCCATTTAGCGTGGTTTTGTCAATTTTCTGTTCTAAGTGCCCTGTCTACCTAACATTCTAGTTAGATAATGGGGAATTAGAGCGATAAGGATATGCATGACTATAATTTTCTAAGTATCACTGTATTTATTTTGGTCAAATTCAAAAAAGTAAAAAAGCATAGTTTAGAATTGCCAATTTCTCTGTTCCTTAGTCTGTTAGAATGGTGGGGAGTTGGCTCAGATTTGAGCATGGCTTAAAGTGGGAGAGCGTTATTAGAAGCCAGCCTAGTGGGGATTGCTGAGATCTCATCTGCTGAATGACAGCAAAGTTACTACTCTGTAAATATACTTAATCTGAAATGCTGAATTATCCTCAAACCATGAGTGATTCAGCTTGTGTTTATCATTGTGACATTCTGGCCACTGTGAAAAGCTGTAAACAGGAGTTTCAGGGTGTTCATTGCATAGCTTATCTGAGCAGCGAGCCCAGCAGAAAAGATGGGCTTTCAGCCCAGCAGAAATGCCTTGATAAGGAGTCCATTAATGCATCTCTAGCCGCAATGAACTTTTCCCTTGCTTTGTTTGATGATAAAGTGATATCCTGTTTCATTGAAAAATGACCATGTAGATGTTAGGTGGATTTTTGTTTTTATATGAGCACAACGTGACAGTCTTAACAGAATGAGTCACAAAGTAAGGATCAAGGATCTGATTTTTCCTTTATGAGATACTGGCCTACAATAAAAATAACTGGGGGTTAAAAAAATTACCCTTTGTTTTTCGTAGAGAATATTAAAAGTGCAGTTTAGATTTAAAACTACAGACTCTAAACTCCATATCTATCAGTATCACCTCTTGAGCAAAATACCGATGTCACCTTTGATAGATTTTTTTTTAAAAAAGGAAGGAAGATGAGTGAGCAAGACAGATGTGTAAGTTAACTACAGTGCTGGATAGAATGACATAAGTGCTGTAATACAATGTTTTTCTTATCTGGGATGAGGAACCTTTTTATAAACAAAAATTAATCATTGGCTGATATTTTTAAAAACAATAAAAATTTATTACTTAAAAGACAAATACAGGGCCAATTAAAAAATTATTAAATGCAAGAGACACAAAATTACTTTAAGTGTATAGTAGTTCCTAATTGCCTACTGTCAGTTTCTCTGCCTATCTCATCACAGACTAGTGACTTACAGTTTGCAAACTGCCACTTTGAGTAGCACAGCAATAATAGAAATACAAACAACTGTTATGAAGTCTTAGAAGCAGAAGTAACTAACTTTAATTGTGTGGGTTGGGATTATTTTATCAAGGAAACACCTGCTATAGAATAAAGAAGCTTTCATTAGGCAAAGAAAGCATTCCATAAAGAGGAAATAGCATGAACCAAAGGTACCTGGCTGTGAAAAGTCAGTAAAACCACCCTTGACATTTTCAGTTTTGTCTCTTCTAAAATAAAGCTAAAGTAGATGAGCTGCAGTAATTTGTAATTTTTCCACAGTACAGGTTTGAATTAAAGAGGTATGTCACTGAGCTAGTATAAGACCCTAGCCCACAGCTGAAGAGTTTCTGATCTCCCTTAACTGTGATGATTATTTAATACATTGTGTCATCTATTGAGAGAGAGGAGGAAATTTCACAGTAGAGTCTAGCTCATGTAGGCTGGTCTGGACTCTGAGCTGTGGACTGGGACCACATTGTTGCCAGGTTTTCATCCTTCTTAGATCAGTGAAGCCAACAGTAAAGGTCATGCCCAACTGCAGGAGCACCTTTTAAGCCTCTTCTTACGCCAAAGCAGTCACATGTCCAGTTCTGAAGTCAAGGAGAGAAGTCCAGTCTAGCAACTATGAGGCTACGGCAGGGATATGATGTTGAATACTATTACGTGGGAATGAAGGATTGGGACCATTACTTCAGTCTACCACGTGTGCTGTAGAGGGACAGTTGAATGTAGGGGCTTGAGGATACTTTTCTGAAGATCTTTCATGTATCAAGAGTATTCTGAGATGATATTCTATATGGTATCAGACTACACGTTTCAAAGCAGGGTAGTTTTTGGTCATTCTGAAAAACTGTAGAGGAAAGTTAACTTGCAGTATCCCTTACTTGATATTTAGGGTTTCCATTTTTTAATCTGGTCACTCTTCTGTTAGCTTTGAAACATAGGCCTCTCCAAATTCATTCCAGCCGGGTCATGTGACTTCCGTGTTTAACGAAGAAATGTAAAACTCATTTCTTTGGGAAATGGCAAGTTGCCTAAGGTTTTGAAGGGGAATTACAAAATATTACCTTTTATATACTGCAACAAATGGAAAATATATTCTGTGAACATTCCAATAATATGTGTTAGACTCTATCTTTGGTAACGGAATAGAAGGTTATCCCAAGATAATTGGCAGAATTTAAAGGTAAAAAGAGGCAAGACAGATTTCAGTGGCCTAACTCCACAGCTCTTTTAAGATGTCCCAGGTAAACCAGTAGTGATGTTATTCATTGTTACTTTCTCATGGACCAGATAAAATTAAGCCAGAGGGTAGGATCATCCTGTGGACCACTGTTGCCCACTTTTCTCTAACAGTTGGGGAATTTAAAGGAAGCAGCGCAGACTTTGACTTTTCCAGACATAGATTTGGATCCCACCTTTGATATTTACTCAGTAATTTGGCAACAGTTGCTCCTTGGTTTCAGAGATCTAATCTGCAAAACATGGATAGTACTTCTTTATTGGATTATTGTGAAATTAAATAAAGTAGTACATGTAAATGTTTAGAACAGTGCCTGACATATAGCAAGTACCTGGTCAGTGTTATTAATGTTCTCTGATCAGTTTTGTTTAGTTAGTTAGACCTTAGTACCAATAAGTAAACATTTTGAGAACCAGAATTGCATTAAAGTTGGGTATCAGCTTTAGAACCCTGGGTTCAGTTTTTGGCCCTGGCGTTTATTAGCTGTGTGAATTTGGGAAAGCTACTTAGCCCTGTAAACCTTAGTATCCTCATCTGAAAATGGGTTTCAACTGTCTACCTCACAGGGTTGTAAGGATAATCGAGATGAATATCTTAAAGCACAAAGTATGGTGCCTACACATAGACAGTAAACGAATGTGTGGTAATCCTCTTCAAGAAATCCAATCTAGAGAGAAGAAAATCCTGCATAGATCTTCATGCTATTTAACAGACACCTGAATATATTGTCAAGAATTTTATGATGGCATGCTCTCAGTAAATTATTGCCACTTGGTGCTTTGTTGGACACAAAGAAATATCCATTTAAAGTTCGATAACTGGGGGATATATTAAATTACTGGATTTAATATATCCTTTTGCTAATTTAAAAATTTAATACATTTAATGTATCCTTTTGCTAATTTAAAAATTTAATATATTTAATGTATCCTTTTGCTAATTTAAAAATTATTCTGATTTATATTTTTATAATGAAATTAAAATTTATAAATATTTCTGGAACTTGAGTACCTACCATGTGCCAATCGCTATGCAAAGGATTCAAAGCTGGGTATATTAGGTTCCCTGAGAAAGCACTTGATTGAACGCTGCAACGTATTGTGGTCCCGTATAGGGAATTGGTATGTTTCCCTGACTGGAATCTTCCTCAGAGTTTCTGAGGTAAATTACAGAAATGGTTACTATTCTTTGCAGCACCTCCCATTAAAAAGTGGAGTCTGTTTTCCTTCCCTTTGAATCTGGACTGCTTTCTGACTTACTTGGATCAGTAGAATGTGGTAGAAGTGGTGTGTGAATCCTAAGGTTGGACCTCAAGAGACCTTGCTTGCTTCTATTGCTCTGTTGCTGGGATTTAAGTCTTCACAGCCTCCCACAGTGAAAGCTGTGGAAGGAGTCTTACAGAAGACTGTCCCCACTCTGAATTACTCTCATATTCCTCTGTACATCTGAAAGAATCAAGAATCAATGTACTGAAACTGCTCTAATTTCATTGGTGGCTTAAGATTGAGCCCACTTTCTGCTCTAGACGAATCTGATTTTGATTTTTGTGCTTGTTGTTCCATTAAAGTGAAGGAAAATTAAATTAACATGCAACTGCAATTTTATCTTAGTTGTAAATAGGTGGTATATGCATATTTTGAAAATTGCCTGATTTCCTTGAATCACTAGACAAATTTTAAATGATGTCTGTGCACCTTCTTTAGTGGTATAGTCTAAATATAGAGCAAAAAGTATGGTAATCCAAACCACTTCTCTGATACATCAGAAGTTAAAACATGGGTCAAAAATTAGTTAAGGCTCTTTGATTTATGCAGCACAACATATCAATAAACAGAATTCTTTTTTTTCCAGAATAAGGGATGGTGTGAAAAGGGTATGCAATAAATAAATAAGCAAGCATGAGAACCTGGCAGTAGGGTTCTTACATCTCTCGCTTCCTTTCCTGGTTTCCAAGACCCCTCTCCTTGCTATAAGACTTTGTTTTTGTTCTAAATGCCTGTGAATGCTAATTTGGGGCAAAAGAGAAAAACGAGAAGACTGTCTTTTTGCACCCCCTTTTCTGTTTTCTTTGCTGTCTCTGTTGGGCATTACTCTCTAGGTTTCCTTGGATCCTCCTGCTCCTCTGGGCAGCCTCCTTCAGTGAAGCCCTCAGCCAATGCCATGAGCCTTTTCTTTCATTCTCCAGTCTGTGAAAACACATCTGTACTGCTGTCTTTTTCTGCATGTGCTCCAGTTAGATAGTTAAAGAATTAGTGGCAATAAATCACTTAATTGTACAGTCAGTCTACTCATCCCCTCACCCATGTATTATGATGGGTTACCCCTGAAGAAATAATACCATAGCCTTTAGGCATCGCAAGAATGATCGCAGTATTCAAGTTTGGGGATAAAGAGCCTTAATTAAGACCTCTCAAAGCAGCTCTCTGTGGGATCCACCCTTTAGAAGCAGCTGTGGAGATAGTGACACAAGACCAAATTAGGAATGGTTGCCATGATCCAGATTCTTTTATGGAACTCCTACAGATGCGTTTCGGAATCAGGTTTTTAAAGTCCCTTTTATAGCAAATAAATAGGAGGTTTTGAGGGCTGTTTATGAGCGCATTCCATTGCAGTGTCCTTCAGCGGAGCCAGAGCTCAGCCAATCCTAATTAAGAAGCAATTTCAGCTGCAGTCATTGCTTATTATAATAATTGTGACATTTTTATAGCCCTACATTGTCTTTCTCAAAGTAACAGATTCAGGAGGAGTCCTCTTCTGAGTAGAGTCCACAGAAGAGGTATTCTATTGGTAAGCATTTCAAATGACTTCCTTCATACAGTAGTATAAAAATAATTTGATAGCAGTCAGTTTGAAAAATGTTTATAAGGAACCAGCTTAAATTGATCAGATGGAATATATTTTCATCAGTCGCTTACCTAAAATAAGTACAAATCTTTTTTATTTTTTAAAAGGGGGGCCTAAATTTTGCTCCTAATAATATTGTAAGGTTACATATTAAGTTTCAAATAGATAAGTAGTACTGTGAGGGAAGGAACTGCTAACTGTAAATACTACCTAATTTGAATCAAGTAATTTTGGCTCCTGATGTCACATGGAGGTACTGAAATTTATTTTCTTTTACTTAATTCCATCTCCAGGTGGATTTGTATAATAGAATTTAAAAGTTTATATAAATCTTTTCCAATTTTTATTCTGTGTTCTTTAAGGATGACTGTGGCATAATATAAACATTGCGAAAATTTTCTCCCAAATATATTTGGTATTTTAATAATCTGGTTTGCAGCTGTCTTCTGTAGCACAAGTGTGTGTGTATGTGTGTGTACCCAAGTGTGTGTAACTATATATTGAGAAAGAAAATGAGACTTAGAGGCTAAAAATCATATTCTACCCTGTCTTCTGAAAGATCATTTCCTGGTTCTTACTGAGTGAACAACTAACAAATTGAAGGGAATAAGTATTAATGAGGAAGGAACAAAGTTCTGCTTTAGATGCCCATTGGGTGAAGAGAATTTAAATATTTGAAATGGGCAAAATAAAGAGAAGTGGTAGATAAGTACCCCATGTACCCCTGTTCCCCTTTATAATATGTCTGTCTCATCACAAATCACTTAGTCTTTGGATTTAAAATCAAAACAGAAAAGAGGATATAGTAGGCAGCATCTAAGATGGTTCCCAATTACTCCCACCTACTAGTAGCCACACCCTTACATATTGCCCTCCCATTGAATGCAGGCTAGCCTGATCAGTTGCCAAAAAATGAAATGTGGCAGAAGCAATGGCATCACTTCGGAGATTAGGGATTACAGCTTCTATCTTGTGGTTCTCTTGCTCTCTCTGGGATCACTTGCCCTGGGGAGAACCAGCTACCATGTCCTGAGGTACCCATGTGGGCAGGCCCATGTGAGAAATCTTAGAAGTGGGTCTCTCCCTAGTCGATCCTTGCAGCCCAGCTGACCCTGATTGCAAACTTGTAAGAGACCGTAAACCTGCCCATCTACCTAAGCCACTTCCAAATTCCTGACACACACAAACTATGACATGATAAATCGTATTTTCAAACCCTAAGTTTTGGGGTAGTTTGCAACTAATACAGAGGTGTTCCATTATGAATCTAGAAATTCAGTGATTTGAAAAATTTGAAAAGAATGATATTTTGCTTCATTGCCCTGAGTACTGCATAATGTATATAATCTTACATATAATATAGCAGATAATTTTTAGTACTAGTCATGTCTACATGTTTTGAGTAAACACCTTTCAATTTTGAAATATAATTTATTCGTTTGTATTTCTTGCTCATTCTTTTAATTTTTTTTTTCTCTTGCTGTAACATTGAAAGAGACCTATTTTGCGTCAGAACCCTGGAGATTTTTGTTGACTCACACCTCATTCTTCTGAGGATCCCCTTGTGTGTGAATTTATCACCTCGGGAACTTCCATGTTAGTGTAGCTGATGTGCAGACATTCAGCTTCCTCATAATAAGTCCCAGGTTTTGCCTAGGATGGAGGAATTCCTGCCTAGCAAACAATGAGCAGTCTTTAAGATCAAAATTGATTACTCTAGAGAAGTTACAGAAGAGGAATATTACCCTTTAAATTACTATTTACCTTTTTAGTTTCAGTTTGGAGGGAAAAAAAACAGTGACTTTGTAGTGAGTGCATAGAGTTTGAGTGAGAAATGCGAAGATGCAAATCTCACTTCTGCCACTTGCTAGTTGGGTAGTCTTAGGCAAGTTAATTTCTCCAAGTCTCAATTTCCTTTTTATGAAATAGGGATGATAATACTTTTCCAATAGGTTGTTGGGGATTAAATGTGATGGTTATATGTATTTTAGCTGGCAGGTAGTAACATTTTAACAAACGGTGGTCGAGGTGTTTTTACTAACACTTCCACCATCACAACCCTCAGTGCTCATTTTTTAAAGTATAGTTAAAAACACTTCAACATATCCTGCCAAAACTAAAATTTATTATTGTTTCCTAGAATGTAGCAGGATCTATTTCTGCTCTTCTTCAAATATGTTACTGTATGTATTGAGGTATAGATGTTTTGAGTAATCAGCTACAACTTGATTACATCTCAAACTCAAGTAGAGAAATTGTCTTGATGACAATACCTTTGTCATTAACTTAATACTGTTACTGCCTTAAGAAATGTAGGGATAGATTGAGTAGGAATCATCCACTTTAATTTGTTAAAGTCCCAGAAAACTTGACCTACCACCTCCAGAATATATTTTATTACAAAATATTTAGGCAGAAAGAACACTTGTTTCCTTTTCATTCCTAACATAATAGTCTATGTGATTATTTACTGCTGTCTGTGAACAAAAAAGATTTCTGACCATTTGGCTTACAGTGGATTTCAAGATAGAGATGCATACAGGGCTTCTGGCTTTATACATCTAAGCTGAAAAGGTGAGGGGATGTGGAAATGAATCCTAGAATCTGCAGTAAATAGTTTTATTCCTGTTTCCTTATGGATGAGCCATGTTGACAACTAAAGACCCTTAACTGATTATTCTATTCTTGAGCTATAATATTTGGTCTTCAGTTAAAAATTCCATTACATTCTATTTTTAAAACTGATTTAGGAAATAGGGCTTCTTTATCTGGGCGTTCCATTTTATGACCTATCTTGAGGCACTATTTATTGGTTAAGAGCAGTCACAGCTCTGTCCCAGTTTCTTCATGTGGATAAAAATGTGGGTAGTAATAGTATCTCAGACTCTCATAAGATTGTTACGAGGTTAAAATGAGATAATCCATGTAAAATACTTAGAACCCTGCATGGCAATGTAAGTGCTCAATAAAAATCAGCTGCTGCTTTTATTATCACCACCCCTTCCAGTGTCTTTTTGTGTGTGTGTAAAAAGGCAGTGGAAGTTCCTTGGGATAAAGATATGTTATGATAAAGACTGTTTGATAATTAAAACAAATAAATAAAACTTTCTAGCACTACTGTAAATCTCAGACACTGTGGCAGGTACTAGGAGTTCAAGTATGAACAAGAAGCTCACAATCTAATGGGGGTAAATTGATGTGCACACAATCATAGTATAGTAAGGAAGGACTTAGTAACACAATTTGTGCCGAGGGGATAGTTAAAGAAAGGTATCACAGAGTTACTGACATTAGAATTGAGTCTATGGGCCCAGTAGAGAGAACGACTTTGGCAGATGGAGAAGAAGAGGAGCAGAGGTTCAAGCAAAGTGAAAAGCTCCGCTTAAAACAGAGAGCTGCTGGAGGGGAGTGGTGTGAGGAAGGCAGGTGGCGCCAGGCTTTAAAGGATCTTCTTTGCGTGCTAAGAAAAGTGAAATTCATTGAACTTATTAAAACCATCTAGCAAGGGGAGTGTTATGATTATCTTTAGGTTTATTAAAATAGTTTTGAGAATAGCGATACAACGTCATACAAAATGATCAGGAGAGTGTGGTCTCAGGATGATATGATGTGAGTTTGAACATGAACACTCGAGTGCAGATGAGGGAGCAGACTGTGGTTTTTAGAAAAGAGACACTAGAATTTGGAGCATAATAAGCATGGCTAGACAAGGACAAGGAGGCCTCTGGGCCCCAGGTTGGGTGACCAAGTGGGTGGTGACAACTTTGTCTTCAGTCTTCTTCTCATGTATTTCAGCCTTGAGTAAGTGAGAGATGGGAAGTTTTTGTTTTTATTAGCAAAGAAAGAGAAATGTAGCAGATTTATTAGGAATGACTAATTGTAGCTCTTAATCACACTAGTTCTTTGTATTCTTACCTAAGAAAGTTGGCAAACTAATAAAGTGTGCAACTATTTTTATATTTAAGTTTGGTTTTCTGTGTAACCTACACTTTTTATTTTATTTATTATTTATTTATTTATTTATTTATTGGAGATGGAGTCTCACTCTGTCACCCAGGCTGGAGTGCATGGCATGATCTCAGCTCACTGCAACCTCTGTCCCCTGAGTTCAAGCAATTCTTCTGCCTCAGCCTCCCGAGTAGCTGGGATTACAGGCATCTATCACCGCGCCTGGCTATTTTTTGTATTTTTTTTTTTTTTTTTTAGTAGAAACGGGGTTTCACCATCTTGGCCAGGCTGGTCTTGAACTCTTGACCGCATGATCCACCCGCCTCAGCCTCCCAAAGTGCTGGGATTACAGGCATGAGCCACCGTGTCTGGCCAACCTACACTTTTTTGGTAATGCAAATCTTGTTAGAGATTTGGAAACAGGCAATGAACTAAAACTTTCAAATTGTAAATCTTGTGTCAGATCTTAATAAAAATATGTTGATTGGGTGGGGGACTTCACAGATCACACTGGATTTCTAAGAGAGCCATTTGCTAAGAGGAATTATTTAGATATGCGGTTCCTTTGTCCAGAATATTTATCTGGCGGAACAGAATCTAAAATGCTTCTTTAGGAGTGTAATATGAATATATATATGTGTGTATATATACATGCATATGTGTGTGTATATATACATGCATATGTGTGTGTATATATGATAGGTGGATAAACATGCATGCACACACACACTGAGAAAGCGGGAGTGGGAGAGAGAGATGTATATTTCATATGATCTACCTTCATTCCAATATTATTAAAGAAGTCTTAGTAATGCTTGTTTAGTAACCACATAGGATTCTTTACTCCAGAGGGAAATTTGGTTATGAAAACAGCATGAATCAGATGATCTCACCCTGAATACTGCATAATATCTTCCAGACCCAAATTGTCTCCAGATCAACTCAGACCGTGTTTGAAATACCAGATGTTCCATACTCTTTTTTTTCGTTTTTTTTTTTTTTAAGTATCTGACATGCAGTACCTTTTTCTGGGTCAGAAGGGTCACCTGAAATGTTGCCAACCTATTCGACTGCTTAAAATTATGAATATGGATACATTGATTCCATTCCCATTTCTTATTCTAAAATAAGCAGGGGATAAAAGGGTGTTTGGAGGCACAGATCATGGGAATATAAATTCAGTTTATGGAGCCTGCAGTTAAAGATACTTAAGACCTATTTGTCTATGATTTGTGTTTCATAGTAAAATTATGTAGTCACTTTTATTTTTTTCTTAGGACCTTGATAGATAGTCCCAAAGCCTGACTGTAATTTCTCCCAATATAGTCAATCCAAAGGACCTGTTTTCTTGGACGCTGAAGAAGAAAAATTATTCTGTCATATCCTTTTATTGATGCTGGCCAGAATGTGTTACTAAAATTATATGAAGTAGACAGCTTTGAGACTTGTGCGCTTATGAAAAACATGTGTTTTTAGGCACTAAGTGTTGAGTCTGCAGGGAATACCGTATCACATTTACTGTTGAAATTATGTTAAAATAATTACGTGTAACAGGACTGAGTTTTATCATTCACAGCTTAAGTCTTTTGTTTTCTATGCATACTTTATAAAACTGCTCCACCAGAGTTACAAGTGATTCTGACTTCTGAGAGTCATTAATATGTTAGCTTTTTCAAATAATTATTTTCTATTTAGTGATTAAACTTTGAGCAGATGACCATGCTGAATAATAACCAAACTAAGACACAGTTAATCTGACACATGATTTGCAATAAAATTAAAAGGTATCTTGGAGCCAATCTAGTTTAATTTCCTCATTATCTAGATGAAGCCTAAAGAAGAAAGATCACTTTCAAAATCCCTGAACACGCCAGTGACACTCTGTGACCAGAACACAGTTTTTCTGACTCTCCTCCAGGGATCTTTCTACATTTTCAAAGTTCCCCGTTAGCTCTCTAGTATCTATAACTATATATATATATTATCATTTCCTTAATATTTGGTAATTCTCACAACATAGATATGACATACAGGTACACCTATCTTGGTTATATTAGTCCAAGGGTCTAGATTTCACTTTCTAAACAGCTAGTTCGCCTTAGCTGAGGAGCTAACCCTCTCTGGGCTCACCTTCCCCCCACCACTCTCTCTCGCACCCTGGGCATCATTAAATAACACCTTCCCTATTTATATCCCTCACCAAGAGTTCTCCAGCCCAGACATCTGTAGACATCTTGTAGGCAGAAACTAACCTACAAGATTTGGATGTCCAAGAATAGTCATAGCCTTGGCTCTTCAGGAAAGGAGAAGGTGTGGTCTATGCTGAGGGTAAAGAGAAGGGATGAGAAGAATTCTGGGTCCTGGACTTCAGGGAATCCTGAATACAAAGTGAATAATGGAGAGAAATTAGAGAAGCCCTTAGAGTAGATGGGGTTCCAAATCCTTGAACTGAAACCAAGAGGAGTTGAGGAACCTCAGTTCTTGTGACACTCTGCCCAAAATAGGCCCTAAGAAACTGTACTTGGGGCAGTTCTGGCTGTGAAACTCCTTTTACCACAGGTTAGAGTCCATATGCTTCCCTTCATCTGATATGCATTTGACTTATGAAGGGGAGAATAGCAGATGATTAGATGCCTCAGTTGGAAGAAATTTGCCTCACACTGGTAGAGGTATGTCTGCTACCGTGCAATTTTATAATATAAATTGGATTTAACAACTGCATTCTAAATTATAATTCAGTCTGAAACTAGGCACATCCTAAACAAGGAAAATGCTAGAGTGTGAATCACGTATCTTCTTTCTTGGAGAGGCATTGTTTTTGTTTCCTAACAGAGGGTTGATAAAGAGGATAAAAATATGGAAAAAGTTCTCACCCAATAATGTGGCATAAGTCAGAGATCTTCAGTGCTGGTATCAATGAGATTTAAGTTTTGTAGCTATATACTTATAGCTATAAAATAAATTTCTTACTGAAATGTTCTCAGGAAAACAAGTTTATTGCCAGTCTGAAACTCTAATTTCTCTAGCTGCTAAAAGTGATTTTGAAAACTTGGTGTCATTTTTGTTTGTGTTTGGTGTGTGTGTTTGTTTTTAATTAGGACTGCTTCCATTGGGTTATAGTAGGAGAAAGTGTATCATATTGCCGTGACCCATTCCACTCTCTTTCACTTACTTGCTCTCTGTCTGTGATGTTTAAAAGTTCCCTCACACTTAGGTCTGAGCATGTGGGGAAAATGAAAGTGTTTGTGTTTGGAAAGGTAGAGGGGCACTTTTTCCAGGCAGTCACAAATCTAACTGGAAAGAGTCCATAAAGAGATTAAGTTGGCCTTCCAGGCAGGGCCCAAGGGCAAAAGAACCCTGGAACAATACTTTCCGGGTTTTCCAGAGCGGCCTACAGAGCCAGTTTCTCAAGTTACCGCTTTTCCCAAGGCCTGGTCTCCTGGTCCCTGTGAGGGCTTCCTGAGCTTCTGCTAGCAGAGCTTGAGAGGTGCTCTTGCTCCTCACCCTCCCCTGTTGCCCTGTGGCTTTCCTCTTTACCAGTCTCTCCTATCTCTGAGGATGTCATCCTCTGTTAAGCCGGTAGCCTAAAGACATGGCATTGAATGCTTCAAGAGGTTTAGTTTCTTCCTTGGGAAAATGAAAAGGAAAACAAAACAAAGTACTCCGCCTGCTACAAGGCCAGCCCTGTCACTCTGAAAGTGCTTTACAATTTTTTGGCTCTTCCTTTGCCCTCTTCGGCCACAGGCCTTGTGTATGGTGTTTCCTCTGCCCTGAATGCACTTCTCTGAGCCAAATTAGATACTGCTCAGCCTTTCCATTGTAATTCATGCACCTCTCCTTCAGCGAAGCTTCCCCAGCCTTCCTTATTTATCTAACTTGTCTTCCTTTTTAAAGCTCTCAGAAAGTCATCTACACTTAGAGATGGTGCAAGAGTGTTTCTGGAAAAGAAAGTTCTTTTCTTTGGGGCAGAAATTAGCTAGTGACTCTTTGGAAGACAAGAGCTCCCATTTGACACTCTAGTCATCTGCCCCAAAAGAACAGTAGAGCAGGAGCCAGATGCTGAGTTTTAGGTCTGGTTTGCTATTGAGTAGCTGTGCAACCAGGAGCAAATTATCCCTCCTCTCTGGATTCTATTTTCCTGATCTCTTACATGAGGGAGATGCCTAGTCCTGTCCAGAATAAGAATATGTGGGAGACTTTAAAAGAGCAGCAGTTCATGAAATACCACCAGCTCTAGTAATTCTAATAAATAAAATGATAGCTATTTTAAGAATATATTGATGAAAAGAGTCAAACTCTGTAAAAGTATTTGAAGATCTTATTCTGAGCCAAATATGAGTGATCAATGGCCTATGACACAAGCCCTGAGGAGACTCTGAGAACATGTGCCCAAGGTGGTCAGGCTACAACTTGGTTTTATACATATTACAGAGATGCAAGACATCCGTCAATACATGAAAGATGTACATTGCTTCAGTCTGGAAAGACAGGACCACTGGAGGTGGGGGGCGGTCCTTCCAGGTCATGGGCAGATTCACAGATTTTCTGATTGGTGATTAGTTGAAAGCTGTATTATCTAAAGACCTGAAATCCAAAGAAAGGAATGTCTGGGTTATGATAAGGGGGCTTGTAAGGACCAAGGTTTTATCATGTAGATGAAGCCTCCTGGTAGCAGGTGTCAGAGAGAATAGATTGTCAATGTTTCTTATCAGAGTCTGTTCTGTCAGTCTTAGGTCTCTGTGTTTCTGCTAATGCTGGTCAGCTGTGAAGCAGCGCCCACCCACCCCCCAGCTCCCCATTTCCTATCATGGCCTGAACTAGTTTTTCAGGTTCACTTTGGAATGACCTTGGCCAAGAGGTGGGGTCCATTCAGATGCTTCATGGGTTTATAATTTTATTTTTGATTTACAAAGATAAAAAGTTGATAGGAGAAAACAACTTGCCCCTTTGCAAAGTTGACTTTGTAAGTCAGTAGCGAGCTACTCCAAAGCCTTAGTGTAAAAACTGCTGACTCATGGAGGTTCTAGTTACATTTGCTGAACTTTCTAGTTGCATTCAGAAATAGTGAATGAGATGGTATTGTTCCAGGATGTTTGCAGTCTTTTATAAGCCCAGTGTTGTTCAGACCAGGCAATTCCAATCTGAAGGCATGCAAGAAT
This sequence comes from Gorilla gorilla gorilla, assembly GCF_029281585.2. Taxonomy (NCBI): domain Eukaryota; kingdom Metazoa; phylum Chordata; class Mammalia; order Primates; family Hominidae; genus Gorilla; species Gorilla gorilla. The sequence continues at coordinate 125,190,160 of NC_073230.2, forward strand.
TTAAGTGGCCGTTTAATTTAGAGGCAGAAGCATATTTCTAGATATTATCTGTCCACAAATACCAGGATTTTATACACACATGTAAGTTTGTATGTGTATGTGCAAGTTCTTTGTCATGAGGTAAAATTTATTCATGTTGTGAATTATATAAAAGAGAGTTTAAAAGCCTCTGATTTAAGCTAAGCTATGTGATTAAGCCTTAATACTGTAATCAAAATTTTCATTTGGGATTAGAGTTTATTTAGCAGGAGACGCATGAACATAGTATGAATCATATCCATACTCCAGGCACATTCAGAACTAACTCTTCTGTAATGGAAAATTAGAAAGGGCCTGAAAAAGAAAACACTTTTTTGGATTTGCTTTTCATTTTACTATGGATGTTGTAATGGAGAAAACATGTAACTATGCTTCTTACACAAGACCAGAAAAGTCTCCCTCTGTCTTTTGTTTAACCTACATTATTTCCATACTGTGTGAACTGTGATCATCAGTGACAAGGAAACAATTTAATTGCTTTAAAAAAAAGCTTAGTGTTGACACTAAATATACAATTTAAAGACTTTCATTTCTTTTGAAAATTGGTAATATGGACATGGCAAAGATGATAAAGCTTAGCTAATGCTGGACAGGTGTTCATTCTTTAGAGAGTATACTTTATATGGTCTAACTTAAAAGTATTGTGGGTTTTCCTAAGCAACTGTGTGGACCAGTTGGGTTTGAATATGGCCTTAATTATGGAAAAAGGATGTGGTCATTTTCTTTAGGACAAAAGGAAAGGCTTCACTTAAACTTCAGGACATGTCAGACTGATCTTTCAAGGAACCGGTTACAATGTGGTTTCGATTGCATAGTGACAAACACAACTTGGTAAAGTTACAAAAGAGGGCCATTGAAAAATACCTATTACTTGTCCAGCTACTCTAGGCACTAACCAGTAACTAATTCCTCATGGTCACTGATGTGATATTTAAAACACAGAGTAATCTGATTACTGGTGGTTTGCCACTGTACTGATGTAAGGCTGGCTACTCTTTTTTTTCCAATATCAGTCGTTGGGTAAAAGAGCTTAATTACAACCTTGTGTCCTTCTGCCATCTGCACCCCACTCCTTCCACTTATTAGGCCATGTCTCAGCAAGTTCTCAAAGACTATTGTTTAATATGGTAAAGAAGAAAAGGGTTTGCTATAGCAAGGGTGATAATACAGCTCTCCACTCCTTGCCTCCCTACAACTTCAGGCAGAAGAGCACAGGCCTTGGAGTCAGAAAGACCTGAACTCAAATCTCTACCATTTATTAACATTTTGATCTTAAGCAAGTTTCATAGTCTCTGAGTTTCAGCAAAAACATTTCAAAAATGGCAAATCATATTGCCTACTTTGTAAGCATTTTATATAGTTCTGTAAGATTTCAATGAGATATAAGTAAAGTACTTACCTCTATTCCTTGTGTCTTAGTCTATTCCTGCTGCCATAACAAAATACCTTAGACTGGGTAATTTATAAATAATAGAAATTTATTTCTCAAGTTCTGGAGGCTGGGAAGTTCAAAATCAAGGCACTGGCAGACTCAGTGTCTAGTGTGGGCTTGCTTCCTGCTTCCAAGATGGCACCTTGTTGCTGCATCTTCACATGGAGGAAGGTTCAGAAGAGATGGAAGACAGGAACTCACTCCCTCAGGGGCTAATCTCATCAATGAGGGTGGAGCTCTCATTGCTAACTGCCTAATCATTTCATAAAGGCCCAGGTTCTTAATATTGGTACATTGGGGATTAAGTTGCAACATGAATTTTGGAGGAGCACGGACATTAAAGCCATAGCACTGGCATTCAATAAGTGTATATTGTAGCTATTATAATATTTATCATAATAAAAATATTATTATTTCAGTTGTAATTCCTAAAATCTTTAATTCCTTGTTTGATGTAAAATATGTTATTCAGGATGAGACTTGCTGTTTAAGGTATAGTTTTCTGAGTGTTGTACCTATTGTGCTATGGGGCTGTACTATGGGGCAAGTAGTGGCCAAAGACATAAATTCATGAGTTTTTGTTATTTGCAATATTTGTAGTTTTCTATACAGTTATATTCTGATGCTTTTCTTTTCATGATAAAAAGTAATCAGAATATAAAATATGTTATGTATGTACTTGGAACTGCCATGTACATACCTGGGTATCATCATTGACTAAACATAAGATTTGTTTGAAAGTTATCTCAACACAAGTGGTAAGTGGAATTAAAAGTGCAATTTATTGAATTTTTAGATTTGTAAAGAATCTAATAATAGATTCATGATGTTTTCTTTTTAACAGATGGGCTTAGGTCACGAGCAAGGATTTGGAGCCCCTTGTTTAAAATGCAAAGAAAAATGTGAAGGATTCGAACTGCACTTCTGGAGGTATTGTTTTGAAAACTGCAACCACATTAGTAATTTATACTTTTTGCAATACTTCCTCAGACAGTGGAGATATCTTCCAGTTCTCCAGCATGGTTGCTAAGTTGCAGACCTGTTACTGTCTTTTCTGAGAAATGAATACAACATAAAGTGTTCTGTCTTACTGTCATTAAGTTGGACTTAGTGAATTGGACCATAATAACTATTTAGAGTTGTTGGATTTGCTTGCTGTCTTTAAGATTTCCTTCGAGCCTGAAATACTGAATATATCATCTTTCTGGTGGTAAATAAGTTTGTGGTAATCCTCCAGGACTGTTTAATAATTTATTTATTACTTTTTTTTTTGAGACGAACTCTCATTCTGTCACCTAGACTGGAGTGCAGTGGTGTGATCTCAGCTCACTGCAACCTCCGCTTCCTGGTTCAAGCGATTCTCTTGCCTTAGCCTCCTGAATAGCTGAGATTACAGGCTTGTGCCACGACACCTGGCTAATTTTTCTTTTTTGTATTCTTAGTAGAGACAGGGTTTCGCCATGTTGGCAAGGCTGGTCTCAAACTCCTGACCTCAAGTGATCAGCCCACCTCAACCTCCCAAAGTGCTGGGATTACAGGCGTGAGCCACCACGCCTGGCACTGTTTAATAATTTAATTATTCTCTTCTTAAAAATTGGTAACTTCACATCTCATCTCTACATTTTCAGTAAACAAATATGAATACTGAATCGAGCATGTATATGTTAGTTATCAGGAAATGAAGTTGAATTTAGATCCCTTTAAAATTTTTAGCTGTAAAGTTACCAGTGAAAAACCATTGAAACAGTTGAATTTTTTTAAGAAAAAAATTAATTGTAGTGTCTTGGTTTGAATGAAGTGCATATATACACAAGACAATGTTAGTGAGTCAAAAATGTGAATTTTCTATAGATCTTATCTTTAGGTTGTTTTGAAAGTACTACTGCATATCATATAAATCTAAAATCAGTATTTGAAACCTGTGCTTATGAATGACTGTCAAGTCCATAGTGGTAATTCACAAGTCTGCTCAAAGTTAGAATTAGCAGGAAAAAAAAATAAAGATAACTATACAGTTTTAGGATGGCAGCTACCTTGTTAGGATGACTCTCATTTGAGAACCAATTCTGTACTACAGATTTCCACAGGAAACCGTTTAGAATAAATACTTTCATCAGCTCTTGGAGATGTGTACAGTGTAAATTAAAGGAGAATATAAACAAATAAAATTTTAGACATTAAGCTCTTTTAAAAACTAGTTTATTGAATCAGTTTTCAGAAACAAAGATAATTGTTTAAAATAGGAAAGTCAGTAGAAACCTGCTAGAGCTGATACAATTCTTCAGTTTTAGGGAGCTAAAGTTTTCCAGAATTTTTTTTTACAAGACTTAAGCAGCTCTCCCTTGTGCTGTCTCTTCAAGGGACAGAGAAGTGAGGCAGTATGTCTCTCATGTTTTAAAAAGGTAAAGTGACTTAACACAAAATAGTTTTCATGGATTAGAACATCTCTGCTCTTAATGCTCACACTATTTTCTATTGGGCCTATTAGTTAACTTTACAGAAGGCTGCACTGCCCTCTCCTGGGCATAGTTTTTACCTAACAATCTTATAATACATAAAATCCAAAATCCAAAATGCTCCAAAACCAAAACTTCTTGAGTGTCAACATGATGCCACAAGTGGAAAATTTCACATACCTGACCGTGTGACAGGCTGCATTCAAAATGCATTCAAACCTTTGTGTCTTGTACAAAATTATTTAAAATATGTATAAAATTACCATCAGCTTATGTACATAAGCTGTATATGAAACAGAAATTAATTTTATGTTTAAACTTGGGCCCTATCCCCAAGATATCTCATTGTTTATGCAGATATTCCAAAATTTAAAAAAAATTTGAAATCTGATACACTTCTGTTTTATTTTACTCGTGAAGCATTTTGGGTAAGAGATACTTAACCTGCATTCTTTTTAGTTCTGCTATGCAGTTGCCAAAAACTGCTCGTGAGATTTTAAAGCTCATTCCTAAGAGATACCATCTTTTCTCTAAAGCAAGTTACAGTCATTTTTGTTATGTCTATATTAATCATTTTAATCGATATTTTCAGATGAAAATATATCCGACAAGAGCAGATCTCCATGGCATGAAAATAACCTTTTACATTTCAATTTATCACACAGACTCATTTAATCAACTGGGTGTAGTCTGAAAATCTAAGAGCCATAATAGTCTAGGACTTTGCATATGGCCTGTCATTCAGCTGGGGTTGATAACAGTCCACCCCATTGGTATTTCTTAGTAGTTCTGACATCTTCCTGGCATGGGTCCAGTCACATTTCTCTCAGAATTCTTGATAATTCCCTGACTTTTTCACCATAGCTAAAAGAGCTGAAGCAGGTGCCTTTGACCTCCATACGTAGCCTCTTTCAGTACAGTCTTTGAAGTAAAATATTCTAGACTAGTTGTCCTGAGTGTAACAAAGATTCCAGGTCTAGTCTAGGGCCACAGAACTTATGTGGGTGAGGTAGACATGGGATCCCATGACCCTGCCCACTTAGCCTCCTCCTCCAGCTTCATGGTGATCCTTGACTTAGGGCCCTGAGGGCTCCATCGGGCACATTTCAAAAATCAGAGTTAAATTATTCTCTACCTCTTTATTAGTCTGGCCTTTCACACAATCACAAGAACGGTCTTTTGAACATGGATACTATTACATACTTCAGATGACTTAAGAACCCTCAGTAGTTTCCCACTGGACTTCTTTTAGGCAAATTTCTTGGCCTTTGACGTTAAACCCTAACATCTGGCCTCTGCTTGCTTTTCCAGCCTCTTCCACTTCCCTTCCAAGCACTCTATGATCCAAGTGCTTGATACATACTATTCCCTGAAATTTTGTGCCTTATTGCATGGTGTTCTCTGCCTGGAAAACCCTACCTCCCACCACTAGGAAACAAAAAGTCTCAGCTCAAGAAATACCTCTGAGAAGTCTTCCCTGCCCATGTATGTCTTTTCAGGCTGCCATAACAGAATATCACGTACCTGGTAGTTTAAACAGAAATGTACTTTCTTCCAGTTCTAGAGGCTGGAAAGTTCGAGATCAGGTGCCAACATGGTTGAGTTCTGGTGAGGTCTCTCTTCCTGGCTTACAGACGGCTGCCTTCTCACCATGTGCTCACATGGCCTTTCCTTGGTGTGTGTGTGTGTGTGTGTGTGTGTGTGTGTGTGTGTGTGTGTCTGGAGAGGAAGAGATCTCTCTCCCTTTTCTTATAAGGTCACCTATTCCAATGGATTGTGACCTTCACCTTGTGACATCTTTTAACTTTACTTCCTAAAAGCCCCTGCTCCAAATACAGTCACATTAGGAGTTTGAGCTTCAGCATATGACTTTGAGGAAACACAGTTCAGCCCACAGCACCCCCTTCCCCTGCTTCCACATACCCCCAAGTTGTTAGGAATCATTTTCCTTTTTATCACCTTGTATACTTACAGAAAGCCAGGAGATAAATACCCAGACCTCATTCTTCATCACTCTGATTTTCTGCTGGCACCTCCCATTGTCCCATTGCCAGTGACAAGGGAGTCCACAGGTGTAGTCCTTAAGGATCAGCCTTCTGGGAAATAGCACAGAGTACTGAGGCATGGAGAATGAATCTGGAGAGGTGAATGGAAGATGCCGGATCAAGGTGTATCACCATAGTTGCAGGAGACTAAAAATTAATTATTAGGAATTTAGAGTGAACTTGTAACTTAACTAGTCGAACCTCATTTTACAGATCAAAGAACTAAAACCAAAGGAAGTTAAAATGACTTGTTTGAGCCCATGAGTTATTAATAATATAATTTGTGAATGATTTCTATGTGTCACACACCAGTAAGCACTTGTAATAATTTTCTACTGCTGCATAACAAATTACTACAAACTTTGCAAGTTAAAGCAACAACTAGTAACTCAACATCCATCATCATCATCATCATTATTATTATTATTATTATTATTATTATTATTATTTTTGAGATGGGGTTTCACCCTTGTTGCCCAGGCTGGAGTGCAATGGTGCGATCTCGGCTCACTGCAACCTCTGCCTCCTAGGTTCAAGTGATTCTTCTGCCTGCCTCCCGAGTATCTGGGATTACAGGCGCCGGCCACCACGCCCAGCTAATTTTTTCTATTTTTAGTAGAGACAGGGTTTCACCATGTTGGCCAGGCTGGTCTCAAACCCCTGACCTCAGCTGATCCACCAGCCTCAGCCTCCCAAAGTGCTGGGATTACAGACATGAGCCACTGTGCCCAGCCAACAGCCATTATTTTTCAGGTTAGAAGTCTGGGATAGGGGAGCTGGCTTAGCTGTCTATGCTTAGCACCTCAAAAAGCTGAAATGAAGGTGTTGGCCAGGCTAAGTACTCACCTTTAAGTGCGAGGGAAGAATCTGCTTTCAAGCTCATTCTTGTTGGTAGAATCTATTTTCTGTGGTTGGAGAACCAAGGTCCCTGTTTCCTTGTTGGCTGTCATCTGGGGGCTGGCTACCCTCAGCTTCTAGAAACCAGTCACATTCATTGAGGTACAATGCCTTCCATCTTCAAAGCCAGCAACACTGCTTAGAATCCTTCCTGCACCTCACATGTCTCCAACTTCCTCTTCTGCTGCGAGCCAGAGAAAATTCATTGCTTTTTAAGGGCTCGCATGATTAGAGTAGGCACGCCTGGAAAATCTCTCATTTGCCATATAAAAGTAACATAATCATGAAAGTAACACCAGGGGACAGAAGTCATAGGGGCCATGTTAACATTCTGCTTACCACAGCACTGTATGTACCTGATTGTACCTGATCCTCCTAATATTTATTTTATTATGTATGAGAAATCAAAGACGTAGGAAAGTTAAATAACTTACCAAAGTTATGGCTTATAGATGGCAGAGCTGAATTTGAACTCAGAGTTTGCCAAAACCTTTCTCCATGGCAGAGTAGATATTAGAATGCACATTTTTCACTCTCAGGGCCAGTGAACTTTGAACTGCACCAGGCTGTCGCCTCTGAAGTGTGATTGTTGTGACGCGGACAAAGGTGTACTTTTACTGTGAGCTTTCTCCTTTTTCAGTGTGCCCATGATTACAATAGTAGAGGAAAATAAAAGGTTCAGGAAGCCTAATAATGACCCAATAAGAAACACTATCTGCTGGGAATGCTTTCAAGTAATATATAAAGAGTGTTTATTGAAATGTATGACACAGACCCAAGGTTTCCAGGAGTTTATAGCCAGTTATTTCACATTGAAGGTATAGTTAATATAATTGCAACCATGTCATTTATCATATTAAGTAACAGAATTATTGTTTTGCTTTACCTTTGTTAAAGTCTCCTAATAAAACAGTTGCATTTTATTAAAAACGCGTTACTTGATTATAACATACATCTGTTCAGAATTTCTGATTGATTTAGAGCTGGGTGAAAACTAAAAATTCCCTACCATAAATGGATTAATACTTGTGTTGAATTCTGTCACAGAGGCCCACACTTAAATCCATATATGTATATCCCTGTTACAAAAGGGCAGCTTCCAACCCTTTTAAATTATGGTTTGTAGCAATGCCATGGCCATGCTTTTAAATCACTGTGAATGCTGGCAGCATGTCAAAGCACTCTAGTTTCTACTGCTTGCCTTGGAAAAATAGTAAGTTTTACAAATAGTGATACAAAAAAATTTCTTTTGGGAGAATAAAGGATAGTTTCTTGATTTTTTTCAGCTTGAAAATGTAAATATGTTTATTTGTTTGAGGCAATACTTTTGGTAGTTTTGTTCTTGCATTCGCTCTCCCAGGCTCGCTCTTTCTCTCTCTCTCACTCCTTCTCTCCCCCTCGCTCCTCCCTTTCCTCCACCAGTTAGATTTAACTCTAGAACTTTTAAGTTGTAATGTAAAGTTTTGAGGGTACAATTTTGATTTGCCATACATATTAATGTTTGCATATATATGTGTTAATGGTGCTAAATTCTTTTTGTACAAACAGCTTTTTATACAAATAACCCTCCTCCATCCCCACACCTTAGAGCTTCCCAATCTGCCAATCCACCTTTGCACCTTTTTAAAAGAATCATGAAAAAGACTTTTAAACTAACTTAATTCTGAATCCCCTTCCCTTTTTTTTCCCCGTAGAACTTTTCTTAACATCCTATGGAGAATCTGGAGAGAGAACTGCTCAATAGGACAGTTTAGAAAATTTAGAGGTTTGAAAACTGTGTTAAATATGGGAACTGATTTATATACTCTCTTAAAACTATCAACTCAGTATAGCACAAATAAATTAAACAAACAAGCTGTTTAAATCTATATATATCATCAGAAGTTACTTATGGATCATCTGATGAAAGATAATCCACACACCGTGCAAACAGCCCCTTGCACATGGGTATTGTGCTCACCCATACCCTGTTGGTGTTTTTGTTTTAGGTTTGTATAAAACCACGTTTTTAAAGTTCTTCATTTTCTTAAGGGTAGAATCTGGGTTAGTTTAGGCTGAAATTGAATATGTGATAAACATCCCACTTATTCTCAGGCCACTCTTGGATAACAAGATCACAGTGGCATCCTCTTCTCCAATTCCACAACAAGGTTTTTCTTTTAATAAATGTATTGGATTGCTTCCAAATGACTTTGAAAGTTTTTATAGGTATTTCTAAAAGTAAAATTTTTTAGTTTAAATGTGGGAGATTCAAATATAAAACACTGTAGATTAGAACTCTTAAGAAAAATATTTTTAAAACCTAAAACTAGGTAAGTGGTAATAGCACAGATTTCCACAATAGATAGCTCCTGGCACCTGGTGCTGATTTTATAGTATGTTTTCTTGCAGAGTGGTTTGTAGCTGGCTCTTCTCCTTGTAGAAATGGAGCTCCAGTGTAAGGCTTCTGGAAGGGATGTGGTCATCCCAACTGTTTTAGTGATGACAGCTCTAGTTGAAGAGCCATCCCACCCTTCTTGGGTCACATTCTTACCAAGGACTGTGTCACCACAATTCACCACATTGGAGGATTCAGATGAGGCTTTTAATGTAGTCATGATTTTTAAAATTATAATGAATCAATCATAGGTTTTCTCTACTTAGGAAACTGAAAATTATATGGCATAGTATGACTTCTTAGATATTTCTTTTTTCTTGCCACTAGCGTTATTGGTATGTTGTTTTAACCTGATTTACTCACTTATTAACAAAGGTATGTTGGGTGGTTAAAGGCATTGATAGAAAAGCAGAGGCTTCCTGAGACTGTGAATTCTTCTAATTGTCAAGACAAATAATAATTTAAAAAAATACAGAGCTGGTTCTTCTATAATTAGTAAATTTAACTCTTTATATTTAACACTTTCACAGTAAATATAACTTTTTTAACCAAGCCAGAGCTCACCATAGTTTATTCATGCTTCAGAAACCATCAGGCTTTATTTCACTTGTATCTTTTATTATTTATCTTTCAGATTCTAAAATCTGACCCTTCTTATTTTGTGGTATTCATGTTGTACTGGTGTAGAACATAGATTGTAAAAATTTCCAAAGTCCAGTATTTATTATACGGCCTTGATCCTTTACGATACCACTTTGCTAATTATTGGGATGCATGCTGTAGCTCACAGCCATATAAGGATCTATTTAGCTATATTAAGAACTAAATTCCCACTGCACCTTCTTCCCCTCTCAGGAAGGTATAATTTTAAACTTGATCCAAAAACAGTGTGATAGTTTTATAAATAATTACATTGTTTTTGTTAACCAAAGAGTAAAAGTAAAGAACATGCTGTAGTAGATAACTTGCTGCTTTCCACTAGATGGGAGTATGAGATAACCAGATGTTAGAAAGATTCTTTTATAGCTGAACTAGCATATGCAAATTCTTCAACAAATTCTTACCAAATAAAGATTTCTGACTAGTATGCACAAGGAAAGCAATTTGCCTCTTCACCACCTATCTCTCTCTCTCTCTCTTCTCTCTCTCTCTCTCGGAATATACAAGTCAAATCTAATATTTTCAGTTTGCATACTGAAAAGTATTTTAAGAAAATTCAGAATACAACAAACTAAAATCTATAATTAATAATGTATTATTTGGCAATGAGATACATTTGGGTTTTTAGTTGGTTTTTCTGTTTCTGATGTAGATAAATTCCATGATTTATATTAATTTTAAATTTAGAAAACTTAGTAAATTCTTCTTAATGCTAATTAATACATTGCATTTCTCTGTGGTCATAGCATCTGTGAATAGCAGCAGTTTAGTTTTTTTCTTTCTGATGAATTCTTGTAACTTTTCACACTGCTCTGATTAGTACCTTCAGAAACATATGATTAGAATTGGTGATAGCAAGGTTGCTTTCTTGCTTCACATCTTAAAACTAATGCAGTAAGTATGATCTATGCTGAGTGTCTGGGTTTGTTCCCCCCATGCCTCATCCTCTAGGAACTCTTTCTAGAATAGTTTCTATTTCCTTTTACTAGTTTCTGCTATTCTCTTTATTTTCCTTCCTTTTACTGCAGGCTTATTATGCCTTTTTCCTAACTTCCTGAGTTGAACACTTAGTACTTTATTTTTTCCTTTTTTCTAATTTGAGTGTTTTAAACTATAAATTATTTAGTTATCTAGTTATTTCAACATGCATTCTTAACCTAATTGTATCTAATGTTAATCCATGTTTATATAGACTGAACAATGTAAGTATCTTTAGAATGTGTTTTACAACACTCAGATCGCCACTCTTAATGTTATGTTGTCGTTGCCATGTATATTGGTTCCAGCTTAAATTTTTAACACCACTCCCTACTCCTCTGTTTTTCTCTGTCACCTTTTCCAGCTTCTTTCCCTCTACTAGACTCTTTCTTGAGTCCTTACTTTTTCCCTCTACATTTTTGCCAAGAGGTACAGATGATCTCTTTAACTCATATTCATTATATATTGTTCCCTGACCACCAAATTTATATTTCCTACTAGGCTACAGTTTTTAACATGAGAGTTATAGATCCTACACTCTGTGATATCTTTACCTTGTCTCACAGGCATATCAAATTTATCAGTGGTTTTATTTTGGAGACTTCCATCAACCTTCCCCACTCCATACTGCAAAACTGTTCATCTTTTGAATATACTATCTTAATAAATTATATTCATTCTACTAATTTACTCATCCCAGAAACTTGGTTTTATTTTTCAAGAGACTGAGTGTATTAGTCTGCTCTCAATTAGTCAAGACATACCCAAGACTGGGTAATTTATAAAGGAAAGAGCTTTAATTGACTCACAGTTCAGCATGGCTGGGAAGTCCTCAGGAAACTTACAATCGTGGCAAAAGAGGAAGCAAACACATCCTTCTTCACATGGTGGCAGCAAGAAGTGCCTAGCAAAAGGGAGAAAAGCCCCTTATAAAACCATTAGATCTCATGAGAACTCACTCACCATCACGAGAACAGCATGAGGGTGACAGCCCCCATGATTCAGTTACCTCCCACCATGTCCCTCCCACAACACGTGGGGATTATGGGAAATACAATTCAAGATGAGATTTGGGTGGGGACACAGCCAAACCATATCAGTCTGCCCCAGCCCCTCCCAAATCTCATGTCCTCACATTTCAAAACACAATTATGCCCTTCCAACAGTCCCCCAAAGTCTTAACTAATTCCAGCATTAACTCAAAAGTCCAAGTCCAAAGTCTCATCTGAGACAAGGCAAGTCCCTTCTGCCTGTGAGCCAGTAAAATTAAAAGCAAGTTAGTTACTAGATACAATGAGGGTACAGGCATTGGGTAAATACAGCCATTCCAAATGGGAGAAATTGGCCAAAAGAAAGGGGCTACAGGCCCTATGGGAGATCAAAATCCAATAGGGCAGTCATTAAACCTTAAAATTCCAAAATGTCCTTTGACTTCATGTCTCACATCCAGGGTGTGCTAATGCAAAAAAGGTGGGCTCCCATGGCCTTGGGCAACTCCACCCCTGTGGCTTTGCAAGGTACAGTCCCACTCCCAGCTGCTTTCATTGGCTGGCATTGAGTGCCTGCGGCTGTCCTTGGATCTACCATTCTGGGGTCTGGAGGATGGTGGCCCTCTTCTCACAGCTCCACTAGGCAGTGCCCTTGTGGGGACTCTGTGTGGGGGCTCCAACCCCACACTTCCCTTCCACACTACCCTAGCAGTGGTTTTCCATGAGGGCTCTGCCCCTGCAATAAACTTCTGCTTGGACATTCAGGCATTTTCATACATCCTCTGAAATCTAGGCAGAGGTTCCCAAACATCAGTTGTTGTCTTCTACATACCTGCGGACCAACACCATATGGAAGCTGCCAAGGCTTGGGGCTTGCACCCTCTGAAGTAATGGCCCAAGCTATACCTTGGCCCCTTTTAGCCACCACTGGAGCTGAGGAAGCTGGGATGCAGGGCAGCATGTCCCAAGGCTGCACAGAGCAAGGGATCCCTGGGCCTGGTCCACGACAGCATTTTTCCCTCCTAGGCCTCCAGGCCTGTGATGGGAGGGGCTGCTGTGAAGCTCTCTGACATACCCTGGAGACATTTTCTCCATTGTCTTGGTGATTAACATACGGGCACCTTGTTATTTATGCAAATTTCTGCAGTGGGCTTGAACCCCTCCCCAGAAAATAACTTTTTCTTTTGTATCGCATTGTCAGGCTGCAAATTTTTCGAACTTTTATCCTCCGTCACCTCTTGAATGCTTTGCTGCTTAAAAATTTCTTCCACCAGACAACCTAAATCATCTCTCTCAAGTTCAAAGTTTTGCCCCTGCCTACAGATTCTAGGGCAGGGGCAAAATGCCACCAGTCTCTTTGAATAGCCAGAGTGGCCTTTACACCAGTTCCCAACAAGTTCCTCATCTCTATCTGAGACCACCTCAGCCTGGACTTCATTGTCCATATCACTATCAGCATTTTGGTAAAACTCATTCAACAAGTCTCTAGGAAGTTCGAAACTTTCCCGCATCTTCCTATCTTCTGAGCCCTCCAAGTCTCTAGGAATTTCCAAACTTTCTCACATCAACCTGTCTTCTTAGCCTTCCAGACTGTTCTAACCTGTAGCTATTACCCAGTTCCAAAATCGCTTCCACATTTTCAGGTATCCTTATGGCAGCACCACACTCTTTAAAGCACCAGTTTACTGTATTTATTAGTCTATTCTCATGGTGCTAATAAAGACATACCTGAGACTGAGTAATTTATTTATAAAGGAAAGAGATTTAATTGACTTACAGTTCAGCATGGCTGAGGAGGCCTCAGGAAACTTACAAACATGGCGGAACGCAAAGCAAACATGTTCTTTACATTGTGGCAGCAAGGAGAAGTGCCGAGCAAAAGGGGAAAAAGTCCCTTATAAAACCATCAGCTCTCAAGAGAACTCACTCACTATCATGAGAATAGCATGAGGGTAACAGCCCTCATGATTCAATTACCTCCTACCACATCTCTCCCACGACACATGGGGATTATGGGAACTACGATTCAAGATGAAATTTGGGTGGGGTCACAGCCAAACCATATCACTGAGCCTTCCCTTTACCATCACTATGTCCAAATAAACCACAAAGTTTAGTCAGTTTTTTGTTCAAGGAGACCTCAAATTTCTTCCTTTCTTTTCATCTCCACTGTTGAATACTCTAATCCAAGCCATAGCATATTTTACCTGGACCACAACAATAATCCTCCAAGATGTAAATTCCATTTGTGAAGTAGTGGCAGCATCCTGTTATTTAGAACCATGCCAATGCAAACTGGATGCATAATTAACATGTTAGCTTGTCTCCCTTTTGCCAGTTATGTTTCACCCCTAATCCATTTACCACATGGCAGATATTGTGATATTTAAAATTACAGATCTAATCATTTTATTCCATTACCAAAAAGCCTTTGCTGCCTCCTGATTGCTCTTATGATGAAGCCCAAATTCCTTAATGTGTTCTATGAGCCCCTGCATGACTTCATGCCTACCTCTCCAGTCTTATCACCCTCCCATTGACTCATCTTCCTACAGTCATACCAACCTCCCCTGGTTATGACACCTAAGGGGACAATTTCTTTCCTAATTCAGGACCACTGCAGATATTCCTCTTTATACCCAATACTACTTTCCTTTTCTCCTCCCCAGATACACACCCACATACACAATTTACATCTATGTTTCATACATCGTCCAGATCTCAACCTAAATGTCATCTTCTTATGGGGTCCCTTCTTCACGAGTTTGAAGTCAAAATTACACCCTCTCAAGGGACCCTATACTTTACTTTCCTATCACAAATGAAATTTTCTCTCTGTGTGTGTGTGTGTGTGTGTGTGTGTGTGTGTGTGATTATTTAATGTCTATCTCCCACCTGAGAGTAAGTTCTAGAAATCAGAGACTAGGCCCTTTTTTTTTTTTTTTGCACTATGTCCTAGTGTCAAGTACATTGCTTGGCACATGGGCACTCGTGTATGTTGCATGAATGAATGAATGTCTGTGTGCCAGACCAGAGTGAAGAAGAGAACATTGTCCTTGAACTATAAGAAACACCATGATGGCAGAGAGCACATGGTAGGTGGCAAAAAGTGTTTGAAGAAATAAAATAAGGGAAGGAAAGAGAAAGGAAAAACAAAGGGAAGGAAATGGAGGGCAAAAGAAATTGAGAAAAAAATGAGAAAGTCTGTAAACCTAAATCTAGGATTATAGTCTTTGATGGGAAAAGTTTCCCTATCTCTCACTAAAAAACAAACAAACAAGAAACCTTGGATAATGGCTATAAAATGTTAACATGCAATAAAGTACAAAGCCTCTTGCTTAAATACGGAAACACATATAATTTTTGTGGTTTTATTTAATTCATTTCTTTTTCTTTATTATTTATTTTATTCACTATTTGGTGACAGCATAAGGAATATCAGATGGGGTTACACTCAGACATGTCCCTTTAAGTGTGCACTTTTTAATCAGTCTTTTATTTTTTTTTAATGGTACAATTGAAGATGTCTATTATTGGGGCCATCACCACTTCTTTCAGTGAATTCATTGAAAAAATCTTGGTTGGTTTTGATAAAAATCAAATGAATAATTGCTTCTCGTTATCATATCAGAAATGCAGATGCACGTTTGGTTGACAAAACACTGAATTTGTTAAAATACTTAGAAAATTCAGTTGAAACGTTATGGTACCATCTAAATCACAAAACTTAATTCAGTAATTTCCAAAAATACATTATTAGTGACTGATAATTCTGCTGCTTTCCTCTTTTTTTCAACTTCCATTTTAGGTTCAGAATGTACCTGTGCAGTGCAGGTGTTTTACATGGGTAAATTGCATGTTACTGAGGCTTGGGTTATAAATGATCCCATCACCCAGGTAGTGACCATAGTACCTGAGAGTTAGCTTTTCAAACGTTTCTCCCTCTCACCCTCCCCACTCTAATATTCCCTAGTGTCTATTAGTTCCATCTTTGTGTCCATGTGTACTCAATATTTAGCTCCCACTTATAAGTGAGAATGTGTGGTATTTGGTTTTCTTTTCCTGTATCAATTCACTTAAGATAATGGCTTCCAGCTGCATTCATTTTGCTTCAAAGGACATGATTTCATTCTTTTTTTATGGCTGCATAGTATTCTATGGTGAATATGTTCCACATTTTCTTTATCCAGTCTACCATTGGTGGGCGTCTAGGTTGATTCCACCATGTCTTTTCTATTGTGAATACTACTGTGATAAACATACGAGTGCATTGTCCTTTTGGTGGAACAATGCATTTTCCTTTGGGATTGCTGGGTTGAATGGTAGTTCTAAGTTCTTTGAGAAATCTCCAAACTGCTTTCCACAGTGGCTGAACTAATTTACATTCTCACCAACAGTGTATAAGCATTCCCTTTTCTCTGCAAAATCTGTTATTTTTTGACTTTTTAGTAATAGCTATTCTGACTGATGGAAGATGGCATCTCATCATGGTTTTGATTTGCATTCCTTAATGATTAGTGATATTGAGCATGTTTTCATATATTTTTTGGCCATATGTATATCTTCTTTTGAGAAGTATCTGTTCATGTCCTTTGCCCATTTTTTAATGGGGTTGTCTTTTGCTTGTTGAATTGTTCCTTATAGATTCTGAATATTAGACCTTTGTCAGTTGCAGGATTTGCAAATATTTTCTTCCATTCTATAGGTTGTCTGTTTGTCCTGTTGCCAGTTTCTTTTGCTTTGTAGAAGCTCTTCAGTTTAATTGGGTCCCTCTTTCAATTTTTACAACCTAGCTTTTAAAAGCCTTATCAAGCAAAGTCGTGTTTGGTTTCCTTCTTGCTTAAATTTATGGATACTTATTCTCCCTCCTAAAAAAGGACTTGCCTTTGCATACCATGATATAGAATATGCCTAAAAGTATTTTATGAACTATAAATGTATCAACATAAATATCAATTAGGTACAATTAATCATTTTCTACTTATTTTCAAAATTATAGAAAAATATGTCGTAACTGCAAGTGTGGCCAAGAAGAGCATGATGTCCTCTTGAGCAATGAAGAGGATCGAAAAGTGGGAAAACTTTTTGAAGACACCAAGTATACCACTCTGATTGCAAAACTAAAGTCAGATGGAATTCCCATGTATAAACGCAATGTTATGATATTGACGAATCCAGTTGCTGCCAAGAAGAATGTCTCAATCAATACAGTTACCTATGAGTGGGCTCCTCCTGTCCAGAATCAGGCATTGGTAAATAATATGGGGCCAGAGAGTTTCTTTATTGAAGTTCCTGGAGTATTTATTTGGGGCAGTTTCCTTGATGACCTAATCAACTTCACACATCCCAGATCTGTTATTCTTCTGGGGTTCTCATTACTTTGACTTCTGATTCCTGTTCTAGTCTTTTGAATGTAAGACTAGATACTTCATAAAATTTTTCCAACTCCCTAGATATGTTTACCTTTTTGAGGGGATGGTCTAACATTCTTAATAATTAGATGGAAGTCAGATGTTTTATATCAATCTAGTAACTCTTCTAGCTTAGTCTTAAGAGGATTTATCTTAAGATGGTAAAGAAAATTTTTGTCATAGTTTAGAACTGAAAAAACAGTTTTATATCAAGCTCCTTCCACTATTATAACAACCAAATGAAACATTTGGAAGTCTTTTAAGGTTAGTTAAATCATTAAAGTGAATTTTGTGATATCATTTTTTATGTGATAAAAATGTTCCTGGTCCTATAGACCATTCCAAACATGTCTGCCTAAAAGTTTGTGTTTTCTTTCAATTGTACATTTGTTTATTTAGCTTAAGTAAACAGTAGTAACTCAGATCTTACAAACTGAAAAAATATATAATTTCATGGAGAAAAAGTGTTACTTTTTACCCAACTAAATCTATTTAGTGTACCGTTTTTGAGTTTTAACTTCTTAATATACTGTGAGGGTGAGTTGCTACTATTGGATAGAACCCACTTCTTTCTTAAGTAACTTGCTTCTGATGTGTGTTATAAAACATCACACTGCCTAATGGCCAATCCCAGTTAACATTGGCCTCCTTGTGGTTCAGGCCAGGCAGTACATGCAGATGCTACCCAAGGAAAAGCAGCCAGTAGCAGGCTCAGAGGGGGCACAGTACCGGAAGAAGCAGCTGGCAAAGCAGCTCCCTGCACATGACCAGGACCCTTCAAAGTGCCATGAGTTGTCTCCCAGAGAGGTGAAGGAGATGGAGCAGTTTGTGAAGAAATATAAGAGCGAAGCTCTGGGAGTAGGAGATGTCAAACTTCCCTGTGAGATGGATGCCCAAGGCCCCAAACAAATGAACATTCCTGGAGGGGATAGAAGCACCCCAGTAGCAGTGGGGGCCATGGAGGACAAATCTGCTGAGCACAAAAGAACTCAATATGTAAGTAGAGTGGTCACACTTTTAGCCCGATTTGTATGCTTTACAGAATTTTTTTTCCCTTACTTTGAACTTTTTTGGGGACTATTCCTCTGAGTTTCCAAAAGGGAATAAGTATGGGGAATAAATAGGATTTAGATTCAGTTTAGACTTCCCACAGAGGGTCATCGTGTTTGAAACTTCTGTCTAAAGCCAAATTTTCTATGTATTTATTATCAAGGATAATTGTGGATTGTGAGTTTTATGTACAGACAGTAGTTGGTATTGGCATGCTGATCAAAGACAGCGTTATTATTCTATAGTCTGTTTCTAAACATAATCTTGGTATTAATTGCTTATCTCTGCTGCCCATAAATAGGAATATATTCTTAGGTTAATTCAGTTTTGCTTGTGAGAACATGCCTAAAATTCAAACTTAAATTTAATTTTTGTGGATATATAGTGAAGCTTTTTTTTTAAGTCTCTTCTAAAGGGAGAAATTGAAGTATTTTGCTAATGACTTGAAGGTAGGAGGCAATTATGACACAGATGAACAGACATAAGAACTAAACCTGCTGTAATATATTCCTGATAGCTCCAGTTAGCACACCAACCAATAAGGCTTAGTCCTGAAAAAAGAGCACTAATAAGCCCTGAGGTGATAGTTTTAGAGAATCTACTTAAAATTGAGCTGAAAATTACTATTTTCCTTTTTCCATAAGTGACCTTAATTCAGGAAATAATGCCTGTTACACACAGGGTGAATGAAGTAGATTTGAATAGCCTGGAGAAAGCTGAGATTCCATTTCACAGAATTATTAATATGTTATTATCTACATCGACAAATTTGTAATTTCAGTAGAAATTATGTCTCTTCAAAGTTGTTTCTCTGAATTTCTACTGAAGTCAATGATAAGAAATGGCAGTCTTAGCTGGGCACAGTGGCTCACGCCTGTAATCCCAGCACTTTGGGAGGCTGAGGCGGGTGGATCACGAGGTCAGGAGATTGAGACCATCCTGGCTAACACGGTGAAACCCCGTCTCTACTAAAAATACAAAAAAATTAGCCGGGCGTGGTGGCAGGCGCCTGTAGTCCCAGCTACTCGGGAGGCTGAGACAGGAGAATGGCGTGAACCCAGGAGGCGGAGCTCGCAGTGAGCCAAGATAGCACCACTGGACTCCAGCCTGGGCGACAGAGTGAGACTCAGTCTCAAAAAAAAAAAAAAAAAAAAGAAAAGAAAAGAAATGGCAGTCTTCTAATGACTAAGTTGTTCTGGATGGCTTCCCTTTCAGTCCTGCTATTGCTGCAAACTGAGTATGAAAGAAGGCGACCCAGCCATCTATGCCGAAAGGGCTGGCTATGATAAACTGTGGCACCCAGCTTGTTTTGTCTGCAGCACCTGCCATGAACTCCTGGTTGACATGATTTATTTTTGGAAGAATGAGAAGCTATACTGTGGCAGACATTACTGTGACAGCGAGAAACCCCGATGTGCTGGCTGTGACGAGGTATGTTCTATGGGACCACCTGCATGCTGGTGCCCTCTTAGACCCTCATATGGTCCCTTTACCTAGAAGGCAACAAGACTTGACCAAACAGCAGTTGCTCTGTTTACATCCAAAGAAGTTTTAAAAAATAAACTGATATCATTCATTCTGTCTGTGTTAATTGGGTTGACAAATGAAAGACTAGAAATATAAAAGATTGATTTAGACTAAACTAAGTGATAGCATAAGTTCAAGCTTTAGGTTATCATTTTCAAACTTTAGACCCTGAGAAAGTATGTTGTTACAGATATAAATCTCTTATTATATAAAAATCCGTCTTTATTTTTATCTTCTTCCTAGCTGATATTCAGCAATGAGTATACCCAGGCAGAAAACCAGAATTGGCACCTGAAACACTTCTGCTGCTTTGACTGTGATAGCATTCTAGCTGGGGAGATATACGTGATGGTCAATGACAAGCCCGTGTGCAAGCCCTGCTATGTGAAGAATCACGCTGTGGTGAGAAGTGTTCTAAGGATATGGTTGCCTCAGCCTGCTTTAGGACTTGAGTTTATGCTTTTCTTAAAGCCTCTTACAAATGGGAAACAGAAAGCAGTCCTCCTAAGTAGAAAGCAAATTATTCCTACCACAGGGTGTTAAAATCAAGGCAATTCAAAAACAATACATGCATTGACTATGAGCCACCTCAAGATTTCTACTTGTGAAGTTTACAATATCAATTATAGGTACTGCTTAATAATAAAATCCTCACTTAAAAAAATTCTTAATGGGAATGAGATTGTTTTATTTTCATGGTTAGCAATTAGATTCCATTTCAATAAAGGTGTCTAGGGGCTATTGATATTCTTTAGCTCTATTTGAATATGATGCTTTCTGTTTGTGTTATTGGACCACCCACTGGAATTTTGTTTTTTGCTACCTGGAGATTGTAAGATACCTATTTCTTAAACCCTCATTGAATTGATTTAGCATAATAAAACTTGGCCTGCATATTTAGATTTTTGTGTGGGCCACACATTCCAATGTGAAGGTATATTTTTTCTTGCATTTACTCTGCTTACACAGAGCTGCTGTTGTATAATGGCCAAGTGATGGTAATGTAGATAAAGGGTAAAAAGTTGACCATAGATGGTAAAGTGTATAATCCAGGAGTATCCAAGTAGACATTTACTTCTTTATATGCAGCAAAACACATATGTGTTAATGGTCCCCTGAGCTATCAAGTAAAAGGGACTCCTGGCTAAGGAATGAAATTACATATGGTTTATATAGTTATATATAGTTATAAGAGTGTGGTACTGTGAAGATAAGGTAACAAGTTTTTATGTCAATGCCAATTTTCAGCGTTCACCCATTGCCCCAGATACAGTTATTCATTCTCTATCAACTGTGCCTCACCAATATATTTCACATTCTTATAATTACAACCATTCTACTTTAGACCTTTTTTTTTTTGTTATTTTGACTATTGCAGTGGCCTCAAATTTCGTTCCTCCACTTTCATTCATCTTGCTCAAAAGCTACCCACCATAATGATGGAAAATTATCTTCCTAAAATGCAAATTATTAAACTTTTAATAGATCTGGCCCCTTCTTACCTCTCCTGTCCCTTCTACTAGTTATCAAACCCAAATCATACATTTCCACATGTTCACCATCATTTTCTAGTTTACACACTGTTGTCTTTTGCTTACTCCTAATAGTTTTTCTAATACACCGTACTTTTCCCTGTTTTACCTGACTGTGCCTACACATTTATTCCTTTAGATTCAGTTTAGGTTTAACTTTTTTTCGGAACACCTTTCCTGATTCCCTATGCCCAAACTCCACCATTTCCTCCAGACTCTCCATGTTCCCAATGGTGCATGTGTGTGGGGGTGTGTGTGTGTGTGAATATCATTCATCTGTCTCCTTCACTAGACTGTAAGCAGCTGGAGGGTAGAGCTTGCCTTATATCTTGCTTTCTATATCTTCAGTGTCAGCACTTAGAAAATGTTTGAGTGACTGACTCGTGTTCTTAATATTTCTCGCTTTGGGGTTACCATGGTCATTCCTTTACCTAGGGAACAAGACATTAAATCACCATGTAACCTGATACATTATTTAGCTAAAAACTGCTTCAATGAATATTGTTGCAACAGTTTTTCTACAGACTAAAGGTATTATAATGTATACCTTTTTTTGCTGCTGTCTGACCTTTAGTCTCAAGGACTAGAATGTAACTCCATCAGGGTAGGGATTTTTTTATCTGCCTTTTCTATTCTGTTCCCAACACTAGGACAACATAGGTGCTCAATAAAAATTTATTGAAACAGATGAAACTGCTTTTTTTTCTTTTTTTAGCTGTTACAAGCTTCTCTGTATTACATTGTTTCTAATCAATGGCAGGGTATAACCACAGATATGATTTGTTTAAATAAAAGAATTTTCAAATTATTTAGTTTTATAGCATAGCATCATTTTGGCCAGGCATGGTGGCTCACGCCTGTAATCCCAGCACTTTGGGAGGCCAAGGTGGGCGAATCATGAGGTCAGGAGTTCGAGACCAGCCTGGCCAACATGGTGAAAACCCGTCTCTATTAAAAATACAAAAAAATTAGCTGGGCGTGGTGGCAGGTGCCTGTAATTCCAGCTACTTGGGAGGCTGAGGCAGGAGAATTGCTTGAACCTGGGAGGTGGAGGTTGCAATGAGCTGAGATCTTGCCACTGCACCCCAAGCCCAGGTGATTGATAGTGTGACACTCCGTCTCAAAAAAAAATATATATATATATGTGTGTGTGTGTGTGTCTGTGTGTGTGTGTGTAGCATCATTTCTTTTGTGTTTACTTTCTCAGTGGGATATACCATTGGCCTTTGCCTAATATTAAAATGAGCATACATATCCATTGCCAGAACAGATTCCAGCTAACAGCAAAGAGAGCTACCCACACAGCATGCTACATTATATAAAATTTGGAGAAGGTTATCTAGTTCAGGGCATTGATCTGCTTAGATCTTTTCATCTTAAAGAGAGAGAGAAAATACAAATTATTTTTAGACCTGAAATCAAGTGCTCAACTCCAAACAACATTTCTGAGAAAAAAAAAAAAAAGTACCTGGAAGGAAAAAACATGGCAGATGCACCTACTTTGTCTCTGTGTAGTCACTAGAACTCCATAGTTACCCCCAGAATTCACATCCGTCAGATTCACAGGACACTCCTGCAGAGAGCTCATTACAACAGGTGTCATTAGCTCTTTTACATCCTGTGTACAAATAAGAAGAGGGATTGAAGGAAATAAGAATTCTTTGAAATATTAAAGGTTTAGGGACATGGGAAGGTCAAATGGCAGGCAGGAAGTGGTGAAGCACATCATCTCCCTGAAGGGTTCTGCAGTCCCCGGGCCCTCGGCGCAGCCTGGGCCAATTTTAGATTTTTGAGGAATTAGGGAACAGTAGATTCGACCTGTGATTACATGTCAGATTTTGAATGAATGGTAATCAAATTATTAGTAAAATGAAATTTTATGAAACCACAAACTTTAATTCTCTATACCATTTATGTGTACTAATTATCTTTTTGCTTAATTTTCTTAATTTCATGTGTAATTGAACATTAGTTATCTCTTTTTTGTAAATTGCAACTGAAAATGTGTGTTTTGGGTAATTTTAAAAAATCACAGGTCTGAGAAAAAGAAGATAGATCATGGTCCGAAAGCAAGGGAATAAAACACACGGTGTATTTTACAAGAACACATTCAAAATACATAAACAAGAAATATTGAAAGACTGTTCTTATCACAAGGAAATCATAGATGTTTAAGGAGAGGGATATCCTAATTACCCTGATTTGATCACTACACTGTGTATACATGTATTGAAACATCACATAGTACACCCATAAATATGTACAATTATGCGTTGATCATAAATTTTAAAATGGAAAGATTAATAAATGCAGAAAACAAGACAACATTCTAAATGCATAATAAAGCTATAAAAATATATACAAAAAGCAGTTGCTTGCATGGTGCAGCTACACATTAGAAATGTGCTTGTAATTGAAACATTCATTTTTATTGTATTCAGGAATAGTGTGTTGATCACACAAAGAAAGAATTTTCATTGTATCTCAGGGCAGACTGGGTTGACCTAACTTGATTACAGAGCTATAATCTCTGTAATCAGAAGCAGTGTAACAAAAATATGCAGGTCTGAAATGGACATATATAACCAGGCCTCACTTCACTGCCTAAACCAATTACCCAGTGAGTAGCAGCCACATTTTGAAGTCTTTTCAAGTAAGGAGGCTCAAGCTGAATGACCTCCACTCACCTGTTCCCACCCCTTATCCCTCAGTAATTCCTGACAATCACATTACGAGACCAAGGGTGCTTAAGATTAGTCACTGTGATACCAGACAGTCTTGCTGGCTTCTTCACTTGTTATGAAATATTTAAAACAAAAACTTTAAGACAGCCGTATTCATTCAGAACATGTATAAACTATAAGGCATGGACTATCCAGTGTTTCAGAGGTCCGAACTGGTTTTCTGTTTTCTGCTATAACATAGGTTATTTATTCATTTTCCTCATGTGCATGTTTGAATAAGAAGAAAATTTTGTGGTGTAAATGTATGTATGTTTGTGTATGTATATACATGTTTGTATGTCATGTATATATTCATAACACATAATGGTACAGGGATTGTAAGTATTAATGTTCTACAATGTTAGATTACACATAAATTATGACTGATCTTATGACAGAATAGAAGCCAATTAACTACAAGTTATATTTTTAGTGCAAATTCATTTTTCTCAAACACTGTCAGTATTTTTAATTGAGTCCTTAATTACTTTGAACATGATTTTAATTTACTACTGTCTAGAAATTAGTGGTGTTAATAATCTCATGTGTCATAGGTAAGACAGGTAAAATTACCACTTCAAAGCTTTAATGAACAAGGAAAAATCATCTCATAAACTTCTGTGTAATTACAAATGTGCAATCTAATAAAATACATCAGAACTAAGCACACTGCTTTGGAACTTCCCATAAAGACTTTCTGCCTTGAACACCATGAAGTTATCTTACATGCATCAAATCACCTGTTTGGCCTTCACTCGTTATTTCTCAGGCTGCTCAGAATATTGACCTCCATTAACAGTTGGCCAAAAAGGTTAGCTAGAAGGCCACCCTCCGTTGTGTATTTCTGAGGTTGTCATTATGAGTTTTAATTTATCATCTAAAGAAACATGTTCAGTTTCTCCTAAGATGAAAATGTTACCATTACAGCTTGATCTCTCACCCTCTTCTCTTGTATTATTTCTTAATAGGTGTGTCAAGGATGCCACAATGCCATCGACCCAGAAGTGCAGCGGGTGACCTATAACAATTTCAGCTGGCATGCATCCACAGAGTGCTTTCTGTGCTCTTGCTGCAGCAAATGCCTCATTGGGCAGAAGTTCATGCCAGTAGAAGGGATGGTTTTCTGTTCAGTGGAATGTAAGAAGAGGATGTCTTAGGAGGGCACCCAGAAGTATCGAGCCATAGCTATCCAAAGTGGTCTGCATTTCTACTGTAAAATGCAATTTGAAAAATAAAACGCAAAAAAAGAAACTGTAAAGGAAACCAAGAGATTTTGTTTAATTTTTTTGGCCGTTTTTTCTTCATCAATTTTTTTTCAGTCTCAACTTTTAAACTTGGTTTAAGCATTTGATTTGTAAAACAGTAAATAATTGTATCTTTCCATAGCTTTTCAAATGTGAAATCATTTAGTTGGAAGCTTGGATCTCATTAAACTTCATGCCTCTATTCCATTTATGCCACACACTTAAAAGTTAGTGTACTGAATGGAAAGATGAGCATTTCTAGTTCTACACTTCTTTTTTCCCCCTCATGTGTAAAATGAAAAGGAAACTAAATTTGCCCTAATACCAAGGCGCTACGTTTATTGCCTCGTCTTATTCACTGACCTTTGTAATGATACACAGTGAATTCTTTTTTGTTGTTACCCAAATATATGATATTCAAATAATTTCTATTTTAATAACTCATAAAAATTTAAGATCAAATAATTGCATTCTTGAAACAATTCTTAATCATTTATTTTCAACACGTGTACTATAAAGAACCTAAGAAATTAGACAATTTTTGACAAAGAGAAATGCAGTGTAGTATGCAGAGCTGCTGTTTTAATGCCTATGCATTTACTCTTTCCTGATTAGGCAGAGATGGCATTTTCTTTATTGCATTTCTCTATTTTTTTAATGTACCCTACCTTCAGTATTCTCTTTGTAAGTTGGTGACTTACATCTGTGGCCTTGAATATTTTATTATCACATGTGGCATAACAGTATCCACACTTTTTAGTTCTTTATTTTTTTTTTATTTTGAGCAATTCTCCTGCCTCAGCTTCCCAAATAGCTGGGATTACAGGTGCATGCCACCACACCCAGCTAATTTTTGTATTTTTAGTAGAGACAGGTTTTCACCATGTTAGCCAGGCTGGTCTCAAACTCCTGACCTCAGATGATCCGCCTGCTTGGCCTCCCAAAGTGCTGGGATTACAGGTGTGGGAGCCACCATGCCTGACCCACACACTTTTTACTTGTATAGATGATTTTTGGCTTGGACATAAAAGCCAAGCCACCCATTTGCTTTTAATCCAAAGAACATGTATAGTTTTTGTACCCAGAGACTATGATTTATATTGATTGCACTTGCCTGCCATGATTTAGATAAGATTTTTTTTGCATGGTTTTTATTCCTTCCTAATGGATCCTGTTTTATAATACTTCCAAGCCTGTCCATGGATATATCAAATGTCTTCACTAGTATATTTTCATGGCTAGGTATTTCTAATGTTTATTTTTCCATGTGTACTTCTACACATAGCTATGCACTATGAAAATTAAATGGAATGAATGATATGTATATTACTCAAAATAAAGTTTCTTTCACTTTAATAATCGTATCTTTTTATTCATATCCTTTTTTGAGTGAAAAATGCTTCTGCAACTAAGCATGTGTTGCAGCAGGGGGCGATGTCTCCAAGGATAAAAATTACCCAAACGAAAATAAAAGTCTGCCTCTGACAGGACAGCACAGAATCTAGACGTTTCATTATGGAGAAAAGATAAGGTTTATGAAACTTTCAAATCAGGACTTTTAAGTTTGGTCATGCAAGAGTTTTTTTCAAAGAAAGGGAAAGTAATTTTAATTAAAATTTGGGAGAGCTTATTTTCTATTCAGTTGGATCTAACAAGCCTTTTATACTTGGGTTTCAACTCTGGTTTCTTTATATGTAAAAAATATTAAAAGAAGAATTTTTTCATGGAAACTTATCGTGAGACAGAAAGCAAATGGGGAATAGTGGTAGACTCATGCTTCCTAATGTTAGCAGGCCATAATACTTTCTCCCTCAGTCTACAATTATTTCTGTCATAGTGGGAGTAGCAGTTTTCTCTGATACATACCCAGAATAACTTGACTTTTTTTTTTTTCCAGCTCCTGTTTGGCCAATAGTGCTTCTCTTTACATTCCACCTCTCCACTCCCCACCACCACACACACATGCACATGTGCATACCAAGCATACAAATTTACTCCTTCTGCACTATGCCTTCAACCATGCAAAAGTAACTTTTGGAGCTTGGATACATGTCACCTTATCTAAAGTAATCTAATTCTGCATATAATTTTAGAAGCTAATATCACAAGTATCGTTACTGTCTATAAAGATCGCTTTATGGTTGCTCATATCTTTATCTTAAATGGCAACAAATATATTTTCCACAGCATATTGTCCACAAAGTTGTACAACTTAACTTTTCCCAGACATGGCTAAGTGAGAATAAACTGAAACAGAACCCATCTGCTACTAACACGGCCAATTCCCTTAGGAAATCTGGGTTGCTCTTGAGACATACTAGCCTTCATATTTGTTGCATGGTACCTACATATCTCCCTTTCCTCCTTTTTTTTTTTTTTTTTTTTTTTGAGGTGGGGGGAGCGGCAAATGAGTTAAGGATTATTCTTTCTTTTCATTGACTAGCTGAAACTTCTATTACTGAAGTCTTCAAGCATAGATCTCCAAATTTGACTTTGAAGTATTTCAGCCCAATTTCACCAAAGGCAAGGGATTCATCACTGATTCATTCTCAAGGAATTTCCAACACATAGCGTTTAAGCTTATACAACTTCACCGTAGTTACCAAAGAGACACCAACACCCAAGATCAGTATTCAGCCTTTGTCTTGAGATGCCTTGGCATATCTGAACTTGTCTTCTGGGTATTCACTTAATTCTTTGGAAAACTTGGGTTTCCGTCAATGTCTCTATAAAAAGGCACTTTGCCACAATTTCTTACTCATCTGCCCCTTCTTGACCTCTGCTGATTTAAATGCTTGCCGACAACTTTGATGACTACTGAATGCCCACATGTATGCAAAGGACCTGCTGTGCTGGTATATGTGTATGTGCTTTGACCACACAAAACACATTCTGGCTTGATTAATAGATTAATAGGATCTTTTTTCATATATTTAGTTGATGCTTAAATAGCTTTGGCTAATTATTTTGTTCTTTCACAGAGAACTTGTCATTGTAGCTTTTATTTGATCTGATAATACAACTTGAAGCACTCAAAATAAGATGCCATTAACTTTTTATACTTGTTTTGAATGGCATCTTACGATGACATTTACGAAGGCTGCTATCAATTTTTTTTCAGTGATACTCCTCACCAGGGTATCTTGCCCCTCAGCCAATAATAAAACCAACTTGTATCCTGTTATCTTTACTAGAGTCAGACATTAGTGAATACAGAGACTAATATTAGAGTTGATTTCTCCATAAATATTGATGGACTGTGAAGACATCATGGTATATAGTTCCTGGGAGAGCTGGATTTAGGAATCTAGACAGACACTTTCTGGCCACATCCCATTGATTCTCCTCCTCTCCCATTACAGTAGGATGGAGGACAACATTGTTGGATTTGAAGAGTAAGAAATACCAGGCCCAAGTGTTGAATGGACATAATGTATTGAAGTCATCAAGAATAACCACAGGGAAAATGGTGGAGAGAAGAGTAAGCCAGAGCTAAAGTTATAAAAGTATGTGGAGAAGTATTGTGGCATCTGATAGAAGATGGAAACTCAGGGTGGAGATGGGTGGTAAAGTCTAAGGCCATGTGCTACACCTCAAAGAGCTGTGATTGTTAGGAAACAAACAGCCTTTAATGGGAAAAACAGTAGACGGTGAAGAAGACACCTACCCCACAGGGATTGTGCCAGACTCTACTTGAAATACCACAGAAGAAACAGGCTTTGGGGATAACTAGGTGTCAGTTGGAGAAGATGATGAGGAGTTTGAGAGTACAAAGGAGTCTGCAGTTCACAGAAGTTGGATGTCAGTGGGTACAGAGATAAGAGTATAGGAGGAGATAGGGCCAGATTCGAAGTACAAAGCAGAATGGGTATCAGGTTTCCAGTAAGGCTGAAAAATCTAGAGGCCAGGGGTAATAAACAGGGTCGAGAGGCAGGCTAAGGTTAGTTCTGGTAGTTTCCTAGGGAAAAGTGGGTTATCAGGGATGCTTTTGGCTGTAAGTAACTAAAAAACTAAGAGTGGTTTTAAGACAAGATAGAGGCTAACCCAAATTTGGCTCAGAACAAGTTTATTTTCATCTCTCTGTTCTTCCACCCTCTATGTGTTGTTGCCTTCTATTCTCATTTGTCCCTTCATTCAAGCAACACTCCCTCATATGACATCATCCAAAATAATAAAGAAGAGAAGTGGCAAAAGCGTATTTTACCTCTAGACAAGGAAGAAGATCTTTCCCAGGGACCCCCAGCTGATTCACCTGCCTTTCCACTTCATTGGCTACAAATATGTCACCTGCTCATCCTCATCAAAGGCAAAGGGAAACAGAGTTGCTATGGTTGACTTATCCAAGCACAATTCGTACCATGAGGTCTGGGCACATGCTGCCCAGAACAAAATTATTTTGCTAATGTATGATTGTTTAGATTCAGCATTGTTTAGATAACTAAAAGGTATGTTTGTAAATAAGTATGAATCTAAAGTTTGGCGTTTCTGTTGACTTGTGAGATGAGTCAGGAACATCATTTGGGGAATACCTTTCTTAGGTAACATTTCACTTTTCATGGCCAGCAATGATGTGGAGTCAGGGCAGGAGACACTGACGTCCTTGTGGTTCTGGTTACTGGACTATGCTTCGCTTGCTCCTCCCAGCATCTCATTCTGTCTGATCCATTCTCAAAGCCACAGGTCACTGTTATATGTCTATCAAGCACCGCCCCCACCTCTCTCAGAAGCAATGATGACTTATTCCTTGATGTTCCTATCACACTGACTTATCTGGCCACTGAAACACTTATCTGAATCTGTCTATGCCTGCTTCTCCATTACTGTAACCAATACTTTGGCTGATAAACTTAGCATTTCTCACCAAGTATATTGTAAGTTCCTATCAGTTCCCTTGTTCTAATTCAGTGGCTCTCAGACTTTAACATGCATCCAATTCACCTGCAGGGCTCGTTAAATGCAGACTACTGGACTCCACTCCCCAGAGTGTCTGATTCAATAGATCTTATACAGGGCCTGATAATTTGCATTCTGAACAAATTCTCAGGCGACGCTTACACTTTAAGAAACACTGTTCTAATCCTGAGAATATTGAGGAAAAAATTAAACTCATTTTCTCCTACTTCACTCTAACCAACATATTTCTTTTTTTTTTTTTTTTTTTCTTTTTTTTGAGACAGTTTCACTCTTGTTGCCCAGGTTGGAATGCAGTGGCGCAATCTCAGCTCACTGCAACCTCTGCCTCCCAGGTTCAGGTCATTCTCCTGCCTCAGCCTCCTGAGTAGCTGGGATTACAGGTCCCCACCACCATGCTCAGCTAATTTTTTGAATTTCAGTAGAGACGGGGTTTCACCATGTTCGCCAGGCTGGTCTCAAACTCCTGACTTCAGGTGATCCACCCGCCTCGGCCTCCCAAAGTGCAGGGATTACAGATGTGAGCCACTGCGCCTAGCCCAGCCTTCACCAACACATTTCTAACACCAGACATAAGGGGGTGTTTCCCCACACACCAAGCAATCGGAAAATTCTGCAGCAGACACAAGCCGGGTGCCCTCCAGTTTACTTCTGATGCTATCTACCTGGAGGCTGTGTTAGATCCCACAGGTTGAGTGCTCACTTTCACAAGATTGTTCCCCATTTCCAATACCAATCTCAAGCCCCAGGTTGCTTTACCTGTGCTTCTGGTCAACTGGCTATAGAAATCAGGCTTCCCACAACCCCTTATTCAGGTTCTATTAACTTGCTAGAGCCACTCACAACAGAACTCAGGGACACAATTTACTTATATTTCCCAGTTTATTATAAAGAATATTACAAAGGATACAGATGGAAAGACACATAAGGCAAGGCATGTGAGAAGGGGTGCCATGCTGCCATTCGCTCTCTGAGGTACCACCCTCCAGGAACCAGAACGTGTTCAGCTATTTGGAAGCTCCAAGAATCCTGTCATTTGGGGTTTTTATGGAGGCTTCATTACATAAGCATGATTGATGAAATTATTGGTCATTGTTGATCAACTTAGCCTTCAGCCACTCTTCTCTCCCTGGAAGGTGGGTGGGGGGAGCTGAAAGTCCCAACCCCACCTCTTATCCTGCCTTGGTCTTTCTGTTGACCAACCCCTATTCTGAAGCTACCCAGGAGCTGCCAGCCATCAGTCAACTCATTCACATACAAAAACACATTATTACTAACAGATTACATCTATTACTTTGGAGAGTCTATGATTTTAGGAGTTAATGCCAGGAAATGGGAAGAAAGTTCAAATATATATTTTATACTATCAGATCCATTCTCTTTTCTTCTGCCAGAGTGCAATACAGAGAACATATTAGTATTCCCTTACTGAAAAATCTAACAATGATTCAGCCTCTTTTCCCACCCTTTTCATGTATACACATGGTCATCTAGCCATAACTGAATGCTTGCAATTTTTTGAAGTTAGTCGCTTCCTTCATATCTCCATGACTTTGCAAAGATAGTTACCTCTAAAAAGCTGATCCATGACCCTTCCACACCCCCTCAAGCTTGAAGCCCATCTTTGCCCACATACATCTTGACCTATGCTACTAGTTCACTGACATCATTGCCCTATTTAAGTGCAGAAATATAATTTTTTCATGTTTATTTCCTTAGAACCAAATATAGCGCTTAACACATGATATGTGCCCCAAAAATGGTAAATAACAAAATGAATTAAGTGGCATCTGAATAAGCCATAATAAATCAGGTAAGAGTTTTACTAATTGAGATGAAACTCATTTGGACAAGTTTCTAAAGGACAGAGCAAAAGAAGAAACATAGCTCAGTAACCGTAAGTATTTTTTTTAATTAAAAAATCACTTGTGTTTTAAAAAATGACAGTACAAGGATCCAATTACATAATCCTCAGCAACACTTCTTAAAATTCCCTCTTCTCTGCTACCTGCCTTTCTCGTGCCTCCAGCTGCTCTCTCCACAAGTCCCCCAAACCTAAATCCTGCCCAATTTCTTTTCTCTCACACTCTGCCATCTCCACTTCTCTCCATTGCTTCATTCATTCATTCATTCATTTGCTTAGTTAATCAAACAATATTTATTATCTGCTATATGTCAGGAATGGTTGCAGGCACTGGGACCAATGATGTGAACAAGATAAACAAGATCCCTGCTCTCATGGTGTTTTACATTCAAGAGAGAATAGGCCTGAAGTAAAGAATTCTAACAGAAAATGAAATGCTGGCCAAATGGGCATGGGGAAGGGAAGGCTCCAGAACAGAGGATATGTTAATAACAACAGAAGGCCAAGGCTATTAAAAATATTTTATAAGGGCCTGCAATAATACCTAGAATGGAGATTCAAATTTTCTTCTCAGATTCTTAGCATTGCTCTTCACCTTGACATGTGAAAATTGGATTTCTCTTCAACAATCTGGAAGGATTGAGGAAAGGCTATGATCTTTCACATATGAATCATTTTTAACTGCCTAAGAAATTACTATTAGATCTTAATACTAACAGAGCTTCACTCCCCAAAGAAAGGTGTATAGTTCCTCCTTTCTGAAATTGAGAGTAATGTCAATAACTGTATCTTTTTTTCTTCATTTTGACTTCCAGGAAGCTTTGAGCAAAATCTGACCCTTCACTAACATAGCAATTATGATTTAAATATTTTTTTCCAGACAATGTTGTTGTATGAATTCTCATTTCAGCCTGCTTCAAATTCTTTGTGGAATTTGGCAGGGGGTCTTCTTGGTTAGGATTATGTATCTTTTCTAAGTATCAAAAAACATTGATCATTATAAGGGTACAGGCAGGAGTATAGGAAGTAGCCTACAGATGGAACAGAAGCCAGGGCTAGGCAGCCACCAGGTCTTTTTCCCCTCCCTCCAAGTTCCTCCCTGAATATCTGCTTCTTTTTTCTTTCTCTGTAGGCACAGTCTCTCTTCTCCTTATCTGCATGATCAGTTAGTAAAGATGGGTGCCCTAAAATTTCTGAGTTCATAGATTACAAATATTGTCACACTGAGAGACTGATGGGCTAACTCTTGGTTCTGATTCCAAATTCCCCAGGAAAAAGAAAACCTGATGGTCTCCAGTTGTTTTACAGATAGACAAACCAGTTTATGATCAGGGGACAGAGTCATGCAACCTAAGCAAAACAGTTAAAAATCTCACCAAATGAAGTTTGAGAGGGGAACACAGTGGAAATAAGTGGGAGTGAATCAAAGAGCTTAGGGGGTCATTGTGAGCAGAAAGACACTCTTCTAGTTTATTATTATAATTGTAAGTAGAGAGTTAGAAGGATAGCATGGTAGACACTGGATAGATGATCTCCAAGCTTATTTCCAGTGCAACTATATTTCCCAGCATCCACTGTAGTTGTGTGGAGCTTTCTGATTGAGTTTTGGCCAAGAGATCAAGGAAAGAAGCAATGTAGTCTCCTTCAGGCTTTGCCATGACAACTCAGGGCAAGATGGTGGAGCCAAGAGATAAAGCAGGATTTCTCCTTTGCAGTGTTGTGCACGGAAACATGACATGGGCAAGAAATATGCATTTATTGGTTCAAGCCACTGATACTGGGCTTGTTGGTCATAGGAGTTAACCTTCCCTAACTAGTACAGATAAATAAATAATGAAGATCACGCTTTCATCCTGAAAATATCCCTTTACTAAGTCATGAGTCACATTGGGATGCTGGGGAACTGAGGGTGAATAGAGCAAAAACTTCTGCTGTCAATTGTTCAAAGGCTCATGGAAGAGACAAGCAGGTAACAGAAAATGAAAATAATGAAGACCTGTCACTGACAGGAGACAACGGAAGTGATGCCAAAGCAGCTGTTTGTGATGCCAAAATATCTTCTCTAGTATGAGAGGTTGCTTTCACTGTTACCCTAGGTAAGTGGATGGATAAAAGGGAACATTGCAAAAATAGAATCTATGAGGCATGGTCACAGTGGGACTGAAGGACAGGGAGGAGTCAAAGACAACCCTGCCAATTGGAAGAATGGTGGTGACCTCAACAGAAATGGGAAATCCACTTAGGGAAGAGCTGAGAAGAAAAATGATCAGTTCACTTGGGAGTATGTGGAGCTTGAGGCAAGTGGAGGAGTACAGCAGGCAGTTTGGGACCTGAAAGTGGATGCTCAAGAAGAAACTCTGGCTAGAGATATAGATGAAGAAGTCAATAGACAAAAGTTACCATTCACATCTGATAATAGCTTACTGGGGCTCCAGTCTCCTTATCAAATGTGATATGACAAAGACAGTTTTGAAATGATTTTCACGTTACTTTATTTTTCTCCAGGTAGCAATGACAAGTTTAGTGTATTTTCTCTTTTTTGGTGAAATTATATCAGCAGTTTCTGTATTTCCACAATAGATATTGCAAGTTCTGAGACCTAAAAAATTCTGAGTACTCATTGCATTGCAAAGGTTGTCAAGGATCTGCTTATCTGACAATAAACTACAGAAAAGATAGTAGTATTAAATGTTTTAGCAATGCCAATTCCTTATTTTCCCTTTTCCCCTAGGGAATTTCAGATTTCCTCTAAAATCTCAGGTCCCAGTTTGCACATTGATTTTCTTGTACTATTATGAGCCACTGATTGCCATATCCATTAACTTCACCTATGCATAAACCATGCAATAGATGACAATATATCACCCATTCCTCTCTTATCTTTCTTTTTCATTTTGCCTTTCTGAATTTTTCTCCTAAACTTTTCTTCCTCTAAATTTTACTTTCTTTCCCAAACTTACTCCTGATCTATTCTCTTCTTTCTCTGTTTTAACTATTTGACGTATTATTAATTTATAGTTTTATTCATTCATTAATAAAATCCATCAAACAGGAATTAAATGTTTACCATAATCCAGATATGGATAAAAAGAAAAAATATATATATTTCATGTACATTACATTGAATCAGCCTAAATACTGCAGCCCAATGACTCATTAGCTACAGTTTCATTCTGCATTCATTAGCTTCATTAGCTAGAGTTTCTTTAGCTACTCTTACAAGTTGAAGGAGATTCTTCATTAGCTACACTGCTTTCACTTGGATCCTATAAACGATAGACATCTTATAGTCCCATCTTACTGACAGAGAAGAGGACCATTAACAAAAGCAGACTCACACAGAGAAAAATAATTCCTAGACAAATTAGCTTTGTTTATTTTTTAAAACCCACATCTATTATGTCTTAAAGAATCATGAACTTCTCCAAGGTAGTAGTTACTCCTTTGAATAACAGCTTTTTCCTTTGTGAGAAGATAAAAGGAAATATATTGACTTGCTGCTTTTCCTGAAAAAAATTATTCTATTCTAGTGTCTATTTAAATTGTAGCTAATAAGGTTCATATATTAGACAATAGTATTATATAATATTTAACTTCCTGCTGTGATCATGCAAGAGAATGTCTTTGTTTTAAAGAAATTCACATTGAAGTAAGCATTTGGGGGTAAAGGAGTATCGTATCTGCAACCTACACATAAATGTTTAAAAAAAAGCATAGTAGAGAGAGAATGAGAAAGCAAATGTGGTACAATGTTAACAGTTGAGGAATCTGGGTAAAGGGTAAACAAATTCTTTGTAATATTGTTTGCAGTTTTTCTATAGCCTCAAATTATTTCAAAATACAAAGTTTTAAAAGTTATCAGTTCACAGTTCAGGGGAAATTTGGAAATTTTTATTATAATTTTCTCTTATTAATGTTCTCAGTTTAAAATATCATGTTTCATAAGAAGTCTCATAATTATATTTTACCAGTTGAAAGAAGAAAATACATCTCATCGAAAGTCATTCATCTCTTCATATAAGTGGAGTGTTGGTGTGAAGGTTTGGCTCTCCACAGTTGTAGTGTAGTGGCAAAATTATATTGCTAAATCAAAAGAACTGGATTGAAGTGTGAACCCTCAACTTACCAGCTGTGGGGATGTGAATAACCATTTAAGCTGTGCCTCGATTTCTCACCTATGAAATAGGACTATCAATCCCTATATGGCAGCTTATGTTTTCACAAATGATCATAGCAATATTTCTGGTCACATGTTCTTGCAGAACCTTGTCGACAATCATCTGGAGTCTATCTTCCCTCTCCTTGAAACTGAGTGGAAGTTTGTTACTGCCTGGACTAACAGACTGCAGCATGTCTGTCTGGCTAGGCAAGGTCATCAGAGGTGATAGGAGCTCTCCAGGATCACTCTCACCCTCTCTCTATCTTTCTCTCTCTTTCTGTCTCTTTCTCTCTCCCCCACCATCTACCCTGGCAATGCTTGTTTTTGAAACCCAATCATAATACTGTGGAGAAACCCAAAGTTTTCCACCCAGAGAGTCCATGTGGAAAGACACATGGAGACGAACTGAGGCTCCCAGCCCAATGCCAGCATTGACTGCCAGAAACCTGGGTGAACAAATCTTCAAACAGTTCCAATCCTGGGCCTCTAGTCTTCCAGCTGAAGCCCCTGACATCAGAAGAAAAACCTGAACCCACTGTGTCCCATTCAAATTCCTAAGCCACAGACTCTATAAGCAGAATAAATGGTTGTTTTATACTGCTGAATTTGGGGTCATTTGTTATGTGGCCAAGATATCTAACACCTACTGAATAGAATTATTATATGATAATTCTGTTATTATATAACAGATACATAAAAGGGAATTTCTATAAAACACATACATTTGCCCTGTATGCTATAAAATGTTATTTATACAAATTCATACATCTGTGTTATTTACACAGATGCATTTTTTTGGATATTAACTTTCATCTTCTCATCTACCTTTCTTCTTCCTTTGCTTAGGGATTTATGCAGTTGTGCAGCCTTAAGAAACTTAATTCTATAAACTCTATTTAAGAGTTTATAAACATCAGGAATATTTATAATATTCTAGACTCGGAAATTCTGGTGAGCACTATTTTCAGGACAGTTCATTCCAGAGGTTAGGATCACAGTCATGGAGCAAACAGAAAGCCCGTATTTTCACAAAGAGTCTTCAGTTCTTGAATTTCTATGCTGAACAAATGGAATCCTCAACACTCCAGGTGCTAAAGGGAGAAACACCTTTGGTGCTGCTAAAGATTCAGTGGGAAAGAACTTAGAATACAGGACCTTGTTTGTTCTCCAGATTCTATGAAATAAAGGACATTTATTTAAGGAAGATTGGGGGAAGTAGGGATTTATTAGTCACTCATGAACTCCAGAGTACTATGAGTACAAACTTGTATACAATGTAGACCTTGGCCTCAAGAAGTTTACAGTGTCGTATCTCATAAACGAGAGAGGTATTTAAACAAACTTGCAATCCATTGTGATAAATGCAATAGTAGCGAGAAAATCTAGTGCTTAGTCCTGAAGTTTGTGAATATGTACAATATTCCAAAGAGAGATGGTATGCAATAGTACTCGTAATTAGTGACTTACCTGATTTATTACTTTTTTGTCAAGTTTTTAAATAAATTACTTCTATTTAATTGCAACTGATAAAATTTAGGTAAGATACCTTTGAATAATTTATGTGTTTGTAAGACAGAATTGTAAGGAAGGAGATGAGAGTATTGGCAGCTCTGCTTGACAAAGTCATATAGTACATTCTTTTTTATCCCACACACATTTTCTCTCTTTTCCCTTGTTCCAAACAAAGTTCTGAGGATGGGTGTGAAATGGGAGCAAGAAGAGAGGAGCTGGAAGACAGCATAGGTCCGCAGCAACATGAGGTGCTTTCATTTTGAATTGATTTTCCATGTCATGCTCCTTTTTTCGCCAAATGGCACAGCACTCAGCATTTGCCTCTACTGGGAAATACCGTATGCTGTTTTGCAAAATCTGTAAGGTAATGAACTATGAAACACTATTATGAATTATCATCACCACTCAATCTTTATTAAGCACTCCCTTCTGCCCATTCCAATGGCTGGCATATGACGGCAAACATGGCAGGTGAAGCCCCTGCCTTAAAGGGTGGCACCTCAGAGGGAAGATTCAGTATTCTCATCGAAGGCTGAAATGGGTTCTTGATTCTTAACTTATAAAATGAAACGGAATTTCTATGACTTATTCCCATCCAGAAGAACTTTGCAGGATAATTATAGAACCTTTTCCAAAGTACTTATAGATTTTACAAATAGGAGAGGAAAAAACATTACAATGACCTCTTTATCATCTCTTGCATGCATGTGTGAGCGAGTGAGTTGTGTGTGTGTGATCGAGTGTGTGTGCAAGTGTGTGTGAGCGTGTGTGAGCAGTGTGCACGTGTGAGAGCAAGCGAGTGTGTGTGTGTGTGTATTGGGGCAAGTATTATCATATGAGAGTAAATTTACTGGAAAACTTTTAAAGATAAAGTTTATTCTTACTCTGTTCTATTTAAAATTTTCTTAGCATTATTTCAAAAAGTGGCTCTAGTCAATGTTGTATCTACTTTATACATACAAACTCAGTTAATCCTCACAACGACCCTTCGAGGTAGGTACTTTATCATTTTACAGACAGAATAACTGAGGGCAATAGAATTATTATGATTATGTAATTTGGAAAGCCACCAAGCTAAGAAGTGAAAGACCTGGAATTCACACCCTGACAATCAAGGCCTAAAGTGTGAATTTGTGTTCACCATGACATACTTAATACTGAATGTATATCTTCTTCCCTTTCATGTGAACTATGTCAGGTCACGATGTCAGCACCACATAGAAATAGTTTTCTTTTGCTTGCTTGCCCTTTCACAGAGATTTCTTCCATGTGCCTTTGCAGCTTCCAAAAGCTGTAGCCTGTTCTTTGAGAAAGCTCTTCTCTCCTTAAGGAGTTGCTCCACATCGGATTGATTCTGGGCCATGCATCATGTCAGCTTGCAAAAGACAAAACCCTTTCTGTTTCTAACGAAATTTCTCATATTTTGAAGTGAAAGCAAGAATTGCTCTGCCGAGGTGCCAAGGGCAACATACTTCCATTACGAAGTGTTTCTAACAAAATGTTTTGGAGATTTTAAAGGGGCAGCTTTCTAAATATCCCAGGCATCTGCAAACAACCAGACACGCAGGCCCGCTTTTCAGCCCAAACATTGTTTCTGGGTTGTATCATTTTTTTTCCTGAAAGTCAGCACAGCTGTTGCAATGCCCCTTTATCAATTGTCCAATGATCCCAACAAATTTTTTTCCAAGAGTGAATAATCAAAATGGTATTACAGGTCTTTGATTTTGAAATATATGCACTGTTAATATAATTTTGGCCTTCTTTAGCAGAATTTCAAAGGGGAACCAAAGGTTTATATTTATAAAGTTTATAATCATTCCACAAAGTTCAAGACATTTGGCAGTGCTTGGGAAACTTAAAAACAGTAATAAAAGGTTACTGCGAGGAATTCAAAGCTGCCTTGTATGGTAATGCTGATTCAAGCCACCACATACTGCAGCATTAGAAGTTTAGCTGTGATTTGGGGGTTGGATCAGAACTATGCAGCTGTAGAGATATTTAAATGGCTTACCCATTAACAACAAAGAAAGGACTTTGGAAAATTTACAATTAATATCTCCGCTTTGAAAACACATTAGGAGTATGCGGGGGGAGAAAATCATGCATTCTTAGCCTGATTTACTAAGCATCTATCAGCCTCCTTGACTGTTCTCAAGCACCAATCTTGCCTTGCAATTGTAAACTGTGCACTTTTGCCAACCTGGAATGCACACTCTGTCCCTGCCCAGCTCCAGCTCATTCTGCATCTGTGCTTGCTCAAACTCTGGTAACCCAAGCTCTTCATTTGTTGGCAGCTGGTAAAAGGGGTTTCCTTATGAGTCACAGTGTGGAGGGAGGCTGAGTAATATACCCTATCCTGTGCTACAATCTGTATGGAATGTATTTGAAATAAAACTAAACTTAGAGTTTAGTTCGACATCTGATTTCAAACACATTCTTGAAAAATTGGAGTGCAATAGGGAAAAAATCACCATGTCTCTCCTGCTACGGAAAGCTTACTCCCCTACAATTGTCTCTAAAGGGACAGGAACTAAATTGCAGTCATTCAGGCTCTGAGGTCTCTGACGAGGAAAGAGTCCACAGCTTGGCTTTTTTAGATGATCCTGCTTTCCTGTTATGGCAATGAAGTAGCTAGTCCCATGGCGAAGGAAAGTGGGAAAATGAAGTTGACAATGCACAAGTGTCACAGGCTAAGGCTTTTGCCAATGTTGTTTAACAAATGTAAGCATCTGACAGATCACATCTTTAACTGAAAGAAGGTAAAGAATATTACAAGACAAAGTGTGTTTATAAAAGTCATAGATGATGCAAGAACACTGTTTATCACCATATATTCACCTGTTTACAGTAAGTTCAGGAAAATGGGTTTTCTTACTATTAAATGCAGTAACACGCATTTATCTAGAAAAATAAATTAAGACTATCAAGGTCTAAATATAATTTCAAAGAAACTAGACACACTGTACTAACCAAATATTATATTTTTTCTTTTTAAATATCATTAGATACCCAAATATCTGAAATGAAAAAAAGATTAGTGACGACATACTGAATGAATAGAAAAACTGGAAAATTTGTGGCTAGAAATTTAGAATTATACTATAAGCTAGATGTATCAAACTCACATATTCTTCCAAATTAGAGAATTAGTTATGCTTCAGAAATATAAAATACATATATGCCAGAAAGTTTGCTCTCTTTACTAAGCAATAAAATAATCATATCTTCTTAATTAATGAATCTTATAAAGTAAATGAAATGGAAATATGTCTGTTACCTGCTGCTTTTGACTAATATTCAAATAAAATAATCAAGTTATTTCCTTCTTATAATTTGTAACACACATTTCTAAATACAGGTGAGTTGCATGAGAAAAGGGGAATGAAAAATAAAAATTTCTATTTGGTTACTTGTAATTTGGGCTTGATACAAAAATTCCTTCAGTACCAACAATCTGCTATGGTCACCAGGTATAGCCGATGTTAACAAATCCACCAGATTAAATCAGTATGTAGAAAATGTCAAGTCTGTGTTTACTCAGTTATTCTATAGTCAACACTCAGAGCTTACCAAATACCATATTTACAAGGCATATAAGAAGCTCACCAAGTGAGGACAGAGGCAGACATGCAAACAAGTAACTGTCAAACACAAATTGAATGTTTGTGTCCCCTCAAAATTCGTATGCCAAAATCCTCACCCCTAAGGTGATGGTTATTAAAAGGTGGGCCTTTGGGAAGTGATTAGGTCATGGTGGAGGATGGGGGAACCCTCATGGATAGCATTAGTGCCCTCATAAAGGAAGTCTGAGAGAAATCCTTTGCCCCTTCCACCCTGTGAGGCTAGAGTGAGAAGATGACTATGAGGAAGTGGGCCCTCACCAGGTAGTGAATCTGCCAGAGCCTTGATCTTGGACTTTCCAGATTCTAGAACTAGGAGAAATAAATTTCTGTTGTCTATAAGCCACTCAGTTTATGGTATTTTATTACAGCAGCTCTAACAGACTAGGACCATCATATGCAATGTGATAAGCCCTCAATAGAGGGACACAAAAAGGGAGGAGAGAAGAAGAGAGCAGAGAAGACTTGGGGGAGGAGGGCAACCTTTGAACTGGGTCTTAATAAGAGAATAAGTGACCCAGGAGGAGAAGGGTGGGAATTGGGATAGCAAAGGGCATTCCAAATATAGTTTCATGACAGTCTTGTAGACAGAAGGCATTATGCAGTAAGAAGACATGAGCATCAGGGAGAAGTAACAGTTCTGACCGATAATAAGAGGGTTATTGGCAGGAAGACTAATGGACTTTGGGTTGGTGAAGAAGGGAAGTGGGGTATGAGTATCACTGTAAGGCTAGCTGAAGAGTATGACTATACAGTGACATTTTCCCAAAGGTGTTTTATAAAATATTAACTCCATAGACCACTTATTTATTGGATTATTTATGGGGACTAGCAAACAAATTTTTCTTTTTCAAGAAAGTGTGGGAAATGCTCAATTTTTTTTCTGTAAAACTTCTCACAGTCTTCAATGTGCTAATGTATATGGTTCTGCAAGATATGTTAATAAAGATAAAATTCCCCACACTTAGTTCACCAAATACCCCTTTAGCTGCACGGATATTTTGAAAAGTTAGTGTTCCATATAAGAGAGTTTGGAAATGCTACTATAAGGAATCGAGTAAAACAGAAAGTCTTAATTAATAAAGATGTGGAAAATTCATGGCCAAATTTGTATTTTAAAAACCTAACTTTGGCAAGAATATGGAAGAAGGGTTTGTACGTGAGATATAGTTGGGAAACTTGTGTCTGGGCAAAGCCCATGGGAATGAAGGAGAATATCTGAACTGGTAGAATTTCATAACTAAACATCCAGGTGTTCATGGCGAGCGAAGAAGTGAATGAGGGGAAAATGTCAATATATTACTTAACCAAGTGATCAAAGGTAACATAATTCGTAATGAGACAGACATTGTGAGCCTTCTGATGTGATGCACTGAGAAGAACACTACATTACTTATGTTACATCCCTGACAACAATGCATAAGCTGAAACTAGTCTTGAAAATCATTCTATAAAATCAATGGGCTGTTCGGTAAAAAAAAAAAAAAAAAAAAAAAAAAATCAATGTTATAAAAAACAAAGAAAAGGCCAAAGAACCACCCCGGATCAAGGACGACTAAAGAGATTTGAAAACTAAGTGCAACTGTGATTCTTCATTGCATTGTGGACCTGTAAAATACATGCTATGAAAGACATCAAAGAGACTATTAGAATAAATTGAATAGATCTTATGAATTAGATAATAGTACAATATCAACTTTTCTGATTTTGAAAATTTTACTGTGATTTCATAGGATAATGTTTTTATTCTTGGAAAATAACGCAATATTTAAGGGGAAAGAAACATGAACTTTGTAAGTTACTCTCGAATGACACAGAACAAAATAGATAAATATTATATATAAAATGCATATATTTATATAATTGGTCGGTCTTGGTTGGTGTCTATGTGTGTGTGTTTGTGTGTATATGTACATATATACACATATATGTGTATATAGAGAGAATGCTAAAGCAAAGCAAATATGAGAAAATGTTAAAATTTGGTAACCAATTTGGGTGAAGGACCTATACAAAAACATTAGTACATTTTTTGCCAATTTTCTGTAAGTTTGAAGTTATTTGAAAATAAAAAGTTAAAAAAATAATTCAGCAACCCCGTTTGGAATTTATCTTAAGAAGCAAAGCCAACAGGTACTAAATATGAATCAATGACAATTATGCAGTTTCTAGCTTCAGTAATGGATGAGCATATGGAGAGCACAGGC
The DNA here is from genome assembly GCF_029281585.2 of Gorilla gorilla gorilla. Taxonomy (NCBI): domain Eukaryota; kingdom Metazoa; phylum Chordata; class Mammalia; order Primates; family Hominidae; genus Gorilla; species Gorilla gorilla. Next base: position 125,233,793 of record NC_073230.2, read on the forward strand.
TAGGGAGGAACAGGATTTGAAAGAGGAAGATGGTGATTTCTGTTTGAGGAATGTTTTTCAAAACGTCAGTATCATCTCCAGGGGGACATTACTGGTAAGACACGCCTGGAGTTCTTAAAAGAAGGAGCACTGGAGTTTGAGATTTTGAAGACATCTTTACAAGAGATATTCTCTGTTCAGGGATTCAGTTTCTTCCTGGTTCAATCTTGGGAGGTTGTATATTTCCAGGAATGTATCATTTGTTTTAGGTTTTCTAGCTTGAGTGCATAGAGGTGTTCACAGCAGTTTCTGAGAGTTTGTATTTCTGTGGAGTTGGCGGTAATATTCCCTTTGTCATTTCTGATTGTATTTATTTGGAACTTCTTTTTTTAATTAGTCTAGCTAGAGGTATATCATTAATACTTTCAAAGACTCAACTCCTGGATTCATTAGTCTTTTGTATGGTTTTTCGCATCTCAACTTCCTTCAATTCAGCTCTGATTTTGGTTATGTCTTGTCTTCTGCTAGCTTTGGGGTTGGTTTGTGATGTTAAGTTCTTAATTTGAGATCTTTCTTTTTGTTGTGGGCATTTAGTGCTATAAACTTCCCTCTTAACACTGCTTTAGCTATGTCCCAGAGATTCTGGCATATTGTAGCTTTGTTTGCTTTGGTTTCAAAGAATTTCTTGATTTCTGCCCTAATTTCATTATTTACCCAAAAGTCATTCAAGAGCAGGTTGTTTAATTTCCATGTAATTGTGTGGTTTTGAGTGATATTCTTAGTCTTGATTTCTACTTTTATTGCCTTGTGGTCCAAGGGTATGGTTGGTATAATTTCAGTTTTTTTTTTTTTTATTTGCTGAGGACTGTTTTAAGCCTATTGCATGGCTGATTTTAGAGTACGTGCCATGTGCAGATGAGAAGAACGTATATTCAATTGTTTTTGGGTAGAGAGTTCTGTTGATATCTGTTAGATCCATCTGGTCAAGCATTGAGTTCAGGTCCTGAATATCTTTGTTAGTTTTCTGCCTCAATAATCTAATATTGTCAGTGGGGTATTGAAATTCTCCCACTATTATTGTGCGATTATCTAAGTCATTTCATAGGTCTCTAAGAACTTGCTTTATAATCTGGGTGTTCTTGTGTTGGATACATATATATTTAGGATTGTTAGGTCTGCTTGTTGAATTGAGGCTTTTGCCATTATGTAATGCCCTTCTGTGTCTTTTTTGATCTTTGTTGGCTTAAAGTCTGTTTTGTCTGAAATTAGATTAGCAACTCCTCCTTTTTTCTGTTTTCTGTTTGCTTGGTAGATTTTTCTCCATTCTTTTACTTTGAGCCTACGGACATCATTGCATATAAGATGGGTCTTTTGAAGACAGCATACTGTTGAGTCTTGCTTCTTTATCCAACTCCCCACTCAGTGTTAATTGGGCATTTAGCCCATTTATTTTCAAGGCTAGTTTTTACATATGCAGATTTGATCCTGTCATCATGTTGTTATCTAGTTATTATGCAGACTTGTTTGTGTGGTTGCTTTATAGTGTCACTGGTTCATGTACTTAAAGTGTGTTTTTGTAGTGGCTGGTAACAGTCTTTCCTTTCTATATTTAGTACTCCCTTGGCAACCTCCTGTAAGGCAGGTTATATTTAGCACTCCTTCTGGGACCTCTTGTAAGGCAGGTCTGGTGGCAAATATTTTACCACAAAGATGCCAAAAGCAACTGCAACAAAAACAAAAACGGGTAAATGGAACCTAATTAAACTAAAGACCTTCTGCAAAACAAAAGAAAATATTGGCAGAGTAAACAGAGAGAATGGGAGAAAATATTTGCAAACTATGTATCCAACAAGGGTCTAATATCCAAAATCTATAGGGATGATAAACAAATCAACAAGAAAAAAAACAAACAAACAAAATAAGCAATTATGTAATGCCCTTCTGTGTCTTTTTTGATCTTTGTTGGCTTAAAGTCCATTTTGTCTGAAATTAGATTAGCAACTCCTCCTTTTTTCTGTTTACTGTTTGCTTGGTAGATTTTTCTCCATCCTTTTACTTTGAGCCTACGGACGTCATTGCATATAAGATGGGTCTTCTGAAGACAGCATACTGCTGCGTCTTGCTTTGTTATCCAACATGAACATACACTTTTCAAAGAAGATATACAAGAGACCAACAATCATATGAAAAAATGCTCAACACCATTAATCATTACAGAAATGCAAATCAAAACCATGATGAGATACCATCTCACACCAGTCAGAATGGCTATTACTAAAAAGTCAAAGAATAATAAATGCTGGCAAGATTGCAGAGAAAAGGGAATGCCTATACACTGCTGGTGGGAATATAAATTAGTTGAGCCATTATGGAAAGCCGTTTGATGATTTCTCAAATAACTCAAAGCAGAATTACCATTCAACCCAGTAATCCCATTATTGGGTATATACCCAAAGGAATATAGATCATTCTACCATAAAGACACACGCATGCACTATTCACAGTAACAAAGACATGGAATCAACCTAGATGCCCATCAATGGTAGACTAAATTTTAAAAATGTGGTACATACACACCATGGAATACTATGCACGCATAAAGAAAATGAGATTATATCCTTTGCAGCAACATGGATGGAGCTGGAGACCATTATCCTAAGTAAACTAACACAGGAATAGAAAATCAAATTGTGCATATTCTCATTTATAAGTGAAAGCTAAACACTGAGTACATATGGACACAAAGAAGGGAACAAGAGATACCAGGGCCTATTTGAGGGTAGAGGGAGGGAGAAGGGTAAGGATCAAAAACTACCTATCAGAGAGTATGCTTATTACCTGGGTAGTGACATAATCTGTACACCAAATCCCCGTGACACACAATTTACCTATATAACCTGAACATGTACCCCTGAACATAAAACAAAGGTTTTTAAAAAAGATATTCTCCACTTGCTGGTGTTTTTAATTAACTGACAATTTCTCTCTTCATTTAAACAATTTTTCCAAAGCAAACCTGCAACTTTGGCTTGGGTCTTAATATAATACATGAAATTTTCCTTTTTTTATGAGCTAGACTCTCCTAGAAAAAATAGTGACATAAACAACTTATAATTAAGTTTAGAAGAAAAATTTAAGTGTATTATATTGAATACGTGTCAATTGATAGTAGGGATCTAGCAATAGCCACAACCTGGCATTGCAGACATTAATGGCAATGAAGAAAATTTTGTATATGTTCCAAAAATTGATTGAAAATGATATTAGTTGAGGTTTTAAAATTCCTCAAGAAAATCAAGCACATGTTTTCAACCTTCCTAAACTTCACAATCTCCAGAGTTTATGTTCTAGGGGTCACCTTGTATACTAGTTTGGTTAAGCTAAACAACCTACCTGTGAAAACATTTGCCTTAATAAAGACTTCACTTTTAAATAAAGCTCGAATTTAATTAGAAAATGAAGAAAGCTGATGCTAAAATAGATTACACTAATTTAAGACTAAGAAAATCTCAGGTTTTCCAAACCTCAAGGTATAAAACTGACAGACTCAAAATGTTTTGCTAAAATAAATATAATTTTAATCTTGTGTACCCAGGCAATTTCAACTTTTCCAAAGCAGAACACTAGACATTCTTGCCTGACCCAGGTCTGTTGTAAAATTCCAGAGATACCCTCCCATCATCCTGTGACAGTAGCTCATCTTGACATGTAAATATCTCATACATAATTTATTCCATTCCTTGGAGCAATGATTTGAATAAAAGCAAAGCAGTGTTTCTGCTGTCTTTATTGTAAATGCTAATCTAAGAATATCAGAGTATCTAGCCAGACTGCATGGGTTTGAGTCTGAGTCTGTCACTTATGAACCGTGATCTTGTACAAGGTATGGAATCTCTTTGTGCCTTGTTTTCCCATCTATAAGATGGAGCAATGACATTACTTAGAGCTTTGGTCACATTATGTGCCAAATCAATTTGCCAAAGGAAAATGAATCCTACCTGCCTAGATGAACAGAGTTTCATCTTCCTCCAGAATCTAATTCTTGGTCAAGAAACTACAGAGGTTCTTACTTATATCCGAAGGGTCAGCCTTAGGACTTCTTAGCTACAATGCAGATAGTATTTCTTGAGATGAAAGGACTCCACCAGCATTATTCATAAGCTGGCAGTTACAGAAACAAATGCCCCCAGCGCTGCTGCTATGGCTGCTGTCACTTCTGCCACGACCCCAGGAAGTTTCTAGAAGTGAGTGTGGTCACTGCTCATGCTCTGCCTGTGGACTGTTTAATATTACCATGCTCTGGCCTAGAAGAAGGGAACCCACCTTTCTTCTCCCTCCCTCTGCCCCAACAACTGTGAGCTCATCATTAGAGTTCAAGAACCCTAAAAGCTGGTCGATCACTAATTTTAAATTATCAAATTGTCTATTTTGGTATTTTCCTTGTAAATTTTTTCAATAAATTATGGCCACAGGATATCCTGGGTAAAATGCTTGTCCCAATTCCTTGGAATATCATCTGAGGCTAGGAATAGCCACGGTTGTGCATGGATGTGGCATCATGTGCAGATTGTAGAATACCACTGCAAAGCCCAATTTAGACTCCATGGGTGAGATCATTCTACCTTATATAATACATAAAAATGCTCAGGGTATACACACTTTGCAAAATGCTTTGAGGAAACATTGTTATGCAGCATGGTCTCCACTGAACAGTTTTGACAGAACAGGGCACTTAAGAGCAGCTGTTGGCCAGGCGCGGTGGCTCACGCCTGTAATCCCAGCACTTTGGGATGTCAAGGCAGGTGGATCACCTGAGGTCAGGAGCTCGAGACCAGCCTGGCCAACATGGCAAAACCCCATCTATACTAAAGATACAAAAAATAGCCAGGCATGGTGGCACATGCCTATAATCCCAGCTACTCAGGAGGCTGAGGCAGGAGAACTGCTTGAACCTGGGAGGCGGATGTTGCAGTGAGTCGAGATTGTACCACTGCACTCCAGCCAGGGTGACAGAGCGACACTACATCTCAAAAAAAGATAAAAATAAAAAAGCACCTGTTACAGGAAAATAAATAACAGTAACAATTTAAATCCATCTCTTGATAACTCAGATGACTGCATGTTCATGAAAACACCCTCTTCGATGGTCAGTATGATCTCTCTGAAGCAAATAGAATATTTCTTCAAATGTCTTTTACATGTCCCGTTAATTGTTTCAGTATGATTATAGGAGACAGAAACAATGAGGTAATGTTCAGGAAAGCAGACACAAAGAGGCAGAGGAAGTATTCACTGATCAGGGCCACGTATGATGCAGAGGAAGGAAGTGCAAAGAGCAAACTGGGACCTGAAGTGGGTTGAAGGAAACTTCTCACAAATTCTGTTATAACTCAATAAAGAATGTGTTTGAGATTTAATTAAAATGAAGCTCAAAAAGACTAATGCATGAATTTAGAATAATTCCAAACCCAACTAGAGAAAGCAGTAAGGGTTTCTACCCATGTACCACCTCTCAAGTGTCTTTTGTATTCTGTTCAAGGAATGCTTTTAATAAAAAACAGAATAAAATTAGAAATATTTTCTGATGAGTGATTTTTCCTAGTACCAATTTATGATGAACCTATATTTTTCTTACCAAAACTATGGATATTTTTTTACACACAATAGTTTGCCTTTTCAACACAGAGTTAGTAACCCTAATGAGAAGAGATCACAAGCAGAGGATGAGCTTACTGCTAATAGCAACCCTAGGTGACACCCCCAGGACAGTGTGTCCATAGGGGCTGAGCTACTGTGCTATAACATGCTGAGACCCTCAGCGCCGGGGCAGCAAGGCCAGGGATGGCAGAACTTCATCTGGGCTCCTCAGAGGGCAGCCTGAGGTATGCTATGGGCCACACAGGTAGGGAACCCCAAGATGGCCCCTCCTGCCACTTTGCCCAGGTGGGATGCAACAGCCACGTCCCAAGTGCCTACTGCCCATTGTAGACAAGGGTCCTACATTAGTTTCCTGTAGCTATTGTTAACAAATTCCCAAAAACTCAGTGACTTAAAAGAAGAAAAGAATTATTTTCTTGCAGTGCTAGAGTACAGAAGTCTGAAATTAAAGTGTCAGCAGGGGTTATATTCCTTATGGAAGCTCTAGGAGAGTCTTTCTTTGTCTCTTCTAGTTTCTGGAGGCTTTTGGCATTCTTTGACTTGTGGCCTTGTGGCTGCATCACTCCAATCTCTGCCTCCGAGGCTATATCACCTCTTCCACTTCTGCCGAATCTGCTATTACAGACTCAATGTGTGTGCTCCACATTCATACATGTTGAAACCCTAATCCCAATGTAACAGTATATGGAGATAGGGACTTTGGGATGAGTGGAGCCCTTATGAATGAGATTAGTGCCTTTAAAAGAAAAGGCCAGAAACCTACCTTGCTCTTTTTTTAGTCATGTGAGGAAACAGCAAAAAGTTGGCAGCCTACAACCTGGAAGTGGGCTCACACAAGAATCTGACCATGGTGGCACCCTGACCTTAGACTTCCAACCTCCAGAACTGTGAGAAATAATTTCCTATTATTGACAAGCCACCCAGACTATGATATTCTGCTATAATGCCCTGAAGTGTCTAAGCAGTCTTCCCTGTGCATTTCTTATAAATAACTTGTCAGTGGATTTAGAGCCACACAGATAATCCAGGATGATCTCCTCATCTCAAGATCCTTAATTTAATTATATCTGCAAAGTTACTTTTTCCAAGTAAGATAATAGTCACAGATTCTGGTAATTAGGACATGGGCATATTTTGTGAGGGCCACTATTCAACTCACTACAGAGTCCATGAGACTGCCAAGGGAGCTGGTGTCCAAGATGTTCAATAGCTTAAGGTGAGCCTGGTAGGGGAAGGGATGGGGGTAGGAAAGGAAGAAGCAGAAAGCTCAGGTGGGTGCTGGGAAAGAGGTAGCTCCAAGCAGTGGCCCCTACATTCTGGCATCACAGATATTGAATATTTCTGTTTTGTCATCCAAGCTGGCTGCATAGTAACTCCTCTAACACACAGACCTGTCCCCAAATTAAATTGTCATTATTTCAAAATACTTGGCATTAAAAAAAATTATTGGATTCAAAGATCTATTCTTTTTAGCAAGGGAAATTCTAATTTTACAGTTGTTTTTGAAAAAAGGCACAAGGTGCTAAATTTTTCAAATACACTTTAACTGTTATGTTAACGGTTTTAATTTTTATAACTTATGCAAAAAAGTGTCTTATCAATGAGGATTGTTAAGACCTTGCAGGAATCATCATTAATAAGACTTGACTAGGAGACTAGGAAGTGTTTAACCATTTCAGGCATGAAAATATGCCAAAGAAAAAAAAGTCAGGAAAGCATACTGAAGTCTCATTTTAAAAACTGCAAAGATTTGACTGTTTCAATATTCAATCTTTTCATTAATATTTGTGTGTTTATCACAATGATATAGATAAAGTATATATAATATGTTTTTTCAACAGGTCCCATGCAGATGCCTGCAAATCCCTTTTAGTTTACTCCAGTGTGAAAAAGTTAGAACTGTTATATGAAATAAACATGAAAAATGCTTTTTCTCTTTTCCTCTGATATTAAATTATATATAATATATATAATAGCAGAGGAATATATAACATATATACAATAGCAGAGGAAAAGCGTTTGTGTGTGTTACTACGTATAGCATATATATATAGTAACACAAACATTTTATATATACATAATTTCCATAATATATATTACATATTCAGTGATCAAAATTACTCTTTAGTTAGAAAAGTCAAAGAGGAATATGTGGGAATTGGGGAATGGGAAGAAAGAGAAAAGAAAGGAAGTAATTTGGGTTTAAGTAAGGCTGAGAGTGTTAAAAATGAGAAAGTACAAGTGGTTAGAAAAAACAGGATATTTGCAAAGAAAGTCATGCAGCCAAAAGGGACCCATTATGGAAAGTATTTGGTTTATAGTTTAACGCCTATTCTTCAGTCTACTTATTTGTTAATTTATTTACTCTACTTCGCTCACAAGCTTCCTCTCAAAATTGTACCACTCTCCTCAGGCAGGTGGATAAAGTACGGACAAATAACTAGGAAACAGTCCAAGACTTTATATTGCTTGTCACAGCAGTACCTCTTGTAACAATTTTTTCATATGTGTATAATAAAAATATGTAGGCCAGTGGTTTCTTCAGGCAAAAGCAGTCTTCACATTCCAGAAACTCATGGGGAGGTTGTTGAAAGAACAAGTTGTGCACACAGAAACACACCTGAAGAATCAGCCATTCCCTGGACTGGAACTCTAGCTCTGTTTTGAAATAGCTGAGGTGATGCTGACCTCTCTGGAAAAGACTGTGAGTCAACCCCAACAAGGTCATTCACCTCGGGAGCGCGGGTCAGAGTAGATTTGGCCAATCAGTTCATGGCCATATTCGTATTCAATGTTGTTGGTTCCTCAGTGGGTGGGACTTGGGTTTCAACACCCAAGGAAACAGCAAGTGAAGACATCAATTTAAGAAGAAGAGGAAAAAAATATGACTACTAGGACAAATTAAAGACTTGGTTGTGCACAAACAGAATGCCAGGGGTTAGCATAACATGGGGTGGTGAAAGTTGACCAGAGGTGGAGGCCAGAGCCCTGGACACTAGTTTGCACCTACTGCAAGTCACTTTTCATGTCAGATCCTCATTTTTCTCCTCTGTAAAGAGAAAATATTTTATTAAACGATTTATGAGGTTTCCTCTCATCTAATTCTACAAATGCTCTGTGAATAGCTTCTGATTGGCTAAAAAGTCTCACTCGGTATAACTTAAGAGAGTGTGACTTTGTTGTGGTATGTCCTTGATCCTGGAGCATTCAGGAAGCTTGAAATATTTTCTCTATGACCCTTCACTCTTTCAGTGATGAAACTTGCCACAACACATTACACATGACCCGATCCCTATTTTTATTACCAGGGATTTGGCTCTAACTTTGCCCAACTCTCAGGTGATACTAAACTCTGGAGATTTCCCTGACCTTCACATTTGCTGTAGAGGACTAAACCCTAGTGCTAGATGGAGTTTGGATGCTCACTTTCTTTACCTGATCCTTAAAAATTTAGAGCAAATATTTCTGATTTAAGATAAAATTATTAATATGATGTGTTAACATTTGTTTCTGGGGTGTTATTATAGCAATTAATGAGTCATGTAGGAGCTCCAAAATAGCAATTCAGAAATAGATATTACTGAGTAACCAGTAAAATAAATATCAAAGTTCTAATGAATGCCAGCTTTGAGTAAATCATGCCAGTTTAGGAAACAGAAGTGTCTATAATACTGCTGAACTAACTATATACAGCCCCCCAACAATTAAAGCCATATTAATTTGAAAGCAGTTAGTAAATATAAGAAACTTAGTTATAATATATATGAATATATAACTTAGTATATATAAGAAACAATAGATCAGTAGATCTTCACCATGACTGCATGTTAGACCTATCAAGAGAGTTTTTAAAAATTAGCTTCCTCTGTTCCCTTCCCTACCCAATCAATTAAATTGGGCTCTCTGTGATGCAGCCAAGGTGTTAATATTTGTGCTGAGTTCCCTAGGTACCAATAATTTTTCAACAGACAGGGCTGAGAAACATTGCAGTCTATTATTTTTCTGGGGCATTATATGGCACTTCCATAGGGTAAAATTGAAACAAAGAGGTTTGAGTGCAAAGTATGACTCACCCAACATCTCTTGGCCTCAATTTCCCCAGCTATAAAGAAAGAGACAGTATCTGCTCCACCAAATTGTTGAGAAAGTTAAATAAGTTATATTTCAAAGTATTTGATACACAATAGATGCTCAAAAGGTATTCATTGAATGTTGAATTCATTTTCTATAACTTTTGTTAGCTTAATGTTAGGTGGTGATGGACAGTGATGATCTCAGTGTTAATATGGTGACCATAGTAAAGAAGGTGCCTGTAAAATATATGTGAAGAGTAAATGTAGAAATTGATTTTTCTTCTTATACACACACATATAGATGAGGAATATGGGATTTTGTTAAGTTTCTTTTATATATTTTAATAACTCATGTTATTAAGTTCATTATATATATGTCTATTTATATATAGCTATTAATTGATCTAGGTATAGATGAGGAATATGGCATGTTACATTCATTTTAAAAATGTGTAAAATCATGAATTAAAATATAAATAGGAAATAAAACAACAACATGACATTAAAGGGGATCTCATCAGCTAGATATGAGCCTTAAGAGGCAGGAGGCCAACGTGCCCCTCTGCTCAGCCTCAAGCCTGTCACTACCAAGCCGCACCTTGGAGCTCAGCGTAGAGGGTCTCCATCACTCACTTGAAGTTGAATCTAAACTCCCTCTGTAACAGAACGCCAGTCTGGGGAACTCTGAATTGACTACAGGTTCACAGATAGAGATTGCTTAACTGGAAGAAAAGTAAGGAGAAAAATCAATGTCTACATTCATTCTTCACATATTCCTCAATAGATCTATATATCTATTGATTGAGGGGTCATATTTCTACATCTGTTCATTTGTAACTTGGATATTACATAGTAAAATCTGTTTGATTGCCATCCTTGCCATCTCTTGTAGGACATTTTGGCTCTAATTTTGAAAGCTGGATATTACTTTCTTTCCACTTTCTGTAAACTGAGGCTAGGAAGGAGAAGAAAGGGAATACTCCAGTGAAGCCACATACTTCCTTTCTGAAACACTGTTAAAGATACTCTGGCAGGCCCCCCTGCACCCAGCGGGGAGTGTATTCACTCCTTTATCATACAGGTAGGTTTCTGCTATACCCATCTTGGTATGAAGCCCTGGAAATAAGCAAATTCTTACACAGTGGGATCATGCAGCAAGAGTCTATATACTCAAAAGTCTTTACTAAATTTTTCTCTTGACCTTCCAAGGATACCTCACCATTCCACCTGTCTCCCCATGGAAGATGCGAGTGAGAATGCCATGACTCTGTGACCTCACAATACTAAAAGAATTTTGCTTCTGCAGGATGGGACCACAGCCAGAACTCTATGCCACACCAGAATTTACTTATTCAACACATATTTCTGAGTGTCAACTCTGTGCCAAGTATCGTTTTAGTTTTACAGCAGTGAACAAAATACACAATGTGCCTGACCTATGAATATTACTATTGTTGACGTGACAACAATGAATGAATAACAAAACAGATTTATATAAGCCAGGTTGTATAAGTGTTATGGAGAAAAATGAAATAAGTGTTTAACCAGGGTTCTCTAGAGGGACAGAACTAATAGGATAGATGTATATATGAGGGGGAGTTTATTAAAGATTATTGACTCACACAATCACAAGGTCCCACAATAGGCTGTCTGCAGGCTGAGGAACAAGGAAGCCAGTCTGAGTCCCAAAACCTCAAAAGTAAGGAGGTGGACAGTTCAGCCTTCAGTCTGTGGCTGAAGGCCCGAGAGACTGTGGCAAACCACTGGTGTAGGTTCAAGAGGCCAAGAGCTGGAAAACTTGGAGTCTGATGTTTGAGGGCAGGAAGCATCCAGCACAGGAGGAGGATGAAGGCTAGAAGACTCAGCAAGTCTGCTTCTTCCAAGTTCTTCTGCCTGCTTTATTCTAAACATGCTGGCAGCTGATTAGATGGTGCCCACTCAGATTAAAGGTGGGTCTGCCTCTCCCAATCCACTGACTCAAATGTTAATCTCTGGCAACACCCTCACAGACACACCCAGGAACAATACTTTGCTTCCTTCAATCTAATTAAGCTGACACTCAATATTAACCATCACAGTAAGCATATCAGAGACTACTAGGGTCTGCTGTTTGGGACAGGGTGTTCTGAAAGGACCTCTGGTAAGGTGACTTTTGAGCATAGACCTGAAGAAAATGGAGGAATGAGCCCTGTACATTGTCAGGGAAGAACTGCTCAGGCAGAGGAAATACAGATGGAAAGGGCCTGCACTGGAAAAGTGATTGGCATGTTAGAGGCACAGTGAGGAGGCCAACACAACTGGTGAGGAGTGAATCAGGAGAATAATAGGGGATGAAGTCACAGAATTGGGACCCAGGTCATAGAGAGCCCTGGAAGGCATTTTAAGGACCTGGACTTTGAGGAAAATGAGAAACCATTGGCCAGTTTTGGGTACATGAATGATATTTAACCAGAAGATTCTTTTTCCTCTCTATCAAGTCATCACTTTCCGCATTTTATGGAAAGAAGTTTTATCTTTTCTTGTTAAGCTATTGCTGAATTTTTAACTTTGGGGTTTTGTTTCGGATAGGTATTGGGAGAAGGAGAGGCTGTCAACCCATGCCACTATGCTATCTCTAACTCTGCCATCCAGACCGAGTAAGTTTTATTTCCACTGTATTCTGCCGTCCATGGCTTGCAGGAAGGGGTTCACCCCCACTCACCCTACAGGCCACTTCCATGAAGAGCTGTGCCCAGAGGCTCCCTGGGCCCAGCACAACAAGCACATTCACGTATCCCCAGCCTCAAATGAGCCTCATTTACAGTCCAGCAGTGTGTGCCTGCACGGTAGTTCTTTATGTTTCCTTTTCAATAAATATATGACTCATAACAGTATTGTCCTTTGTTTAGCTTTCATCTTTCTCAGAGTTTGAAGTGTTTGTAAGAAATAGTTGTAGATTTATTTTTAAAGCCTTGCTACCTTAAATCAAGAATTTTTTTTTTTTTTTTTTTTTGAGACGGAGTCTTGCTCTGTGGCCCAGGCTGGAGGGCAGTGGCGCCATCTCGGCTCACTGCAAGCTCCGCCTCCTGGGTTCATGCCATTCTCCTGCCTCAGCCTCTGAGGTAGCTGGGACTACAGGTACCTGCTACCACGCCCAGCTAATTTTTTTTTTTTTTTTGTATTTTTAGTAGAGACGGGGTTTCACCATGTTAGCCAGGCTGGTCTCAATCTGCTGACCTTGTGATCCACCTGCCTCAGCCTCCCAAAGGGCTGGGATTACAGGCGTGAGCCACCGCGCCTGGCCAAATCAGGAAATTTTAAGAGCATAATATGCCACTGTATTTCTTTTTCTTATGAAAAGCAATAATGCTAAATTTACAGGCATAATGTTGTATTGGCATTAAAGACGGCTATCAGTCCATTAAAATAATCAATATGTTGTTTCTTGATCTCCTGGCCTCATGATCCACCTGCCTTGGCCTCCCAAAGTGCTGGGATTACAGGCGTGAGCCACCGTGCCCAGCCAAAATAATCAATATGTTATTTCTGATGCTGAATGTATACACAAAAGTTTTCAACTATCTGAAAAAGAGGATCTTCTGATAAATATTCATCATATCCTGATTTTTAAAATTAGAGTACTTCAAATTTAGATGTTATGTTAAAAAAAAAAACTCCAAATTCTCACATGTGAAACCTGATCTTGGTTCTGATGTTTCCTTTTTTTGAAGTAAGTAGAAATAATTGAGTACAGAAGAAACAATTAGCTAGATTTGTTAAAATCTGGTTAAATATTGTTTTAATTATCACGGAAGATGTAAAGAACATGTAATTTTATGGATTATTTATAGAATAGTGGGCAAAACCAATTAGGTATTAAGAAGTGAACCTTGAATTTACGCATTTTTGTAACAGAACTTCTAGCTGTACTAAATACAAACTGAATTTTTGGAGTTAAAAAACTCTTTCATTACACTTAAGATATATTATTTATCATATTAATAAGCTTCTCACATCATACATTGTGTATTGTTATTGTGGTTATTTTTGTCAACAACTTTTATCAAATGAGTTCTAATTTTTGGTGGAGAAATTTTGGCAACTACACAAAGAATGTACCAAATATCACTTCTGCAAACTATGCATATGAACTTTTCAAAATCCATAAATTACTCTTCTCTGGTTTGGCTGAAGTTAGAGGAGCATTGTTAAATAATATTTACTGAACACTTTTTCAAAAAAAAATTATGTGTGTTTTCATAATGTGTTTTGATTTAAAAGAAAGTTGTTATTATTAGTGAAAACATTTTTTGTAATGAGCCAATAAAGTCCTCAAAATTAAAATGAAGCATACTATGGAAGACCTACATTTGATACACTTTTTTTCCTCTGAGCAGGCAAACGTACTTAAGACCTTTGTGTAAGATCAGAAAATCATAAGACAGCATTAAAAAGTACTATACAGGAGGAGATGGAACAAGATGGCCAAATAGAAGCCTCCAGCAATCATCTCCCCCAAAGGAATTGAACAACTATCAAAACAAAATTGAACAACTATCTAAACAAAAAAAGTACCTTCATAAAAAACAAAAATCAGGTGAGTGATCACAGTACCTGCTTTTAACATCATTTTTTAAAATACTTTAAGTTCTAGGGTACATGTGCACAACGTGCAGGTTTGTTACTTATGTATACATGTGCCATGTTGGTGTGCTGCACCCATTAACTCGACTTTTACATTATGTATATCTCCTAATGCTATTCCCTCCCCCCTCCCCTGACCCCACAACAGGCCCCGGTGTGTGATGTTCCCCACCCTGCATCCAAGTGTTCTCATTATTCAATTCCCACCTATGAGTGAGAACATGCGGTGTTTGGTTTTTTGTCCTTGCGATAGTTTGCTGAGAATGATGGTTTCCAGCTTCATCCATGTCCCTACAAAGGACATGAACTCATCCTTTTTTATGGCTGCATAGTATTCCATGGTATATATGTGCCACATTTTCTTAATCCAGTCTATCATTGATGGACATTTGGGTTGGTTCCAAGTCTTTGCTATTGTGAATAGTGCCGCAATAAACATACGTGTGCATGTGTCTTTATAGTAGCATGATTTATAATCCTTTGGGTATATACCCAGTAATGGGACGGCTGGGTCAAATGGTATTTCTAGTTCTAGATCCTTGAGGAATAGCCACACTGTCTTCCACAATGGTTGAACTAGTTTACAGTCCCACCAACAGTGTAAAAGTGTTCCTATTTCTCCACATCATGTTAAGGAAAGAGGCACTGAAGAGGATAGCAAAGGCAGACTTGAATTGCCTACACCACTCTTCCCCCATCCCCAGACAGCAGCCCCTCATGATGCAGGGAGAGAATCTGTATGCTTGAGGGTGCGCCAGTGCAGTGACTGTGGAATTTTGCATTGGAATTCAGTGCTGCTGTCACAGCAGAAAGCAACAAAGGCCAGAACTCAGCCAGTACCCATAGAGGGAGCATTTCAACCAACCCTAGCTAGAGGGAAATAGCCCATCCCAGTGACAGAACTTGAGTTTTGGCAAGTCTTGCCAACACAGGCTAAAGTGCTCTGGGGTTCTAAATAAACTTGAAATGAATGGCAGTCCAGGCCACAAGGACTGCAATTTCTGGGCAACTCCTGGTGCTGTGCTGGGCTTGAAACCAATGGGCTTGGGGTGCACACAACTTAGTGAGACATCAGCTGGGGTGGCCAAAGGAGTTCTTGTGCCACCCTTCCCCAGCTCCAGGCAGTGAAGCTTGCAACTTCAGGAGAGAACCATTCCTTCCACTTGAGAGGAGAAGGGAGAGTAAAGAGTACTTTGTCTTACAACTTGGATACCAGCTTAGCCACAGTAGGATAGAGCACAGGGCAGAGTCCCAGGCTCCCATTCCAGGCTCTAGCTCCCAGATGACATTTCTATACATACCCTGGGTCAGAGGAGAACCCATCACCTTGAAGGGAAGGACCTAGTTCTGGCAAGATTTATCACCTGCTGACTAAGGAACCCTTGGTCCCTGAACAATCAGCAGTGGTAGCCAGGCAGTACTTACCATGGGTTTGGGGTGAGATTCAGAGCCACGACCCAGTACATTGCCAGCTTTTGTGACTATGAGGAGAAACTCTTCTACTTGAAGAAAAGAGAGGGCAGAATAAACAAGATTTTGTCTTGTAGTTTGGACACCAGCTCAGCCACAGTGGCGTAGAGCAGCAAGCATATCCTTGTGGTCCCTGATTCCAGGCCTTGGCTCTTAGATGACATATCTGGACCTGCCATTGGCCAGAGGGGAGCTGACTGCCCTGAAGCAAGAGTCCCAGGCCTGGCAGCATTTACCATAACTGACTGAAGAGTGCTCGGATCTTGAGTGAACATGAGCAGTAGCAAGGCAGTTCTCACTGTGGACCTAGGGCAGTGGTAGCCATGAGGAGAGACTCCTCTGCTTGTGGAAAGAGAGGAGAAGAGTGGGAAGAATTTTGTCTTGTGGCTTGGGTGCCAGCTCAGTCACAGTAGAATAGAGCACCAGGTATATTTCTAAGGTTTCCAACTCCAGGCCCTGGCTGCTAGACAGAATCTCTGGACTTGCACAGGGCCAGGGGGAACTCACCACCCTGAGAAGAAGGACACAGTCTGTCTGGCTTTGCCACTTACTGATTTTAGAGCCCTAGAGCCTTGAGCAAACATAGGTGGTAGCCAGGCAGTTTCACAGCTGACTCTGAGTGAAACCCAATGCTGTGCCGGCTTCAGGTCTGAAGCACTGTCCTAGTGGTGGTGGGTACAGGGTTGTCTGTGTCACCCCTCCTCTAGTTCCAAGAAACTCAGCACACACACACACACACACACACACAGAGAGAGAGAGAGAGAGAGAGAGGGAGGGAGGGAGAGAGAGAGACTCCATTTGTTTGGGAGAAAGTAAGGGAGGAGAACAAGAGTCTCTGTCAGGTAATCCAGAGAATTATTTTGGATTTTATTCTAGACTATCAAGGCAATACCTCTATGAGTCTGCAAGAGCCACAGCATTACTGGGCTTGGGGTGGCTCCTAATGCAGATACGACTACAGTAACCAAAAACTTAGATTACAACACTGAAGTTTCTTCAAATACCTGAAAAGCCTTTCCAAGAAGGACAGGTACAAACAAGCCAAGACTGCAAAAACTGCAATAAATACCTTATCCTAACTCTTCAATGCCCAGACACTGACAAACTTCAAGGAAAATGACCTCACCAAATGAACTAAATAAGGCACAGGGGTCAATCCTGGGGAGACAGAGATACGTGACCTTTCAGACAGAGAATTCAAAATAGCTGTTTTGAAGAAATGCAACAAAATTCAAGTTAAAACAGAGAAAGAATTCAGAATCCTATCAGATAAATCTAATAAACAGATTGAAATAATTTAAAAGAATCAAGCAGAAGTTCTGGAGTTGAAAAATACAAGTGACATACTGAAGAATGCATCGAAGTCTCTTAACAAAGTTGATTAAGCAGAAGAAAAAATTAGTGAACCTGAAGACAAGCTATTTAAAAATACACAGTCAAAGGAGACAAAAGAAACAAGAATTTTAAAAAAGAAGCATGCACAACACCTAGAAAATAGCCTCAAAGGGCAAACCTAAGAGTTATTGGCCTTAAAGAGGAGGTGGAGAGAGAAAGATAGTGGTAAAATGTTTATTCAAAGGGATAATAGCAAAGAACTTCTCAAACCTATATAAACATATCAATATTCAAGTACAAGTTTAACCCAAATAAGATTACCTCAAGACATTTAACAGTCAAACTCCCAAAGGTCAAGGATAAAGAAAGGATCCTAAAAGCAGCAAGACAAAAGAAATAAATAACAAACAATGGAGTTCCAACACATCTAGCAGCATACTTTTCAGTGGAAACCCTACAGGCAATCAGGAGAGTTGCAGGACATATTTAAAGTGTTGAAGGATAAAGACGATAACCTTTGAATAATATACCTGGTAAAAATATCCTTCAGACATGGAGGAGAAATAAAGACACCCAGACAAACAAAAGCTTAGGAATTTCATCAACACCAGACCTATCCTACGAGAAATAGTAAAGGGAATTCTTTAATCTGAAAGAAAAGGACATAAATGAGTAATAAATACTCTGAAAGCACCAAACTCACTGGTAATAGTAAGCACACAGAAAAACACAGAATATTATAATACTGTAATCATGGTGTGTGAACTACTCATATCGAGTAGAATGATTAAAAGATAAACCTATAAAAAATAACTATAACCATGTTTCAAGATATAGACAGTATTATAAGATATAAATAGAAAAAACAAAAAGTTTAAAAGCAGGGAGATGAAGTTAAAATATGGAGTATTTATTAGTTTTCTCTTTGCTTGTTGTTTGATTATGCAATCATTGTTAAGTTGTCATTAGTCTAAAATAATGAGTTACAAGATGGTATTTGCAAGCCTCATGGTAATCTCAAATAAAAACCACGCAAAAGATACACAAAAAATAAAAAGCAAGAAATTAAAATGTACCACCAGAGAAAATCTCCATCACTAAAAGGAAGACAGGAAGGAATAAAAGAAGGAAGAGAAGACTATGAAACAACCAGAAAACAACAAAATCAAAGGAGTAAGTCCTTACCAATAATCACATTGAATGTGAATGGACTAAACTCTCCAATCAAAAGATATAGAATGGTTGAATAGAGTTTTTAAAAAGACTCAATGATACTATAAGAAACACACTTCACCTATAAAGACAACTATAGACTGAAAATGAAGGGATGGAAAAGATATTCCATGCCAATAGAAACAAAAAAAGAACAAGATTTGCTATATTTGTATCAGACAAAATAGGTTTTCCTGACTGTATTAGTCTGTTCTCATGCTGCTAATAAAGACATACCTGAAACTGGGTAATTTATAAAGAAAAGAGGTTTAATTGACTCAAAGTTCCAAATGGCTGGCCTCACAATTATGGCTGAAGGTGAGTGAGGAACAAAGTCATGCCTTACATGGCGGCAGGCAAGAGGGCATGTTCAGGAGAACTCCCCTTTGTAAAACCATCAGATCTCATGAAACTTATTCACTATCACAAGAATAGCACAAGAAAGACCCACCCCTATGATTCAATTGCCTCCCACCAGGACCCTCCCATGACACAAGGGAATGATGGAAGCTACAATTCAAGATGAGATTTGGGTGAGGACACAGCCAAACAATATCACTGACAAAAACCATAAAAAGAGTAAAAGAAGGTCATTATATAATGATAAAGGGGTCAATTCATCAAGAAGATAGAGCAATTATATATGATACAGCACTTGTAAATATATATGCACCTAAAAATATATGCATCCAGATATAAAAAACAAATACTATTAGAGATAAAGAGAGAGAGAGAAAATGCAATATAATAATAGCTGGTGATTTAACACCCCACTTTCAGCATTGACAGATCATCCAGATATAAAATTAACAGAGCAACTATGGACTTAATTTGCACTATAGAACAAATGGACCTAGTAGATATCTACATAACTTCATCCAATGGCTGCAGAATACACATTCTCCTCAGCACATAGATCATTATCAGGGATAGACCACATGTTAGGTCACAAAACAAGTCTTAAAACATTAAAAAATTACAATAATATCAAGCGTCTTCTCTGAGCACAATGGAATAAAACTAGAAATCAATAACAAGAGGAATTTTGGAAATGATACAGATATGTGGAAATTAAACAATATGCTCCTGAATGACCAGTGCATTAATTAATAAATTAAAAATGAAATTTAAAATTTCTTGAAACAAATGGCAATGGAACCACAATATACCAAAACCTTGGGATACAGCAAAAGTTGTGCTAAGAGGAAACTTTATAGCTATACATGTCTACATCAAAAAAGTAGAAAAAACTTCAAATAAACAGCCTAACAATGCATCTTAAAGAACTAGAAAAGCAAGACCAAATCAAACCCAAGATTAGTAGAAGAAAAGAAATAATAAAGATCAGAGCAGAGATAAATGAAAAAAAGTACAAAACACCAATGAAATAAAGAGTTGGTTGTTAGAAAAGATAAAATTGACAAATCTTTAGCCAGACTAACTAAGAAAATTAGAGAGAAGACCCAAATAAATAAAATGAGATGAAAAAAGAAGACGTTACAACTGATGTCACAGAAATTCAAAGGATCATTAGAGGCTACTATGAGCAATTATATGCCAATAAATTGAAAACCTAGAAGAAAATGATAAATTCCTAGACACATATATCTTACCAAGATTGATCTATGAAGAAATTCAAAACCTGAATTGACTAATACAAGTAACAAGATTGAAGCCATAATAATATGTCTCCCAGCAAAGAAAAGCCTGGGACCTGATGGCTTTACTGCTGAATTTTACCAAACATTTAAAGAAGAAATAATACCAACCCTATTGAAACTATTCCAATAAATAGAGGAGGAGGAGATACTTCCAAACTCTTTCTACAAGGCCAGTATTAGTCTATGTTCATACTGCTATAAGAAATACTGAAGATTGGGTAATTTATAAAGAAAAAGAGGTTTAATGAACTCACAGTTCCACAGGACTGGGGAGGCCTCACAATCATGGCAGAAGGCAAAGGAGGAGCAAAGGCATGTCTTACATGGCAGCAGGCAAGAGAGTGTGTGCAGGGAAACCGCCCTTTATAAAACCATCAGGTCTCATGAGACTTATTCACTATGATGAGAATAGCACAGTAAAAACCTGCCCCCATGATTCAATTACCTCCCACTCAGTCCTTCCCACAACAAGTTGGGATAATGGGAGCTACAATTCAAGATGAGATTTGGGTGGGGACACAGCCAAACTATATCAATTGCACTCATACCAAAACTAGGTAAAGACATACCAAAACAAACAAACAACAACAAAAAAACTACATGCCAATATCCTTGATGAACACTGATGTGAAAATCCTCAGTAAAATACTAGCATACCAAATTCAATAACACATTTAAAAAATCATTTTTTATGACCAAGTGGGATTTATCCCTGGGATGCAAGTATGGTTCATCATACACAAATCCATCAATGTGATACATCATCTCAACAGAATGAAGGACAAAAAATCATATGATCATTTTAACTGATGCACAAAAAGCATTTGATAAAATTCAACATCCCTTCATGATTTAGAAAAACTCTCAAAAAAGTGGTTATAGAAGGAACATATGTCAACCCAACAAAAGCCATATGCAAATATCCGCAGCTAGTCTTATACTGAATGGGGAAATACTGAAAGCCTTTCCTCTAAGATCTGCAACACAAAGATGCCCACTTTCACCAAGTCCTAGCTAGAACAATTAGAGAAGACAAAGAAATAAAGAGTGTTTACATTGAAAAGGAAGAAGTCAAATTATCCTTATTTGCAGATGATATGATCTTATATTTGGAAAAAAAAATGAAAGACTCCACAAGAAAACTATTGGAACTGATAAACAAATTCATTAAAGTTGCAAGATACAAAAACAACATACAAAAATCAGTAACATTTCTAGACGCTAACACTGACCAATCTGAAAAAGAAATCAAGAAAGCAATCCCACTTACAGTAACCACAAATAAAATTAAATACCTAGGAATTAACCAAAGAACTGAAAGATTTCTATATTGAAAACTATAAAACATTGATGGAAGAAATTGAAGAGGACACAAAAAATGTGAAGATGTTTCATGTTCATGGATTGGAAGAATCAGTATTGCCAAAATGTCCACACTACCCAAAGCAATCTACAGATTCAGTGCAATCTCTATCAAAATACCAAAGACATTCTTCACAGAGATAGAATAAACAATCCCAAAATTTATATAAAACCACAAAAGACCCAGAATAGCCATAGCTATCCTAAGCAAAAAGAACAAAATTGGAGGAATCATATTACCTCCAATTATACTACAGAGCTACAGTAACCAAAACAGCATGATACTGGCATAAAAACAGACACATAGATCAATGGAAAAGAATAGAGAACTTACAGATAAATGCATGTATGTTCAGTGAACTCATTTTCAACAAAGGTGCCAAGAACATGAATTGGAGAAAAGACAGTCTGTTCAATGTATGTGCTGGGAAACCTGGATATCCATATGCAGAAGAATGATACTGAACCCTAAATCTAAGACTTCAAAATGTGAAATTACTAGAAGAAAACATTGAGAAAACTCTCCAGAACATTGGTCTGGGTAATGATTTCTTAAGTAATATTCCACAAGCACAGGCAATCAAAGCAAAAATGGACAAATGGTATCACATCTAGTTAAAAAGCTTCTGCACAGCAAAGGAAACAATCAACAAAGTGAAGAGAGAATCCACAGAATGGGAGAAAATATTTGCAAACTATCCCTCTGACAAGGGATTAATAAGCAGAATAGATAAGGAGCTCAAACAACTCTATGGGAAAAATAGAATAATTTGGTTAAAAAGTAGTCAAAATATCTCGGTAGACATTTCTCAAAAGAAGACATACAAATGGCAAACAGGTATATGAAAATGTGCTCAACACCACTGATTATCAGAGAGATGAAAATCAAAACTACTGTGAGATATCATCTCACCTCAATTATAATGGTTTTCATTCAAAGACAGGCAATAATGGATGCTGGTGAGGATATGCAGAAAGGGGAATGCTTGCACCCTATTGGTGGGAATGTAAATTAGTAAAAGCACTATGGAGAACAATTTAGAGGTGCCTCAGAAACTAAAAATAGAACTGCCATATGATCCAGCTGATATGGTTTGGCTGTGTTCCCACCCAAATCTCATCTTGAATTGTAGCTCCCATAATTCCCTTGCGTTGTGGAAGGGACCAGTGGGAGATAATTGAATCATGGGGGTGGTTTCCCCTACACTGTTCTTGTGGCAGTAAATAAGTCTCACAAGATCTGATGGTTTTATAAGGAGAAACCCCTTTTTCTTGGCTCTCGTTCACTTCTCTTGTCTGCTGCCATGTGAGACTGCTTTTTGCCTTCTGCCATGATTGTGAGGCCTCCCCAGCCACGTGAAACCGTGAGTTCATTAAACCTCTTTTTCTTTTGCAAATTGCCCAGTCTCGAGTATGTCTATATTAGCAGTGTGAAAACGGACTAATAGACAAGTAATCCCATTTCTAGGTATATACCCAAAAGAAAGCAAGTTAGTATATCGAAGAGATATCTACACCCTCATGTTAATTGCAGCACTATTCACAATGGCCAAGATTTGGAAGCAACCTAAGTGTCCATCAACAGATGAATGGATAAAGAAAAGATTGTACTTATACACAGTGCAGTACTATTCAGCCATCAAAAAGAATGAGCTCCTGTCATTTGCAACAACATGGATGGATCTGGAAGACATTGTGTTAAGTGAAATAAGCCAGGCACGGAAAGACAGCCTTCACATGTTCTCCCTTATTTGTGGTAGCTAAAAATTAAAACCATTGAACTCATGGAGATGGAGAGTAGAATGACGGTTACTTGAGTCTGGGAAGGGTAGTGATAGGGCTGGAGGGAAGTGGGGATGGTTAATGACCATAAAAATATAGTAGATAAAATGAATAAGAGCTAGTGTCTGATGGTACAATGGGGTGACTACCATCAACAATAATTTGCTGTACATTTCAAAATAACCAAAGAGTATAATTGAATTGTTTATAATACAAAGAATGATAAATGTTT
Organism: Gorilla gorilla gorilla; assembly: GCF_029281585.2. Classification (NCBI taxonomy): domain Eukaryota; kingdom Metazoa; phylum Chordata; class Mammalia; order Primates; family Hominidae; genus Gorilla; species Gorilla gorilla. Next base: position 125,257,180 of record NC_073230.2, read on the forward strand.
GAAGTGATGATTACTGCATTTACCCTGATGTGATTATTACACAATGTATGCCTGTATCAAAATGTCTCATGTACCCCGTAAATATATGCACCGACTATATACCTACAATATTTTTCTAATGTACCCTATTCTAAAAAAAAATACTATGCAAAGCAAAAATGTAAAACAAAAACGAAGGACAGCCAGTATTTCTACCTGTATCTTGTCTCTATTTTAAATAAAACCACAAGAAAAAAGATATAACCACAGGAAATCAATCAATATTCACATAACTTATTATTAGTTGAAGTTTCTACCAGAAGTATTGCAAACATTTCCATGATAAATTTTGTCATGTTTCTCATGGCTCATAAATTTCCCTTTCTATTTAAAAATTCCACCGTTTCATATACACTTAAGTATAAAGTAAGCCAAGTATAGTGAAGTTATAAATCTATTGTACTAGCTATAGATACAGAAATATGCACTAGGTTCACCAAGTCATGAACGGGAAATGTCTAATAAAATAATTCAAAATAGTGACATATCTCCTGCTAGTTTCTTCTAACTTTCAGCTCAGTCTTGTCTGAAACAGTATTCACATATAAATAGGCTAATGGAGGCTTCATTACACTATTCCCTAAAGTGCCTAAGTCTCAAATCTGATTCCTAGTTGGAAAACAAAGCAAATCCTCAAGAGAGGCAATGCCTACTGACTCAGTATTTATTCATGATTCCTACTTTTAACTGATTTCCAGTTGTTGAATACAAATGTACTCTCAGCTTCTGTATTTCTTATATATATTATTCTCCTTTTTATATTTTAGGATAATGCTTATATTGTTTTTATTGTTTTTGTTTAATAATAAAATTTTAATGTATTCAGTATATCTTTAGTTACAACTTAAACACCATTCCATAGACCTTTATAGGTAGTGATTTTATTAATATTCTTTTCTGGGTAATTGCTAATTTTTATTTCCTCTTTGTCCCTACTGTTACTGAGAATAATCATTTTCAGTGTTTGAGTGATTCATCTTTTCTAATATTTCTTTATAATGACTTTGTATGTTTTCTGCATTGTTGTCAGAGATTGCAGCCCTTACAGTGTCTTATAAGTTTGACAGATGCAATATTTGTTCTCTGTCCATAGGGCACAAAGTCTGATTTAGTTTTTTAAACTAACATAATCATCTTATTCATATCCCATATATTATTACATAATATCACTTAAAGTCTCAATTTCAGTTGAGTCCTAAATACCTTTCTTAAGGCTAAGAGCAATGGCTTAGGTGCCAAGCATCATCCTTAAATGGCAATTCGAGGGGCTGGATGGCCTAGATGATAAATATGAGGAGAATATAAAGCCAGTTCCTCCAACATTAGCAGGTCACTCTGGATTGGATTTGCTGCAAATTAATGAAGATTAATCTTCAGGGCCTCTTCTCTTGCACAGGGCCCTTTCTAGACAATAAATAATGTCAATTAAAAGAGTATTTAATATTACTGAACCAGAAAACTTCAAACATCCTGAGATTTTATAACTCAAATATGAAAAAAACTTAATAGTAATTTTTGCATGTTATAATAATTTGTAAGAATCCCAAAAATTTATATGGCAGTTCCAATAGAGATGTATAAAGGTAGAAACAACTTCTAAACTAATAAAAAATGTAATAAACCATGCCAGAGCAAAAATTGAAATAGCTTCCTATTATGTGTATTGAAAAATTACATTTCTTGCACATGTACCTCTGAACCTAAAACAAAAGTTGAAGAAAATCATATTTCTAAATCACTGGAATATGAAGAGGAGATCAATGAATAGATAGCCAAAAGTTATATGGCTTTAGAGGTATGTCAGGCAGTTAATAAAAATATATATTTTTTATTTTGTGAGATTTATAGTATTTGTGAGATTTTCAAAATTTGTAACTAGTTCTGATTTCTTTTTATCTTTTATTTTTTTGAGATGAGTCTCGCTCTGTCACCCAGGCTGGAGTGCAGTGGCTTAATCTCGGCTCACCACAACCTCCACCTCTCGATTTCAGCAATTATCTGCCTCAGCCTCCGAAGTGGTTGGGATTACAGGTGCCCACCACCACACCCGGCTAATTTTTTTGTATTTTTAGTAGAGATGGGGTTCCACCATCTTGGCCAGGATGGTCTTGAACTCCTGACCTCATGATCCACCCACCTCAGCCTCCGAAAGTGCTGGGATTACAGGTGTGAACCACCACGCCCAGCCTCTTTTTATCTTCTAAATAAGAATTCACATTCATTCTTAATTTTTATTTGTTACTTTGGATTTTTTTTTTTAATTTTTGTCTTTGTCCTCTTTGTTCGCATATGCATGCTAAGTGCCTAGAAGAGCATCTGGCACCTAGTAGGAACTCAGAATATAATCAGTAAATACACAAATGAACATAGTCATCTTTTGAATCCCTCTACTCCAATGTGGATTGGTCGCTCTCTGTTTGGTCCATAGCTGTACACATGAGCTCTCCCTTCAGGATCCTCCTGGAGATTCTTTTTGTCTCTTGCCAAAGCTGAAACACCTATTTCCTGTATTCCCTTTCTTGGCTTACTTTCTTATTTGGATACAGCACATCCTCCTATAGCTTCTTTTTTTTTTTTTTCTTTTTTTTTTTTTTATTATACTTTAAGTTAGTGGGTGCAGCGCACCAGCATGGCACATGTATACATATGTAACTCACCTGCACAATGTGCACATGTACCCTAATACTTTGGATTTTTTTTTAAGGCTTCTCCAAAACTGTATCAGCCTCATGCCCCTCAAAAGATAGGCAATTCCCTAGTAGTCATGTACTTTCAATGGCAAAAGATGATGTGTGGAAGAGTTGAAAGAGAAGATGCATTTGTATCCCCTCACCTCAAGCCAAATGACTACAAGTTTCATGGACACAGAAGCTGAGGAAACTGTTAAATCACTGTGTGTCCTCACCTCCCTTTATCTACTGCCAACTATGAGGAAGGGTTTCTCCATCACCTCAGCCAGGTGAGAAGGGCTGTGAGAGAATCATAGCAAGACATCAGCATGTCCCCGGGAGAAACTGGTGCCTGACACTTCCTTCAAGATTTCTAAAGACTGGAGTTGTCTCTTTTTAGAAGTAAAGGGAGATCAGAGTGCTTGGGCACAAACTGCTCTTCCAAGGAATAGGGCAAGGATGCCTGAGTTTCTCAAGAGTCAAGTTGTTCCCAGAAAGGGGACATACTTGGGAAATTTTAAGAGTCCCCACTCAAGGGAACTACCTGGAGAGGCAAAAAGACCCCACAAGAGAGAAGCTGTATTGGGTGACCCCACCTCCTGCCTGGTTTCTGGGGAAGGAGAGAAAGTTTTCATTTAAATGAAATTTGGAGTTCTGATTATTGCATTGGACTGGATGCTTTAATTATTGAATTGTGATTGCTCTTGTGGCTCAGTGACCTGCCTGAGATATCATTCAACACCGAGGAAAGATCTAACTGAGTTTGAAGGGAGTAAGAGAAAAGAATAAAGTTGCTTTATAGTGTGTACCCTAATGAGCCCTAATTATTCAAGAACAGTTACACTCCATTTACCTTTCACCTTCGTAATTTACCAAAGACTTAGATATTTATGTTAAAGCCTCCCTATTGTTTTTCTTCAGAGCTTCTTTTCTATTTTAACGAATATTTTTAAAAATTATTTTAAGGCTACATTACATAGTACATAAAGGCTTATTATGTTTTAACTTCAACAAACATATAGACATAAATAGTGTCTACTTCTTTCTTTTTCTTTAGCATTGACCTAACTAAATTCAGCTTTGAGAGAAGAAGATGTAGTCTGAGTAATTTCTATGGTTTGGAATTTTTTAAATTTTTTGTTGTCTTAAAAAATGATTTTAGACAAAAGTGATTCATGGCATTTGAAAGAAATACATATTCACTGTTTAAAGAAGACAAGTTTTTCTATATCTACATCTATATTATGCATATCTACAGCCAGATATAAAGTAAAATTATTTTTTCTCAAAAAAATCAATCAGAAAAAAGAAAGTACCTTCCTTATATTTGAAACCCATAGCAAGTTCCAAGAGAAGAAAAGGACAGAGTATAAAATTCTTCATTATGCTGAGCAGTGGACCTGATTTTCTCCAGGTCTTTAAGCCTATTTATGTATCCAAAAAAGGATGGAGATGACAGAGTTCCTCAATGTGATGACTCTATATGCTCTCCCCAGAGCCCTTGCAACATGACAGAACTTTGCTAAGCCCATATTATACTAGGAATGTGATCAACAAGGCAAAGATTTCAGGGAGAGGTCAAAAATTATTTCAGATATACTGGAGAACCAGAGTGGGGGAGAAAACAGAATGGCACTCCCAAGCTGGCCAAATTTATGCAAGCTAAAAATGCTTATTATCCTTCGGGCCAGCAGTTCCACTTATTAAGGTCTATCTTTAAAAAAAACATTGTACATCTACATAAAAAACCATGAACAAGAATTTTCAGGGAGCATTGTTTTAAGAGCAAAAAAAAAGGCAATCATCCAAATGCTCACCAACAGAAAGCTAACTAAATTATGCTACACCCATACCATGAAATACTGTAAGTAAAATTTATATACTGACATGTGAGATGCATAAGACCCTATAAAAATGTTTAAATGAAGTTGCAAAAATGTATAAAGTCTGATCACATTTGTGAAAATATGTTTGTGTATGGTTTTGAACAAATGCCTAGGAAAGGTTTTGGAGGGATATAAAACAAAACTCTTCATGCTATACTTTTGGGAGGCAAATGGGGCTAGGGAGAGTGTGCTGAAGCGATGCTGAAGATAAACTTCTCAACTGATTAAACTTTACAATGAGAATATGTTCATGTATTAATTACATAAAAGATTATAATAGGAATATGGAAATCATCCCTTTACAACTTGGAAGTTTGGATTTTTGTAACCCACAGAGCAAGAAAATGAAGCTGAATTCAATATGGATTATAAAGCTTTAGAATTTTGCATTTCCATTTTATCATATAATACTAAAAAAATTGACTTTCATTGCCACTAAAAATTTTATAGTAAAAAAGTTCTTACCCATTGACAAAGGTGCTAGATTATAAATGCTACTAATAAATAAATAAATCATTGGGTCGACATCCATAAATCAGTAGGCATTTATTAAATATAGGATACATTTCTGGTACTATATTACACACAAATATCACAAAGCATCTTGGAACTCAAGAAGGTAGAATGTAGTTACATTGTATCTGGTCTAATCAAAGAGATTCTAACAAATTACCAGATATGTTTACTTTCAATATTATCATAGTTGACTGCTTGAATAAATGACAGTTAACTTCTGTTGTATTTGCCAGTCTGTATATCCATAATAAAATACAAAATGCTAATAAAAATATTACATTGAATAGATAATATTGTCACTATTTCAAAACATGAGGAGCTGACAGTAAAAGACTTTGCTTACGGCCACTAGGCAAATAAATGTCAGAATCAGAATGTAATTCTGTTTCTAATGGGGCTACATATTTTATATCTTTCCACTCTTTCAAAATACCTCCTCCCTACCCATGTGGCAATTTAGAAAGGATTGCAAGAAAATACAATGGAGTGCTCCTCTCCACTTTATTTTTTTAAGTTTTAGAGCTGAAATAGTTAAGTTTCAAGAACTGTTAAATTTTCTAGCCCAGAACATTGCATTGCTCATAAATATTAGAAATCAATTACTGTAAAATGGCCTAGTACATGTATTTTAATTCATTTTTAAAAACAATTCAGATTTAGTCTTTTCTGGCCTTTTCCTGTTTTTAAGAAGTCTTGCAGAAAAAAATGTATTATTTATACTTTCTGAAATTTTTCCAGCTTAAGGTTTAACAAGTATTATTTGAAAGAGGCCAATACTCCTGAGTAGTTCAGATATTTGAGCTTTAACATTAATTATGCCCTTTAGTTGGATTGCTTCTATTTTAGGTTATAGTTGAAGTCGCAGACAATGGCATTGTGGATGGGGCATAGGGTTGTTGGTTAGAGGAATAAGAAAAGGTAAAATGATTGAAAAACAGGTAATTTCAGAGCATAGACACTGTGAAAGAGCTGATACAGATGTCTGTCATCAGCCATAGGAGGCTGGGGGTCAGGAAGTATCAGGAAACAGGAAAGATGTAAAGAAATGGCAGTGAAAGTGAACTTGATTATAAAAATAATATTGATAACACCATTATTAGAAATGTCACTACCAATAATGATTGGCATTTATAGTGTGCTTTACCAAGTGCCAGGCACTGATAAGCACTTTACATATGTTATTTCACTTAATCCTTACAGAAACCTTACAATATATTTTTATGCCCATTCTATAGATGAAGAAATGGTGGCTTAGAGATGTTGAGCAACTTGACCAGTTTACACATTAGTAAGTACTCTGATCCATCCAGAATAATTTTTAATATTTCTAGGAGGATCAGATCTCATATACAATGTGGAAATTCTCCAAGTTAATTCCATGAAATGTGGATTCATTTTGGGCTCAGAAATATAAGTAGAAACCTATAGCTAGATTTCCATTCCATGGCCGAAATTTTATTTTCTTCCAAGTGCCCTTCAAGAGGACTTAGAGCACAAAGGAACAAATGATCTGTGAAGGTCAAGGAAAACCTGACAACTGAAACCATGATTCCTACTCTAATGCCTTTCCATTGCTTTGCATTTCATATGAACATCTCTCTGTCTCTCTCTTCTCTCTGTCTCTCTCTCTCTCTCTCTCCCTTTCTCTCTCTTCTCCCTATACCCCTTCCTCTTATTTTTCCTTGCTTTGAAGATTAAGATTCTCCATCTCAGTCCCTCTGCTTCCCTCACTATTTTAGTTTTCATGTGGTTTGGGCCCACTATGGCTTTGATTTCAGCTTGGACTCTACATGACCTCATTGTGAGCTCATCACTGTTACCTGACATAGGTGTCAATGTCAAATTCCCAAGAACCTGCATTCCGGTGAACCTGAATTGCATCACTTTTCCACTTCTGGTGCAATTGGTTGTTGTCATGGCCCCTATAATAATGGAGCTGCCTCCTTTGAGGGCTTGTAATTGGGATGTTTTTGCTAAGAAAAGAGCATGAACGGAGAAGAAATAATTTGTATTTTTAGAACAATAGCATTGAAGCAGTAGGTGGAGAAGCCAAACTTCTGAAAGGAGAGGAGCCTTTCAGTTAGGAAATAACCTGTGAGAACAGCCAGAATAGCAAAGGCTCTTCTCATCTTATGCTGTCTCATCTTTTTATGTCTTCTGCTTTTTCTTTGCTTCATTTAATTACTAAAACTTTTATTTTTAACCTTCTCATTATTAAGGAATTTGTCAAGAGAAAGTAGATCTTTGTTTAATATCACTAGACTATGGGTAACTAAAAGGGAAGGACTCTTGTTATTTAACTCTGCATCCTTAGCAACCAGCACAGGGTCTGGGTTCTTGCACTTGTTTAATAAATATTTGCCGAATGACTCAGACCTGGAGCAGACCACCCCAGGTAGGCAGATGTTGTGTTAGTAGAAGCAGACCATGATCAAGGGCAGAGGTGATTTGGCAATCAGGGCAGGCAGTGAAAGAGAATTTCAGAAGCTTACAAATCAACTGTAAATATGATGTTAGTATTTCTGAGCACATAATAGCCGGATGAAACTGGGAATAGACAGACTACCGTGCTTGGGGTGAAGCGTAAGCACTTAATAGAACAAAATTGTTCATTCCAGTACTACCAGCAATAGCTCAAAACTCAAAGGGCTTTGTGGTGCTTTAAACCTTTCTTTAAACTCTGCAACAATGACTGATAGTAACACAGTATACCCTTTTCATTCAGGCAATTGGCTCACACCTTCATCCTATCTTATTCCCACCACTGAGCATCTAAGAAGCCTCCTTGTGAGTGGGTAGCTATAGGCTTTTGTCCTGACACTCTTGCCAAGTTACAAAACAATAGTATACTAAAGAGATAGATAGCATGGGCCAAACAGAGATAAATGATGTTTTTCACCAAGTTTCCTGAACCCATTAAAAATGTGGTGTATCACATTATATAATATGTACATAATAATACATAATAATATTCCATTATATAATAATGAAATATTATATATACTATATATAATGGAATATTGTTAAATATATAATGGAATGTTATTATATATATAAAATATTCCATTTTATTCATATAAAATATATGATTTCGTTCTTTTCATGGGTGAATATAATATGCCATTATATTCACCCATGAAAAGAACGAAATCATATATTTTGCAGCAACATGGATGAAACTGGAAGTCACTGTCTTAAGTGAAGCAAGCCCAGCACAGAACGTTAGATATTGCATCCTCTCACTCATAGGTGGATGCTAAGAAATGTGTCACATGGATGTAGAGAGTGGAATTATAGACAATGGAGACTTGGAAGGGTGACGGGGTGGGAGGAGGGTGGATGATGAGAAATTAGTTAATGGGTATCATGTACATTATTTGGGTGATGGATACCCTAAAAACCCTGACTTGACCACTACATGATCTATGCATATAAAAAATTACACAAGTACCCAATACTTTTGTACAAATATTTTATAAAAAGCTTTGCCTCCAATCCATAGCAATCTCCTTTGATTTGTGGAAGAGTCAAAATGAATGGTAAAGATAGATTTTCTTTTCACAATCTTTTACTTGGTAACTAATCTCACTGAAAATGCATGAAAAGGAAGTGGGCTAGGGAAGCAAGGGGAACCATGACTAAATCATTCTGTTTCAGTCTCTGCATATTTTACTTTAACATAAATTAATCTAATAGTCTCCTTATTTCAAGAACTACCATTTCTCTCCATCAGTATACTGAAAAAAATTGTCCTCCATAAAAATATGGGAAATGAGTATAAGTTTTAAGAAGTCTGATGTTCACAAGTATTTAATCATAAAATTTAATTTACAAAAAAGGTGACTTTCTGAATGTCCCTTTGGAGATTTTGATTAATGTCTTACTGTGGAGGGCACAGCCTTTGAAATACCTTGTGATCTTGCATTACATGGGGTCAGGTGAGACTTCAATTTATCAGAGAGCCAAATTTCACTCTGACAATGAAAGTGACTCCTTGGGCACCTCATACTTTTCCTTTAAAAAGCCTCTGCTTTTTCTAAATTACATATTTAGCTCCTGTGTTACTCTTATCTCTTTTAATGCAGGGCTTGGCTCTAATGCAACTATCACAGGTGGACCAGGACCTGCTCTTGCCTGGCAAGAGCCTGTGGAACTTCAAATTCACACTTCAGGAAAATTTCATTTTCCCTCATATTAATTGTGATGTCAGACTCAAAATATTTCCTAGCTCCAAGTGAAATGTTTTCTTTTCCCCCCACATTCCCTCTCCCTAGTCCAGTATTATGGAACTAAAACTACAAATGCTGCTAAATCTCTTAAAATATGAGACATTGACATGGAGTATCTGCTGACATAGTTGGGTGATGTTTAAACAAATAATATAGCAATCTTCACTGAACTTCTCCTACCTGTAAAGCAATATGTGTTATAGGGTATACAGAGATATTTAGGGCCTAGCTGCATTTATAGTGTAATGGGATGATATATGTATAAGAACTTCTAGCATATAGTGTAAGGCAAGGCAAGATATGTGCCAAATCAATGTCATGATCAGCAAATTCTAATAGATGAACAAAAGGTACAAATCCCTACAGGTAGAGAGTTTTGGAGATAGGTTCTGGTTTGAGTAAAGAAAGATGGGCAGGGTAGTTGGAATGGAGTTGGTAAGGGCATGAATAAGTTTACAGGTACAATGAATCAACACATTGGTTGGTGGAGCACATGCTAGAGAAAAGTTTGGGACATTAGTCTGGAAATTTGATACTGACGCCAGTCTGTGGAAGGCAAACTGAGGATTGCAAAATAAGTTTCATGGTGATATAATACTACTGAAAATTTTTGAGCAGTTATGTGATATAGTGAATACATTAAGCTTTAGGAAGAGTATTATGGCACCTGTGTGAACCCTTCCACTAGTATATATGCTGTATGATGAAGGGACTGTCAGTCATGCTTCTCATGATATTCTATGACACATGGTACATGTCTAGTAAAATATATGTTGAGTAACTGAAATAAAGAAGAAAATGCTCAGAGGAAGTGAATCAATAAATCTTGTATTTTTCTTGGACCAGAGGAAATAAGCTTATGTTCCAGAACAATGGCTCCCAAATGGAGGTGATTTAGCCTCCCAAGAGACATTTAGCAACATTTGTAGACATTTTTTTTCACAACTCAGGGGATGTTACTGGTATCTGGAAGGTAAAAGGCAAGGATGATGCTAACTGTTCTACAAAACACAAAATAGCCCCTCATGACAAAGAATTATCCATCCCCAAGTGTGCATAGTGCCAAGGTTGAGTGGACCAGATCTAGAAGGAAGGCAGTCAAAAGAGAAAAAATAGAGATAAGACAAAGGATAGCTGTAAGAACTTGGTGACTGCTTTCATACAGAGGAGCAAAGGAGAACAAAGGCCAAAGATTACATGGGAATTCTCTTCCGGGTCACTCTGGAATCGTGACACTACAGGCAAAACTGGAGCCCAGAAAAGAGGCCAAATTGTTCATGTCTGTGTGTTGGTGAGTTTGGGTTTAGATTTGCAGAATTTATGAAAAAGGTAAAATCTACAAATAGAATTGTCTATTGGATGCTGGGGATGCTGGACTAGAAGTTAGGGGAAAAGTTAGGACTAATGTTCTAGATATGGTGGCTGACAAAGCTGATATGAGTCTTAGCTTCATGGGGAGTTCAGTGGAGGAGGTGGGCATTAAATGGATAGTCTCTAGTATATCAGTATAATTGGAAATTGTAAGTTCTGTAAAAGAAATGTATAGTTTCTATGTGAAAGCATAACAGGCATCATCAGGACATATCTGTGGATTGGGAAATGCCTCTCTTAGCAAATGACATTTATACTGAACAATGAGTATGACTGCCACCAGGCAAAGAACAGGGAAAAAATATTGAAAGCAGTTGAAATGGCATGGGTGAAGGCTATGAGGCAGACAAAAATAGGTGGGTTTAAGGAACAGAAGGAAGTGACTGAGCTGCAGAGAGAAAGGGGTGGGAAGTAGAAGAGGTTGAAGAAATAGGCAGGGGATGAGCCCAGTGTTCATGCTAAAACTTCTGAATATAATCCAGTTGTAATAGGAAATGATTGAAAATTTTAAGCAGAGAACTGAGAAAATTCATTTTACATTTTTAAAAGAATGTATTTTACATTTTTACAATTTTAAAATTGGTTATTATTCATATATGGAGAATAAATTGGAGGATCCAAGAGTAGAAATAGGGAGATAAAGAGTTGGCTATTGCAGTTGGCAAGGCAAGAGATAATGGCAGCTTGGACTAAAGTGATAAATTGTTGGAAGAGAAATTTGAGAAAAGTCACATTATTCAAGTGACATTCTTGAAGCAGAATTCTTGGGGAGGTGATGGATTGGATAAGAAGAATAACAGAAAGGGGAGTATTCAGGTTGATGGCTCTGTTAGTCTCCTGAGGCTGCTGTAACAAATGACCACAAACTGGGTGGCTTACAACAACTGAAATTTATCTTCTCACAGTTCCAAAGGGCAGAAATCCGAACTCCAGGTGTCAACAGGGCCACACTTCCACTGAAGGCTCTAGGAGGGAATTCTTCCTTGCTTCTTTCAGCTTCTAGTGGCTCCAGGCATTCGTTGGCTTGTGGCTGGAAAACACCAATTTTCTCCTCTGTCTACACATAGTCTTCTCCTCTTCTCTCACTTAAATCTTTTTCAGCTTTTCTCCCATAAAAACACTTGTCATTGGATTTAGGATCTACCTAAATAACCGGGATGAAATAATCTTGAGATACTTAATTACATCTGCAAAGACCCTTTTTCCAAATAAAGTCACATTCATGGTTCGGGGATATGGACATATCTTTTAGGGGACATATCCCTATTCACTCCACTACAATGGCTATGTATCTGGCTTTAATAATTGCGTAAGATAAGATTGAAGAAGAAGCAAAGTTTAGGGGAAGGATCAAGAGTTCAGTTTAGATACATTATATTGAGATGCCTGTGAAACAGTAAAAAGAAGCCGGATGTGGTGGCTCACGCCTGTAGTCCCAGCACTTTGGGAGGCCAAGGCAGGTGGATCACTTGAGGTCAGGCCAGCCTGGCCAATATGGTGAAACCCTTTCTCTATGAAAAATAAAACAATCAGTCCAGCATGCCTGTGGTCCCAGCTGCTCGGAAGGCTGAGGCAGGATAATGGCACTCCAGCCTGGGTGACAAAGCAAGACTCTGTCTCAAAACAAAACAAATACTAAGGAGAGATGTCAAGTAGACAGTTTAATAAATAGTTCAGAAGAGGTTGATGTTTGTTATTCAAAGCCTGGGATGGGTGAGATTGCTGAGGGCAATTGTTTAGTGAGAAAATAAACCACGATTGTTATTTGAAAATTCCAAGTTTTAGACATACAGTAGAAGATTCGGAGCTAGCAAAAGAGTTCAAAAATGAACTGCCAGAGATGTGGAAGTGAAAAGAAGAGACTGGAGTACTTGAATGGTGGTGAGTAAAGGTGAACAATCAGGTTTATGCAAAGTTTCATCAGGTACCTATGTAAGGAAAGAAAATTGAGAGTATTTTAAGAAAAGAGGGGTTATTCCTAAAGAGGGAAAATTTAGCATATTCAGCATATTCATATTCAGCAATTGTAATAGTGATTACAACTACCAATAGAAAGAGGCAAGATTAGATTCTTGACTATTGAACCCTGGTGTATATCTGTATTTTGATATCAAAATTAGTCATTAAAAAGGAGAAAGAGAAATCACAGGGGTGCAATAGCAATAAGGTAGAACTCCTAAATTTAAGGGAAGTAAAGTTAACTTCTACATATACTGGTAAAATGTTAAAATTAGATTTCTAAGGAGAATGGTGAAATAAATGTGAATAACATTAAAGTTAAGTGTGAAACTTGGAGCTGCTCTTCAAGTTAATTACATATCCTAAAAATGGGTGTTTTATTATGAAAATATGTTCCAGACAAGAACTCCAGTAACTAGAGTATCATGATGGGCTGAGCACTGGAACCTTGGGATTCTCTACTTCTCTGCTATGAACTTGCTGTGTGACTTTGGATAATTCATTTCACTTTTCTGAGCCTGACTCAGTTTCTGCCTCCATAAACAGTTTTGAGCTACATAATCTCTGAAGTTCTCTTGAGTTCTAGATATGATGACTCAATGTCACTTTCAGGCCTTCTATTTGGCTGTATTTAGATGTATTTCTATAAGGCCCTTTCAAGTTCTAAGGCTCAGAGGCATAGGAATCTGTCAGCCTGACACACAGACTCAGGCTGGATGGTGAGCTTTGTTCTTTCCTCTGGCTATGGCCATAGGCACTGGAACAATGTCCATTGCCATGGTCATTCTCCCTTCTCATTGGAGCCCAGCCTCTTCCAAGTCACAAGCTAGGTTTTGAGTACTTTCTGGATTTTCGTTATTTCACAATCTTTATCTTGATCATCAGGAAGCTTCTTCTTTTAAATCCTCAAAACATGAAAGTTCTGATTAGACCATGTACATTTCCTGATGTACACCTACGTACTCACACGCTAATGGATGTTACCCTCTCAGTCCCCATGGATCTTGCACACGCCCTTTAGAGAATGGCTACTCTCTTCCATGACACAAAGATAACTTACCCAAAAGGGCAACTCCTTATAGTTCTCAAGGTGATCTAGTGCCTTTTGTTAGCATGCAGAATCAAAAACTATAATTTTCATCAGAGCATCTTGATTTAGAGAAGTTTTACCCGAGGGTTTAAGTGTAGTTTAGGAGATCATGATTTCTCTTAAATTGTGGGTGTGTATGTGAAAATGTGCTTTCTTTAAAAAAGAGAACGATTTACTTTCATCAGATCCTCAAGTAAGTCACAGCCCATTAAATATTAAGAACCACTGTTATAGGTTTCCTCCAGCCAGGACACCAATTCTTAGTTCAGCCAACCGTGGAAAAGTTAAGGGTGCTACATGACAGTAGGTATGGCTACTTAAGCTGAAGGAAAATCTGTGAGACAGTATGTGGCCTATTCAGTAAAATATTATATTTCATATGCCATAAGCATGGAAAGGAATACGCTCTTACATATAATCTGTTAAAAGATTATAACCAAACAGCAATTGCATTGTATTTCCACTGCATATGTTTTTTTCATTTAGATTTGTTTAGTCTCCTCTAACTAATAAACTCGCTGAGAGCAAACAGAGGTTATGACATATTTCTTTTATATTATCTATTTATGTTATATTTTATTTTTAAATAATTACATATTTATTTTATATTTTATATTGATACCCCTTACTCATATTGTAGAGCAATTTGAATTATTTAGAATAAGTAAGTCAAGCTGCTATAACACATATGAAAAAAAATTTCAGAGGTTTAACATAATAGAAGTTTATTTCTACTGTGGTTATTCAGAAACCCAGGTACCTTCCATCTTGTTGATCTATCCATGGAGGCAAAACATGTTTTCCATTCCATTGGCATATGTGAGAAGAGAGGCACATGGGATTGTGAGGATTATTTTTATGGCTTCCCAAACTATCCTGAGAAGGATAGTTTGGTTATATGCCCAAAAGAAGAGAAAATGGGCATTAATCACTAAATCAGCACTAAGATGTCACTGCCATAGAACTATTCCAAAGTCAATGGTTCTCTATAGCGTTCTGTTTCCTCATCAACAAAAAATAGATTTAAATTATGTGATTGTCAAGATCACATTCAGGCTTAACCTTGTATGAAACTATGGTTTAAAGTAAATTAATGGTCTCTTGGCTTTTCCACAGACTGTGTGTGCCGTAGGAAAGGGTTTCCAAAGTAGGGTGAATAGGTAAAATGCTTGCTTCTTGGCAAAACAAACCAAAAACTCAAACCTTTCACTTTAGTGGTGTTCAAATACATAAGTTTCTTATTCAATATAAAAATGAGTCATGCAACCAAACACCTAACTTCCTAACTTGGGTGTGTGGGTACTTAATTGGTATTTCAAATTTCATGTCTTGGGTCTGCCCAACCACCCAACCCTCTTCCTCCTTATTCTTCTCTCTTTCCTGGTAAATCACAATTCCATTCTTCCTTTTGCTCAGGCCAAATTTCCTAAAGTCTTCCTTTTCTTCTGTGTTTCTCTTATACTCTACATCTGATTTGTCAGCAAGTCTTGTTAAACTTACCTTCCAAATACTTCTGGAATATATTACCAACACCAAATTCTTGCAAACCATCTCGTATTTGAATTATTGCAAAAGGCTCCTAACTGATCCCCCTACTTCCACCCCTACTCCTTACATTTTCTTCTTTCTATGGAATGCAAAGAATTTTTCGAAAACATAAATCAGATCATGTTACTCCTCAGCATGAACTCTTCCAATCATTTCCCATCCTAACGAAATTCATGGCAGTCTTCAGCCCATACAGTCTCACTTGGCCTTACCCCGGGCTACCACTCTGACCTCTATTCTACATCTCTCCCTGAATTTCCTCAGCTCCAACCACATTGGCCACCTTGTTGTTTCTAAAACATGCTGTTCACTCTTCCCTCATTGACTTACTCCCAGATATTAGCTTTCTCAGCTTCTTCAGGTCTCTGCTCTCATGTCACCTTCTCAAGAAAGATGTCTCAGGCCACCCTATTTAAATTAACAGTCATTTACATCACTCCAGGTTACCTATTCCCAACCTCATCTGTCTTCATATTGCAATTTGACACATTACATGCTACTCAGTCCGCCTTGTCTGAGTAGCATGGAAACTCCATGAAAGTAGGAACTCTATTTTATCTGGTGCTCTATCTCCATATGAAGTATAGCACTTGTTACACAGTAGGCACTCAATAATTTTTATTAAGTAAATGCATGACATCTTCAAATTATTAAATGATTGTGGAAGAATGTGTAAGAAAAGATCCTATTCTTGTGTCCATTAATAATGTAATGACCCATATGTTACTTTAGGGTAATTGAAGCTAGCAAAGATGATGCACATTGAAAAACAAAGGAAAATATTTTAAGTTGATCATAACAGAGAAGATGAATAAATCCAATTTTATTAAAGGTATTTTAGACATAACACACTATTAGTTTGCAAAAGTAACCAAATTGTTTTCCTTTGCAAGTTAGAAGATTATAGATTTTCATATATGTTATCTGAAATAAAATATTTAAAAATTGAAAAACACTATTAAAGCTTTTTTATACCCTATGACCCAACAATTCTACTCCTATGTATATACCCAACAGAAATGTGTTTGTATGTTCACAAAAACACATATATAAATGTTCATGGCAGCACAATTTATAATATCCCATACCACAGGTGACTCAAATGATCAACAGTAGAACACACAATACTGTACAATTCAATACTTCACAGAAATGAGAATAAATGACTACAGTCTCATGCAACATTATGAACTAATTTCACAAAATAAGCTAAGTTAAAGAAACCGGATACAAAATAATACATACTCCATTGTTCCTTTTATATATAATTTTTTAAAGTCAAAATATAAGATTATACATAGTATAAAATGTGATTGTAACATATGATGTAATATATCATAATGTATCAGATGTCAAGATTGTGATCATAAATGAGGGGGTGGTTATGAGGGGAAGAGGAAATGAGAGGTCTCTGGGATATAGTCAATGCTCTGTTTCTTATCTTGGGTGCTAGTTTCAGATGTCTTCAATTTGCAAAAACTCATTGAGCTGTTCATTTACTATACATTCTCTTTGCTTTATGCATATTTTATTTAAAGATTTCAAAAATCAATAAAGCAGTATATTCAATTAAATCTGAACATTATGCTGACCCAACTAAAGCTACTGTTTTGCTTTTCATTCTGCAAATTGTTCCCCAAAAACTTTTGGGTTTACCTTTTATACATACCTAAATCCTTTCCAACAAACGTTAATTAAATTTATCTCCTCTCATAGGTGTTGGCTTCCTTAATTAAAACAAAGCCATTCCTTCCAAGGTTTGAACAGAAGAGAGTTCCAAAAGCTCTCCAGTTACATAAGCAGGCTCTGACTCTCACCCTGGCTTTGCCCTCCTCTTAGAAGGCTGGTACTTGATTGTTCCTGACACAATTAACTCCCAACTTTTTACCACTTGGCTACAGCACAGACAAAATTCTTTCAGTTGCTTCCATATAGAAAAGCTAAGACAGGCTGATATTTTCTAAATAAATTCTAGTAAATATGAATAAAGAAGTACAAACAGAAATCCTGAAAAAAATTAAACCTGCATAGATACAGGTGTGTCTCTAATATAGATTTCTCACCCTATTATAACTATGCTATTTTTCAAAGTCTGGTCCAAACTTAGAAATGGATCAAATCTATCTTCCTCCTAGCTCCATATTTTTCTTTTGGATTATAAAGATCTCAGTCCGAGACCATGCTTTCAAATCAGAACTAATCTATTTCATGAGTAAATAAAAGAATCACATCTCAATTTTTTTTTTCTTAAAAGTGATGCTTTTAATTCACCTAATTATTTTTATGGATACATATGATTGAATTACATGCCAGAATTAAATTCTGGCTATAAAGGGGACTGGGAAGTATAGTTATGGCTTCCCAAAGTATAGAAAAGATATTCAAAAAATATAGGTCAGCCACAAAAGCGGGCGGGGATGGATTAAAAACTATAGTTCAGCTATTAATTATTCTCTGCTGCCCAACATCAACACTTACCCTTCTTTCAACTTAAATTTCTAAACAATATTTTGTCATCCAACATTATGCAACTATTGATCATACAAATAAAACACACTCACTCTGCGTTGAGTGAAATGATCAAAATCTCACTAGTTACTACATCTAATTTCAAGTTAGGATCCCTCAATAATATTAATTCCCTTTCTAGTTCTATCATGTCTTGATATTTTATAAGCTACGGACTAAAATACTAATGTTACCCACTACCAACCCTTCCCCATATGAAATAGAAAAATGGAAGTGGCAGTGGAAGAGAAATGTATTAATGAATACATGACAATGAAGGGAGAAAATATGGGTAAATATTATAGTCTTCTACTACTGGAAATGACACTATACTTGGTATACATGATTTCCTTCATCTACATTATCACAAGAAGTTCATTCATGGCCTCATATTTGAATTTAATATAGGCCATTGGTAACTCCAAGTTTTAGCCAAAAAACTAAAGAACTAATGCCACCTCCATCTGCTTGAGTTTGAATATTGAATAAAGAAATTCTGACACATGCTTTAAATTAGCAAATTCAGCCTGATTTAAAATTACATCTCCCCTCTTAGTCTAGCCCCTTCAGCATTCATTCACACATATATTCTGTAGATCTTTGCCATCACAAATTAATAGTGTTTCAAATTATCTGGTTTATAAGCATTCTATTCTCTGTTTTACTTGAAATTGGTGCCTTGTGACATATGGATGATATCTGATGTTGGTTATACTGACCACAATGAGAGGTGGTACAAGCAGACATGAGGAAAATTGGCTTCCCTTTACGAGGTAACCATCTTAGGCAAGGTTGTTATTAGTTTCCAAGGAATCAGTGGAGAGGCTCATGACAAAGGGAAGAAGGGGCTGCTTCTGCTTACATAGAAAATTATGTGGAATTTGGGATTTTTATATACTTTCACAATCTGACTCCTCCCATTTAGCTGTTTGTTTGTTTGTTTGTTTGTTTATTTATTTATTGAGATGGAGTCTCACTCTGTTGCCCAGGCTGGAGTGCAGTGGCACCATCTTGGCTCACTGCAACCTCCGCCTCCCAGGTTCAAGCCATTCTCCCGCCTCAACCTCCCACGTAGCTGGGATTACAGGCGCCCACCACCACGCCCGGCTAATGTTTGTATTTTTGTAGAGACAGGGTTTCACCACGTTGGCCAGGCTGGTCTCGAACTCCTGACCTCAGGTGATCTGCCCTTGGCCTCCCAAAGTGCTGGGATTACAGGAGTGAGCCACCGCCTCCAGCCTAAATGAACCACTTCTGAGACTGCAAAAATTGTCTCACTGTTTTAATGCATTATGACACAGTATTTTTCAGAAGCACAATTATTAAAAGGCATGAAGAGAAGACTATTTGAAAAGGTTAAAGAAATAGGTTTGTTTTAATAAGGAGAGAATGAGAAACAGCCAATATGAATGTTTACATGTATGAGAGAATACAGGGAATTAAAGCAGATGTTTCTGTTTTCAACTAATATAAAAAATTAGTAGTCTTTCATTTTAAAATGGAGGCATATGTTTGACTTAGAGAAAATGTTGACTGTAGAATGTTACTAAAGGAGTTTGTAGAATCTCCTTTTTCAGATATTTTTAAAGAATAGAAAATGATTTCGCTTGACTTGGGCAGATTCTTGCCTAATGTGTCCTTTCTAAAATACAACCACAGACATCAGTATTATTCATGGTAGAGAATGGGGAGGCTTACTCTCCAAATTCATTCAACAAACATTTATGGAGCCTCATGATGTACCAGGCACTAGGAATTAAACTTCCAATTCAATGTCCCCATGCAAACAGATCTTCAGATAGATAGGCAGATAGACAGTGGAAAAGGAATGTGGTAAGTGCCATGTAAGGAAGGGGAAAGACTGGCCCAGTAATTATGACCACCTTTAACTGAGTCCAGGCACTGTGTCAGGCAGTGTCCAGGCACAGTGTCAAGCACTCCATGTACATTATTTTATTTAGTGCTCACAACAACCCTATGGAATATATACTATCATTTGCCAGCTATTATCCATGAAGAAACTAAGGTTAAGGAGAGATTAAATAACTTGCCCAAGATCATGCAGACAGCAAATTGCAGAGATTGTTTTGACTATAGAGTTGAAGTTCTTAAACCCTGGGCCAGCCAGTCAGAATCTGAGAGGAGACAAGTAAGGTTGGTGAGGGGAATGGGAACTGAAAGGGATGAGGAAAGCCTTCTGAAGGAGAAGCCATTTCAATGGAGTTTTGAATGAGGAGTTGGCCAGGCGTATTTTATCTGGGGGGCTGGTAGTGGAGGAGAAGACATGTTTGCCAGATAAAGCAGCTGTGGAAGGGACTGAATTTCAGTCACTTGTTATTTAGCTAAAGACATGGTCATTCTAAAGTCCCTACCGAGTTCTTGCACACTGATACCAGGGTTTTCAGTGAGTAGTGCTCAGTTTATAAGAGTTAAGAAGTCACCATTTTTTTTTCTTAGTCCAAATGAAAATAGTGCTTCATCTGAGATCTGCATATGAATGGCTCTGCCTGTCTTTGGTCAACCCATTTTCCACTCCCTTTACTTGTCCCTTCTTTCCCTACGGCCTCTAACTCTCTTAGTCCTTCCTTCTTTTCTCTGAAATGAAGCTCTCTCCTACCCATAGAGAACACTCCCTCCTCTGGTTCACCAGGAAGTTTTTTTGGGCACAGCTTCATGGCCTCTCACAGTGATGGATCCTTATTTAAAGCCTGAAATCGATTTCCCCATG
Source organism: Gorilla gorilla gorilla (assembly GCF_029281585.2). Taxonomy (NCBI): domain Eukaryota; kingdom Metazoa; phylum Chordata; class Mammalia; order Primates; family Hominidae; genus Gorilla; species Gorilla gorilla. The sequence continues at coordinate 125,277,723 of NC_073230.2, forward strand.
GCATCACAATATCTATGGCCATGCTTCCCTCTCAAACATGTGCATTTACTTTTTTTTGGAAGGAGAGAGAAGAAAAATTCATAATTCTTTTCTTCTTTCAGGCTTTTTAATAGTTCCAGTTCTTCTCTGGTCAATCAATCCCCATTTAGTGGAGGCTTAAGCTCCCTCCAGCCTGATTCTCTTTTATACGGCTGCCTTTCTGATGTCATACATTGGTACAAACAAATAAACATAAAGAGGTTTGGTTTTTCTTTTTTCAGTTTGTTTCTTCTCAGGAAAATAAATTCTATTTAATTGTTCTGACTCCGATATACTCTTGCATGTCATAGAATCTTGTTTTATAATCAGCTATTGGAACTTTAGCAGGTCTACAAACAACCATTTCCTTTCCTAACTAAAATCAGAACCAATTGAAAAAGGGAAGAGGAGTCAGACCACTGCCTCAGAGAGAGGGGATTTTAAAATGTGGCTTTAGATCTGCAGTCGTCACTGGCCTCCAACACGTAACTCCTGAAAGAGACTGTCAGAGAGTGATGCCAACACAGACCCGAGCAATGACAGGCCTTCCCCAGACAGTCCCCACCAGGCAGAGTCTGCCCAGTGAGCTCATTCCCTCTAAGGAGGAGTGAATCAGGACAGCTAGAGCTGGGACTGACATGTTGAAGCAAGTTTCTGCACACAGAAATAGGAGGCCAGGGTAAAGGAAAATCCTCCATGTTGAGATGTGGAAAGAAACCTGATTTTTGTTTGTCTCCCTTTATAACATTAATTCCCGTTCCTTTCAGATTAGACTTTCATGTGTTATTTGTCGTTTACATAATGCTTTTGAATACAATCATTTAAAGCTTTTTCTGTCTGTCTCACGTTTCTCGGATGAGATATTCTCACTTTCCTCTTAAGGGTATTTTATTGTTCTTGTGTAACTACTGTCAAAAAATAAAAATTTCAACAAATTTAATGATCTAAACTATTAGTGATTCATTAATCAGACGGTATCCCATCTATGAAACAGAAAAGCACGCTAGTAAGCTGAGGAGAGGCAGTGGGCTTTATAGGCAGAAAAGCCTGAAGAAAGCAGAAACAGGAACAGAAAGCCAGTTGGTTGTTTCAAAGTCACTTTCTTTAAAGGGATAAAGCAGAGCCAGGGGACTTTCTTATTATGTCGGCTCAGGTTGACTGGGCCCCTTTTAATTGATTGCTGTGAATCTGTTTTTTGTTGTTGTTTTGTTTTTTGGGGGTCTTTTTGTTTGTTTTCTAACTGGCTGATTTTAAAGTCCAGTTTGGGGACCTAGCACTAGTGATTCCATTCTGGTTTGGTCTGTTCTTCTGGGCCTAGTGCAAGAGCTTAGTCCAAAACAATAGCCTCCCATAAATTTAACACTACTCTCAGTAAAAATAACCATTGGTATTTTTATAGCATGGCTTTTAATAATGCCTATATTCTCATATTTGCAAAGTGCATTTTCCTGAGTTGATTTTATCAGTGGCTTTACTTCCAAAATAATTTCCTTTTAGGACAATATCAGAATGGCACATACAAGTGTCCCCAAGTCATATTTGGAATAAGATCACTTGGGAACACAAGTCAAAGAAGGTATGTAACCAACTCACTTCATCTAATGGAACAGGTTTCCCTGGGCAAGCATAAGATTATTGTACATTGTTCAAAGATTTCAAGACAGAGAGCACAGATTTCAAGAATGCCAAACATAAGGCAGAGAGGAGTCTACTGGGATGTTTTCCCGAATTGTGGCTTGTATCTCTCTCTGGTCTATTAGAAGACCTCCTGCATACCACTAACAAGAGAAAAAAATGACAGATGAAAGAAAGAGAGAGAGACCTTCTTGTAATTAATCTAATAGGCATTTTTAAAATTGAACACTTGGACTTCCTCCAACTGGCATCTTTAAAACACCCATTGATTAACAGGCAAATGGGATGAGTGAATTCATTATAAGAAGTGAATCCTTTGCGTCCACCAGATTCTTCTGCCTTCATTGTCATCAAAGTTCTTGGGCTCACTCACTGGCTGTCATCCCTCTCACTCATCTCTAAAATGGTTTCAACATCCCCTCTGTGCAGTCCAGTTTCTCACCTAATTTGCATTAGGCCGATTCATTCATTCCTCAGCAGGGTTACTTGATGTGCTTTCTTCCCAGTGGCATCCATGTGTAAAGCTGTCTCTCACTGGCTCTTATCACAGTCAGATTCAAAATGCTCATTTCAGAAAGACTGCAAGTCTTAATAGAAGGTATAGAATTTAACAACATGAACACAGTGAGAGTTTAAGAATGGTTTCTGGAATACCTGAAATCTATTCTGCTTATATTAAAATGGCTTTCGGCAGAGGGTGAAAAACCCTGCCGGCAATCAGAGCATTCTGAGACATTCAAGTCTGCCCAGAGTCAGCAGCCAAGCAGCATGCTCTCTGATCTACAGATTTGCATTGTTCACTAACCTTCCTGTGCCAAAAACACTCAGTTGCTCCCTTTCACCAGCCTCTAAGGTCACAAGACAGACAGTTCTTTCTTGATTACTCAAACAAATACACGTCTGATTCAGAGCGGGGAAAAAAGAGTTGCCAACGGTCAAGGCTTAGAAAGGCCAGGGCTGCTTGCACTTAGAAGCCAGCCTGATGAATCACCACATCCATGACTAATTGTGGGGTTCAAGTGTGCCCAGTTATAGAGCCTGCTTTTTAGAAAGGAAAATGCTAAAGAAGACACATAGAAATGTGGAAGAAAACTAGACACTTTTGTGTGACTACACAGATGGCCCGTGGTCATTAACAGGCTTGATACATACCTCTCTATATATTCTTTCTCTTTTTTTTTTTTTTTGACAGAGTTTCACTCTTATTGCCCAGGCTAGAGTGCAATGGTGCAATCTCAGCTCACCAAAACCTTCGCCTCCCGGGTTCAAGCGATTCTCCTGCCTCAGCCTCCTGAGTAGCTGAGATTACACACATGCGCCACCATGCCTGACTAATTTTGTATTTTTAGTAGAGCTGGGGTTTCTTCATGTTGGTCAGGCTGGTCTTGAACTCCCGACCTCAGGTGATCCGCCAGCCTCGGCCTCCCAAAGTGCTGGGATTAGAGGTATAAGCCACTGCACCCGGCCCTCTCTCTATGTTCTTTCAATTAAGCCCCAGAAAATGTGGAAATGCCATTGCCCTCAACCTGGCTTTCCTCACAAGAGTAAACTTCATGGGCTTAAAAAAATATTCCAAACATTTTTTAAATCTCATAAGGTTAAGAAAGGGCAGTCGACTTCAATAAATTATGATGCTGATGATTTTTGTTTTAAAAAACTGGCAAAAACAGACTTTTACATATATATGACTATCATATATGACTTTTACATATACGTATATAGGTGAATTACTTATATACATATATGTACATAAAGTACATAGTTACATGTATGTTAAAGTATGTATATACATATCTAATGTAAATATACATATATATGCACATATGAACCTATATCTTCATTGCATGCTTATGTAATAGATGCAGTGTGTAATATGTGTAAATCCATGTTTTATTTGCATAGATACCAAGGACATGATAATAAAAATGACATAGTTCTTGTCCTCAATTGTATAGTCTGTTGGGAAAGAAAACACATAAACAGAAAAAATTTTCATATAGAGAATTTTTAATATTCTCTATATGCTGCTATAAAATCAATAGTAGTCATGCACAGGGTATTGTTGGCATAAGGGAGGAAACCTTGAAAAAAAGGTACATGTTAGGGAAAGCTTTGGGAAAGTGAGAGATGAGCTGATCTGAAAGGACTTGTAGTAGTGACTCTTGTTGAGCAGGAGGGAGGGGTAGGCAATGAATGGAGGAAATCCCAGGTAGAGGAAAAAGAGAGTACCAGAACAGCCCCACATTTATTTAAGAAATTGAAATTATAGCTAAAAACCTCCACACATAAAACTCCAGGCACCAAAGTTTTCATGGTTAAATTGTACCAAACCTTTAGTAAATAAATAAAACCAATTATACACAAATTCTTCCAGAAAATTTAAGACAAGGAAATACTTCCCACTTTATCTAGGAGGCCTGCCTTACCTTAACCCAAAATCTAAATGTTACAAGAAAAGATAACTACACAACATTAAATATCCCACATAAACATAGGTACAAAAAACCTTGAGAAAATTATAGCAAATGAAATTTAACAATATATAGAAAGAATAATACATCATGAATAAATGAGGTTTATTATGAGAGTGCAGGGCAAACATTTGGAAATAAATTGATGTAATTCACCATATAAAAAACAGACAAACATCTCAATAGGTGCAGAAAATATAATCGACAAAATTCTATATAGATTCATGATAGAATGAACGGCACTCAGTAATCTGGGAATAGATGGGAATTCCCTTAACTTGATAAAGGCATCCATTTAAAAAACAAATAACCAAAATACTATAGCTAGCATCAAACTGAATGGGAAATGGCAATTCAGTGCAGAAACAATTGGTGTTGAAACAATTTGATATCCACATGTCTTATAGTTTGAATACGTCCCCTTCAAAATTCAGGTGTTAAAACTTAATGGCCAATGTAGTGACATTAAAAGGTGGGTCTTCTCAGAGGTGATTAGGTAATGAGGGCTCCTCCCATTATGAGTGGGATTAAGGCCCTCATAAAAGGAGCTTCACTCAACATTTGACCCTCTTGCCCTCTGCCTTCCACCATATAAGGACACAGTGTTCTGCCTCTCCTGAGTAAGCAGCAACAAGGCACCATCTTGGAATCAGAGGGCAGCCCTCACCAGACAACTAAATCTGCAGACACCTTGATCTTGGACTTCCCAGCCTCCAGAACTGTAAGAAATAGATTTCTGTTCTTTACACATTATCCAGTCTTGGGTGTTCTATCATAGCAACACTAGTAAACTAAGACAATATGCAGAGAGAGAAAAAGAGAGAGAGGAAGGAAGGAGGGAGGGAAGGAGGAACAAAAGAAAGAGAGATCTTTAAAGCATACCTTACATACAAATACTTACTCAAAATGGATCAATACCTAAAAGTGAAATCTAAATTAAATTATTGTACCTTTTGAAAAAATAAGCCACAGAATGGGAGAAAATGCTTGCAAATCATTTATCTGATAAAGAACTTATAACAAAGATATATAAGGATGTCTCAAAACTCAATACTAAGAAAACAACAATGTAATACAAAAAGGACAAAATTTATTTTCGTTTGGTCGCTTTTTAAAAATTTTACTTTAAGTTCTGGGATATATTTGCAGAATGTGCAGGTTTGTTACACAGGTATACATGAGTTGACACTTCACCAAAGAAGATATTCATATAACAAATAATTACATGAAAAGACCCTTGAGTTCATCAGTTATGAAGCAAATGAAAAACCCTAATGACATACTACTACATGCCTATTACAATTACTAAAATCAAAAGAACTGACAATATTGATGATCATATAGAAAAAGCGAAACTTTCATACATTCCTAATGGAAATGCAAAACAGTATTGTCACTTTAGAAAAACAGTTTAGCAGCTTCTTAAAAAGTTAAGTATTTACTTACAATACAATCTAGCATTGCCACTTCAAAGATGAAAGTTTTATTTACATAAAAGCAGATATAGAAAAGTTTATACAGCTTTTCTATATATCTTCCAAAACTGGAACAACACAAATGTTCTTCAACAGGTGAATGGATAACCAAATTATGGTACATCCATACAATGGAATACTATTCAGGATTAAAAAGGAATGAACTACTGATAGACACAACATGGCCAAGTGCATTATGCCAAGCAAAAAAAGCCAGATTTAAAAGACTACTTACTGGCTGGGCATGGTGGCTCAAGCCTGTAATCCTAGCACTTCGGGAGGCTGAAGCAGGTGGATCACTTGAGGTCAAGAGTTCAAGACTGGCCTGGCCAACATGATGAAACCCCGTCTCTACTAAAAATAGCTAATTAGCTGGGCCTGCTGGCAGGAACCAGTAATCCCAGTTACTCAAGAGGCTGAGGCAGGAGAATCGCTTAAACCTGGGAGGTAGAGGGTACTGTGAGCCGAGATCGTGCCACTGCACTCCAGCCTGGGTGACAGAGTAAGACTCTGCCTCAAAAATAAATAAAATAAAATAAAAGATTGCATACTTTTACTTGATTCCAGTTGTATGACATTCTGAAAAAAAGCAAAACTATAGGGACACAAAACAGAACTATACATTAGAACAGGTAAATTTATTTATGTAAAGTGTATCTTAATAAAGCATGAAGAAAAATTAAAATGTCATCCATAATAAGAAAATTATTTAACATACATGAATTACCACATCTTAAAACTAAATCATAAAATTTAATGTATTAAAATTTTAGCATTTTAATTTGTTGTATTATGGAAAGTTATCTAGATCAACCCTCTTGCTGAAACAAGCTAGTAATCCTGAGTAAATATATATTCTTAAAAATAATTATTGAACTGACAGGGTCATAAAGCATTTTTAGCAGAAATCCAGAAGGTAAGTGGAATTCTGCAGCCAACTTTCATTTTTATGGCATTTGCTAATTAGGATGAATTTGATCTACAATATTTTAGCTTCATGTGGTGCAAAGAACAAACGACAAAAAGTCCAAAGCAGTTTATAAGAGACAAGTTTGAAATCTAAATATTAAGAACATTTGGAAGTAAAATGATTCAATAAATCATATACATGAATCAAAATCTAAGTACTTGGCAGGTAGTAAACTATTAGCATCACTCTAAATAGATTTACTAACTAAAGCATTAGGAGATTAAACTGATCACTACACGATGCTAAAACATTTAATAACTCAAAAAGATATAACAGTTCTAAACCTGTATGTACCTATCAACATAGCCTTAAATATGTAAACCAAAAATTGAAAGACAGGAAAAAATAAATGCAAATAATAGTGGGGGATGTTAGTATATTCCTCTCATAGCTAAAGAAACAGCTGACAAAATAAAATTAACATGATACTGATGATTTTTAAAACATGATTCAATGAATAAGTGGACATATATAGAACACTATATCCACCCATGTAAATTACAAAAACTTTTGAAACATACAGAAAACATATTATAAAATTGGCCATATTCTGATCCAAAAGCAGCTCTCAACAAAGTTTAAAGAACTAAGCCATGCATATCACATTCTCTATGATGAAATTTAGTTAAAAATCAAAACAAAAAGATAACTAGAAAAAAACACAGTATGTTTAGAAGAAAACCACAACTAAATAACCCATGAGCCAAAGATAAAATCATAATTATTACAAAATATTCAAAGCTGAATAATAATGAATATATTATACATAAAAACTCACAGGACATGGTTAAAATAGCATATGTCTCCATTTCAGTGGTATTAGAAAAAAACAAAAGCTCAGAATTCAAGCTAAGCAACCATCTAAAAAGTAAGAAATAAACCAGAAAAACAGGGTAAATTTTTTAAATAGAAAAATATATATATAATAGAACCGAAAGAGCCAAATGATGGTTCTTTGTGAGGATAAATAAAATTGATTAAATTGTGATGAGATTAATAAAGAAGAGAAGAGGTAGAAGCAGTCAAAATTAGGAATGAAAATGGAGGCATAGCTACAGTTGATGTAGACAGTTGAAAGACTTTGAGAAAATATAATAAACAACTTTATTCCTGTAAAATCACTACAGATTAACAGATTATGTTTCTATTAACTCAACCTGGAAAATGCATCTATCCTGTTCTCTGAAGGATTCCTAACATTTGGTGATGCTGTCAGACATGACCAACAACATCATAAGGAATGTGGCTTTTCAGGGTGAGATAAGAAGCTTTGGGAAGTTTTTGTAGAGGGGTAACATAATCTCACTTTCATTTTGTATAGGTCTTTCTGGCAACTGTCTAAACATAAACCAGAGAAGGGCAAGGCAGACTCAGGAAGGACAAACAGAAGGCTATTTTCATAAATCAGGTAAGAGATGGTGGCATGGACTCAAGTGGTAGGGGTGAAGGTGGAGAGAAGTAATTAGTTCTAGATATTTTAGAAGGTAGAGCCAGAGGATTTACTGGTGAATTGAATATGGAACATGAGAGAAAGTAAATACAGTGAGTTCAAAACAGTGATTTCTCCAAAGTTGTTTTGTTTTTTCTTTTGTTTGTTTCTTTGTCAAAGTGATCAGAAGAACATATTCCATTTCCTGAGATGAAAAAATCCTTAGGAAGAGAAAGTTTTAAGGAAACCAAGAGTTCCATTATGGACAAAGTAGGTTTGAAGTTCCTATACAGGTGGACTTCTTTATAGTGCACTTTCCTTTATTGTGCTTCACAGATATTGAAATTTTTACAAATTGAAGGTCTGTGGCAAACCTGCATTGAGCAAGTCTATCGGTGCCATTTTTCTAATAGCGTGTGCTAGCTTCATGTCTGTGTGTTATGTTTTGGTAATTCCGGCAATATTTCAAACTTTTTTGTTATTATTATATCTGTTATGGAGATCTGTGATCAGTGATCTTTGATTTTTGTAACTGTAATTGTTTGGCAGCCCCACTAACCATGCCCATATAAGATGACAAACTTAACTGATAAATGTTAAGTGTGTTCTGATAGCTCCGCTGGAAAGCCGTTCCCTTGTCTTTGTCCCTCCCCTGGGGCCTCTCTACTCCCTGAGACACAACACTATTGAAATTAGGCCAATTAATAACCCTACGATGGCCTCTAAGTATTTAAGTGATAGGAAGAGTCACACATCTCTCACTTTAAATCAGAAGATAGAAATGATGAAGCTTAGTGAAGAAGGCATGTTGAAAGCCACAATAGGAAGTCCTCTTATGCCACACAGCCAAGTTTTGAATGCAAAGGAAAAGTTCTTGAAGGAAATTAAAAGTGCTACTCCAGTGAACACACAAATGATAAGAAAGTGAAACAGCCTACTGCTGATATGGAGAAAGTTTTTGTGATTTGGACAGAAAATCAAATTAGCCACAACATATCCTTAAGCCAAATCCTAATCCAGAGGAAGACCCTGACTCTTCAATTCTATGAATGCTGAGAGAGGTGAGGAAGCTGCAGAAGAAATGTTGGAAGCTAGCAGAGGTTGATTCATGAGGTTTAAGGAAAGAAGCCATCTCCACAGTACAAAAGTGAAAAGTGAAACAGCAAGTGCTGATGTAGAAGCTGCAGCAAGTTATCCAGAAGATCTAGCTAAGGTCATTGATGAAGGTGCCTACACCTTTAGTATATTCCCCTCATAGCTAAATAAACTGCTGATAAAATAAAATTAACATGATATTGATGATTTTAAAAACATGATTAACTAAATGAATAAGTGGACATATATAGAACACTACACCCACCCAGATTTTGAATGTAGACGAAACAGCCTTCTATTGGAAGAAGATGTTATGTAGGACTATTGTAGCTACAGAGGAGAAGCCAATGCCTGTAAGCTTCAAAAGACAGACCGATTCTCTTGTTAGGGACTAGCACAGCCGGTGACTTTAAGTTGAAACCAATACTACAGACTATTCCAAAATCCTGGGGCCCTTAAGAACTATGCTAAATCTATGCTGCCTATGCTCTATAAATGGAAAAATGCTTGAATAACAGTACAACTGTTTACAGCATGGTTTACTGAATATTTTAAGTTCACTGTTAAGACTTACTGCTCAGAAAAAAAAGAATCCTTTCAGAGATAACTGCTCTGTATTAGTCCTTTTTCACACTGCTATAAGGAACTACCTGACCCTGGGTAATTTATGAAGGGGCTTAATTGACTCATAGTTCTTCAGGATTAACAGGAAGCATGGCTCAGAGGCTTCAGGAAACTTACAATCATGGCAGAAGGTGAAAGGGAAGCAAACACCTCTTACCATGGCAAAGCAGGAGAGAGAGAGAGACAGAGAGCACTAAAGGGAAAGTGCCACACACTTTTAAACAACCAGATCTTTTGAGAACACACTCACTATTACAAGAACAGCAAGGGGGAAATCGGCCCCCATGATTCAATCACTTCCCACCAGGCCATTCCCCAGACACATGCGGATTACAATTAGAGATGAGATTTGGGTGGGGACACAGAGCCAAACCATGTCATGCTCATTGACAATGCACCTGGCCACCCAAGAGCTCTGATAGAGATGTACAAGGAGATGAATGTTGTTTTCATGCCTGCTAACACAATATCCATCCTGCAGCCCATAAATCAAGGAGTAATTTCTATTTTTAAGTTGCCTAATATAACAAATGCATTTTGTAAGGCTACAGTTGTCATACACAGTGATTCCTCTGATAGATCTGGATAAAGAAAACAGAAAATCTTCTGGAAAGGATTAATCATTCTAGATGCCACCAGGAACATTTGTGATTCATGGGAAGAGGTAAAAATATTAACATGAATGGGAGTTTAGACGAAGTTGATTCGAATCCCCACGGAAAACTAACTTAGAAGGGTTCAAGACTTCAGAGGAGGGAGTAACTGCAGCTGTGGTAGAAACAGCAAGAAACTACAATTAAAAGTGAAGCCTGAACATGTGACTGAATTGCTGCAATCTCATGATAAAACTTGAATAGATTGGGAATTTCTTCTTACAGACGAGCAAAGAAAGTGTTTTCTTGAGATCAAATCTATTCCTGGTGAAGATGCTATGAACAGTGTTGAAATGACAACAAAAGATTTAGACTATTGCATAAACTTAGTTGTTAAGGTAGCAGCAGGATTTCAGACAATTTCCTCCCATTTTGAAAGAAGTTCTACTGTGAGTACAATGCCATCAAAGAGCATCACGTGCTACAGAGAAATTCTTTGTGAAAGGAAGAGTCAATTGATACAGTAAACTTCAGTGCTGTCTTACTTTAAGTAATTGTCACAGCCACCCAACCTTCAGCAGCCCCCACCCTGGTTAGCTGCCATCAACACTGAGGCAAGTCCCTCTACCAGCAAAAAGAATATGACTCACTGAAGATTCAGATGATCATGAGCATTTTTCAGTAATAAACAATTTTTACACTAAGATATGTCCATGTTTTTTAAGACATAATGCTATTTTACACTGAACAGACTACAGTATAGTGTAAACATATAACTTTTATACGCACTGGGAAATCAAAAACGTGTGTGGCTCACTTTATTGTGGTAGTCTGGAACAGAACTCACAACATCTCCAAGGTATGCCTGTATTTCATTTAGGTGAAGATATGAAAGCGGCAGTTGAATATACAAATCTGTAATTCATGGGACTGCTCAGTGTTGGAGATCTAATTTGGGTTCATCCATCTATAGATATATTTAAAAAGCTGAGGCCTGAATACAGATACCTAGGGAACACAGGTAGAGAGAGCACACAAAGCCTGACCTGCAGCATTCCAGTGTTTAGAGGTCAAGAAATAAGATAGAGTAGTGGACTAGTGGCCGAGTAATAAACTGGGTCAAAGATGAAGAATGAAGAATGCCAGTGGATTTTGCAATGTGGGGGTTTTAAGGGACCTCGATAAGAGAGCTTTTAGTACAGTTGTTAGGACAAGACAGGCCTAGAGTTTAGTCTTAAAAGGGAACAGAGAAATGACGTGGTTGTTGGAGGAGACCATACAGACAAAGAAGGTTCATTTATTCATTTTTATGTTTAAGACAGGAGATAACTGTCCTATGTTGTATGATGATGGAAATGGCCCAGTAGAGACAGAAACATTGATGGTTTCTATTTTTTCCATCTTGTTTGGTTTGGTCTTTCAGAATTTAATAACTAATGAATGACTTTTTTTAACTTTTATTTTAGTTTCAGGGATACATGTGCAGGTTGGTTCTATAGATAAATTGCATGTTGCGGGGGTTTGGTGTACATATTATTTTGTCACCCAGGTAAAGCATAGTACCCGATATGCAGTTTTTCAATCTTCACCCTTCACCCACCCTCCACCCTCAAGCAGGCCCCAGTGTCTATTGTTCTCTTCTTTGTATCCATGTGTACTCAATCTTTAGCTCCCAATTATAAGTAAGAACATGCAGTGTTTGGTTTTCTGTTTCTGCACTAATTCATTTATGATAATGGCCTCCAGCTCCATCCATGTTGCTGCAAAGGACATGTTCTCATTATTTTTTTATGACTGCGTAGTATTTCATGGTGTATATGTACCACATTTTCTTTATCCAGTCTACTGTTGATGGGCATTTAGGTTGATTTCATGTCTTTGCTATTGTGAATAGTGCTGCAACGAACATACGTGTGCATGTCACTTTATGATAGAATGATTTATATTCCTTTGGGTGCATACCCAGTAATGAGACTGCTGGGTCAAGTGGTAATTCTTCTTTGAGTTCTTTAAGAAATCTCCAGACTGCTTTCCACAATGGCTGAACTAACTTACATTCCAACCAGCAGTGTATAAGCGTCCCTTTCCTCCGCAGCCTCGCCAGCATCTGTTATTTTTTGACTTTTTAATAATGGCCTGAATGACACATTTGAATGAATTCGTTTGACAAGAGTTTTAAAATATCAAACACACTTTCCCACAGTGTTCATTTTGTTTATATTTGCTTATCTCAGTAAATTGTTAACATGTAGAAATGAAAGCTTAAATGTACAATGAGCCATATCTCTGCATTTATTCAAAGACTTTAGGGGTCAAATTTGCTTATTAAACTGTGTGACAACCAGTTCTGTTTTTGAAATGTTTAAAATTTATCTTAATGTCCACTTTAGGTTCTAAATAATTGAGATAGGCTATCTATAAACCCTGCATTCACCAGATAATGGCCTCAGTATATCCTGCACTTGGTCAGGAATTGACATTCAGTCTATAATTATTTACTTACGGAAGATTTATGTTTTATAAGTAAAAACAGAGAGTATTGGTTTTAGAAATATATGATGTAGTTAAGAAAATCCAAGAAAAGCATTCATTAATAATAGAAGAAATCACTCACAGTTATTGAAAGCATCCCGCATGATGGGTGCTGTGCTGCAGTCTACGTTCATGCTCTCATTTACTCCCCTCAGCAATTCTCTCTGGTGGTGGCCACTATGATTCTATTTTACAGACCAGGAAGTTGAGTCATTACATGGGGCAAGTGACTTGCTGAACGGTACACAGCTGGGAAGTGGTGTGGCTGGAATTTGAGGTCATGCTTTCCATAGTCATAGTACACGACCGCTCAAGCAGGCTAGCATATGGATGGAAGGAAGAGAATGCTTCCTTTTCATACCAATGTCTTTATGTATGAAAAGCAAAGTTATGTTGATCGTATTAGGAATCAGGGTGAGTAATTTCTATTTTACCATGAAAATGATGAATTAACAAATTATTTTAATGTAGCAAAATTCCTCTACTGAAAGAATTAGACAAAACTCCACCATATATTCACTGTGCATTTGGAAGGAGGAGGCCAGAAACTGAAAACTCTAAAAGCAATTTTATGAGGCAGACAGAATTCCTTTGGGACTTCATATTAAGCTATTTTCAGTAGGGAGTACAAATATTTTGTTGAAAATGCTAAGAAACGCCTTTAAAACATTTCCTAATAGGGTCATAGTGGCTTGTGGTAAAGAACAGAAACCAATTTGCCCCATGCCTGACATATTGTTCACTATTTACTATTAATTTTGTTCTAACAAAAGCCTATGTCAGATCAATAAATATAAATGTTGTAAAAAATAAATTTGATAAAGATTACATTTTTTCATTTGATGTAAAAGTGCTTTTCACACTTTTTGGTAATTCATTAGGATGGCGATTTCGTTTTAAGATTAGCTTTCCCTTTCCTTTTGTGTTACCTGTATTGAAAACTGGCTATTACCATATGTACTTCTTTACATTTTCTGCAGCACATAATTAAGAGCTAAACTTATATATTTGTTGCCCCTTTTCACCTAATGAAGACAATTCCAAGGTTTGTAGAGAGAAATAAGAAACCATTCAAACCACTTGTATTATTTTGTTTGTTGTTTTGTTTTTGAGATGGAGTCTCACTCTGTCGCCCAGGCTGGAGCATAGTGGTGCAACCTTGGCTCACTGCAACCACTGCCTCCCAGGTTCAGCGATTCTCCTGCCTCAGCCTCCTAAGTAGCTGGGACTTCAGGAGCCCACCATCACACCTAGCTAATTTTTGTATTTTTAGTAGAGACAGAGTTTCACCATGTTGGCCAGGCTGGTCTCGAACTCCCGACCTTAGGTGATCCACCTGCCTCGGCCTCCCAAAGTGCTGGGATTACAGGCATGAGCCACCACACCCAGCCGCATTCAAACCACTTCTGAGAACTCTCCTATACTCTGGGTACTTAACTATGAAGTCTAAAGTTGTGGGGTGTATAAACCAGCTATAAAGCTAGACAGGCTGACTCTAAAGCAAAGGGTAACATTCTCCACCTTCTGTTTTCTCTGGCTGTCCTTCCCTCTGGAGTGTCCTCCTTATACCTATAGGTATGTCTAGTGTCTGCTATCACAATTTGCTAATTGAATAGGCTCGATATCAGTCATTTCCACCTTAGTGAAAATTAAAACTGCTGTGTATTCTCTCCCTAAAGTAATTTTATTTTAGGCCTTGTTTATAATGTGACATGGGAAGCATTTCCTCTCCCACCTCCTTTAAATATATTTTGAATATCAGGGATTAAGTAAAAAAGATATTAGTGAAGATAGACTAGCCTTGAGAAGCTTAGTTATGCACCTCAGATAACACAAATCCGTGCATAGCTAGTCCCAAAGTAAAGCACAATAAATTGCATGAAATAATCAATGAATCCGAGGTGCTTGAATAATAGAGTCTTAGAACTGGTTGGTACCTAAGGATTTGTTGTACTCTTCCCTCCCACCCAATGCAGTAATCTCTGTAAGAGCAGTAACAGATGGTCAAGAACTTGTACCACTATTTTGGTTTTTCTTATTAAAATGGCTAGATTTCAGAACTTCTTGGCAAGCTGCTATTCAAATGCAGAAATGCATCTGCTTAGAAACTCAAAAATAAACATGTTTTCCAAAGGAATCAAGTATGTTCTATAAAATCCTGGCCTGTTCATAGGATGTGGTAAGCATGAATTTCATTACAAGTTAATTCTACCATGATGGTAGTGAGGTTCTTTGTTCCAAACTAAGAAGTGTTGAGTGCGGTTGGTGATGGTTGGAATTAAGGGGAGGGAGCTGAGAACTGACAGATGTATGCTCAAATCCTGGAGGTGTCCTGGCATCAAATTTCAGAAAGTTAAGAAATAATGTTTTGTAAGGCAGTTTCATCTCATAATTTTAAGTTACTGTATTCATTCTACATGAAATCCATCATTAAACTCAGATACCAAATCCAGTAGAGTAAATCAGGACCAAATACAGCCTGTAATACGCAGAGCCAGTGAGGTTGGGCAGCCTCTGTCTGAGTTCCAGACACACTGGCACTCAGCTAAGGATTCCAGACACTCAAACTTAGCAAGAAATAGGACAAGAAGCATGGAGCATGACTTAATATTAGTCTGTGTGCATTTCTATGTGGAGCAATACATTTGCAATGCTTCTTAAAATGTAATGATGCCACAGTTTTATTTTTACATACAGTCATTAACTTTCAAATATATTCAGCAGATGATATGACTGCACATATTGGGATTTGGTATATATAACCCTTCAGTCCTTTTGACAGAGTTATAACATTGATAATCTCCATATTACTTAATGTTTCTTTGCTCTCCCTCCTTTCAGAAATTCTCTGTGACTGTTAAATGGAGAAGAGATTCCATTAATATTCAATGATACATGAACAAGCAATTAAAATAATTTCTATTCTAATCTGGAAATAGAAAGTATTTTCTATCTAGCATTATATAAATGCTATATTTATGAGCTATGTGGGTACTATAGGTAGAGATCAGTTTCAAAAATGAGGTAATTACACTGTGCCACATTATAGATTGATTTGAACCATATAAATTTCATGTTTAAGACTCACTTTGATTATTTTGTGTATTTTACCATTTTAGAGAGGTTTCCTTGTGATCCTAATTCTAACTCAAAATAACCTGTTTTCACTTTTTGCCTATCCTTCCAACAATCTCTTCCCAACAAACCACCACCACCACCATCAAAAAAAAAAAAAAAAAAAAAAAAAAAAAGCTTCACAAAGGTTTTTGGAATTCAAATGGGTCTTACAAAACTTTTGGATAATTCAAGTGTAAACTAATCAGAAACACATGGGATTGAATTCCCTTTGAGATTTACAATCAGGGTGAAAGGACTTGGCAAACTGTAATGGTTTAACAAAAGAAATCAAGAATTTTCAGCCTCACAAGCCTCTACATTTCCTCTCAATTCATTTATATTTAAAAGGGAAGCATATGCTAGAGGCTAGAGTTTGGAAAACTGCCTGGTTATCTGATCTAGTGTTCTGCATCAGCACCTCATCCACCACCCTTCACCTTAAGTTTATCTTCTCAACCTGCATGATTTTGAGTGAAAGGGGAGCCAGAAGTGAGATGTATGATCATCCTACTAATAGTTCACATCTGTTCTGAGACTCTGATTAGCTCTGAAAATTCTTGTGATAGAAAAATAATTTATTAAACTCCCTCTTAAAACTTGAAGCAAAAATTAGCAGGCTTCTATTTTTATAATACTCACAATTTTCTTCCAGAAACATTCTGATCTGTGTACTCATTATTTTCTAAAGTACATATTTACTTCACATCAGGCATACAATGGTGGACAAAACAGCTGCCTTTCTTCCCCGTATGGAGCTTACAGTATAGTGAATATTTCATGGGACTAGTATCTACAGAAGGTGTTTTGGGAAGCACAGCTTTGGAGAGAGTAATTTGCCAATATTGCACAGAATAAAGGCACCATGAGGGCCCAAGGAAGGGAAACATTTGCAGCTGTCTTGGTAAGAACTGATGATAAGTGGAATCACACAAGAGATGGTTTAGATATAAAATCAGCAGGATTTGGTAGCTGCTTGACTTTGGGAATCAAAGATGAATTTCACTAGAAAGATAGTTGCGCTGATACAAAGAAAATACAAGAAGCTTGGGAAACACAATTGAGTTTAGGTTGCATATTTGTTTTATGTGCTGTAGAGCAAATTACCACAAACCTAGCAATATAAAATAATATGCCTTTACTCTCTCTCAGTTTCTGTGGGTCAGCAGTCTGGGTATGGCTTAGCTAAGCTCTCTGCTCAGAAGCTCACAAGCTGTAATCAAGGTTGCATTCTACATTCTCATCTGGAAGCTGCATTCTCATATTGAGGCTTGACTGGGGAAGATCCACTTTTCCAAGTTTTTCAGGTTTTTTGAGAATTTGTGTATTTGTGGTTGTATGACTGAGGGTCTTAGCCTTTTATTGGTTGCGGCTAAGGCAAACTTTAAGCCCTAAAGGGAGGTCCTTGCTGCCTGGGCCTCCCTATAGGCAGTTCATAACATGGCCATTTGCTTTTTCAAGGCCAATGGGAGAATCTCTAGTTGCAGTGTGCTAAGAGAGTCTTGTATACTTAAGGCAGTGACATTCCACCATCTTTGGCATACAATATACACTCATCAAAAGAGTGAAATCTTGCCTTTGCATATTGTATTGGTCAGAAGCAAATCATGGGCTCTGCCTACATTCAAGAAGAGAGAATTAAACAGGAACAAGGATGCATTGGGGGTCACCTTAGTGTATGTCGGCTCTAAGTTTGGATGTGTTGTGCTTGAGGTGTTAGAAGAGCCATTGGTGAACAAGTCATCCGTGGTTATGAACTGGACAATGTACATCTAGAATGTTTTTTTCTTTGTGAACTTTTGATAGCAATTAGGGTTAAATTGCTATTTCCTTATAATATTTCTTTATCCAGTTTGTGCTGATTACATTTATAAAATAAAGAGAAGTAAACCTTATATATGAAAACAAAAATGAAATAATATTTGTCAGGTGGTGATAAAAATAAAGCTTAGAAAGATATGTACAACGGCATCTCTCAGATAGGGCTAGAAAGTTTGGAGATGGATATTTATTCCTTAAAGCCAAAGATAAAATAATTTAATTTTCTTCTCCAAAAAACTTCATAGCACAGAAATTGGCAGCCTCTCAGCCAAATATCTCTTGGAAGAAGAAATAATACCTCCTGCTACACATTAACTTCTGAGCCAATTTCAATCTAATACACAGAAGTTAATTCTAGTCAGCTCTCAAGAAAATCTTGACCTACGAATATCTATTTGAAAAACTGAAAAGAGATGTAAAAGCAGAGCCCTACAGACAATATTCTAACAATTGGTGCTGCATTACTAGGTTTGTTTTCTTCTTATCTTATCCCTAAATGGCAAAATAAAAGGCCTAGATCAACTATATCTTGGATTTATGTGACCAAGTCTATCAACAAACCAATAACATCATCATGCATAAAGTGAGCCTTACTCTGTATTTCACTTCTGGTGGTTTTAGTCAACAGCCACTCCATTTTCTAAAGGCAGAAGATTGAACAAAAGATCAGTATATTCCACAAGAACAAATAAATCCAATAACTCTGTAAAGAAGAATATCCCTCTGACCAAATTTTGACTTAGTTACATGATATAATCATAGGTTTTTTAAACAGCTACTTCATAGCTATGTTTTAAAAATCTAGATATAAACTCTCAAAAGGCAAACTATAGCTTGGAGAGATATTTGAGACATACTATACAACAAAAGATTACCTTTTATAACTAGAGAACTTTTAAAATCAATAAGATTAACACAATGAAAGTAGAATACATGAAAGACATGAAGAAATGCAGTGGCTAATATGTTTATGAAGAAGGCTTGATCTTATTTGGAATTAAATACAAGTAAATTAAAGCAATGAACTATTTTTAATATGTCTAATGAGCAAATTCATATACCCAGATGAAAGTAGGAAAATGAGTACTTTTAAGTACTGGAGATGGCATACATTGGCTTCTGGAAGACAACTAATATACATCAAAAGTTCTAAAATGTAATGATTCTTTGCACCAGCAATTCCACTTCCAGGAATTAATCCTAAAGGGAAGAATGTGATTTACCTTCAAAGGATTTTTAAAATCGCAATTTTCTTATAATAGGAAAAATTAGAATGAAAGAATATTCAATATTAGGGGATTTGTAAAACATGTTATGGTATAGTCATAGCCTGCCATCATGACTCTTAGCCTGTTTTCCCACTCTATGCCCCATTCTCTCCTTTCTGAGAACCACTGCCAGCCTCACATCTCACAAATAGTGTTGATATCATATAACCCTTTGCACCTATCCATTCCCCTGTGTTCATGGCTCATTAGGTGTGGATATACTAAACCAGCCTAATCAGATATGCTCCCTTGGAAGTTTAGAATTGGAATAAAGAGGCTCTGGTTAATTCAGCACTTTAATCGAATGGCAGAGCGGTGAATTCAGGTGCTGTAGTGGCCATTTACACAGAGAAGGTGAGAAAACAGCCTCCAAGGAAAAACAAAGCAAAGGAGCCAGAAAATTAGGGAAAAGAGGCATTATGGTATGGGTGCTAAGGCCAAGGTCATGCCCCAAACCACAGGGTTGTGCCTATCCTTGACAGAAGTGCAAAGGAGGAGCTCATTTTCGGACATCCCACCTTTTATTTCTGAGCCCTTCCTTCCCACATTTTTTTGTTTTCATTTAGATGTTGCATATATTTGTCATTTAGGACTTTCCAAGAATGACTTTCCAATAGCACTCCAATTTCTTTTTTGGAGGTTAATCAACCTCCAAAACCCACCACCAATTTTTGTGTTGGTGATGGGGGAATCCAGATGCCTCCAGTCATTATGGAAGCTGAAGCTGACAGAGGCCATGACTCCTCATCCCTGATGAAGGCAGAGGATAGGTCCACACCTAAGCTCAGCCACTGATGCTCTCTGACTGGCCTTTGAGTCATAAATAGCAGCATGCTATCCTATCCACACTGCTGCGCTTTCCACATCTGGATACTCGGGATCACCCTAGGCTCCTGTGCATCCCACACTTATCCCTCAGCCTTCCATTGATTTTCCAACACGAATAGCCTTCTAATATGTCACATATGATTAAGTTAGCTGGAGTCCATTTCTGTGTTTTTAAATATACTTTTATTTTAGATATATTTTTAAATATATTGATGCATACTTTTCTTTCTCACCTTTCCTTGTATATGATGCCCTCTTCAGCTATTGGAGGCTTGGCCATTATTGTAAGGAGGCTAAGCATTAAAACAGCAATGTAAGATAAAAAGATGTCCATGTTCAGCTTTTGATTTCCAAAATTAGACTTGTTTTAATCTCCAGTAAGATTCTTAAAAATGAGGCTTTGTTTAAAGAGATAAGTTTTTTCTGAATCCCTTAAACTCCAATTTTTATATACAGATCTAGGCCTGATGGACTTTTGTCCTAGAGTTTTACTAGAAAATACTGTGTACAGACAACAAATGATTTGACACAAGGGATATGCCCAATAGTAAGAAGGAAGAAGAAGAAATTATTCTGTCATGGAAGGGGGAGGCACAGGTCTCAGAGAGGAAGCAGTTAAACTGATGAGATGCCTGGTTCCCTTCGCTGATCTAGAGCAGCCACACTGCCATCCCTGTGCCGTGGCCAAAGAGACAAAACAAATAATTAAAAATGCCCACAGAAAGCTAAAATGGATTAAATGAGAGGTTGATGCTCTGCTTCTCTGTCAACAGGCCAAAGAGCTGTACAGTAGGAATTACAAAGGAAGCATTTGATGATGTACCCAAGAGGGTGCCCCAGTCCTCCCACAGACGATGCAAGGCATACCAGAGACCCAGAAATGTCTGTGTGGCTCAGTGGGGAAATGTGGAGAGGCTACAAAAACCTAGAGGGGACTCTGATTGGGAAAAGGAAGCTACACAGCCTAGGGACTTTACTCCTTGAGGCAACTGGCAAGAAGTGATACATTAGAAGTTAATGCCAGCGAAATATTCAACTGGCTGAATATTAGTTAGTGAAAGGTTAGGTATAACCAGCCACATCTCAGAGGACACCACTATAGGGCCTTTGGGGACTAAACCAACCCCTCCGAAGCAAAGAACATCAAGAATGTGGAGAGTGCCCTCAACTCCTGCCACATGATGGATGCAACCTCCTCCTGCACATTGGAAAGAAGGATCAGGGAGGGACCAGCCTATGGTAGCAGGAGGCACAGCCAAAATAGGGCTCTAAATTGCTGAAAGTTATTTACTCACAAGAGATGAACTATCTTAACTTGGAAAAGTTGTTTACCCTGCCTTCACCTGGAATTGAAATTGTCTGCTAAATAAAATAAAGGAAATTATAAAATATGTTACACATACAGACTATAACAAATACACTTTTTTTTTTTTTTTTTTGAGACAGAGTTTTACTCATCACCCAGGCTGGAGTGCAGTGGCGCAATCTCAGCTCACTGCAACCTCCATCTCCCGAGTTTAAGCGATTCTCCTGCCTCAGCCTCCTGAGTAGCTGGGATTACAGGCACCCAACACCACGCCCAGCCAATTTTTGTATTTTTGGTAGAGATGGTGTTTCATCATGTTGGCCAGGCTGGTCTCAAACTCCTGTCCTCAGGTGATCCACTCGCCTTGGCCTCCCAAAGTGCTGGGATTACAGGCATGAGCCACCGCGCTCGGCCAGAATACACTTAATTCTTGATATAAACATAATTGAGTCTACTAAGCAAGATAATAGACAAGATGGTGTGTGTGTGTGTGTGTGTGTGTGTGTGTGTGTGTGTGTGTGCACGCGCGCGCGGGAACGCACACATTTGTGTGTGTGGCTTACAGGCAGATATCAAAAAGCCAATATCAAAAAAGAGATTACAGATGTAGTTGGGTCCTTTCCGCTTTCCAAGGTTCCTACTTCTGTTCCTGCACCCTAAATTTTGTCTTCCCCATCTGCTCTCAGATCTTATTTCCTCTGTAACTTATTCTGATACATAAGTAGAGGAAAATGAAATGGGTCTAGAGTTCATGTTTAAAAACAGAACAAAAGAAATATGGGTGCTAGTATGTCTCATGTTCTCAACTATCTCAAGCCATATGCTCAAAGAGAAGAAAAACCTGAGGAAAGTATCAAAACACTTGTAAAGCTCATTGTCTAGTATATTCCGTTTTTTAATTTTTTATTTTTAAGTACTATGGATATATAATAGTTGTTCAAATTTTGGGGATGCATGTGATATGCTGATACCAGCATACAACGTGTAATGATTAAATCAGGGTAATTGGGGTATTCCTCACCTCCAGCATTTATCTTTTCTTTGTGTTAGAACAACACCACATGTGCAGCATCCCTCTGGGTCTCTTCCATGACAACCCTGTGGGAAGCCAGGCAAGTGAGAATCAATGTAAACATGAAGTTCATGCTGCTTACTGTGTCGTGATAATGTCCCTTGTCTCCCAATCAGGAGCCTCATGTCTTCTTGCCAGCCTCTGTGGAACTGTGGTAGGCTATTAAGTTAATTAGCAAGCAGGGTAAAGTCTCAGATCCTTTGCATTTTCTTTTAACCAGCTCTTTCTAGGTGAAAGACACATGGATATCACTGTGAAAGTTCATGCTCTGTATAGCTCAAAATTTTGCCCAAGGGGAGGTTCCAGCACCATCTGATTAGTACATATTGCTGAGAAAAATACTAAAGGAAGAAAATATTAATAATAATATATTTCACTAACCCTCTTAGATATTAAGAAACGAATGAAAAGGTCTATATTATTGACTATTAATCACTTGGAATCTGTTGTTAAACTGAGAAGTAAACTGCATTGCCTAGAATATTGGCCATATTTTTAGTGATACTAATTAAATTGTTTGAGATAGATCTGAAGACAGCAGAAGCTTGTCTGGGCCTAGCTTCCTTGAATTCTTCTTCCCCGAATTGCTATGTCTTGGTAATTTTGAAATATGTGTTAGAAACCATCAACTTACCTAACTGATATCATTATTCCAGTTAATGTTTGTCCCAATGTATTTCTCAAAGACTTAAGAAAAATGAAAATTCTATTTTTTAAAGGGCCTAGCTCTTTTAGAAGGATATGTTTCATGGAATTCTATTTATCAACAAACATGTAGACTATTTCAACAAGACTTCAATGTGATTTCATGTGTTTATTCTCCTGAGTCAGATGTGAACAATGTAATCCTAAAAGATTTTGGGGAATGGTGACATATGCTACTTAATTCACACTCATGAGCTTGAGAGAAGATAAGAGAATGTCATGCTCATGCGTGACAAAGATAAAACTATATTCTAACTAGCATTACAAGAATAAAACACCAGAAACTTGACAACTTGACATTTTTTCACAGTGCTTAAAAATAAATGTAATAAAACTTTGGCAGTTAATGTCATTTTGATTTGCTTTAATTTTATTTTCAAACCTCTATTATTGAAATAATAATTTCATTATTTCAAACCTTCATAAGAAAATAATAGAATTGTGCTGTTATGTAAGTACAAGACATAGTCAACATTTTCTGCAATGAACAAGTAATGTTGAGATTAACAAGATTTCTCTTAATAAATTTTTTATACAAGCATAAGAAAAATGGATAGCACAAAAAATGGATAGCACAATAGGGTAACATTAGCACTTTAACAAATAAATCCCAACATTCCAATGGCTTCATACAATTGAATTTTATTTCTTGCTCATGCAACAGTCCAGCACAGGTACTCATGGTCTGCTGCTGGGGCCACGATGCATCTGTCTCACGCAGTCATATAGAGACCCAAGTTGATAGCTGTGATGTGTTCTCCAAAACATGGCTTTAGAGGTTACCATGGAAATCAACATCCAACTGATGGAAGAGGCAAGAGAAAGGATGCAAAAACCACACCAGCTGTTTAATTACCTGGGTCCAGAAGTAACAGGTGCCACTACCTCTCACATTCTATTAGTGGAAACTAGTCACACGGCCTCTCCTAACTGCTAGCAAGTATAGAAAAGTTGGTTTTGGCTGGGCAGCCACAAGACAAAGCTACTAAGAAAGACATAGCATTAATTTTATGTTGTTAGCCAACTCTGCTATAAGCGTAAGTCAAATAGAATTTTCATTTTTCTTAAGTCTTTGAGAAAAACATTGGGACAAACATCAACTGGAATAATGATATCCGTTAGGTATGAGCTTGATTGTTTCTAACTCATATTTCAAAATTACCAAGATATAGCAATTCAGGGAAGAAGAAAAAGGTTTAAAGACTGTGACATTCAGACTGCTATATTCAATACAGAAAAGATATTTGGTGATATTTCTATCCCTTTTTCTTAAATGTACATTCTTCTGGGATTTAATAAAGTCACATTCTGATTTTTAAAAATAGTACTATTAATCTCACTATAGAGCTCTGAAAATAATAGAATCGTGCTGTTATATTACAGCAGTTATTGATTGTCCATTTTTTCCAAAGACACTGAGATCTATGGAAGAAATAAGCTTCATTATTTTTCATTTGTATTTAATGTAGATGCAACAAAAGTTATATACTTCTTTATTATATATTTTGTCATGCCTATTAAATGCCAGTTATATAAGATGATTCCTGATCCAAACACAGTGCTTTATGTTATTGGGATTAAAAGAATTAGTTAAAGCTTTAAGTTAAACTACTTTTGAATTCGTTTATGGCTAGGTACACATAAAATAAACACTCTACATTGTCTACAGTGGTAATTGCCAAGAAAAAGAGTATATTTTAGTAACAATTTGGCTAAGCGCCTCAAATTCAAAGTAATTCCACATTTAAATACTAACACTCAAACCTGAAAGTTGTCTTTAAAAGCTTTATAAATTGTTTCTCTCTGGTGAGGGTTTTACGACTATGGGGTGGGTGGAAAGGGGAGGAAGGAAGAGGGACTGCCTCACTATAAGCTGATAACAAGGTTGCTAAAAATTGCTCTTATCAATGGTCTTTGCACTTAACTTGTTTAAATAAAAGAAAAAACTTCATGTGAGTCATCGTATTTTGTTCACTACAGCTTGGCAGGTCACCTTGTTCTAGCAGATAGAAACTGAATCAATATGGGAAGAGCCAGAATGTGGACAAGGTTCACCAAACATTCACACTGATGCCAGGTGGGCCAAGAAAAAGGGAATGTCCTGCCTCTGAGGTATCTAAAAATTTCTATGTTTAAGTCAAGGGTTTTGTGTTGTGAAGGCAGAGCTTTGAATTTCTAATAGAAGAAGAAAAGCAGAATATACCCAGAAACTCCTGATTAAATTTATGGTCCTCTAATAATATTTTAACTTTAAAGGAGTCAGACGGCATTCTAGAAAAGAGCCCTTTGGTCAATGCTTTCCTATCTATAGTTTAATCAACCCTTCCATATATGCACATATTAAGCAAATTCAAATGACATTAAAAATAAGTTACATTTCCTGTTCTAACCCCTGCCATTCATCCCACTTTCCCCCCATTGTCACACATACACCAACTTCCACTTCTGCACATAGGAAGAAAGGGTGAATAAATGTCAGAATCAAATGGAAAGATTAATCACAGGCTGTTTTTTACATTGTTTTATTCTGAGTCAGAATATGCTTTACAGGACATAGGCAAGCACTTGAAATATAGGACTCAGAACATAAGATGCTTCGTAGGACCCAGGCAAGCACAGCAATTAAATGGAATTCCACATTTTTAAGGAAAGCTTTTTACTTTTCTTCCTCTTTTTGTTTCTCTTTACTTTTGCAGCTCCCTTCAAAAGTCCTTTCTGTGAGACACATTTTTAACTACCATATTGTTCAATTTTAACAAGAGTTCAGGGTGAGAAAGGTTATAGCTGAGGCATTTACAAGGATTTCCTGTTTGTAGTGACTGCTTTTTCCTCTTTGGTAATGTGTTTTTCACATTTTTTAAAAGCTGCCTGTATGCATTAATATTACTTAATCTCCATCGCCTTAAGAAACCATATGGGGCAGGGAGAGGAAGACGGTGCTGGCTCTTTCCCTTTCTCAATGACTTGAGACACCTTAACCTTGCTTAACTTTTTCTAGAAAATGAAGATAGTAACACCTGCTCTGAATTGTCACAGAATTATTGTGAGGCTCCAATAAAATCTATGTATTTAAGGAATCAATATGTAATAAAGATCTTGAAGTGTTAGTTGTCGATTATATCTGAGATACATTCGCCAATATCCAAGGGGGACAAAGAGAGCTCCATACCCCGTGGGAAATGTAGTCCACTGACAATTTGTCCACATGATTAGAATACAAAATAGCACCCTATGCCTCAACTTTTTTACAGTCAAAGAAAGCATGAGGCATAAATAGTCCTGAAGGGATGTGGAGTCTGTTTGCTCTGCATATGATTTGCATATGCTCCTCTGAAAAGTCACCGGGCAACCAAGTAATTGTACAGTAATGATGTGGTTAAAAAAACAGATTGATCTACTTTTATTATTATTGTTACAAAATAATACATATATTTTTAAAATTCAAACGATATTAAAAGTTACATTCCCTGTCCTACTCCCTGTCACTTATACCATTTCCCAGTTTCTGTTTTTAGTTCTGATGGTTTCCTTTTTGCTCCCCACTGTGACTGATATACATTTATACTTCTATTTTTTGGTGACTCAAGTTTCGATAGTATCTTCTCACTCCCAATACAAGATATTCAGTACACAAAAGATATCCTTTTCTCTCCTGAGTTTCATTTTACGTGTGTATGAACACACAAACATGCTAACACACACGCTCACACAATCTTTTAGCTCTTGTATAGGTTCCTGAATTAATTGTTCAGTAGTATACTAAGCCTCTACTTCTGGTTTCCAATTTAGGCCCTGCATGTTGTCCAACACTAGCCCATCAGTGGGATTGTTTTACATTCAGGGCCGCTGCACTACTGCCTCCTTGGAGAACAGTGCCTCCTGGAGTTTAGCAGTGCACAGCCCTACAGATTAATGCAGGGACCCTGATCATATTTGTATTTTGTTCCTGTATATGTTTAATCAATCTTTAGAATCTCATCTATAGTTGGTTCATTATTGCTGGGAAACAAACGGCATTTACAAAGTCAAATTTTAGTAATGTTATTCATTATATAAATGAATAGTACCTTTCTCTCTATATCCTTTACAAAGTCTTCAAAAGTTTCTGAAATTTCACTAGGATAAGTTGGTGGATCTTTTTCTCACCCATTCAGTACTTTGTGGGCTTTTTCAAATGGCAGATTTGTGTCTTTTTTAAAACTCTGAATAATTTTCTTCTATTACAGCTTTGATAATTTTCATCCCTCTGTTTTCCCTATTCACTCTTTCTAGAACTTCTTTTTCCATTTTTTAGTGATAAAATACACATACATAAATACTATCTTAACCATTTCTAAGTATGCAATTCAGTGGTACTAAATACATTCATAATGTTATGCCACATAACCACCATCCATCTCCATAACTCTTTTCAACTTGTAAAACTGAAATTCTATACCCATTAAGCAATAACTCCTCATTCCTCCTCCCCCAAACTCCTGGAAACAACTATTCTACTTTCTGTGTTTATGATTTTGAATACCCTAAGTACTTCATGTAAAAGGAATCATGCAGCATTTGTGTTTTTGTAATTGGCTTATTTCACTTAGCACGTCCTCAGGGTTCATCAATGTTTTAGCACGAATCAGAATTTCCTTCTTTTTAAGGCTGCATAATAGTCTACTGTATGTATACACCATAGTTACTTATCCACACATCCACTGATGGATAATTGAGTTGCTTCCATGGTTTAGCTACTGTGGATAATGCTGCTATGGTCATGAGCGTACAAATATCTCTTACGGTTCTATCAATTATTTTGGGTATATACTCAGAAGTGGAATTGCTGAATCATATAATGATTCTATTTTTAACTTTTTTAGGAACTGCCATACTGTTGTCCACAGTGGCTGTATCACATAAATTCCCATTAATGGTGCAAAGGTTTCAGTTTCTCCACATCCTCACCAACATTTGTTATTTTCTATTTTGTTTTGTTGATATTTGTCATTCTAATGAGTGTGAGGCGTTATCTCATGGTAGTTTTAATTTGCACTTCCCTAATGATTAGTGATGCTAAGCATCTGTTCACGTACTTATTGTCCATTTGTATATCTTGTTTGGAGAAATGTCTATTCAAGTACTCTGCTCATTTTCGAATCAGGTTGTTTGCTTTTTTGTTGTAAGTTACAGAAGTTTCTATATATTCTAGATATTATATTCTGACAAGGGTATCAGATATATGACTTGAGAATATTTCCTCCCATTGTGTGGTTCACATTTTTACTCCATTGCTAGTGTCTTTTGATGTATAAAATTAATTTTAATGAGGTCAATTTGTCTATTATTTCCTCTGCTGTCTGTGCCTTTGGTGTCAAGTCCAAGAAGTCATTGCCAAGTCCAATGTCATAAAGCTTTTGCTCTGCTTTCTTCTGAGAGTTTTATTAGTTTAGATCTTACATTTAGGTCTTTGATGCATTTGTAGTTAATTTTTGTATATAGTGTTGGGTAAGGGCCCAACTTCATTCTTTTGCATGGGAAAATCCAGTTTTCTAACACCATTGTTGAAAAGAGTATTCTTTCTACATTGAATAGTCTTAGCACCTTGTAAAAAATCACTTGATCATGTGTTAGGGTTTATTTCTGGGCTCTGTATTCTATTCCATTAGCCTGTATGTCTGTCTTTATGCCAGTGCCACGCTGTATTGATTTTTGTAGCTTTGTTGTAAGTTTTCCAATAGAAAACTGTGATTTTTCCAGCTTTGTACTTCTTCAAGATTGTTTTGTCTATTTGAGGTCCCTTCAGAATTCCATTTGAATTTTTGGATGAGTTTTTCTATTTATGAAAAAAAAATCATTGGAATTTTGAAAAACATTGCACTGAATTTTTACATTACTTCAGAGAGCATTGACATCTTAACAATATGAAGTTTTCCAATCTATCCATGAACATGGGATGTGTTTTCATGTATTTATGTATTCTTTCTTTCAGCAACATTTTATAGTTTAGGCTGGGTGTGGTGGCTCACACTTCTAATGCCAGCACTTTGGGAAAGCAAGGCGAGAGGATTGCTTGAGATTAGGGGTTTGAGACCAGCCTGGGCAACATAGCAAGACCTCATCTCTACTTTAAAAAAAAAAAAAAAAGAAGTTTTATAGTTTAACTTGTGTAACTGTACAAGTCTTTATGCAACTAATTTTTGCATGTTGGCTTTGTATCCTGCTGCTTTACTATATTCATTTATTAGTTCTAACAGTTTTGTATGTGAGGTTAATCTTTAGGGTTCTCTACATATAAGATCATCTCATCTGCAAACAGATAAATTTACTTCTTCCTTTCAACTTGGATGCCTTTAATATTTTCTCTTCCTACCTAATGCTTTGGCTAGAACTTCCAGTATTGTATTGAATACAAGTGGTGAAAGGACATGCTTGTGTTTTGATCTCAGAGCAAAAGCTTTCAACCTTGCACCACTGGGTATAATGATTACTTTGTTTAAATTATGGCTTTTATTATATTGAGGTAGTTTTCTTCTATTCTTAATTTGTTAAGTGTTTTTTGTTTATCATAAAACGGCATTGAAGTTAATGAAATGTTTTGTCTGCATCAATTGAGATGAGTATGTGTTTTTTTCTTCATTCTGTTAATCTGGTATAATGCATCAATTGATTTTCATGTGTTGAATGATCCTTAGATGCCAGGAATACATTTCACTTGGTTGCTATGTATATAATCCTTTTAATATGCTGCAGATTTTGGTTTGCTAGTATTTTGTTGAGGATTTTTTAATCAATATTTACAATGGATATTGGTCTGCAGTTTTCTTTCCTTGCAGTCTCTTTGTCTGAATTTAATATCAAGTAAATGCTGGCCTCCTAAAATTAATTTAGAAGTGTTTCTTTTTCTTCAACTAAAAAAAGTTTGGGAAAGATTGCTATTATTTTTTTCTTTAAATGTTTGGTAGAATTTGCCTGTGAAGCCATCAGGTCCAGATCTTTTTTTTTTTTTTTTTTTGGTGGGAGATTTTGAATACTGATTTAATGTCCTTACAAGTTTCTATTCAGATTTTCTATTTCTTCATGATTTAGTCTTGGTAGGTTTCTTCTTGTTGCTAGGAAGTTGTTCTTGTAGGTTATCCAATTTTTTGTAGTATAATTGTTCATAACACGTTTATAACCCTTTTTATTTCTATAAAGTCGGTAGTAATGTCCCCACTTCTACTTCTGATTTTGGTAATCTGAGTCTTCTCCCTTTTTTCTTAGTTTATCTAGCCAAATGTTTGTCAATTTTATTGATCTTTTTAAGTGATTAATGTTTGATTTCATTGATTTTCACCATTGGTTTTCTATTCTCTATTTTGTTTATCTCTGCTCTAATCTATTAATTCCTTACTTCTGCTAGTTTGGGCTTTAATTTATTCTTCTTCTTCTAGTTCTTTAAGTTGTAAAGTTAGGTTGCTGATTTGAGATCTTTCTTGTTTTACAGTGTAAGCATATATAACTATAAATTTTTCCCTCAGGATTGCTTTTGCTGTGTCCCCTAAATTTTGGTATGTTGTGTTTTCACTTTTATTGATCTGTAAGTATTTTCTAATTTCCCTTGTGATTCTTCCTCTCAATAATGAATAAAACTAGGCTGGGCATGGTAGCTCACACCTGTAGTGCCAACAATTTGGGAGGCCAAGAAGGGAGGACTATTGAGCCCAGGACTTTGAGACCAGATTGGACAAAATATTGAGACCTTGTTTCTACAAAAAATAAACAAAATTAGTTGAGCATGGTGGCATGCACCTTTAGTCCCAGCTACTTGGGAGGCTGAGGTGGAAGAATTGCTTGAGACCAAGAGGCTGAGGCTGCAGTGAGCCAAGATCATGCCACTGCACTCCAGGTTGGGCAACAGAGGCAGACTTTGTCTCCAAAAAATAAAATAAAAAATAATGGATGAAACAACCAGACAGAAAATAAGTAACAAAACAGAGGATTTAAACAGCCCAATAAACCAACCAGATCTAATAGATCTAATATATATATAGTGTATATATATATATACACACACACACAGAACATTCTACCCAACAACAATGTACACATTCTTCTCAATTGTATCTGGGATGTTTTTCAGGATTCACTACATATTAGGCAAAAAATTAAGTCTCAATAGACTTAAAAAGATAGATATCTGATTAAATGTCTTCTCTGATCTCTAGAGGATGAAGTTAGAAATCAATAACAGAAATAAAACTGGAAAATTCCACAGAATTGTGGAAATTAAACAACACCCTCTTAACCAAGGTATTGAAGTCTCTATTATTATACTACTATATTTCTCCTTTCAATTTTGTCAGTTTTTATTTTATATATTTTCATGATCTGTTATTAGGTGAGTAAATGTTTATAATTGATCTATCTTCTTGCTATACTAAAACTTTCATTAATATATAATGTTCTATTGTCCCTTGTAAACTTTTTAAACTTAAAGACTATTTTGTCTGATGTTAGTATAGCCAGACTTTCTCTATGTTGGTTACTATCTGCATGAAATATCTTTTTCCATCCTTTCACTTCCAATCTATTTGTATCTTTGGATCTAAAGTGAGTCTTTTGTAGACAGCATATATTTGAATCACGTATTTTATTCATTCTGCCAATCTCTGTCTTTTGATTTGAGAGCTTATGCCACTTACATTTAAAGCAATTACTGTTAAGTAAGCACATACTTCTGTCATTTTGCTATTTGTTTTCTATAGGCCTTATAGCATTTTCATCCTTCACATCCTATATCATTATCTTCTTTTGTGTTTATTTTTTTGTAGTGAAACATTTAAATTCCTTTCACATTTCTTCTGTTTGTTTTCTATAGCTACATTTTGTGGTTATCATGGGGATTACACTTAAGTTCCTAAAGTTGTAACATTCTAATTTGAATTTGTTCCAAAGTAACTTCAATAATACACAAAATCTCTGTTCTTTTAACAACTTCATTCTCACCCCTTTCAATTGTTGATGTCACAAAATTATGTCTTTATACATGATGTCCAAAATACATTAATAATTATTTAAATGGTATTAGTCTCTTAAATTATGTTAAAAAATGTGGATTTATAAGTCAAAATTACAATATTACAAGCTTTTAGATTATTTTTAATGTATTAGTCTTTTAAACCATGTAGAAAACAAAAGTAATAGACCATTGTGACAATAATATTAGCTTTTATAATTGTCTATGAATTTACCTTTATTGAGATATATATTTCTTCATATGGCTTCACATTACTCTCTAGTGTCCTTTTATTTTACCCTGCAGGACTCCCTTGAGTATTTCTTGCAGAGAATATCTAGTTGTAATGAACTCCCTTAGCTTTTCTTTATCTGGGAATGTCTTAATTTCTGCCTTACTTTTGATGGAAAATTTTGCTAGATATAAGATTCTAGGTTGACCTTTTTTACTTTTACTTTTTGTTTTACTTTTTACTTTTTGTTTTACTTACTTACTCTTACTCTTTGTTTTACTTTTAGCACTCTTAATATCTTGGCCCACTGCCGTTGGCCTTCAAATTCTCTCTTGACAAATTTGCTCATAATCTTATTGAGTAGCCCTTGTATATGGCAGGTTGCTTTTCTCTTGCTGCTTTTGTAAAACGCCAGGGATTCAGTCTAGGTCCCGTTGCTTGCTGCAAAAGAAAGCCAATCACTGAAACAATTAGTATTGCCAAGGAAGAAGGCTTTAATCAGGTGCTGCAACCAATGGGAGATGGGAGATGATATGGTTTAGGACCCAGTGGGAGGTAATTGAATTACGGGCACAGGTTTTTCCTGTGCTGTCCTCATGACAGTGAATAAGTCTTATGAGATCTGATGGTTTTATAAAGAGCAGTTCCCCTGCATACACTCTCTTGCCTGCTTCCATGTCAGATGAGCGTTTGCTCCCACTTCACCTTCCACCATGATTGTGAGGCCTCCCCAGCCATATAGAACTTTGAGTCCATTAAAACTCTTTTTCCTTATAAATTACTCAGTCTCGAATATGTCTCTATTAGCAGCATGAGAACGAATTAATGCTGGAGATCAGTCTCAAATCCATCTCCTTGGCTGACTAAAATTAAGGGTTTATATAGCAGGGAAGAAATTTATGTGTAGGAAAACAGAAACTAGGGAGAGGTAAGAAAGCAATCATGATGATACATATATATATATGCGTACATACATATATATACACATACACACAATATATAAAAGCCTGTATGCACGCACACACACACATACACACACACACACATACACATATATTCTTGTTGTAGGCTGCCTTTGTCCCTGTTCTGGGCATAAACAGTCACTTTCTAATTGTCCCTATATATCTATATATGCAATTGTTTTTGAATGCCCCAGTCTTTAACGTTTGTCTCCAAAAATGGGAAAAAGAGAAAAATGAAGGGAGTAGAAAAAAGAGCTCCAGGTTATGAAATCCCCTAGAAGTCACTTCAGCTTGAAGGGGAGGGGTTTGCAATAATATAGGGAGGTGCGGCAACAGTGGCTGCCTGCCTCTTTGCACCTCTGTGATTAGCAGCAGCAATCAGAGCACATATCCCCAATATTTGGAGGGCAGAGTCTTTTGTGCTAACCCTGGCCTCTGCATGCTGTGTGCAGTTTGCTCTAGGAAAACATGCATAGCTGTCTATCATGGGGTTGGGGATGTGGGGGATGTGTAGTTGCTACTGTGCTAATGGCTGAAAATGACTGAAATTAACCACAATTCACTGTTCATGCCTTCCCTGAAAGTTGCAAGCCTTTAATAGACTCCATAGTTCCAAAAGAGTTACATTAGACAGAATTTGCCTATTTGATTGTTGTCTCGGTGGAAAGACAGATTTCTGGTGCTTCCTACTCTGCCATCTTCCCAGAATTCTCTTGTTCAATTTCTAATGGATAGATAGATAGTCACTGTCTTGAATTGATTATTTATATTTAACTTTTAAATCTTTTTTGCTGTATATTCTGAGATATTTAATTGTCTTTAACTTCTATTATTTCCCTTCACTTTTTAAATTTGGGCAACTATTTCTTTATTTCCAGGAACTCTTGCTTGTTCTCTAAGTACTCATTTTCTACAGCAGTCTAAGCTTATATACCTTCCGGATGCATCATCTAGTCAGAATTTTTTGAAGACACTGATAACCTTTTCTAAAAATTTCCCTTATGTATACTGTTTCCTTTCAAGCCATTTATTCTGCTTGTTCACTTTGATCATCCTATTTCCATTATTTGTTTCCTTTAATGAGTAGTGGTCCTTGCTTAGCCATTCATATTGGTTGGTAAAGGATTATGTAGCTGGCACGTGTTTCTTCTAAAGTTTTCTCTCTCAATGGTGTGTGGCAGTCTTCACTTTAGGAAGGAATAGAGAAGAAAGTGATACCAACTGGCTTCCCAATCATCTCACATTTTTGTTCTGGAATGCCAAGGCCTATATTAGAAGTTATAGTACTCCTTGAGAAGATAGTTGAATTTCTGTAGGGATAAATCTTCTGATTTAGATAGGGGCTGGAGGAGGTGAGTTAAAAGCTAACATTAATTACACATTTGGCAAGATTTAAACAATTCAATTAGCTGTTACATAGATAGTTCTTCATTATTCTCTTCCCAATTCTGACTGGCAGACCTGCTGCCAAAAAGATATGAAAACTCTACGAAGATCTGTCAGAAAGAACGGCAACAGTCCTGAGGCAACCTTCTCTACTGCAAGATGTGGGCTGTTGCCAGCACCATTCTGGATCATCTACCAAAAAGCATTCAGCTGCTTCTGCCTTCTGGGAACAAATTCAAACTTCTGGTCTACTCTTAAGCACCCTTCGCTCCTAAGGGGTTTTTTTCTTCAGGTTAATGGAATGGGGAAATGGGGGAGGAAAGAGGTAAATATACATTCTTATATATTTCATTTTCAATTGAATCGTAATTTCACCATCTTTTTCATCAAAGTTGAATACATCCTTTTTATTTCCAGAGTGGCACAAAAGGATGACCATGATTTATTATCCAAACCAGAACACATTTGAGGCTAACAATGGGTACCATTATTAATTATTAGCCTAGGTAACAGGCATACTCCAGGACTGATATGAACAAATCAGGCTGCATGGTCACACTACATACATAAGTGCACACTAACTAGGTGCAGACTTATGGCAAAAAAGGCTTTTAAGTCCAACAAAGAGACAAGAAAATGAGATAAGCGAAGTGTGAATTCTGTGAGGGGACATAAAATGCTTAACTAATACCTTGGGCACAATGCAACCAGGATATTTTACAGATAACGGAGTTACAGTCAGGTAGAACGACTCAGAGAATGGGTTGGAGAACAATGCCCATTTTTGTTATCTCAGTGGATAGCAGAAACTTTTCTGGGATATTACGTCTCAAGAACAATGATAGAATGTTAATTCAATGGATTGGAGTTATAATTAGGGCACTGATTTTTCAACTGGGGTTAATTTATCCACTGCCTCTTTACCACCACCCCTGCTCACCACCAGGCACATTTGGCAATGTCTTGAGATATTACTGGTTGTTAACACTCGGAGTTACTGCTGACATCTATGAGTAGAGGCCAAGGATATTATAATGCTAAACATCATAGAATGCACAAGGCAGTCCCCCCACAATATAAACAGGTTTTCAGCCCAACATATCAATATTGCTGAGGTTGAGAAACCATAGGTTAGGTTAGAAAACCACCTGGATACAGCTTTCAGAAGGCATTGAGCACATCACCTGAGAATAACCAGTGACTAACCATAGTTTTCTCTTACATGGCTTCTTTCCAATATTTTCATACATTAGGTACAGCCTCCAAATGTGGAAGCTGATGGCAACTTCCTGAACCGAATAGTGAAGATATTTTTCACAGTCTTTTTTTTTCCTATTTGTTCTTGTATAATCTATTTTTATTGAGAATACTTGGAAATACCAGATTTCCTTTACCTCCCTTACTTTAATTATATATAAAACAGATAATAAAGGTTGCCTTGTTTTATGTCTCCATTTTGCTAAATAATACTATCATTCTTCTAAGTTCCCTCTCTGGCTTGGAATTTTGGAGCTATCTTTGATTTCTCTATTTTCCTTATCTCCATACCCACCTTAATCACCAATACCATTGATTGTTTTCCAAAATATTCTCTGATTTCCAAAATACACTGTAACTTTCTTCTTAGCCTATTGACTTAAAGGTGGGAGGAGCCCAAAGTGTCCAGGTGGCAATCTTAACTTTTAGTTTAATGGAATTGTTGTTGTGTCTCCTGGTGGCAGCGTTCGTCCCTCTGGAGCTAAGACCTCTAGGCCAGCAGAATGCAATGTTGCGGGAACAGGAAGCAAAAATTTTTCTACTGGATCACTAGGGGTGATGGTGAGTGGTGCCACTTCCACCCCTTGATTCCTGGACCCATGAATCCTGGCTATGGGAGAAACAGTACCGTATATTGGAGGCTGATTCAGAGCATACACAGCCTTCTGGAGAACTTTGCCCCAAGCCTGCAAAGTATTGTCACCTGGCTGGCATTGTAATTGTGACTTCAAAAGGCCATTCTGCCATTCTATCAATCCAGCTGCTTCAGGATGATGGGAAACATGGTAAGACCAGTGAATTCCATGAGCATGAGCCCACTGCCACACTTCTCTAGCTATACAGTGAGTGCCTTGGTCAGAGGCAATGCTGTGTGGAATACCATGATGGTGGATGAGGCATTCCGTGAGTCCACGGATGGTAGTCTTGGCAGAAGCATTGCATGAAGGATAGGCAAATCTATATCCAGACTAAGTGTTTATTCCTGTGAGGACAAAACTTTGTCCTTTCCATGATGGAAGAGGTCTAATATAATCAACTTGCCACCAGGTAGCTTGCTGATCACCCCGAGGAATGGTGCCATATTGAGGGCTCAGTGTTAGTCTCTGCTGCTGGCAAGTTGGGCACTCAGCCTATGTGACCAGGCATGTAGCCGGGACAGCCTTGGTCAGTGGACCAGTCTTTTTTTTTTTTTTTTTTTTGAGATGGAGTCTTGCTGTCACCCAGGCTGGAGTGCAGTGGCATGATCTTGGCTCACTGCAAGCTCCGTCTCTGGGGTTCACACCATTCTCCTGCCTCAGCTCCTGAGTAGCTGGGACTACAGGTGCCACCCACCACATCCGGCTAATTTTTTTTTGTATTTTTTAGTACAGATGGGGTTTCACCATGTTAGCCAGGATGGTCTCGATCTCCTGACCTTGTGATCTACCCGCCTCGGCCTCCCAAAGTGCTGGGATTACAGGTGTGAGTCACTACACCTGGCCAGACCCGTCTTTTAAGTGGAAACTCAACCTAATAAAAGTGTGATACTCATATAAATTAACCACGATCCCTTTGGCTTCAGTCATCTCCAACACAAGAGTTACGCATACAAAAATCCCTTGCATGACAATGAAGTCATTTTTAAAAGCATATTTGAAACTTTAAGTCAAAGCATTTGTTTCTATAGAATTATTAATTGAGTAAACTGATACATTAATTTTAACTTAAAATTTAACCATCATAGTTGTAATAGAAATAATGACTACAGAAGTGGGTTGACATGATTTATGAGAATTTGGGAGGGTTGTCTTTTAATACAGATGAATATTAGAATGAAGCTTTATCCATTCTGATATAGTTAGTTTACCAAGTTGTTACTGATTATTGTAACATTTCAAATTCGGGTCTCCTGACTTTCTCTCAGTACATAATCTTCTATGCAAAAGTTGTAAATATTTGGAAAACATTTTCCTTTGATTTTTGGAACTTTCTGGAAATTCTTTTTTCCAAATATTTTTGATCCACAATTGGTTGAATCTACAGGTGAGAGATCTTTGGATACAGAGGGCTGACTGTCTCCACTGTATGCCAATTAAATACTGAAAAGCATTGAAAACTAGTTTTTTTGCCCTAAGGATACTTGCTGGCAGCACTTGCAAATGTAGCGTTTACCTAGAGATAACTTTGCCACGAAATATCACGCTTTTATTATTATGTTCACATCACTCTAGTTTATCGACTTTGGAAACGAAAGGCATCATTCTGTTTATAGTATTCTGTAGCTGTATCCCCATTTACAAAATATAGTAATGCTTGATTGCTGAAAATGTCAACTCCTAGACAACATAGCATTCTTGTGCATGATGTTAACATTGTTCTCGAACAGTTGTTGACTGAAGATTCATTTGAGGAATCTGATTTTTTGAAATAGATAATTTTGATGATCCACATGATTCTGATCTTAGTTCTGTTTTGAAATAACCCCATGGAGAGTTTTTATATTTTATTTTCACATTGAAAATCAGTCAGATTTCCTTCAGCCTCAAAGACCATGTTTAGGTAAAATTAAATGAGCACTGGCAGAGAGCTGCCCTTTTTTTTTCTAAATGGGAAAAGGGTTACAAGGGAAGAACAATAGTATTTTCTTTACCATTTTTGGCTATTTGGAAAATGATTAGGTTCTCAACTACAACACAGTAGTTAAGGAAAGGCAGAGTGCTGAGGTGTAGAGAAAGGCAAGGCAAAAAAAAAGATGAGGATAGCAAATGAGAGAGGAAGTCAGGTGGCAACTAGAGGGTGGGAGGGCAGTTCTAAGAGTACTTATACAACAGAGACACTCGGGTATGTGTGTATGTGTGTCTGTGTGTGTGTGTGTGTGTGTGTGACTTCTCTGCAAGACAGTGTCAGAAACTATAAGAGAAGAAAGCATTTCTTATGTTACTAGTTTTCCAAGTAATGAAAACCTTTAAATTCCTCAGCTCTCTTTATTTTGACAAATTTTGGTGGCAATCTTCGTGGGGATTGGGGGAACACAGATAACTGTGTTTTAAAAACACACACACACAAGTTATAATTTAATCTTCCTTGATAACAGTGGCGCATAACTTTACCTATCTTGCCTTCCATTATGCTATAACACAGAGCACGATTCCATGCCTTCTTTCCATTTTAATGCTTTTCCCTTGCTATTAAGTTGTCAGTTCTCAAATCTGTCTGCTGCTGCCAGAATGCCTGCCTCTAATTCACTTCTAATCTTTTTTGGGGTTGAAAAATAGATAACTGAGCTGGCTAAGAGTTATGTGTAAGATACATTAGATTCAAGGCAGCGAATTTTAGAATAAGGGCCTAGACCCAGCCTCTGAGGTTCTCAATAGCCATTCTGGTGTGTGGCACTCTTTCTTGCCTTACACCCATGTTCAGGTGTACACTGAAGTTGTACAAAATCTGACTCCTCAGTAAATGAGCAAGATGTCATAGTCCTCAGGCTGATGATTCCATTTCTTTAGACATATACAATGTGGATTTTAGAGTGAGAGTAAAAAGTCACTGTCACCATTTAATGTACAAAAGGTAAGACTTGCAACTGACTTTACTGCTCCACAGACAGTCCTTTGGCCAATCACCATTTTCCTGCCTGGCTTCCCTGCTTGCTCCCCTTAACTGCTCACTCTGAGTATGAAAACCCTTCAAAGCTCCACGAAAGAATAGCTACAGCTCAGGGGCAGCCTTCTCCACTACATGTGGACACCTGTGCTTGCAGAATGCAAAAACAATCACTAGCAGTAACACAACAATGTAGAAACTAAAATAATATATTAATATTAGTTTTAACTGATTAAAGAGCAAAAAAGCTGAAAAGAAAAAGTTTTGCAAGTAGGTCAAATTATGATGGCTGCCATGACTTTTTAGATAAGAGTCTTTGTTATAGAATAATTATTAAAAAGACATGGATTATAAAGCTTCTGATAGAGTTGGAAAAAGAACAAATTACCTATTAGAAGGAAAAGTATATGGAGGCTAATCCTGGGGCTCTATGCTAGAAAAATTAATTGTTGTATCTCCAGTAGTTATTTAGAGAGGATATTTCCTGAGAAAAGTTAAAAAATTTGGAGAATCTCAAATATGGACCTTCACAAGCATGTGACACAGCACAGAGCGTTTGATATGTGTTCTGTGGAGTTGCGAATTTTTGCAGTTGTTCAGTTTGAATTCCTATGGTTGGATCTCCAGGGACTTTAGACATGGTTGGAATAGATGGTCTTACAGCAATAAAGACCTCATCAACAAAGGCCTGTTTGTGCTTTTTTTTTCAACAAATCTATTTAAGCACAAGTCCTGTCATTATACCCTTTCAAATTCTCTCTAGCCCATCCTCTCATCTCCATCACACTGTCATTGCCTTAGATCAGACCCTCATCATTTCTCCCTTGGACGATTGCCATAGCCTTCTAATAGGTTTTCTTACCTCCAGACTTGCCATCCAGTCTATACTCTACACATCACTAGAATGATATGGGTAACAGGAAAACTTGATCATTAAAATTCTTGAATGTCTCCATACTTCTTCAGCAAAATTCCAAAATCTTTAACATAAACAAATACAACATTATTCCTGACTTAGTCTGCCTACCTCACTAGTCACTTCTTGTACTCCAACCTCCCCAACCCATCTACTTTGCTTTTCAGTAACACAGAACTATTTGCCACTTCCTTGATGCCACCTAATCCCTTGACTTTATGCATTTGTCTACTTCCATTTTCCACCCCCATATCTTTAAACAGGCTCTCTTCCACCTTCCCAACACCACCTGGGATCATCTCTTCCAGATACCATCCCTAACACTACACCTTCTCACTCAACTGTCCCGCTCCATCCAGGATTGGTTAGGTGTCCAATTATGTTTTCCACAACACTCCAAATATAATTCTTACCAGCCAGCATGGTTGTGATATGTTTCTTCTATACTTTCTCCCCACAAGAAGAAAGTTTTGTGAGGGTAAGGATCATATTTAATACTTGTATGTTCACCAGAAGCTCATCATACAGTTTTGAGATAACTCAACATTTGTTGAAGGAGAGAAGAAAAGAGGAGAGAGGAATGGAGTGAGGCAGAAAGGAAATGATGATGAGCTACTCTTCAAAATTAAGCTGGATAACAACAAGAAATTCTAGAAAGCAACTGAGGCAACCTCCACCCTAAGACCCAAGTAGACCCTACATTTAAAGTGCTGTTCTGGGGCACAGTGAAAGATTTCTGCCAGGAAGTTTGCTCCCTAGGATTTACATGATGATGAGATTACATGCTGCCTCGTGGCAACAAAATCAAAAGTCTGTAAAAGAAAAAGCATGCTATGCTTCTGAATGTTTGGAGATCCTACAATAGATTTTTCATTCAGCTATTTTGTTGCTGCTTCATGAGCACACCTGACAGTCTTGTGGGATAATAGAAATAGACTTCTCATAAACAACGGTCAAATTTTTCAGATATATATTTTTAACACAGAACTAGCAAAATGTACACAGTGATAAGTTGTGCCATCTCTGTACTTTACTATGCAAGGCACTTCTTTGATAATGTGCAGCAGAATAATGTTATAGCAGATTTCACAATGAAATCGTCAATGAATCTTCTTTCAGTCATTTCATTCAGGATCAAATCGGACATATGCAAAGTTCTTAGAATCACTTTTGTCAAATGGGGCAAAATTGCAGAGGTCATAGCAAGTAAGGAGCCATCCTCTTTTATAACTGCTGTGCCCATCCAACAACCACAGCTTTCTTACCAAGATGGTCACCAAGGTCTGCTGCACAGGATTGCATACTCCAGAGCACCCTCCAGTCAGTGCAGACACACCAACCGCTGGTCAGCCTACAGGGGTGGTGTCTCTGCTTCTTCTGCCCAGGCAAAGCTGATATCATGCTAGAGAAAGGATAAGCCATTGACACCATCCCCAAAGGATCCTTAAGAACTAGCATTGCAATTTACATTATTGACCGTTCAGTGTTGGTTGGACACATGGTGGTAAATTTAAGAGATCCTACTAGCCAAACAGTCCAAGCCAAGTTGCTCTGGGATAACAAGGTACTAGTATTGCAACTGGTCTGTGCTGTAACACCAGAAGGAAACTGAGTCTGGGTATGCTGTATCAAAAATCTATGATGATGTCTTCCACGGTATTCTCTCTCAAGGCCTTTTGTCAAAGAGGTCACTGCTACTAGGCCTTCCATAGGAGTAATTGCAGGTAATTTGGCAAACTAGGTCTTCCTAAGAGAGAGAAACTTGAGTAGGGAATGTCAAAGTCCATGATTCACATTCTATACCACAATCATGACCAAAGTGATCATAAGACTGGGGTGGCTTGACTTACAGAGGTTGTTAACAAATGTCCCAAGGTGGTCGCAGAGGCACTTGTCAGAAAAGGTAGTGTTTTTCTTTCAAGAATCAAAAATTGAGCCAATTCAATAGAAACTCCTTGGTTTCACTGACCATATTGAAAAACTCCAGAAATTATTCTAAGAAATTCTCCAACCAGTGAATCACATCTGTTGGTTTTTAACACCTGAGACAAACCTTGGCAACCATCAGGACACTGTCAAGGATACACTGAAGGAGCGTCTCTACACAGAATTGCAGTAAATCGACTCCTTGCAATTCTGGGGGCAAACAACACAGTTCAAATTTATCAAATGCTGATTTTAGAGTTACCACTGGAAAAACTAAAACAACTATCATCCAAATTGGCACTCTGTATTGTCATCTTTACATCTTTACTGTTAAATCTTAAATGTTCCTAGTCATATGAAACAATGTTTTCAAAGAATATAGGAACCGTTCTTCATTTTGAAGATGTATTCATTGACTATGTGATAAAGGAAAAGCCTCTGGGAAATATTCATTGACTATCACATTTAAACCAGTTATGGGTATGGAGGAAAGCAAAAAATGCAAAAGTTAAAAACTTTATATCTCTTTCTAAAGTTACCAATATTACTGGTATCCAATCTATCTAAAACAGCATGAATGTAATACATAGTTACCCTACTATAAAGGCCAAGCAAGAATTTTAACCTCTTTGACAGCTCCTCAATTTCCACCATGTTTTCCACTACAAAGGTAGTCACTTCTCCACCCATAGCAGTAACACTTTCTGTGGCCCTGACCTCAGTAGGAACAAGACTGCTATCTAGAAAGACCAGCTCTTGATGTTTGATGTCTGGGCTATACTCCCAAAACAATGAAATCAGCAGTCCTTGTGGTGGGACAAGGAGAGGGCTAGACACCGAAATGCACCTAAAATTTTCCAGGTGATTCTAATGTGCAACCAGGGTTGATAATCACTGGGACAGTCTAACAGGCCCACGCCAAACACAGTGAGAGAAGTAAGCAAAGGGAAATCTATTCCTTGCCCTTAAGAAATTTGCTGGCCAGGCTCGGTGGCTCACACCTGTAATCCCAGCTCTTTGGGAGGTCGAGGTGGGTGGATCACGAGGCCAGGAGATGGAGATCATCCTGGCTAACATGGTGAAACCCTGTCTCTACTAAAAATACAAAAGAGTAGCCAGGCGTGGTGGCGGGAGCCTGTAGTCCCAGCTACTCAGGAGGCTGAGGCAGGGGAATGGCGTGAACCCGGGTGGCGGAGCTTGCAGTGAACCAAGATCGCGCCACTGCACTCCTGCCTGGGTGACAGAGCGAGCGAGACTCCATCTCAAAAAAAAAAAAAAAAAAAAAGGAATTTGCCAAAAGTGAATAAACAACTCTGTAGGCAGTGGAAATCTTCTAGAGTAGCTATCCACTCCTCCATCTACAGGCTGCAGTAGGAGTGGTTTAGGCAGCTGTTTGTACCACACTACCCTGCCAACAACATTGATTGAACAGAAGGCTGGATATGCAGCACAAGGCAAGATGATCCAATCCCTTTACATTTGGAATAAAGACCCTAAGTCTAATTCAGATATTTGGGGGATGTTGAGCTGAAGCATAAAAGCAGAAATGATAAAGAAATTGGAAGAAATTAAAAATTTGGAAGAGAGAAAAGGGAAGAAAATGAAAGTAGACATGCCTAGGAAAGAGTCAGAGGGGTACTGTGTGATCCTGAGAGTCTGAGAGAGCTGCCTAGGCTTCTAAGAGGTTTCCAGTTTACATCATGAAAGGCCCATTTCTTGGACTTTGTAGGTTTACAATACCTTCTCCTTAGTTTGAGACAACTGAGTGGGTCTCTGCCCTTTGCAATAAAAAAGGGTATCCTGTTTACCTTCTGGGTTCCAGTTCAATTCTCACTTGAATCCTCCATGT
The DNA here is from genome assembly GCF_029281585.2 of Gorilla gorilla gorilla. NCBI lineage: Eukaryota > Metazoa > Chordata > Mammalia > Primates > Hominidae > Gorilla > Gorilla gorilla. Next base: position 125,321,766 of record NC_073230.2, read on the forward strand.
GTTTACCTTGTTTCTGAAAATGATAAGAGCAATGAGAGTTCAGAGAAGCGGGAAACCAAAGGGCGCCGGAGTGGTCTGAGGAGGCTTCACAAATCATGTGGGGATTGAACTGAATCCCAAAAAATGGAAAGAAGGGAGCTCCCTCACTCCGGGTGAAGGAAAGAGTAGTACAAAATCACAGAGGCAGGAGTGTTCCCAAGGAGACTGGAGTCTACACAGAAGGATGTGGGACGCCAGAAAATTAATTAACCTGGTGGAGTGAACCTAATGAAAGGTCAGCAACACTAGCTCCATGCTCCTTCTACTTCTTGACGTATCCTACAGGTAAAAAGTCCTGAGACCCAGCAGGTTTTAAGAAATGCTTCCTAAACTCTTTTTTATATATATATATTTTTAATTTTGAGACAGAGTTGCGCTCTTGTCGCCCAGGCTGGAGTGCAGTGGCGCAATCTCGGCTCACTGCAGCGTCCGCCTCCCGGGTTCAAGCAATTCTCTTGCCTCAGCCTCCTAAGTAGCTGGGATTACAGGCGCCCGACACCATGCCCAGCTAAATTTTGTATTTTCAGGAGTAATGGTATTTCACCATATTTTCCAGGCTAGTCTCAAACTCCTGACCTCAGGTGATCTGTCCACCTTGGCCTCCCAAAGTGCTGGAATTACAGGTGTGAGCCACTGCTCCCTGCCCATAAACTCTTACATACGTTCCATGTTGCCTCACTACTTTAAGGGAAAACACATTAATAATAACAAACAAACAAAAAGTAATAAACAAGAGAAAAGCATTGATAGCAACAAACATAGTTGCTTGCCTGTTTCTGTCAAAAAAATAATTTTGTACACATCAATGGATTCTTATGGCCTGTTTTATTCTTTGCATATTTTGGCAGAAGTTGGTTGTTGAGAATACATTTTACTTCATTTTTCAAAGTAATTCTTTTTTAAAAAAAAAAACTTTAACTTAGTTGCATAATTACATACGTGACTAGGATAATAGTCTATGACCATGATTGGTGAAAAGGTAGTGTATTTTAGTATTAACTACAACTTAAAAACATTATGGGTAAGATTAATTAAATGCTGTGAAATTTGCCATAATATTTACCATCAGCTGGAAATAAAGAGAACAGAGTTGTAAGTATTATGCAATCATTTTAATTCAGGCCCATTCCCATAAGTGATATAGACCTGGAATTGTAGTGTGAAGTCACAGGCAGGCTGGCACCCAGCCAATACGCATCAGCACACCAGCCTAGGACTGTACCATGCCAGTGCTCCAGACTTTGACTTTCATCCCAACTCACTTCCAGGGACCTTTTCAAAGATATTCAGTAGACAGCCTGTATTTTCTGCATACGCTACACCCGGTCCTCAAGTTACAGACAGCCTAAACTAAATGGGATCTTGGAGGTTAGTTGACATTTTACCAATGAGAAAACTAAGGTAAGATAACTGTTAAGATCAAGGGGAATGCTGAATTTTCATTTTTCTAAAACAAACAAACAAAAAAATGTTTCTTCTTCCAGCTAACATCTCAATCACGTACCCAAAATGACTTTTAAAAATTTCACATTCTTTCTACTAAGATGCCAGCGGCAGCAGCCTACTCCATACGTCAGGCAGTGTTTGTATATATTTCAGCGTATCCAAGCAAGGCCTTTTTAACTTTCCATCCTACAGACGAAGCTGTACTTTCCTGAATGGCAGCCAGGAAAAAACTTGGGGATTTGGCAGGAAGACTGTGGGAAGCCTGGTGTTCCACCAGGCTGAGATCTGGAGCAGAGCTTTCTACAAAGGCAGAGGAGCGAAACACCTCCCTTTGTTTAGCTCTTCATAGGAGCACAAATGGAGCCCCCAGATTGTAATCAGGCCCTATTGTATAAACTTGGGGTTTGCAGGCCATACAGCATTTTTGGCAGCAAATCCCTTATTATTTTTCAGCTGGAAAACCAATTAGCATTCTTTTTATATCTGGGTGTTAATACTTGGGCCTTAGAGCAATTTTTTGGCCACTGGCCCACATGGCTGTAGTCTCTTGGGCAATGCCTGACAAATTGAGATAAAACTGTTACTTCATGTTTTCCTACAAAGACAAAACAAAAACTGTTTCCTGCTCTTATTAATTGGATGAAGTCAATTTCCACATTTAACAAATAAAAAGGTAAGCATAATCAGGGTGTCAACCCACGGCTCTTATCTCTCCCCAGGCTGGTTCCTCTGCAGGAATGTGAGGGAGCAAGACTTGTCAGGTTCTGACTAAGCTTTCCTTTTATTGGAAAAATAAAAAGTCCTCCTGGGCAACAGAGACCTCTGTCAGGTGAACAGGCTGCGGCCACCACAAGGTCACCCTTTGGTCTCAGTGGCATTTTTGCTTCACAAGTCTGAGCGATGTGATTTACCTGAGGGAAAGAATTGTTAGGAGATTCCAGCCATGACAAGTGGATTAGTCATAACAGTCAAGAGGACACTGCCCAGTTTGAGAGGAATAAACAGAGCCAAACATTTCCCTATCTCGAAAGCATAGCAAAGTCAAGTTCATGCTCCGGGAATGTAGTTTACGATTAGAGAAAGCCATATCTGGGCTGCTGTCTCAGAATATCTAAGCGAGTAGAAAAGAGGAGGAAAGGAGTTTGGAATGGCTGTGGGAGGTGCCCATCCTGTTAAGTGTTCCCCTATGGTAAACAACCCCTGCCATGGCAACACAACTTCATGCTGCAAATCAGAGGAGCGCAGCCCTCCAGCGAGCAGACCACAACTTGGGAAAATCTCCAGGATGATGCAAAATATTTCGAAGGGAAGTGGTAAAACAAACAGAACGGAAACACAGCCATACAACTGCAGTTTGAAGACAAAAATTTGTTAGGTACAAAAAATAGTTTGGGTGCAATTACAGGAGCATTTTTGTGTTGCTGGTACTGATTGTACATCTCTTTGCTGGAAATGGCCTGAGGGGTTGCTGCTCCCCTTCAAGACTTTCTTTGTAAGTAGTGGGCGGTGGCATCATTTAAAAAAATCCACTTGAAAGACTTCTTTAAAGAATTTGTACAGAACATTTTCTTTGCAAGAAAATCTATTCTGAAGCAATATTATTTAACAACGGGGCTGTGTTTTGAGTCATATGAAAATTTATTATCCAATTTTTTTCTTATTGTTATATTTGCTATCAAGAGCAGAAAATGATCATCTATAATAATTTAGAGGAGCGACTAAAAATGCCCAATCACGCACAGGAAAAGAAGCACTTGACTTGCATCTCTAGAGCCAGAAATCACCCGATTCTCTATGCAGAGGGTGGCCATACACCGCAGTTTGCCAGGAGAGTCTCAGTTGACTCTAGTTGTCCAGGTTTAATTACCAACAGTGCCTCTTTCACTGACAGAAGTGTTCTTGTTTGGATAGTAAATAATTTGGTGACCCTATTGATTCACAGAGCCCAAGAATCTTCTGTCTGCTCCTACTCTCCCCGGGGACATCAGTCTAAGACTCTAAAAACCAGAACATAAATGCAAAATGAAAAAGAGAGTCACGTGGGGAATTGCTGCCACCTGGCAAAGAAGAAACCTCGACAGTTTGGCTTCACCTAAAGGAAGCATGGAAGGACTGTGAACAAAATTAACTCTGCGTGTATTGAGGAGAGGAGAGTACCCCCCTTCATAGAGACCCCCTGCGGCAGCCTTTAGGAATACCTGGGAGCTTCCCACTGGATTAGACACCAAAGTCTAAACAAGTGCTCCTCTGTCAAATCCTGGAAGGCGGACAGTCATTTCAAAAGCAGACATGCATGCTGCCTCTTTTTGTGCCTTGCAGCCCAGAAAGTATTGCTCAGATGTTCCAAATCAGAAGGTGTTCAGCCACTTCATACTGCCACCAGCCATGCTGCTGGGCTGCAGCTATTTGGATCAGAATGGAACTCTTTGATCTGTTTTATATCTAAGTTTAACTATGGCCTGGGTCCAAAAGGTAGACTAATTTTGGCAACTTCCCCTGTACACTTTTATCTAGAGATAAAAGGAACACTTGGAAGCATAAACAGAAGGTGCATTTCTGTAGGCCCAATAGCCAGCACATCAAAACACAAGACCATAGAAGCTAGTGCTGAATATTAGTTCTGATTTTAGAATGCAGCTCTACTCTGCTACCTCACTCACTGGCAGCCAGTAGGACCATTTCCTTCTATTGTAAACATATAAAGATAACATAGCATTACAGAACTCAGAAAGGAAAGACTCATTTCCAGCACAGTGACTTCCATTTTTACATGAATTTTTAAAATTGAAAACCATGATTTTTAAGTTATAAAGTAATTACACTGGCTTTGGGTCCAGGAGTCCAAGGCTCTCATACAAATATGTGGGTGACTGGAGACTTGAGCATCGATACTCTTCCAACCTCCTTGTCTCTCAAGCAGTCTGTGCTTTAATCAGGAATTTATGGCTTGGTAAGCCCAGTTAGGAGAGTGGAACATAAGTCCCCAGGGGCAGCCAGCTTGGAGCTCCAGAGAAGAGTTATAGCTTGCCCATGACCTTTGCACTATGTGAATTTGTCAGTGAAGGACCAAATGAGAGAAATGCAAGGCCTGGCAGGGTTTAATGTAGCCCATTTTAACTTATAGTCAGAGCTACTGTCTATTCCAGAATAGGACAATGGACAGTGGAGTTCTAAAAATAGTAAGGTGATTTTTCTATAGGGACATGCAGCTGAATACACAGAGGCAGTTTAGCTGCATGCAAATCAGATAAGCTCTGAGTAGCAGTATTTGGCACCTTATTGCCAAACCAGTCCATTCTATAAGAAGTACAATCACCAAATTGGAAGGAGACATTTCTAGTCTTTCCTTGCTAGGATCTAAAGAGACCAGTGAGTTTCTTGAAGGGCTCTTGGGACACATAGGACCTGACTGACAGAATAACGTGACATGGCTTAAACACACTAACATGACCAACTACCCCCAAATAGTGATTTGACAAATGGAGATGAACTAACCAGGCCAGTGCTGGGCAGTTAGTGGAAAGGAATACCACAGAGTTTGTGTATAAAAGGGCCCTAATATAGAACAGTGAAGTAACACTGGGACACATTTTTTGTAGGTCATCAAATGGCATCACAGAATTAATTTGCTGAAAAATACATAATATTAACTATAATTCCTTTGAATGAAATTACCTTGTTTTGTTGATGTAAAAATTGGGAAAGTAGTACCATCTATTTGGGTTTTCAGTGGGGATGTTTTCCCAGTTTCTGGGTAAGAGGATATGACTCACGGATGAGAAATATGAAATTCCCATTAAACTGTCCTGGTTGGCCAGGCACAATGGTTCATGCTTATAATCCCAGAACTTTGGGAGGCTGAGGCAGGCAGATTGCTTGTGCCCAGTAGTTTAAGACCAGACTGGGCAACATGACAAAACACTATTTCTACAAAAAACACAAAAAATTAGTCAGGCATGCCTGTAGTCCCAGCTTCTCGGGAAGCTGAAGGGGGAGGTCCAGGCTTCAGTGAGCTGTGATCACTCCATACATTCCAGCCTGGGCAACAGAGCGAGACCCTGTCTTGAAAATAAAAATAAAGTGTCTTGGCCATCTCAGAAATCAGAATTCCACACAAAGTTTGGGAATTGCATTAGATCATATCTAAGACCTCTTTCAAATGCAATTTTTGCATAGCAAGGATCTGAACAGTCTTGAAAGGATTTCCTTTTATGTTCATTTCAAAAAACCCTCAGAAAAGAAAAAATTGACAGCACAGCCCAAGGTCAAGAGAATAAGTAAGTACAGAGAAGGGTGAACTCAAGTTAGCAACAGACATGTGATTCCCACAGCCTCCTCAAAGCAGTTCTCTATCATGTGAGGAAGAGCTTGAGCCACCAGACCTGACCTTTCCTGAATATTCCTCTTTAACAACAAAAAATTATTTTAGTTAAACAATAAGAACCACATGACTCTACTCAGTAAAAGAGTCAATCCATTAGATCGCTAGACTAATTCATCATGCATAACTAAAGAAAGTAAATTTCAGGTGCTTTTGCCATACACACATAGTTACAAAAGGTGGCCACTATGTAAGGGGAAGAATATGTTAATTTGCTTTGCTGTGTTAATTATTTCACTATGGATAGTTATATCAAAACAGCATATTGTACACGTTAAATCTACACAACTTTTCTTATTTTAATTTTTGAGACGGAGGCTCGCTCTGTTACCCAGGCTGGAGTGCAGTGGCGCTATCTCGGCTCACTGTAAGCTCCGCCTCTGGGGTTCACGCCATTCTCCTGCCTCAGCCTCCCGAGTAGCTGGGACTGCAGGCACCTGCCACCACACCCGGCTAATTTTTTATTTTTTATTTTTTTGTATTTTTAATAGAGACGGGGTTTCACCATGTTAGCCAGGATGGTCTCGATCTTTCTGACCTTGTGATCTGCCCGCCTCGGCCTCCCAAAGTGCTGGGATTACAGGCGTGAGCCGCTGCACCCGGGCTCAATCTACACAACTTTTATTAAAAAGAAAGGAAAGGGTGCTTAAGAAAAAAATACCCAAAAGCAATGAGGTAAAAAATAAATGAATACAGTGTATCTATACATATATGGGACACATACATTACATATGATTCTGCTATGCTGTGACAACCTGTTTTTATTTGGGTCTTAGGGCTGGGCACAGTGGCTCACACCTGTAAATCCCAGCACTTTTGGAGGCCAAGACGGGTGGATCACCCGAGGTCGGGAGTTTGAGACCAGCCTGGCCAACATGGCAAAACCCCATCTCTACTAAAAATACAAAAATTAGCCGGGTGTGGTGGCAGGCGCCTGTAATTCCAGCTACTTGGGAGGCTGAAACAGGAGAATTACTTGAACCCGGGAGGTGGAGTTTGCAGTGAGCCGAGATTGCACCACTACACTACAGCCTGGGTGACACAGCAAGACTCCATCTCAAAAAATAATAATAAAATAAAATATATTTGGGTCTCAAAAAACTTTTAAATTTAATATGTAAACATAGATCAAGTTCTTTCTTTATAATAATGGAATGCTCTGTAATATAGTTACATCGACTTTTGTTAATCATAGTTTGTTTCTACTTATTTGCTATTATAATACCTATTAAAAATAGCAAATATGCTCGTAAATATGTCTTAGTGCCTATAAGTATTTCTGCAGAACGGATTCCTAGAAGTATATTGCAAGATCAAAGAGTAGGCTTACTTTACATTTTGGTAAATATCATCTATTTTATACATGCTTTGGTATTTCCTCTGTAGGCGAATCTTTGTATCCTCTTTGTACCTTCTACTCAGTTATTTGTATTTTTTCATATGCAAGCACTCTATATATTATGAATATTTTATATATGTTATAAATATTTCTCCTAGTCTGTAGTTTAACTTCATTTTTATGATTATCTCACAGAACTTTATTTTTTCATTTTTATGGGGGTCAAAGTTATATGATTTATGAGTTTTGTGTATTGCTTAGGAAAGCTTTCTCTATCCCCAGAGTTATAAATTTAAAAAGTCTTTTCTTCAAATACTTTTATAATTTGTTTTTAACAGTTAATCTCTCTGAATATTTTTGCTTTATGTTATGAACTGAGTTTAATTTTTTCTTAGGTTAGCCAATTGTCACAATGCAATTTATTGAAAAGTCTTGAATAATTTTATTGATTTGAGATGCTACCTTTACTATGAACAATATTCTTGTACATGTCTGGGTTTCTGTTCTACTTTTTTCTCTTAATGTATTTGTTCATCCCTATGCCTAAATACACTGTTTTCATACTACATTCTGGTTATTAGTAGGTCATATCACATTGTTATTCTCTTTTATTAAAAGTTAATTTGCTAATCATTGGTATTCTTTTCATACAAGAGAACCAGCTTATCAACATCTTTACAATGTTGAGTCTTCCCATTTTAAAATATGAAACAGAATTTCATTTATATAGGTTTTTAAATACCCTTTTATAAAAGTCCTGCACATTTTCTATTTCTTCCCAAGTATAAAATGTGTTATGTTGCTATTGTGAATGAGATTTCTTTTATCATTATGTTCTCTAAGTCATTATTGATAATGTTAATTTGGCCAGGTGTGGTGGCTCACACCTGTAATTCCAGCACTTTGGGAGGCCGAGACGGGTGGATCATGAGGTCAGGAGATCGAGACCATCCTGGCTAACATGGTGAAACCCTATCTCTACTAAAAATACAAAAAATTGGCTGGGCGTGGTGTCGGGCACTTGTAGTCCCAGCTACTTGGGAGGCTGAGGCAGGAGAAGGGCGTGAACCCAGGAGGTGGAGCTTGCAGTCAGCCATGATCACACCACTGCACTCCAGCCTAGGCAATGGAGCAAGACTCTGTCTCAAAAAAAAGTACTAATTTGTGTATATTGATTTTTACATCTGGCCACCTTATTATGCTCTTAACATGACCTCTTAAACTCTAATCGTTTTTTATCCTGATTTTCATGATAGAAAAACCTTATATATTTCCCTAATTAATTGATGGGATTTTAGTAAAACTTCAATTCTGAAATGTTTTAAGATGGACCAACCAACACCCATCCTTTGAGAGCTTACATAAGGCTAAGAACATTGAAGGTACCACTGGGACCCCACGGGCGAACATGTAACTCTTGTTTGTGAAACACAGTCTTCCTATTTTGACATAGGGTTTGTGATATGGTTTGGATTTGTGTCCCCACCCAAATCTCATGTCAAGCTGTAATCTCTAGTGTAAGAGGAGGGGTTTGGCAGGAGGTGATTGGATCATGGGGGCAGATTCCCTCCTTGCTGTTATCATGCTAGTTAGTTCTCATGAGATCTGATTGTTTAAAAGTGTGTAGCACCTCCCCTTTCACTCTCTCCCTCCTGCTCTGGCCATGTAAGACATGCCTCCTTCCTCTTCACCTTTCACCATGATTGTGAGTTTCCTGAAGCCTCTCCAGCCATGTTTCCTGTACAGACTGTAGAACCATGAGCCAGTTAAACCCCTTTTCTTTATAAATTACCCAGTCTCAGGCATTTCTTTATACCAGTGTGAGAACAGACTAATACAGATGCTTGTTTGGTTTGGATTTTTTTTGTACAGGTCAAGTACTATATTATTTTTCTAGTAGGTTTTCCTATTCCTCTCACATACATACAAAAAATGAATTCTCATATTTAATAGCCATCTTCATTGCTTACCAAAAGACCACCAGTGAAGTACATAAATATATAAATTACACAAAAAAGTATTTTTAAAACTGAAAAAATAAAGACAAGAGGAAATCATTTTCAGCTTCACTGTCACACAGCCCATTTCTATTCTTAGCCAGCCTGGGTCTTCCACAGAAGAGCACCCTCTAGGTCAGGGTTTGCTTCCCTGACACGGAAACACTGCAGCCAACTGCCTTTGAGTGGGTGACCCATCAGCCTCCAAGGCCACATTTCCTGTGGGAGGGAATTCCTGATGCTGGAATCCTTGCTAACTTCCTTTTCCAAAACTGATTGCTTCATATAGGGACATGTTTTCTCTGCTTCTATAGGTCCGAAAGGACATAGAAACATTCCAATGAACAGCTCTGAGGTGATCTTCCTCCATTTTCTTTCTTACAAGCTAAGGGCTAATTTCCTTCAACTTAATTTGTATAGAGTAGAACCTTTTTGGTTACAGATACAGATACAATGAGAGATGTCTAGATGAGAAGATGTCATGTTCTATTTTGATACATTCATAATGAATTGGTTTGGTCCCTTTGCCATTGCTAGCTGACTGTGGCTTCCTAGAGCACTGTTTGGAGAGAGGTCTGAAGCTGCCTCTGGCCATAGTCAACAAATAATGTCTGTCATGAGCATGGGAGGGAATGTAGCAGGATGCCCAAGAAGCATTAGCCATCTTTGATTATAATTGGCTTTTTGTTTCTGAGCTTATTTCTATAACCTTAGAAGTTTTGTTCATTTATAGATATTATACATATAATATACATATAAAAGAAAAAATACTGTGCTTTTTTTTCTTGGATCAACAAAGAAGTTTAAACAGTCCAGTGCTCTTAAATCTGGGAAGCCTTAATGCTAAGCATTGAGTATATAAATTTATATCCTAAATAAAACTTTGGCCAGAATACTATATTCTATACTTTCAAAAATATTTTTGTAGTTACGATTTTTCCTACTATCATTAATAGTAGTAGTAATTGTGGCATTACTAGTAATTATAACTCTATTAAAACCCAACTTGGTATAATTTTGGGTGGCATATAACATCATCAGTAAAGTATTTTCACATAATACTCACAAAAATAGAGAACTTTATTTTTACAATTCACACATGCTAGGTGGCTAAGGGCTAAAGAAATACCGTGAATGTTTCTGGTTTTTACCAAAGATCAGTTATATGTTTTGTATAATTGAGGGAGTAACACAACCCAAAAGTTAGAATTTGCATACTTTTTGAGAAATTAGTCAAGAAAATAGCAATGTGCTGCTCTAAGCATTAGAGGTTCCCAAGTCTGCGCTTCAGAATGGGATTATCTGAGAAACCTGGTAGAGAAGACAGTTTGTTTTTCTTTTTAAAAAGTGTTGAGCTGTGGTTTAGGGTATTAAATAATAAAAGCTCATCTCTATTTTCCATATCCACATATTTATAATATTTTACTCTTTATGGGCAAAAATTTATTCTTTCAAACCACCCCCTACTATGCCTCAACATGTCTATTACATTAAAATTATCTCATATGTAGAGCAAGAAGAGGGAATTCACCTGGAAAATTAGCTAACAGTCATCTTAACAATCGATTTCCACAAACCACCACATGACACATGTGAAGATGCTCTTCACAGGAGTTCCCACTAAATGTGGGCTACAAAACAAACATTCATATTGATAACATGTCTTTGTGACTTTCCCGGTTTTTAAAAGCATGTCAAATAGCCATCTGAAAATACGTTTCCATGAAATGTAATGGTACTTCTTTCTAGTGGTAATATACCTATCATTGTTTTCCACTAAGTACTTGACATGGCCTTTGTAAATAAACTTTACTAAAAAATGAATTCTAGGTTGTCTGACTTGCTTACCATCAGCCAGTATCTTGTTGAGGTTCACACCTCTTAGGACCGAACACACGGACTCGAAAGATAGATTTCTGCTCAGAGTAACAAATGGATTCAGAAAAATCTGAGAAATATTTTTTCCATAATCTTGTCAAGTAGCATGTATAAAAGGAGGAAAGTCTTGTCATATTTCATCATGATGTTTATATGCTTAGTCATACCTATTGTCTTACAATGGCCCTGAAATGCAATGACACTGAATAATATTTTAAAATGTGTTGAGGTTCACATTGGGATACAATAGCAGGAATGTTCAATTTCACTATTTATTGGAGACAATGTTTTTGGGGTGACTAGGAAGCCAATGCTTCTTTTAACTTATGTTGCATTTGCTTACTAACACATCTAACAAAGCCATATTGTAGGACTTAAAGACTTTAAACTTAAATTCCACGATTCCATTTTACCACAATTTTTATTTTTAAAGCTATCAAAAGTCTAAGATAATCAACAGCAGAAGATACGGTATGTGTAGGAAAACTAGGACAGTTCTACACTCATATATGAGACTCTGCAAGCCAGATAGAAATCGAACTAAGCAGCTCTTCTTTATCACAGCAGTGCAGCATGTACGTTAAGTTTACGTTGTCCTCCAGGCACCCCTAGACAGGAATCACAGCTCAAAAACTTTCTAGCTATGTGTTCCAGTACAAGTGACTTCAGACATTTCTGTTTTGAGTTTTCTCAGATATAAAATGGGGGTAATTATAGTCCTACCTCAAAAGGCGATATGAGAATTAAATGAATAAATAGACATGAAACAGCACTTAAAACAGCTTCAAGCACATTAACGAGTGTCATTTAAGAACTGGGAAGAAAATACGATGCCAGAGGGTTTGGTGAATAAGCAGTTGTTATTTAGGAGCATGAATTAACAATAAAACAATGAAATCTATTATCTAAAACTGGAAAAGATATAACCAGGTGTGTGGTGTTGACAGTTTTCAGCCTTTGGTTCACCTAGTCTTTGTATAGTAATGTCTTGCATGATGCATTAGACTCTGACACAGATTGCAATGCCTATTCATGTTTCACAGGATTGATTTCAGAGAATTTCCTAAGACACATAGGCTGGATGACAAATGGACAACTACCAAAGACGTTTTTAGACCACTGTAATCATTTATGAAATAATGTATAAAATGTATGGGCTTTACATTTTAAAATCATAATGGTTTCTTTTTATACACAATGTATTCTCTGGGTTTTCTTTAGGTAATTAATTCAGTCTGGCAGAAAGCTAGGCACACATTCTCAGAAATTGTAAAGAATTGGGATGATTGTGCATGCCATCTGTATTAAATGGCATTATTTATGAAACATTAGCTATTAGCAAGTAACTTTATAATTATTGTATAAAGAATGAAGCTATGAGGCAAGATAATCCAGTTTAAAGGCCAAGTATTAACACTATTAGGTTCCTAACGTGGCCACAGCATACAGTACAAAATGGTATCACAGAATTTTAAAAATAAAATAGATCTTAGAATCCATATGGTCTAGCCTCCTAGATTTTGTACCTGAGTAATCTATGATTAATAGTAATGAGCATAAATCAACTAGGGTACCATCTATGATGTTAAAGAATCCCCCCAAAAAATTAGGCCCCTAAACTGTCTGCTAGTTTTTCTTTTAAAGTAATCCTAAATACCTCCTTGTTGCAAAGTTCAACACTTTTCCCTCTAAATTGATATTGTTTGGTGATTAAATTGAATAATATGTTTCATTTTACAGACAATAGGTAGAAAACATTAGGTCATCTTTGATTAACTGTTAAATATCTTTCTTGGCTTATTGCCTCTATATATTTTTCAAATGATTTATTATACAGAGATTCTCAATGATTTGTGTCAGCCAGCCTGCAAAGTAAAAAGGGGCTCAGCTGCAAAATCAGGGAAACCATTAATAACAACGTGAAAGCTTCTCTTATAATATAGCTTAACAGAATGAAAATGGAAGTGGAGTTTTTTTATTTAGTTTTGTTTTATTTTGCCTGTAACCTTTTCCTCTTGCATCACTGCTTAAAACCACATTGCCATCTTCCTTCCTTGAAAAGACCCAACGGATCATATCTTTGCTGTTGGCACTTCTTGGAGATGAGCATTTGAAGATACCAGCTAGAACTTCACCTCTGTCAATTCTAACCTAAGATTTAAATACCACATCACCACAGGCAAATGGTATACATTTATGGGAAAGAAAGCGCTTTATTTATCTTACTAATGTGATTTTATGGATGAGTAGAATGCATTCAGTGCTTGCAGTCATTCTGTCCAAGGATCTGTCATGTTCAGACAGAGATATCTGGTGCTTGACGGAGGATGGCATCCACGCTGCATTGGCATTTTATTAAATCCTGCAAATAGCACTATACTCTGCTTAAACACAATGGCATATCAAAAGCTGAGCTACTTTTTTTCCAGGAGCTTCTATTGATGTTAAAAAGCTAAAAATGGCTCTAACAACTGACAGAGTGATACTAATGAGAAGAACTTGAGCACTGGCAAGAGTCAGAATATGTCAAGTTATTTCCGTAATCACATGAATATATCCCTCGCTGTACCCCTTTTTGTAGAAAATCAAGAACTGCCTTGAACTGTTGATCCAGTGTCTTTATTGTACTCCTTCAAATTAATTTTCTAAAAAATTAATTTAAAATTGAATACTTTTAAAATTAAAATATTTAATTTAGTAAACAAAATTAAATATTAATAAAGAGGGTAACATTCTGTGCCCCTACCACCAAAACATTTAAATAAGCAACACACACACACACACACACACATCCCTACACACACACACACACACACACAGAATTAGGTCCATAATTCCTCTTCTGAAACTCAGGGATAGCTATATTTCAAAATTCAAAATTTTTGATGAATTTTAAAATGTAACAGCCTGTAAACTATACATTATTTAATATTTCTGCCATGGCCTCGGTCAGCATCTGAAAATAAAACACATTAACATCTTTATGGCAGAAATATGAATTCACCCTGAAGAAAAATAAATAACAACACAAAGACCTCATCAATTCAGAGTAGGTTTTGCCACCAAATTAGTTTGTCACAAACCTATGAAAAGTTGGTTTTCATAACTTGCTTGAATTTTGGAATTGTAAATGAGGGATGGTGGGCTTATATAACAAAATCCATTTGGAGTTTCATTCATTCTGCCTTTTTGAATGCAGTTGAAACTGGATTTGGAATATTATTTGATCTTGTATACAAAAATGCAGTTACCGAATAAAGTATGCTTTGTGTCTATCATTTAAGTATTAGTCTATTTCTGAAATGTCTATTGCTATAAAAGTGTAAATTAATCTGTTTTTATCTTGTCAGTAAATTATATTAGCTGGAAGGATGAAACTTAGCAAAAAATTATTTAAAATAATTGTATATAAAAATCTTATTAAGTGAAACAGATTAAAAAGGTCTTTTTCATTGCAATTATTTAGAAATAAGACAAATGTATCAATTGACAGAGATTATATTTTGACCTGCTTATTGTTTCAGTGTTTAATACTTAAGAGAATTTTTACAGTGAATCTATGTTTTGCAGCGTAAGTTTTAATTCAGATATGTGAGAACCATAGATCAGGAAACAATTGCCATTAAAAATATCATTTGTTACTCACAGTTCCCAAATGGAGGCACCTGCCAAGCCACAGGTGGCCAAACAAAGAAGCACCAGGGTCAGTCAGGAGGCAGAAGGAATGAGGCAGATATGTGGGCAAGAGCCTTTGGGGGTTTTGCAAGAAGGAATAGGAGGGCAGGATAACCGGCTTAGCATTGGTTCATTTGAATGATTTCAGTGAGGTCTGGGGTGTCCTTCATTGTCTGGTATCTGGCTTTGGGTGACAGGGTGGGTAGATTAGTGGCTCAGAGTATGAGAGACTACTAAAGGAGGTAGTGGGGACTGACTCTGGATTAGCTGGTTTGCATATGAAAGACACTCTCACTGGCAGGCTAGTCATTTGCTGTCTCTAGGAATTACCTAGCCCTGGGAAGGGCAGTCTCTCCAGTGTCAGTGAGATGTCAAAGTATCAAATACAGAAACTGGAAACAGTGGTTATTACCATCTACAAATGCACAAAGTCATACAAATTTAAACCAATCAAAGAAATTATTTCCTTATTAGCTTTATCATAGTTCTTTCCTATTTTAATAGCAAATATATTCAATTACTACTTTTTTGCCCATTTTTATTTAGTTTAAAAGCTGAATTGTGCTCAAGGTGTGATGATGTATGACATAGTGCATGCTCAAGGAATGTTAAACTTACTCCCTCACCACACTTCCTCTCCCTTTTCCTTGTTTTCATTCATTTATTGAATATTTACTAAGAACCCACTATGTACAATGCTAGATACCACGGATGCATCTCTTAGTCATCATGGAGTGAACAGCGACTACAGATATTCAATAAATAACTACACGCAGAATTATTTGGCACCCTAGGATGCCAGGAGAAAGTATTGTAAAGAGGTATCATGCCCTCATTAGTCTGAATTCAAGTGCATGTCATGTAAATAATTTTTAATATAATTTAAGACAGTTGAGTTATTTACTTTTATGCATTTTGCAAAATTTAAACTTGAAATCTTCTGATGTTGGCAAGAAGTAGAAATTTTCTTTTAAAAGTCTTATGTAACATATTAAAAATATATGGGGCCGGGTGCAATGGCTCATGCTTGTAATCATAGCACTTTGGGAGGCCGAGGCAGGAGGATTGCTTGAGGCCAGGAGTTCAAGACCAGCCTGAGCAACACAGTGAGACCCTGCCTCTACAAAAAAACTAAAAAATTAGCTAGGCACAGTAGCTTGTGCCTGTGGTCCCACCTACTCAGGAGGCTGAGGTGGGAGGATCACTGGAGCCTAGGAAGTTGAGGCTGCAGTGAGCTGTGATTTTGTCACTGGACTCCATCCTGGACAACAGTGAGACCCTGTTTGGAAAAACAAATATATATGTATATATGTATTACATGAAGAAATGTATCAATAAGACATAAAGTAGATATCTAAATTATGAGTTTTCATTATGCCCTTAAGACTGTTCCATTCTGTTGTATTATTTATTGGGAGTTGCCTCCTATATTTATTAGGTACAAAGACGCTGGCAACTCAAGGCAATAGAAAACCATCAAGTATGAGAGTAGCTTGATGATTTTGTATTTTTCTGGGTAGTTTGTTCTTTTTTTAAGTTTTCATTTAATAAAACATTAATTAATAAAACATTAATTAGTACTTTTGAACATATTTAACTTTTTCTGGGATGTGCTAATTTTAAAACCTCATACTGAGTTAGATAATACAAGACTATGAGCAAAACAATGTGAATCCTTTGTTGCTATGAATGCAAGGTTAACAAATAGCTGCTCTTCAGGCATAAAACAGGGACACCTTTTTGATTCTGTGGTTACCAAGGTCACAGCTGTCTTCAGCCTTGTGCCTGCTGGCAAAGGAAGGCTTCCTGGTCCTTGACTTCAGCCTTCACATTCTTGCTAGTGTAATAGCACACGGCCAAGGATGAGACACAAATAACAGCACAGCCTCTAGGGCCTCCCCTCTCCATCCTTCCTCCTGCTTTGCCTTTTTCTTCTTTAGTATAATGTGCTAATACCATGCTATGTCTGTTCTAGAGTGGCAAAAATAATTATTTTTATAAATATCATAAGATCCTACATCTACCAGAGAGTTCAAAAGGGTATCTAACCTATCTTTTTATTTATGTTTATGATTAATAAAATTTTACACAGCTGTATGTGGTTCAAAAAAGTGATTTATGTGATAAGGTTTTTGCAATAATAAAAATGTTTGTTCTCTATGAATTATCAATTTATCATGAGAATCTCCATAAACTTGTCATAAATGCTTTCCAAATAAAACTGTCATAATACTATGAAACATTATTTCAGCTACATTAGGGACTATCTTTTAACCAATCTATTTTCATTCTTCTTTTGTAGATAACCTGTCTGTTTTCTTTTTTAATAACTCAGTTTCTGAATAGACACCCATAGCACTTTGTTCTTTGATATCATGTTTTCTATTAAATGACTTGTTGCACATTAACAGTAAAATTTAATAAAAACAGGGTTTTTTTGTAATATTAGTGCCTTATCTGAGATATTTTGGCATATAATATCTTACAAATATGACAACATTTTCAATAAAGATGCATTTCCCTGATTACCAGAGATTCCTGACAAAACTGAGATGGAAGGGGCAACCTCAGTGTTTTTAGTTTAATTTTTTAATGACCTTTCCATTCAGTTTCTTACTAAAGGAGTTGTATATGTTGGATCCTTTGCACTATAGCCTAGATGCCTTCTCAGGACTCAGGAAAATGAAGGTCTGTTTTGTTGCTATCAATTTTAAATTCTGGCAACAACGTTGAACTCTAAATCAGGTTGGAATCTTTCTTAAGTTTTCTTGAGATTAAAGAGCTAATGCTGTTTAAAATCCAATTAAACAGCCTTTACTGATGTCTGGCTGTTAGGATCAGTTATGCCGGGGTTGAAGCTTCCAGGGAACCCCTCTGCCCACCTAACTGAACTCTACTCCCATCTTTACATTAAAAGCCATCTGTGTAGGCTCAGTGTTTCCTGAAGTGAGCTATGAACCACCTACCTCATAATCCACTGCAATATTTATTAGAGATGCTTGTTTGGTGGCTGTAATCAATAGTGTCCTGCCCCCAAAATTCACATCCACCTAGAACCTCAGAATGTATCCTTATTTGTAAATAGGGTCTTTGCAAATATAATTAGTTAACGTTATACTGAACTAGGACAGGCTCAAATTCAATGACTGATGTCTTTATAAGAAGAAGAAGAAGAGAGGACACAGACACACAGGGAGGAAGGCAATGAAAAATAGAGGCAGACATTGGAGTGATGCAGCTACCAGCCAAAGAATGCCAAGGATTGCCACTAATCAACAGAAGCCAAAAGAGTGAAGGAAGCATTTTTTCCCTTAGAGCATTGAGAGGGAGCATGGTCCTGCCAACACCTTGATTTCAGACTTCCAGCTTCCAGAACTGTGAGAATAAATTTGTGTTGTTTTAAGCCACTGTGTTTGAGGTAGTCTGTTACAGCAGTCCTAGGAAGCTAACACAGTGGACTTAAGCCTTCTCGCTGTTTCCAATGTTCCCCTAAGTGCTCACTACAGTGGGGCCATCATAAAAGCAAGGAAGCCATCCTTACAGGCCATTATATCCTGGGATAGAGTCTTTCCCCATGCTATGGGCCTAATGCCCACAGAAGCTGTTCTTGCTACAGTTACTAACAATGGCAATGGGGTCAAGTCCAAGAGTCTCTTCTGAGTTCCTCTCTTACTTGAGCTTTCTGCTGTGCTTATCACTGTTGATAATTTCATCTAAACCCTTGGTTCTGATTCCACACTCACCATGCTCCCCTCATAGCCTTGATCCTCTGGCTCTGTCACTCTACCGTTGTTGCATCCTCCTTCTCTGCCTGTCCTTCAATGTGGGGATCTTCCATGCCCAGCAGAGGCCCTCTCCACGTCTCTTACAAACTCACCCAAGAAAATTTATTCCTGCACCTTAGGGGGTGAGCCGAGATGGCCGAATAGGAACAGCTCCAGTCTACAGCTCCCAGTGTGAGCGACACAGAAGACGGGTGATTTCTGCATTTCCAACTGAGGTACCGGGTTCATCTCACATGGGAGTGCAGGACAGCAGATGCAGGACAGTGGGTGCAGCGCACCATGTGTGAGCTGAAGAAGGGCAATGCATCGCCTCACCCAGGAAACGCAAGGGGTCAGGGAACTCCCTTTCCTAGTCAAAGAAAGGGGTGACAGACGGCACCTGGAAAATCGGGTCACTACAACCCTAATACTGTGCTTTTCCAACAGGCTTATCAAACGGCACACTAGGATATTATATCCCACACATGGCTCAGAGGGTCCTACGCCCATGGAGCCTCACTCATTGCTGGCACAGCAGTCTGAGATCAAACTGCAAGGTGGCATCGAGGCTGGGGGAGAGGCGCCCGCCATTGCTCAGGCTTGAGTACGTAAACAAAGCAGCCCGGAAGCTCGAACTGGGTGAAGCCCACCACAGCTCAAGGAGGCCTGCCTGCCTCTGTAGACTCCACCTCTGGGGGCAGGGCACAGACAAATAAAAGACAGCAATAACCTCTGCAGACTTAAATGTCCCTGTCTGACAGCTTTGAAGAGAGTAGCGATTCTCCCAGCACACAGCTTGAGATCTGAGAATGGGCAGACTGCCTCCTCAAGTGGGTCCCTGACCCCCGAGTAGCCTAACTGGGAGGCACCCCCTAGTAGGGGCGGACTGACACCTCACATGGCTGGGTACTCCTCTGAGACAAAACTTCCAGAGGAACGATCAGGCAGCAGCATTAGCAGTTCACCAATATCCGCTGTTCTGCAGCCACCGCTGCTGATACCCAGACAAACAGGGTCTGGAGTGGACCTCCAGTAAACTCCAACAGACCTGCAGCTGAGAGTCATGACTGTTAGAAGGAAAACTAACAAACAAAAAGGACATCCACACCAAAAACCAATGTGTACATCACCATCATCAAAGACCAAAGGTAGATAAAACCACAAAGATGGGGAAAAAACAGAGCAGAAAAACCAGAAACTCTAAAAATCAGAGCGCCTCTCCTCCTCCAAAGGAACGCAGCTCCTCACCAGCAACAGAACAAAGCTGGACGGAAAATGACTTTGACGAGCTGAGAGAGGAAGGCTTCAGAAGATCAAACTACTCCGAGCTAAAGGAGAAAGTTCGAACCAATGGCAAAGAAGTTAAAAACTTTGAAAAAAAAACTAGACGAATGGATAACTAGAATAATCAATGCAGAGAAGTCCTTAAAGGACCTGATGGAGCTGAAAACCACAGCACAAGAACTATGCGACGAATGCACAAACCTCAGTAACCGATGCGATCAACTGGAAGAAACGGTATCAGCAATGGAAGGCGAAATGAATGAAATGAAGAGTGAAGAGAAGTTTAGAGAAAAAAGAATAAAAAGAAATGAACAAAGCCTCCAAGAAATATGGGACTATGTGAAAAGACCAAATCTACATCTCATTGGTGTACCTGAAAGTGACGGGGAGAATGGAACCAAGTTGGAAAACACTCTGCAGGATATTATCCAGGAGAACTTCCCCAATCTAGCAAAGCAGGCCAACATTCAAATTCAGGAAATACAGAGAACGCCACAAAGATACTCCTCGAGAAGAGCAACTCCAAGACACATAATTGTCAGATTCACCAAAGTTGAAATGAAGGAAAAAATGTTAAGGGCAGCCAGAGAGAAAGGTCAGGTTATCCACAAAGGGAAGCCCATCAGACTAAAAGCGGATCTCTCGGCAGAAACCCTACAAGCCAGAAGAGAGTGGGGGCCAATATTCAACATTCTTAAAAAAAAGAATTTTCAACCCAGAATTTCATATCCAGCCAAACTAAGCTTCATAAGTGAAGGAGAAATAAAATACTTTACAGACAAGCAAATGCTGAAGATTTTGTCACCACCAGGCCTGCCTTACAAGAGCTCCTAAAGGAAGCGCTAAACATGGAAAGGAACAACCGGTACCAGCCACTGCAAAAACATGCCAAATTGTAAAGACCACCAAGGCTAGGAAGAAGCTGCATCAACTAACGAGCAAAATAACCACCTAACATCATAATGACAGGATCAAATTCACACATAACAATATCAACTTTAAATGTAAATGGGCTAAATGCTCCAATTAAAAGGCACAGACTGGCAAATTGGATAAAGAGTCAAGACCCATCAGTGTGCTATATTCAGGAAACCCATCTCACATGCAGAGACACACATAGGCTCAAAATAAAGGGATGGAGGAAGATCTACCAAGCAAATGGAAAACAAAAAAAGGCAGGGGTTGCAATCCTAGTCTCTGATAAAACAGACTTTAAACCAACAAAGATCAAAAGAGACAAAGAAGGCCATTACATAATGGTAAAGGGATCAATTCAACAAGAGGAACTAACTATCCAGATATATATGCACCCAATACAGGAGCACCCAGATTCATAAAGCAAGTCCTTAGAGACCTACAAAGTGACTTAGACTCCCACACAATAATAATGGGAGACTTTAACACCCCACTATCAACATTAGACAGATCAACGAGACAGAAAGTTAACAATGATACCCAGGAATTGAACTAAGCTCTGCACCAAGCGGATCTAACAGACATCTACAGAACTCTCCACCCAAAATCAACAGAATATACATTCTTTTCAGCACCATACCA